>NC_052056.1:64931558-65531558 GCF_903992535.2 Arvicola amphibius
TCTTAGGGGTACTTTCCGATGCTGTGATAAAGCATCATGACCAACGCAAGAAGAAAGCATTTAATGTGGGGCTGTGGTTTCAGGGGTTAAGTGGCAAGGTGATGAAGGCATGGCGGTCGGAACAGCGAGAGCTCACATCTCAAACCTACCACCTCGATAGCATGTAAGGTTTTATCGACAAGAACCTTAGCTGCTTTCCTCTAAATACTAATACCAAGAACAGCATATGGCAGATACTGGCTTCACAGGCAATAATCTTAATGGCTCACTTTCATTAATAATCATCCTGATGGTTGGGGCTTTTCCCTAGAAAAACCACAATCTGCAGATCTGTGCTACTTAGAACACAGTGTAAGGTAGAGCCATCAAAACATCGTGGAAGAAAGAGTCCTTAGCATTCCTAGAACATGGAACCTGCTCTCTCTCTCTCTCTCTCTCTCTCTCTCTCTCTCTCTCTCTCTCTCTCTCTCTCTCTCTCTCTCTCTCTCTCTCTCTGCATCTTTGATGCATGCTGGAAAATATCACGCTCCTCTTGAAATGCAAAACCTGAATGCCTCTCCTGGGCTAAGCCAAATAATACATTGGACTCATGGCTCATACGAAGTAGTTCTGGTTGGTGGCGGAGGGAAGGGGAGTGGACATGTAAACAAAAATCTAACTAGAGGCAGTTGAAACACTAAGAAAGAATTCTAGAAATGTACTAGAGAGATTGGAGTGCTCATCCCAAATCTGGACCTACTTGAGTGGTGCTCCACCAATTCTTTCCCCTTACAGGTGAGATGGTTTCTGAAATAGTAGGACATCAGCATCACTGTCTCTCAGGTTCACTCTGAGTCTGTTATTCCTGTATTCTTCCTGTGTCCATGACAGACTCGGGAGCATTAGAGGAGCCTTTGGCAACATTCACTTCGTCTCCACACACTGACTCCTGTGAGGACTGGATCCTAAGATTCTCCTGTGCATGTTTAATCTGGCTTTCCAAACAGAGCTTTTGGTTTGAATAATAGGTGAGTTGCTGAGGCTCCCTCCCCCAAGCATTGGCTGCCATGCGGCCACCACTGTACCTTCAGCTTGAACCTGAGAGATCCCAGATGCAGCGTGACATTGCAGCAGCTGCTGCAGCCACCTGCAGCTAGCATGGGTTCTTGGCTGCTTCTGCTGTTTGACTGATAAACTCCTAATTCAGTCGTGGTGGCTGGGTCTGAGAGCCCGAGCTGCTGTCATGTTACTTGGTTCCAGACAGAGGAGAAGAGAAAGGGAAACACAACTGGGTTTTCAGCGTGTATAGTGGGAGACATATCTTATTCCGGCTAAGACTTATGAAGCCAAACGTTCTACATAAACGAAACAGTTCAATGGCGACAACGACATGAAAGGACAACTGTTTAAACACCTGAATTATTTACCAATAGAAAAAGAATATCCCTCCGTTTGGTGCCCAACTTGGGGCATCTAGATTGGGAAAACAAGCCCTTGGCCACCCAACCTAACCCTTCCATTTTGCATCTGAATGCACGGGGTTTTAAGAGGAGTGCTAGCCAATCAGAGTGATGCTGGACCAGTAGTTGTTGGACTGCTTGCTTTGGGGCTAGCTGAACCGCACCATGCTGCCTTCCATCTTTGCCAAATGAGGTGAGATGTCAAGCGTTCAGAAAACATTTGTTTTTGCAACATCACCGGATTTGGTTTCTTATAGAGGTTTTGAGATTTGAACAGATTATATAGATGATCACAGTTGATTCTGATTCAGCTAGTGTTTAGCCACCACCTACATTAACAGCAGGTACTACACTGGTGCTTCACAATGTATCTGGAGGGGCCAGGATCTTTGGCTGTGAGGAACAACTGGTAACAGAGAGCTGAGTTATGTACAGCTTCTCTGGCCATCTGTCACCTGTCCTTTTGTCCAGCCAACATTTTGCTCTCTCTTTTGATAGATACCTCTGCATCTGGTCCATTTGGCTGAACACAGACCTGCGGCAGCTGTGGAAAGATAGGTTGGAGAGTCGCTGAAAGGCTTGGCTTTTGTTCGTACCAGTAACAAATTCCCGGAGATGAAAGCATTGGCTGAGGCTCTCCATCCTGGCCCATGACTGTAGCCATGGGGTCAGATTGGCATTAGGCATGGCTGCCTCCAGAGTAACATCCCAGAATAACCACAAGGTGAGAAAGGCTGGTTCCAGGAAAAGCCTGGAAGTGCTCAGCCATTCCATTTAAACACATCATGGGCTGACTGTATAGGCCATCTTCATTCATCTGTTCACCAAATATTTACTGAATGCTGCTATATTCTAGGCCCTGTTGTGGGTAATAGAAATGCATCAAATGTACAGAAGGAGCCAAGTTAGAGAAAAGGTCAACAATAAGGAAATACATTGTGTGTGATACAGTGGTAAGTACCAGGGAAAAAAGAAAGCAAGGCTAAGGGCAAGATGGGGAGTGAGTCTATGTCCACCCACATGCACCATTCAAAAAGAGCTCTGTCAGAGAGAATCTAATCAAGAAAGATCATTTAACCTGAAATCTTTTTGTTGTATATATGTTTGTTTCTTTGAGACAGGGCCTTACTATGTAGTCCTGACTGCCCTGGAACTCATTATGTAAGCCAAACTGACCTTAATCTCACAGAGATCCACCTGCCTCTGCCTCCCTGCTGAGTGCTGGGATTAAAGGCGTGCATCCCCCACATCCTGCTTGTTAACTTGAAATCTAAACAGAGAGATGGAGTGAGTCGTGAGGAAACAGAATTTCGAGAATAAACTAAGAAGAACAAAGGTATGCCGTGGATGCTCAAAAGACAGCAAGTTGAGACGGTGAATTAGTATAATAAAGTGTCCAGTAATGATGAGGCCCTGGACTCAGTTCAAACACAGGAAACAGGAAATTCCAGATGGGGACTAGGGAGGGGTAAGGGAGAGAGGAGAAAAGGCCTTGATGGGGAGGACAGGACAACTGGAAAGACCACAGTCAGAAATGAGAGGAGGTGAGCCAGAGCTGATGATGCCATGTGAGGGGAGAAAGCCAGCTTGAAGCTATTTTATAAAGAAGAAAATATTCAGGCAGTAGTGGCGCACGCCTTTAATCCCAGCACTCAGGAGGCAGAAGCAGGCGGATCTCTGTGAGTTTAAGGCCAGCTTGGTCTACAGAGCGAGTTCCAGACATCCGGGGCTATGCAAAGAAACCCTCTGTCTCTAAAAACCAAAAACAAGAGAAGAAAAAGAGGAAGAATAAACAGCAGATGTTTGTATACAAAGGTACACACACAGCAAAACGAGCTAAGAGTCTGTCCATGCTAATCACCAAAAGGAAAAATGGTGGCAATATAAAAAAGGATGCCGTGAGGTTGCCAAAATTGGATTTGTTTTAAACGTAGGATTGTGTTAATTGCCTGGAGGTAAGACAGGAGATACAGAAGTAGTTCAGGCATGGGTCTATCCTGAGCAACTGGAAAGATGACATTTCCACACACTCAGAGGAAAGGCAGGGCAGTGGAGTGAAGGGAACTGAGAGCTGAGTCATGCTAGCTTTTAGGTGTCTTAGACATTCAGAAGAATGCAAGTGTGTAGTGATATTTTTTTATTTGTGATGTAACAAATAAAACTAGCCTGAAGATCAGAATGCAGAACTATGCCACTAGTTAGCCATAGAAGCCAGGCAGTGGTGGCACACACCTTTAATCCCAGCACTTGGGAGGCAGAGGCAGACTGATTTCTGTACCTTAAAGGTCACCCTAGGCTACAGGGGATTGAATCTGTCTAAAAGAGGAACAAAGCCAACAGTGGTGGCTCACACCTTTCATCCCAGCACTATGGAGGTGGAGACAGGAAGTGATATGGCTGGGTGGAGAGAGAAATATAAGGCAGGAGAAGATAGGAACTAAGATTCAGTTTGAGGTTTCGTAGAGATGGCATTCAGTCTGAGTATGTGTAGAGACAGGATACCCCATTAAATCTGAGGATTTCGTAGGGGTGAGAACTAGTGACTCTGCTTCTCTGATCTTCCAGCATTCACCCCTATATCTGCAGTCTGGGTTTTTATTAAGATTAATTAGAATTCATGCTACACGGGTGGGTACTGGCTCTTCGAACATTAAGTTCAATTGAAGGACTCTGCTCAAGGCATACAGAGCTTGAGGCTGGGGAGGTATCTCAGTGCTTAGGACTTCATACTGCTGCTGCAGAGGACCCAGGTTCAGTTCCCAGCACCGAAATCAGACAGCTCACAGTGGCTTCTAATCCCAGCTCCATGGGATAGCAACCAATCAGGCCTTCATGGGCACCTATCTGCACATGCACATACCCTTGAACAGACATAGATACATTTCTTTTTAATATATTTACTTATTTATTTTTTTATATCCCAGCCATAGTTTCTCCTCCCTTCTCTCCTCCCAGTTCCTCACCTCCACATCCCCTCTTCCTTCCCTGCCCCCACCCACTCCTCCTCCAGTTCTTTTCAGAAAAGGGCAGGCCTCTCATGAATATCAACCAGCAAGGGCATTTTTTTAATATAAGAAGGGTTATATATGTAAGAATTATTAGTACACGGATGACACTCAGAGACTTGAAACTAAATGGGAACACTGTGAATGGCAATATGGAAGAGACGAAGACAAAGAATGATGCCCAGCTGTCCGTCATACAGAGGTTAGAGAGATAAGGAAGAAGGCTAGGCAGGATTGCCTGGTGCGGTGGGAAGGGAACTGAGAGAGTAACAGTCCAGAAGGGAAGTGGAAGACACCTTGGGGAAGGATGGAATTGAGTGGGTGAACAGCTCACGGCACTTCAAACCACCTAACTGTGTTAGAACTCATGGCCTGGAGGTCACCGCTCCCTATCTATTGTTTCGTCTTGTTGTTGCTGAGGTGAAAGAAACCAACTGTGCAGTGAATATGAAAGAGCAGGTGGGATGGCAGGCATCAGAGGCAGCTAGGAAGGAAAACATGGAAATTCTGCTGTGAAACTGAACAGAAATGGCGTAGCCAGTGACAGTCCAGAGATGCTCAGTTAAGAAGTACTGAACCGTCCTCATATGCTACGTGAAGGTGGACGCTGACGGTATGAGCAGAAAGGAGAAGCATTAGAGAGAGATAGCCTTATGTGTGCGGGCAAGGAAAAAGCCCAGATGTGGTGGCACAAGCCTTCAATCCCAGCACTCACAAGACTGGGACAGAAGGATTGCTACCAGCTCAAGGTCAACTTCCTCAGTAGCAAGTGCCACGCCAGGACAAGGGCAATAGGAGATGCTGTGGACTCACCCTCTTGTACACTGCAAAGATTTACCACTCGAATTGGTCTAATAAAATGCTGATTCATCAGCAGCCAGGCAGGAAGTACAGGAAGGCAACCAAACTAAAGATGATGGGAAGGAGAAGGATGGAGTCAGGAGAGCCATGAGAAAAGCCAGCAAGCCGCCAAGCAAGCAGGATATATAAAACATGAGGTACATCCAGTGCCATGAGAGACACCTATGGGCGAGGAAGAGCTGAAAACCAAGTCACTGACCTGAGATGCGGTGAGTGGGAGAACTCTTTCTTCAGGTCCGCGTGATGGCCATGAGCTGCCTGTCAATACCCCAATACAACCACTAGTACTAGGAACCTCTCTGCCTCCTTGTTCTCACCCGTTCAATTCCCTCCCTCATTGCCGAGCCACTGAATGCTTTCCCTGGGCAGAGCAGAAGAAGCTGCCAATGATCATAGAGCGAAACAATGAATTATTCACAATGAGCTACGTGAGCAAGGGTCAAAGACTTAGGAAAACCACGCTTCCTGTGAAGGAAACCGCAGTGATAAAGGGCAGGAGCATGCAGAGTGAGGGTAAGGTGGAGTTCTGGTAGCCCCAAAGCTTCAAAGCACCTTCCTGTGTCTAGTCATTTGCCCCCTAACTGGTAGGTGATGAAGGAAATGCAGGAGTGAGAGCCTTTGGTGATGACGCAATGCTCATTCTGTAAAGGTCACTATAAAGTGAGACACAATTGTTCATCTTTATCTTTTAATTCCTACTTTGAGAAACAGGAAGAAGAATAAACAGGAAAGGCACACTAAAAAGCCCCCAACGGGATCCAACTGAGCAAAAATAGTGCTCACAGGAAGCAAACATCTTAAAACTCAGGGAGCAGTGGGGGACAGCATGGATTGAGAAATTCTGCATGACTGATGACTTTTCATTGATATTGAGACATCGACTGTTATTAAACGAAACATGGCCAGCAAGTGGGACAACTTACTGCCTCACAGGCCTTTCTGCAAGGTGAGGCATTTCTCAACAGTGCTATCTGCCAACATCTCGTGAGAAGAAAGAAGTGCAGCTTGGCAGGCCCGTGGCCAGGTGCCAGCACAGTGCTCAGCCTCATAATTGCTTAAAAATAAGCATTTCCTGAGAGATGATAGATGCAGGGATATGGATTTCTCGGATACGAGGTTTGAAAGACAACGGGGAAAATTGTCCCACCTAAAGCTTTCCTCGTCATTCAACGATGTCCTACTTTATCTGTCCTAAGAAACAATTCTTTGCCATCATGACTTAAATCATGTGAGGACTCCATTTGCTGAGTGAATGCATGTAGGGCCCTCTGCCTGTTTCATCCAGATTGTCTCTACGAATGAAGAGACGGACAGCACCAACCCTGTGGATACTTATGATCTACTTCAATATCAAAGCTAGAACTGGTGCATCTCTACAATGTCCTCGGTGTTCTCAGTTGTGTGTTTCCTAATAAGAAGAATCCTTGGTGAGGACTCGGGAGACCTTCTGTTCCTTACAACCCCATGCATCATTTCCCTGCTTTAGAACGCAGCTGTGTCTCTAAAAGCAACATGTCCTCCTGCAGCGCTGACAATCCATGTGTGTCCTTCTGTCTTGTTTTATTTACCCAACAGTCAATAGGGCATTGGTTGTGAAGTACTGTTCTCCCCACAGACAGCTACTTACTCACTATAATCCGCTTACAGAAGTACTATTACTCATAATGACATAATTATCTAACACTACAATAAAACTATTATTATCTGCTTTAACAGGTGATGCAACTGAGGCATGGAGGCATTTACGCATTTAATGTATATTTTACCGTTGAGGCACTAATAACTGAATTTTGCTTCACAAAGAGATTCCTAGGAAGGTTTTGAAATGTCGTAGCAGGCATGGCCAGGTAAGCAGTTTTGTAGAGTCTCTCTTGCATGGATGGGAAAAATATAGTCATCCACCAGAGAGAGTGGAGCAGCAAGGAATCTAGTATAGTCACAAATGTTACCGCCACAAAGCAACATGCACAACCCAGGAGAATCCTTGTGGAGCCTCTTCCTGTCTGTCCCCAGCCACCTGCACAACTGCTTCCTGTCTCTTCAACCAGAAAGAATTTGAAAGTGTCTACTGTGAATACAAGCTCATTTCATACGCTATGCAAGTGCCCTCCCTCTCCTCATACTCAAGCTTTTAATCCTATCTCTTTCACAGAAACATTCTGTTGTCTTTATCCTCATTTCCCACCCAAAGGTCATTTCCAGTTTCCCTCCCTGTATATCTCTGCCTTCTCAACTTTCTCTCTCCTTCCCTGCCATTCGTTCTCCATCTTTACTGCTTCTGTGATCTTCCACCACAGCTCTGCCACTGACCCCAGGACTTGCTTGCTTTGCCATGCACATCTCGCTCTCTCCAGCCTCTCAGGTCCTTGCAAATTCCATCCTTTTATGCTGTTCTATGCTTTGAAATGTCCACATCCCCTGTAGGCACCAGGTATAGCTCAACCTTAACCTTCTCAAAGCCCCAGCCATGACAGCAAAAATGGAAGTTTAACATCATTTGTTCCTTGTTACCAAATGCTCACAAGATGGTAGTTTTCCTCATAACAACATATTTTACAATGTACTTTATCTTAACATATTTAAAATTTGCTTTTAATCAAAAGGTAAACATTACAAACATGATTCATATTTGATTTGGTATTTTGAAATATGTGTACATAGTACAGCAGCTAAAATTATTGAGTAAAAGACATACAATACTTTACATACTTACCAAATTCTATGACAAGACACAAAAATTCTATTGCAAGAAATTTTTAAAAATTCCTTATGGGGCTAGGAGTGTGACTTGGTAGCACTTACCATATACGAGGCCTTGGTTCAATTCTTAGCACTCCCTCCATTTACACTACACATTGCTGTTAACTGTGGCCATCATAGGTGATATGGGATTCTCCTCTGTATCCTGTGAATATGTTTTATTATCATTGGTTAATAAGGAAGCCTCTTTGGCCTGTGGCCAAAGAATAGAGCTAGGTGGGAAAACTAAACTGAATGCTGGGAAAAAGAAGATAAGTGAGTCAGGGAGACGCCATGTAGCTGCCAAAGGAGACAGATGCCAGAGAACCTTACGAGTAAACCACAAGCCTCATAGTGATACATAGATTAATAGAGATGGGTTAATTCAAGGTATAAGACTTAGCTAGAAATATGCATGAACTAATTGGCCAAGCAGTGTTGTAATTAATACAGTTTCTGTGTGATTATTTTGGGTCCGGGTGGCCAGGAAACAAACAAGCAGCCTCCATCTACACATAGGTCTCCTGAACTTACTGTTCTTGTACAGGATCCCCAGTTGCATCTATCCTCAGTACCTGATAGCCACAACTCTGCTCTCTACACTACAGCTCATTTAGATTTTTTCATATGATATTTATGTCTCTGTATCTGCTTTATTTTACTTAATATAGTATTCTCACGTTAATCTCTATTGCTTTACTCAGTTTCCCCCTTTTTAAAGATGGGAGAGCATTCTGTTGTATATACACACCATAGTGGTGAACACTCAGATTGATTGGTTCTAGACCTTGGCTATAACCTAGACCTAGTGCTATAACGACATGGGATTGCAGATATCTCTTGGTCATTAATGTCACTAATGTTATATCTTTGGCTAGATCTCAATAGTGGGATTGCTGAATCGCTCTGATGCTAGTAATATTTAAAGCATGGATTTCTGCAACTTTTCAAAACTAAGACAAGAGGCAAGGCAACAGATAATATGATTCCTTTGCATTATGCTATACCTCTTGAGTGGTAGAAGTAGAGACCACAATGTGTTATTCTCTCCAGCAACTGCACAAGTGCCCAGCTGAGCCCACAAGGGAGCCCCTGGTCAGATGCACATCATCCATCAAATGTGTCATAGAGAAAAGGATTTAAACTACTGGGAGTTGGAAGAGCATGGCTTGCAAGTCTGAGACTTTTTATTTATTTATGGTTTAACTTTCAGCAGGTTACTGTTTCCATTCTCCCAGGGTTTTTTCAGTATATTAATCATGAAGGTCCCTTGTGCTTTAAGGTTGGAAGATTACGTGATTATAAATGTTCTTGCCCAAATGCCTAAATGTCTATCTTTACCAAATTGCATATAATGGTAGCACTTCCTAAGCTCCTGTTAAATAGACCTCAGCGATAGACATCCCTGTGCCAGGTAGGGACTGAGAAAAATGCAAATTTCCACTTCTACCTCAAGGAATTGGAAGAAAAATTGATTAGGATAATTAGCTTGAATATGTGTAAAGTGAAGTTATTCTAATTTCAGCTATAATTCTCGGGGGGCGGGATCAAGACTAATGATCATGACAATGACAATAAGCCAGCTTTATAGAACAAGATGATTTAGACTTGTGACCAGAAGGCAAAACTTTAGCTAGGACATAAGTAGACTGTGCCCCGTGTGGTGGAGGAGCTGAGGCAGGGAGATCATATGAACTTAATCTAGCTAGGGTTACATATCAAAACCCTGTCTCTCCAATAAGAAGATGAACCCAAATAAAAACATACAGTTATCCTCCTGGATGTTGGAAGTAGATAAGATTGCCGGGCATAAATTGGGAACTTGGGGGTGGGGTGGGATGAGGGCAAGGGGAGATGGGGAGAGAAAAGCATGAAGGGGAGGATGGGGAGAGCTTGGGGGAAGGGGATGCTTGGGATATAGGAAGGGTGGACATGGGAGCAGGGAAGCATATATCTTAATTAAGTGAGCCATCTGAGGGTTGTTAAGAGACTTGACTCTAGAGGGGTTCCCAGGTGTCCAGGGAGATGCCCCCAGCTAGTTCCTTGGGCAGCTGCGGAGAGGGAGCCGAAAAAAGCCAGATCCTATAACCATACTCATGAATATCTTGCATATCACCATAGAACCTTCACCTGGTAGTGGATGGAGATAGAGACAGAGCCCCACATTAGAGCACCGGACTGAGCTCCCAAGGTCCTGATGAGGAGCAGAAGGAGAGAGATCATGAGCAAGGAAGTCAGGACCGTGAGGAGTGCGTTTACCCATTGAGACGGTGTGACAGATCTAACGGGAGACCACCAAGTCCAGTTGGAATGGAACTGATGGAACAGGGGACCAAACCGGGCTCTCTGAATGTGGCTGACAGTGGAGGAGGACTGAGAAACCAAGTACAACGGCAATGAATGTGAACTCTACAGCATGGACGGGCTCACTGTGAGCCTTAACCTTCACCTGGCGATGGATGGAGATAGAGACAGAGCCCCACATTGGAGCACCGGACTGAGCTCCCAAAGTTTTGATGAGGAGCGGATGGAGAGAGATCATGAGAAAGAAAGTCAGAACCATGAGGGATGCATTCACCCACTGAGACGGCAGGACAGAACTAATGGGAGACCACCAAGTCCACTTGGAATGGGACTGATGGAACATGCGACCAAATCGGACTCTCTGAGGGTGGCTGATGGTGGAGGCTGACCGAGGAGCCAAGGACAATGGCGATGGGCCTGGTCTCTACGACATGGACGGGCTCTGTGTGAGCCTTGTCAGTTTGGTTGCTCACCTTCCTGGACCTGGGGGGAGTTGGGAGGACCTTAGACTTAACATAGTGAAGGGAACCCTGATGGCTCTTTGGCCTGGAGAGGGAGGGAGTGGGGGTATGGGCGGAAGGGAAGGGAGGGAATGGGGAGGAGGAGGGGAGGAGATGGGAATTTTTAATAAAAGAAATTTTTAAAAAGATTTAAAAAAAAAACAAACAAAAAAAAAGAAAGTCAGAACCATGAGGGATGCGTTCACCCACTGAGACGGCGGTACAGAACTAACGGGAGATCACCAAGTTTAGTTGGAATGGGACTGATGGAACATCTGACCAAATTGGACTCTCTGAAAGTGGCTGATGGTGGAGGCTGACTGAGAAGCCAAGGACAATGGCGATGGGCTTGGTCTCTACGACAAGGACGGGCTCTGTGTGAGCCTTGTCAGTTTGGTTGCTCACCTTCCTGGACCTGGAGGGAGTTGGGAAGACCTTGGACTCAACATAGTGTAGAGAACCCTGATGGCTCTTTGGCCTGGAGAGGGAGGGAGTGGGGGTATGGGTGGAGGGGAGGGGAGGGAAAGGGGAGGAGGAGGGCAGGAGATGGCAATTTTTAATAAAAAATAAATAAACTGAAAAAAAACCCTGTCTCTCAACAGAAAGCAAACAGTGAGTGTTTGGAAGGAAATAAGACTTAACAGGAACTGAGTGAGTCTACATAACAGGTGGGTTAGCAACAAACAGCGAGGCAGATACTCCCAGTGTGTCTCTCTGTGTGACTAGAAGCATGAAAGGGCTTCTAATTATTAAAAGAAAAGAAAAGCGACATGACAAATGTACAAATCAACTGGCAGAAAGATCAAATACACATCTCTCCTACAACTCCCATGACAGGACAAGTTTCAGAGCCGAAAGTATGTTCAAGTTTTTAAAATTTGATGAGACTTGGAAGTGAAGGTGAAGTAAAGGAGTGACATCCTCCCTGCCTCTCATTCTGTGCTGTGGTGACCCTGGGACTAATAGCCCGACCATCGAACAATCAAGAATTTTAATTGCCTGTTAATTGACATGCATAGGGAGGGAACCGATTGCTAAGGTAACCAGGTCCCAAGCCATCTGGGGCTCTGCAAAGTGGTTCCAATTCCTTGAGCTACCCTTGGAAGCAAGTCCTGGAGCTTGCGCAATCTGCACCGGAGCACCTGCTACCGACTCTGTCCAAATTAGAGCAGAGCACTGACCTGGCGGCTGGAATGTGCAGGTAAGTTTGAGAGAGGATTTGGTGCTGAAATTTCCTCACAAAATGGGACCAGGTAAATTTCTTGCACTGGGCTCATCAGTCCGCTGCAACAATTTTACCTGGGACACCGTGGAAACTTTCAGCAGAATTTTGCAGCCCAGAAGGGTGAGAGCAAGGGTAGCCCTTAGCTGCCAACAGGACTTCTCAGCTGAGGGAAGAAGCTCACAAACGAGGAAGGATTTCTCAAGGTCAAATTGTACTTAATGGCACACCGGGGATTAGATCCCAGGCGACCACATTCCCAGGCTGTTGTCTTTTCTGATTTCAAGGAATGACCTCACCCTTGTAGTCACTGAACTGAAGAAAGGATCCAGCGTAAATTAGCCCAGGGTAAGGGTGGGGGCGGGGTGGAGCAGCTTCCTTCACATTTCCATTAAGGTAAGTCAGTTTATTTGATGAAACTGAAGGATAAAGACACACACCCCAACCCCGAATTTGTTGAGCCTATGAGCAAAGAAAAGATTATTCTTTGACAAATCAATGTACAAATCTCTGGGTTCGATGATGAAGCTATCTTATTAAAATTTATTTCTATTATAAATTCTCCTACTTTACCTCTTTCTCCAAAGCACTTTCAATTTTCCTTACTAATTTACCATACGGCTTTTAATTAAGGTTTTTGTTTGTTTATTTGTTTGTTTGTTTTTGCACATATTTCCTCCCTCCCTACCCTAGAATGTGAGCTCCCTGAGGGATTTTTTTCTTGCTTGGTTTACAGAGTGTATCAGAGACTGGGAATTCGCAGGAGGTACCTTGAGCAATGACTGGATTAATGACTATCTCCATCACTTACTTTGGATAATTACTACGAGCAGAAAAATTCTCACCTAACAAGGACCAAATGCAATATGACGGTTCTGGGCTACAAGTTAGTACTGAATAAAGCCTAGCTCCGCCCTTCAAATGTTCAAAATCAAAAACACCCATCTCTCCATTGTCTCACATCTTTCCATAGTCATATAATGTTATACTTATCTGGCCACGGCATTCTCTCTAGGACCTTGGAAAAATGAGAATAAGGCTATGTCAGGTAAGGGCAGTAGTAGAATTGTGCTACCAAGAAGGAAGCACTCACTCTAGAACCGGGTTGATCCAGTGCTGAATCCTGCCTAGCTTTGGCTCCTACTCCAACCACTTGACCCTGATAAGTCATAGGCTTTTCCAAGCCCTCCTTTTTGTTTCCCCCTATACAAAATGATGATAAACAGATCTTTATCATAGGGTTGGGTTAGTGAGGACAAATGTCTGCAAATGGCTTGCATAATATGAGATGCTTAAAAATAAACAAATAAAGGCATTTTTATCCCTGCAAAATAGATTGATGTATTTGAAAATTTGTCTTTCAAAAATGTAAGCTATAAACTAGCATATCTGGATGTTGCTATCATTGTGGAGCATATATCACACTGAAGCTTACATCCGGGGAATTGCAGAATTTTATGGTCAGGTTTTCTACTCCTGCATCTCATTTTGCACACAGTGAAAATGCAGAGAATGCATATTTCCTAAACCATGAAAACTAGTTCATAGATGCAAAACTCCTTGGAACATGTAAGTAGTGTCTAGTCTAAATAAAAAGCATGTGTGTATCTATAATTGCAGCCAAATATCTCTGTCACTCTGTGCAGTGACTTGGAAGCTTTATGCCACACTTCATCAGCCCATAATCCTTCCATTTTACCAACTCTGCAATCCTCACCCGCCACACGTGCTAGACCCCACTCCACTCCCACACACCAGGGGCTCCCTTTTCTATCACTTTGCTCAAGTTGTTCTCTCTTAAAATAATGCTCTTTCTCATGTCAGAGACACAACGCCCATGAAGTCTCCTAAACAAGACACAAGCAAGGATGACACCTATAGATGAGCTAACACAGAAGGGAAACCACGTGGTCTCAAGCCTCGATAAAGAACTACAGGCAACCAAGGAATACTGACAGCAGGAGAAAGAGTCTTATTCAGGAAAAAGTCCCCTAATTGTTATTCAATACCAAGTGGTCAGCTCTAAAATCATGTGCAAGTAACATAGTACAGAAAGAGCAGGATGTATTTATGTATTTAGGAATACATATATGTTTATCAACAATGAAAGAAACAGAGGTCATGAATTTGAGAGACAGCAGGGGTTGATGGGGAGGGATTAGAGGGAGGAAAGGAAAGGGAGGAATTATATAATTATATTTTAATTCCAAAGTAAATATCTTTTCAAAAGAATGCCTTTCCTCCTAGTGTCCCCAATTCACTTTTCAAGCTCCTTTCTATTTATCAAGGCCTAGCTTGACATTTTCCACTCCCAAAGCCTCCCTAGGTCTGCTTAAGAGGCATTTGCAGAGAACCTGTGTAGCTTTTGCCTGCCAAGTACCTTTCTTTCTATGGGCCATCCTTTGACAGTACAAGCGGTTCTCATGGGGCTGTCAAATCCAGTTCCAGATTTCCATCTGCCAATCTTCCCACACTTCTCTTTTCTGGCAATAAAAACACGGTGACTGAGCATGTGATTCGAGCCAAACCAACCAACTCATTACTGAAAATCTGCAGTTGAGTCACAGGGCAGAGATCCACTGTGTTGTGAGCTCTTGGGTCTTGAGTGTTTTTAGTGGCAGGACCCTAAAGACACCCCATGACCTTGGGGCACTATGGCTCCCTGTGCAATAACTAAGTTGTATTTCTGTGCTCGCCTTTACAATCTTTACTGGTATAAAGTCTTCTACGGTTCAAAGGACTGTTGAGTTTCCCTCGATCAATTCTCCATGTTAATGGTTATGTCATCAAGACCATGAACTGCTGCTGTTTCTCCAGTAGTCACAGTTCCTTCCGGCCACCCTGTCATATTGTCATATCTTTGTTTTAGATTCATGCTTTCAGCAACCCTCTCACTCGCCCATTGAATTTCTCAGTTCTTCATCAAGGTCTCTAGCCCCTTTGGTGCATACATCATCACCTGAACACTATGGTGTCTCAAAAGATGTTAATGAACTTCGAATTAAGAAAATGCATTTTCTTTCAATTCATAACTAATCCAAATTCTCCTATAATGTTTAGTTCAAAAGGGAAAATTTCTCAAATGCTTACAATAATTGAATCTGAGGACTGGAAAAGCCTTTAGCAGCTATCACTACAACCCAGCTCGAATGGTCTTGAAGTTACAGCAACTACAATAAGCATGTTTTTAACTCTGGGGCAATTCCTCTTTGTCCTATTCCTTCAGGGTGGGACCAGGGACAGGTCAGGGGACAGCAGACAAAGGGCAGAGTGGATGTTTGTCATCTCCACGGAAAGCAGAAGACCAAAAGTGTGAAGTGTGACACGTGGAGTCCTATAATAGGATTCCCCGTGTTTCCCCTTCTCTTCTTATCTGTTTCATTTTAAACCACCATTACCATTGCGTAGCATTCTTCCCATCTGTCTTGGATTCTCCATCTTCTCACTTTATAAATCCCAGATGTAGTTCAAGTATATATTTCCAAATGCTATTGGAACTCCATTATAAAATCTTGATAAACTGTGTCTCTGTGTCTAAAAAATAAATTGAGTGAGATCTCGAAAAACTAAAACCATATGGAAGTTATCTATGTACAAAATGAATGCTACATTTTATTTTTTTTTATTTTTTTTTTATTTTTTTGGGTTTTTCGAGACAGGGTTCCTCTGCAGCTTTAGAGCCTGTCCTGGAGCTAGCTCTTGTAGACCAGGCTGGTCTCGAACTCACAGAGATTCGCCTGCCTCTGCCTCCCGAGTGCTGGGATTAAAGGCATGCGCCACCACCACCCGGCTGAATGCTACCTTTTAAATGAGGAAATATGTTGTGTCCGTAATGTATAAAGTAGCGAAACACATCCCAAAGTATACCTCATGTTTTAGTGTAGCGAGAAAGGAGGCAGAGCCATATTTATTTAGTATCTGATGACTGACTAGAGGAAGTTATGTGTCGATGAGCCTTATGGTTACAGATAATGGAGCGACTCCCTCTAAAGGTGCTTGAGTGGTGGGAGAGAACGAATGTTCTTACTAAGTCTTTCCTTGAATCCCTTTCTTCATCAAAAAAATATGTTCACAAACAGCACTGAAGTAAAGGTGGGAAATTAACTCCGTGCAACAAACCTAGGAAATGACAGCCAAGGCAAAATGGAAGGTCTTGGCACAGAGAAGCTCCTGATGGTGCAGTTCCTCACTGGGTCCCATTCCACCAGCCTGCAGCAGAGGCATGGTAAGGCACACAATGACTTCGGGTTTGGAGGAAGCACACAACATGAGTGAGGTGTCACTCCTGGGAGAAGACAGCAAAGTGTCTTCCTTTGTGTTTGCTTTACTGATGACTCCCGGAGCCTTAGAACCTGTAAGAATGGTTGCCACAGTTGGAAGTCACCGAGAATGGTGCTGCATTCAAGAGGTTCAGAGCAGGGCATGAAGGTAGGAGATGCCCTGGAGTCTGTGAAATGGACCTCACTCCCCACAGAGGAAGAAATGAAGTCAAGAATGAAAGCTTTTCTTCCTTTCAACTCTTTGCCTCTGCGCTCTGGGTCTCCAATTTAACAGAATGTATGATTTCATGAATAAATTAGTGGAACCTGTGACTTCATTAATAAACTAAAATATCACCTGGAGTCATTAGCCCAAGAGGACTCTAAGTTTTTTATGTGTGCTTGATCAGCATAAGTCAGTCCTCAGGTCAAATGTTCCTTGCATAATTGAACTGAAATATTAAACAGAAATCACGGGACCAGGTATGGGATACCTCCTATATCAGATATGGCCCTCTAGAGGAATAAAACCTATAAAATGAATATATATTAAAACAGGTTTATTAGATTGATTTAAATGGTATGGCCTGGGTAGTCCAACAATGACTACTTCATACTGGAGAAGTCTAGAATCCAGTAGTTTCTTAATTCTCTAGGCTGGATGTCTCATCAGTCTCAACCTGAAACTGAAGGCCTGGAGGATCCCTGGGGAGCTGCTGCTCTTCTGTCTACAGGAAGCCCTAGTGTGCTCCCTTCAAGCTTGAAGTCATGGTGCCTTGCAAAGCCTCTCCTACGGGCTGATGGAATGGGACCCAGTGAGGACGGTACCACCAGGTTTTAGTATCCGTGGAGGAAACAGCAAGATGAACTTGTCAATAAGAGTAAATGAAGTAGGCAAAAGACAAAGATGCTCTTCCCTCTGCATTTCATCTGGGTCGCCACAAGTATCTGTAGATACCAACCACATGAGCAGAATACTAAACACAGGGAAATCATGCTGGACCTGGGCTAGAAGGCTTCTCCCCACTGGAAGGTGCTATGCAGGCTACTGAGGGGAAAAGGTACGGATATTCTTACCTAGCTGTGAACACTGAAAGCTACAATACTGATCTTCCAACCAATATCCGTTCACTGTTGCAATGGCGGCATGATTGTGATGGGGTAACCAGTCACTTTCTGATTGGATCTGACACCAAATCTGTAACATGCAGGAAGCTACTTGTTCATCCCAGCTGCCCAGCACCAAAATAAACACAAAGAAACTATATTAATTAAAACACTGCTTGGCCACATTAGCTCTAGATTCTTATTGGCTAACTCTTATATTAATTTAACCCATTTCTATTAATCTGTATATCTCCATGTGGCAGTAGCTTACTGACAAAGATTTGGCATGTCTGACTCTGATGGCTCCATGGTGTCTCGCTCCAACTCTGCCTTCTTCCTCCTAGCATTCCGTTTAGTTTTCTCTGCCTAGCTCTATTCCCCTACAGCTCTGCTATAGGCCCAAAGCAGTTCCTTTTTAACCAATGAAAGTAACACATCATAGGCAGAAGGGCCTTCTACACCACAAATCCACAGGAAGAAAAGCTCATCTCTGGAACTGTAAACCTGACCAAGAACTAGCTGAAGAGGTCATCAGCTCTAGAAGGGAATATGCTGCCATTATTTTGTAAATGGACATACTATAAAACTGGTTTCTAAGTACTTGGGTTTATGCCTCTAGATTAGTGCAATCCCCAGCCTTCTCCAGAAGTTTCTTACTACAGCAAGCAGTCATAAAAGAAGAGATTCAGCTGCATAGCTATTCAGAATGCTGAGAATAGTGACTGTTGTGTGATCATCCCTGAATAGTACATCTAGATAGTTCCCAAGGGAACATGGTAGAAGATGAGGAGAAAAGAATGTAAGAGCCAAAGGAACTAAGAGGATAGAGAGGTGTTCCTATATAAATATGACACGTTGCAGACCATTTGTTTACATTATGAAGAAGTGTCTTTCACAAGGTGCCTTCTAATAGATTTAATAAAGAGCTGAATGACCAATAGCTGGGCAGAAAGAATTTAGGCAGTACTTCCAGAGACAGAGAGGACTCTGGGAAGAAGAAAGTTGGAATCACCAGCCAAATGCAGAGGAAGCAGAATGGACAATACAGAGATGAGGTAATGAGCCTCGTGGAAGAGTATAGATTAAAAAATATGGGTTAATTTCAGATATAAGAGATAGTTAGGAACAAATCTAAGCTAAGGTCAGGCTTTCATAATTAATAAGTCTCCTGAGGGACACTGTCAGTTAATGGTTACTAGGGGATGTAGATGGAAGTTTCTGTCTTGCAACCATTCAGTCCCAAATAAACACACAGAGGCTTATATTAATTACAAACTGTTTAGCTTCTTAGCTTGGGCTTATTACTAACTAACTCTTACAACTTAAATTAATCCATAATTCTTATCTATGTTAGCCATGTGGCCTGGTTCCTTTTCTCAGTAATACATTCTCATCTTGTGTCCTCTCCTTCTAGATGATGACGGCATCACTGCCTTTCCTCTTCTTGCCTGGCTACGGGCCAATCAGTGTTTTATTAAACTAATACAAGTGATAAATCTTCACAGTGTACAAGAGCACTATCCTAGAGTAAGGTGAGACAGAGCCAACTTCTTCTCTAATGTAGGCACTGAAAAATTGTCCATACTCCAATAAATAACACTCATGCTCATGTGGTCAGCTGTGGTTAAATTTAGTGGTGTGTGCTCATGTGTTCACACATATATGTATACACACACACACACACATGGACACACACACCACAAAAGTTGAAGGACTTCTTCAGAAGAGGGAGAAAGATGAGAAAGGGTAATGGGAGTGGAAACTGTCAAAATGTATGAAATTTCCAAAGAATTAACATATTGATTAGATAATCAATTTTTGACACTCACTGCTGAGTCTGTGAAGAACTTGTGGACTGACACCTGTCTGTAGGAATATAAAACAGAGCCATTAGTCTGGAAAAGTTCAGGAGCTCCTTAACCATAGAATGTAGACTTGCCATGTGCCCAGCCATTCCATGCCTAGGTAGCTGCCCAAAAGAAATGAAAAGAGAAGTCAGATAAAGAGGCACATTCAAGGTCAAAATGTTCACAGTAACAGAACTGACATAAACCAAAAGATGAAAATAATTTCAACATGTATCCACAAATAACTGTACACAATAATGGTATGCACACAGAAAACTATATTTGACCATAAAATGGAGCATCCTGGTACATTTATTACACAAATGACCTTCAAAAAACATTATGCTCAGTGAAAATAGGAAGGTACTAATGTGGGATTCCCTTCAGTATGCTGTGAATACCATTGGTGAATAAACAAACTACCTTGGCCTGTTGATATGGCAGGGTAGAGCTAGGTGGGGAAAACTAAACTGAATGCTGAAAAAAATGAGGTGGAGTCAAAGAGAAGCCATGGAGCCACTGACAGAGACAGACATGCTGAAACCTTGCCAGTAGGCCACAAGCCTTGTAGTAACATACAGATTAATAAAAAAAAAAATGGGTTAAATTAAGATGTAAGAGATAGCTATAATATACTTAACCGATTGGCAAAGCAGTGATTTAAGTAATCTAGTTTCTGTGTCATTATTTTGGGAGTCTGGGCATCCAGGAAAACAAACAAGCAGCTTCCCACTACAAACTGGCATACCAACATGGGACTGACTAGATCCACTATAAACCAGAGAAAGCTTAAAAAGAAATTCTAGACACAAAAGAACAGAGTTAAACATGTTTTTTTTTTTTTTGGTAGCTGCATTTTCTCAGGTGGTATATGTTTGCTAGAAGCAAGCAGAGGCATGATTCCTTTAAGAGAAGTCCTCCTGATTCGTTGGTAGCAAAAAAATACCATGCAGTTTTGAAAAGGCAGTTTCCTGGGCTGTGCTACCAGCATGAACTCTGGCTCTTTCAAGAGACCAATCATTTAAATGAGGTTTGTGAGAAATGTGTTATAAACTGATTAATGGCACAACATAGTTGGAACTGGGGCAGTATTCATGGCTTGCAGAGGCAGTGAACAAGCCTCTGACATGTTGGACTGAGAGAAGCCAAAAAGCAAAGCAGGCTTAAAAGCACTTAGCATTTTAAGAAATACTCCCGGACAGAAAGGAATTATAGATACACAATAGGACAGATTCAGATATAAAAGAACTCTAAATGAGTCAGCGTTGGCTAAATGTGCATACGCTTGGGAGAGAGAAGAAAAAGAATATAGAGAGTTATAAAAAGAAATAAATGGTTTTAAAAAACCAAAATCTTTAAAGAGACAGAGTACAGAAGTCACAGATTAAAGGAGTAAAGACAATAAAATAAATATTAAAAAGTAATAGAGTAAAACAAATAAGCCACATAAAGATAGAATATACACAGATAGTCTGTATTGTGTATATTATTGTGTTTTCTTTGAATTTTTTGACTGTGAAGGAGCTAAGTAACCAACATACATACTTTAAATGTGTCTTGTCTTCAAAATTGGGTCTAAGGATATGTTGCTTTGGAAAAGAGCTTTTGTTTGTTTGTTTGTTTGTTTCCACAGAGGTTGAGAACCTGTGGAATCCTTCTAGACTAATGTGGTTTGATGGACCAAGATCCCCCGAAAGGTCGCCGTGAACACCCCAAAAATTACTTCTCCCAATAAACAGCAGGAAGTAGTTTAGAGAAAACTACACCAAAAATTCCCAAATGTTGCTTATAAATGTTTGTTTACATTTAAAGGGGATATGCTATAGAGATGGATATTTTGCATTGGTATGGACCTTGCTTTACTGATACGAATTTAAGGTCAATATATATATATATATATATATATATATATATATACATATATATATGTATATATATATATGCTCTTGATTAAGACATTGTGCTTGTGCATCTCATTTAAAATATAATGTATAATTTAAAAAGTCAGGTTAATAGATAATCATTTATAATAGTCAAGTTTGAAGTCATATTAGTTAGGTTTTCTAGATATGTAGAGATTTATTTCAGTTACATAGGTATTCTTCAAATCTTTCAGAGACCTTCAGAATATGGCATTTAAAATATTTTAGGAACTTAGGTCTTTTCATGACAATGAAACACATCTGCTCCTGGCAGCACCAATCTACTTCAAGAGGATGATGGGCATTGGAGAGGATCCTCATGGCTGCTCTTGCCTGGACTGGTTCATGGCATGCTGTGTGAACTGGACATGTAGGACGCACAGAAAAATGAATGCTGAACTTGCTTAAAGGTGAGATGATCTTTCTGGGTTCCTGCTTCGTGAAAGAGTCTGCTAGACATTCTGCAGAGTACAGAAGAAAGTGACTACAAACTGCCAATATAGACAGAAATGTCTTTAAAATTTCCTTCTTCATGGAAAAGTCTAGTGGATACTATGGGCCCATAGGCTGAAGATGGATGCCCCAATGGTACAGAAAAACTTTGGGTGACTGTCCAGGCAGCAAGATGTCTCTGTCAAATCTAGCGTTTTGAAAATTACTTACAATAAATGGAACTAGAAAAAAAATCCTGAGTGAGGTAACCCAGAACCAGAAAGTCAAACACAGTGGCTATGAGACATAAAGCAAAGGAAAATGAGCCTACAGTCCACAACCCCAGATGAGTTAGGTAGCAAGGAGGACCCTAAAAGAGATGTGCATGGATCCCACAGGAAGGGGAAAGAGATAAGATCTCCTGAGTAAATTGGGAACACAAGGGGAGGGGGAGGAGGGACTAGGAGGGGGGAAGGGACAGGGAGAGGGGGGAGAACATGAGAGAACAGGATTGTCAAGTTGGGAGAGGGACAGAGAGGGAGAGCATGGAAAGAAATATCTTGATAAAGAGATCTATTATGGGTTTAGGGAGAAGGGTGGCACTATGGAAATTTTCAAGAATCCACAAGGAGGACCCCAACTAAGACTTTAAGCAATAGGGGAGAGGGCGCCTGAACTGGCCTTCCCTGTAATCAGATTGATGACTATCCTAATTGTCATCATGGAACCTCCATCCAGTACCTGATGAAAGCACGTGCAGAGATCCACAGTTAAGCACTGGGCAGAGCTCCCAGAGTCCAGTTCAAAAGAAGGAAGATTGATACTATGAGCAAAGGGGTCAAGATTACAATGGTGAAGCCCACAGAGACAGTTAAAGGGCTGGGAAACCTGTATAGGACTAAATTAGGCCCTCTGAATGTGAGTGACAGTTGCTTGGCTTGGGTAGTTTCTGGGGCCGCTGGCAGTGGGATCAAGATTCATCCCTAGTGCATGAGCTGGCTTTTGAAGCCCATTCCCTATGGAGGGATACCTTGCTCAGCCCAGATACAGCAGGGAGGGGCTTGGTCCTGCCTCAAAGTGATGTGCTAGACTTTATTGACTCCCTTTAGGAGCCCTTACCCTTTCTGGGGAGTGGATAGGGAGTGGGGAGGTAGGGGAGAGAAGGAACTGTGGTTGGTATGTAAAATGAATTTAAAAATTAAAATAATAATAATAATATATATCCCTGAATGAAAATTTTTAAAAAGTATCTAAACCAGTTGGATTTTTTAAAGATTTTTTTATTTTTAAAAGTTTTTTAAAATTTACTTTTTTATTACTTTAAGTATATGTATGTTTTGCCTACATGTGTGTATGTGTACCAACTGCGCTCCTGGTGCCCACAGGAAGACACCAGATCCCCTGGTCTTGGAGTAACAGGCAGTTATGA
The DNA here is from genome assembly GCF_903992535.2 of Arvicola amphibius. Taxonomy (NCBI): domain Eukaryota; kingdom Metazoa; phylum Chordata; class Mammalia; order Rodentia; family Cricetidae; genus Arvicola; species Arvicola amphibius. Next base: position 64,954,625 of record NC_052056.1, read on the forward strand.
GTGTTGGGATGGAACGCAGATCCTCTGCAAAGGCAATGATTGTTCTTAGCCACTGAGCCTACTCTCCAGTCCAAATTTGGAATTATTTTAATTCACAGGTTAAAACCAATTTCCTTTTACTTGCCATATCTTAGAGATACCAAGATACACTGATACTTTATCTTATTATTTTGACATAAATAACTTGAAAACTACAAGTAATTAAGAAAACTCCAGGACAACCTGTGTGTTTGGGGATCATGTTAGGGTAAGAGAATTCTCAAATAAGCACAATGGGAACTCATCTTTCAAGGTAGGATGTGTGGTGGTGTCCCCAGGACACTGACATCTAGGGCCATGCTCTGGGGACCGTCCTCTAATGCCTACATGCCGAACAGTGCACACATCCAACACTGTGGCAGTACAGCTGTATCTCAGGCCATCCTGGACCAGAGACTGATCACACATAATGATGCCCACTGATTTGAGCTCAAAAGGATAAAGCTTCCCGAAGATGGATATTTCCCCTCAAATCCTACTGGCTCTTGGTGAGATACCGTTCTGTTAGACTGCTAAGAAGTGCTGATTTATTCCAGCATTATCTCAGCATTTTGCAATGCCTCTTCCATTTATTTCTGGGCATAGACTAGCGGGCTCCTTTTCTCTTCTCTCGCTTTCTTCTCTATCCTCCTGGTTATTACATGGTTTTAATATTGAGGACCAGAGATGATTGGGTTCTGTAGGTACCCACTCTTCTGAAATCATAGTGGGCAGTGAGAACAGATCTTAACCAATAGGTAATTTTCCCATGGAATGTAAGCTACAGACAATGGAATGTGTGTATTTGGTTGACAAAGAGGAATTGGGATAAATTTTAGTTCTGTGGGAACCGTGAATGTAGAAGGGAGCAGCAGGGCTGCGTCCCACCACCCGGCCGCCGGCTAGCTTTACACCCGAAATAATTACACGGAAACTGTATTCTTTTAAAACACTGCCTGGCCCATAGTTTCAGCCTCTTATTGGCTAATTCTCACATCTTCCTTTAACCCATATTTAGTAATCTGCGTAGCACCACGAGGTGTGGCTTACCAGGAGAGATCTTAACCTGCGTCCATCTCGGAGAGGAGAATCATGGAGATTCGCTATGGCGACTGCCTGAAGCTTCTCCCCAACTCTCCCAGAATTCTGTTCTGTCTATTCCGCCTACCTAATTTTCTGTTCTCTTAAAGGGCCAAGGCAGTTTTCTTTATTAATTAACCAATGAAAGTAACATAGACAGATAACTTTCCTCCATCACGTGAAGGAGGCATAAGTGAAAACAGGGAAGAACGGGGAACCTGTAAGAGGAGGAAAGTAAGGTTCTGAACTAACTACAAACAGAATGATCAGCTTCTCGAGACTCAAAATGAGCATGTTAAATCTTGAGCCAGGCAAAGAGCTAGGTGTAAGAGGGGGTGCCAATAAACAGTGATTTAAGGGAGGCATAAGTACCCGCTTTTGACTGTCATTGATATAAATGTGGCTGTCACCAGGAATGGGTAGCGAAGATGACCTAATCTGACATGAGTGTCTTGCTCACCTAGGGACTGATGCCTTCACCAGTTCTGGTCTTCGGTAGTCCCAGAATTCAAGCTTTTCCAGGTCTATACATGTCTTGAAAACTTCATATAGTCAAGTACTCTGTTGATTACAGCTGAAGTTGGTTCTCCCTGACACAGCTTCTATGGGGCTCTATTCTCACCTTCTTGGAGCAGGGATTACGCTGTATGCTAATGATGCGTTCTTTTCTGTCTCCTTCACACAGAGTGAGAGCTATTTAGAGAGGGAATGACTATATCTTATTGAAACAAAGGAGACTAAAGGATCGCCCCCCACACACACATTTGACTTTTCACCCACTCTATCTGTGGTCAAGCCTTTGTCTACCATTGTGATCTAACCTTGAGCATTTTGGAGTCTTCAGGTGAAGAATCATGGCCTCTCCTTGATGAGAATGTAAACCTGAGATTGGACATAGATGAAGTTGCCTACAGTGTATGCAGTCAATCAATGGACTGATGTTTCTATCCTCTAGCCCAGGGAAAATACGTAATAAAAGATCATTGCAATTGAACATGAATAGAACAGTTCACAAGAGCTCCCTGAGTTGGAAAATATTTTGCCAACATTCCTGCCAAAATTTCCTTCAAGCAGAAAGAGAAACCCCCTTTTAGACATTCCATGATGCTGGAGTGAGTCACTCACTTCCTTAGGCTCATGGGGAAAATGACAGGAATTCCTCGTTCCTCATCTTGCCCAGAAACGTTAGACTTATCAAGACCATGGAAGGCGGGAGCAAACGGTCAGAGTTGCAGATTGAATCACGATCCTGGAAGCCAGAGAAAGTAGCATATGCTTTAATCCCAGCACTCTGGATGATGGGGCAGGTAAATTTCTGATTTTCAGGCTGCCAAGGCTACACAATGAAATAAACAACAACAACAACAAAAAAAAAAAAAAATCAAGAAACAGAGGTCCCGGGCAGAAGTTGCTCCATGGTGCAGAGCTCGCCTAGCAAGCGCAAGGCTCCGGAGTCAATATCCAGCACTGCAGAAGAAATTTCAAAGGGGACAGGAAAGGCAATCGGAAGGGCGGAAGAAGCTATGTAAAGAAATAAAACTCTTGCATGCTTTCAAGCTCTAAAAAGGAAAATAAAAACATCTCATAGAACTAGAGAACAGAGTGGTTGCCTGAGACCAGGGAGAGAAGGGGTGAGGAGCAGTGGAGAAAGATTGACAGATGAGCAATAAAATAGCATTAGATAAGAGCGAGATATCTGGGTGCTTTAGTACAGCCGGGTGAGTATGAATAGCAGTCATGTACTAAGCACTAAGTAGAGAGCTAGAAGAGATTGTTTCAAATGTTTTAAGCACTTCGCAAAACAACATAAATAAAATAATATATGAGGCTCCACTAATATGTATGCTTTTTAATGTTTTCATATATTAGTTAAAATATAAATTACAAAAAAATTACCCAAGCTTATAAACAGGCATGTGGGAGGAACCCTGCACACACAGATCTTTTTGCCAGGTATTCATCCAAGGCTAATTGCTTTTCTTGCCTTTGCTGAACTCTCTCCACAGGCAGAACTGGACTATTCTACCGAACTACCCTGTTAGCTAAAGATGCCATTAAAAATATAAAAAAGATTAGGGGGATTTTCCTAAAGAATAAAGGAATTTTCCTAAAGAATAAAGCTTGGTTTGTTGCCAGGAGTCTGATCTGATGCTTAGGCTAGACTTTCCTTGTGTAGAAACTACGGTAGTTTCTCAACAACCGTTTTGTTGCCATTTGGTAAATCTTTCCTATCTTTACTCAGGTTTGAAGTTTAATTTCTTTCTAGCTTCCTGTGAACACAATTGTTAGCAAGAATTTTCCCTAAATAAAACATACACACACACAAACACACACACACACAGAGAGAGAGAGAGAGAGAGAGAGAGAGAGAGAGAGAGAGCTAACCACATCTGTTCCAAAACAGCTAAATACAGGCTCACTCAAGAGACTGTCATTCACACAGTGAGACTGCACATTCATTGGGTACCTATATTAAATACTTCCATCATTAATCTTCTAAAATTTGAACTGAAATTTCAATTTGTAGAGCCCCTCCAACCCCGCAAAATAGTGGGGATAAAAGTACAAAGTTCCTAAAAAGTATATCAGTGACACTTTGTTTGTGGGGGTGGGGAAAGAGGGGAGAATGACCAACTGGCTTCAGTCACTGCTGCTCCAGCCCCACGCTTCTGTGGTTCACTGATAGTAAACTACTAAGAGGACCCATCCCTGTCCCTTTCTTCAGCTTTTGTTGGCCTTTTGATTGGTCCCTCACTGTGCATAGCATTTGCTATGGTGTCTTATCCCTTGTTCTCAACAATCAACCAATCAACTTGAAGATGAAACTAGGATTATATTAATAATAAAATAATAATAATAATAATGACTTACAGTTGGTATGCAAGGGCCACTTGTAACGTAACAGGAAGACATTAGAAAACTCTGAAGCATGTTGGTATGGGTGACTTTTCAAAAATTTCTTCCACTTCAAAACTCTTTGGATGAAATCCTAAGTGGAACGAGTATGGTAGAATTCTCAAAAAGCAGTGGAAGGAAACAAGACACCGAACAGAAAGTACCTCAAATGAGATGATGAGCTAATGTGTAGATGGAAATGTCTTCTTTCATGGGTAACAAGAATGGTTCCTAATAGGAAGACAGCAGTCAGAGACAAATTATGCCAACAAGACTCAAATCTATGGCCCTTAAAATAGCAAGATGAGAACAGACAACAACAAATATTGATGAGAACTTGAGGAGAGAGATTCGGGCGTTGTCAGTTTTGCTATGTCAGTCAGAGCCACAGCCTTTGTATATAGGCATCTGGCAATATTTAATGGTAAACTCTATGACACAGCCATCCTACCAATGGGAATACCCAGGAAAAAAATTTCTCAGTGAGTACACAAAGTGTAGATAGGGGTGCAAATGCATGGTGGTGGTGTTTTGGGTTTTACTGCCAGTAATCATCTTACATCAACATAGAAAGATGGGTAGGTAAAAATATGGCACATTCATGTGTTGGAATACAAGGCATGGTAGTGCGACTTACTGCTGTGTGATTTCTATTCTCCCCGGAGAGTTCAGTCACAATTGAATGAAAAAACAATTTCACACAGACATATCTGGTGAAGCAATGAGTTTATTAGGATTGCTTAAAGAGCACAAGAAAGTTTATTTACCGGAACCTAAGCGAGTCAAAGACAACTATACTGCCAGAGAGCAATATTTAACACTGATTAAATTATCTCTATTCTGTCATTCCCAGGCCTTCTTGCCTGTTTGATGTGGGATTCCCCTCTGCTGTGAATATGTTTTATTATCACTGGTTAATAAAGAAGCTTCTTTGGCCTGTGGCAGGGAAGAATAGAGCTAGGTAGGAAAACAAAACTGAATCCTGGGAGAAAGAGGGCAGAGTCGGGCCTCTAAAGGAGACAGACGCCTGGGAACATTACTGGTAAACCGCGAGCCTCATGGTAAAATATAAAATAATAGAAATGGTTTAATTTAAGATATAAGAGTTAGCTAGCAATATGCTTAAGTGATTGGCCAAGCACTGTTGTAATTAATATAGTTTCTGTGTGATTATTTCGGGTCTGGTCAGCCAGGAACAAATGAGCAGCCTCTGCCTACATCTGTTACCATGACTGGACTACATTTTATGTTTCTAAAATTGAAAATGTCTTTAAATATGTATATAGCACTCATGTATCTGTTTCAGTCCCTCTGACCAGGGCAATGGCTCATGAAAGTCACTTCCCTGGAGTTTCCTGTCCATCTCGCAAGGAGCTGCTGTCCGATGAGCCTTCGCTCACCAGCCACTGCTTACTGCTTTTGCAGTGCCACTCACGGCTTTGGGAATCTCCTGTTTCATGAGCCTTGGAAATTTCTTTAGCTTCTTGACTCTTACGAACCTCCCTCCTCCCTCTTGATTAGGAGAAAATAGCCATGCAATGCTAGACCTAGAAGCCCAGGATTGAGCAAAGAGTGCCTGCACAATATAGTTAGCTGCAGGTAAATTAGAACACATACAGGAAGTGATGTTCAGAGACATAGCAAATACAATCTGTTGGGGGCTAGGAGTTGTCCTGGCTAGTTTTTAACTATCAACTTGGTATAATCCAAAATCACCTTAGAGGAGAATCTTAATGAGAAATTATCTAGATCAGGTTGGCTTGTGAGCATGTCTGTGGAGATTGCTTTGCTTGTTAGCTGTCCCAAGCCACTGTGGGTGGCACCTTTCCTTAAGCTGAGCCCTGATTGTGTAAGAATGAAGAAAACCAGCCGAACACAGGTGCAGCAAGCAGGCAACAGGAGTCCATTTGTTTCTGACTGCTCTTTACTGTGGACAAGATTTAACTGTTTTGAATTCTTGCCTTAACTTCCCCTCGGTGATGAACTATAATAGGGAATTGAACAACAAATGAATCCTGTCTTCCCTAACTTGCTTCCATTAGGGTATTTCTCATAGCAACAACAGGAAGAAAACAAAAGATTGCGTTAAGGGGGAAAGCTAGGAACAACAGAGTAAAGAATGATGCATAGTAATTAACCAAGGGAGACTGCAGGTATCACTAGTGATGGTAGAGGAGTATAATTAAATAAGCTTTGCAGAAATGGAGACAGAAACAGAAAAGAAAACCAAGGGATGTTAGGGAGAGATGGTGCAGTAGGGGAATTATCCTGCCCTGAGTACTCCTAAAGACAGGAGGGCTCCCATCCTCTGTCTCCGGCTTGGTTGAATAGCACCTGCAAGGCACTTTCTTCTCTACCCTCTTGATCTGGGGTTCAATTCCTAAGGTCCTTTCTGATCTTGTACTTCAATTATTCTATTCTTCCTTTCCCATGAAAACACCCTACACTATCGTGTGCAACAACAAAGCATGCCAGCCATTTCAGAACATGCTCTATTTGTGTGGAAACATAACCTAACCTACAAAAATGTCTTTTGATGGAGGCGTGTTGTTATGTATCTGAGTAAGAGAATGGTATCGCCCTTAATGTTCAGTATTTTACCATATGAAAGCTTTCCCTCTTCCTGGGTCAGCGAATAAAGAGAGAAATTTAACAATGGCTTAAGGAATACTCCAAAAATGCTGTAAAAAACAAAGAGCCCTTACTGGGCAAACAGACCTAGGGATGATGACAGTGATGAGGGTAGTTCAGTAGAAAAGCAAATCAAGTGAGAACTCATCTCGTGTCTACCCAGCGGACCCATAGTGGTCTTTAGATCTAAGATCCTCTGGATCAGACTTCAATGGACTCGGAAAGAAACCCTTGAAATGAAAGAGAGAAAATATGGGAGAGGGGGAGTGTTAGAGAACTGTGGGCTCCCTTTGCAAATTAAAGTAACAAAAAGGAAAAGCCACATTACCATAAAACAATCCATCCCGCCCCGTGCACTCTAGAGGAGTGCTTTCCCCCTTAAGAGCTCATAGCGGTGCAGCAGTCCTCACGTCAAGCAATTACTATTTTGTCTATAAATAGGAAAATATGTGAATGGCCAGTGCAGTGTAAAGAAAAACATTTGTATAACATCAGCTCTTCCTCAGTTGCATAATTAATCCTTTGGGATTATGCATCTGTAAACATCATTTCCCAGTGCAGGGTCAAGAAACTACAATTTACTTATTGAAGCACTCTAAGTCATAATTTTGTGCTGGCTTTCATTCATTGAGCATCCACTAAGTACCAGGAGTTGATATTGCTGGTGATCTCCACGACATTGTAAGATGAATTTTATACAGGAGTTGAGATTAGGAAGTTGAAGTTCAGAGAGGGCAATCAGCATGTTGACCAAATTCAAAAGTTGACTGTTTATAGTGTCTGTTTCCTTATGGGTTTCCCTATTGTTGTTGTTGCTGAGATTGGGGCTTGCTGTGTTACCCAGGCTGGCCTTGAACCACTCAGCTTAAACAATCCTCAGCCTCAGACTCCGGGCTGCTAACCACTCAGCTTAAACAATCCTCAGCCTCAGACTCCTGGCTGCTGAGAGAACAGGCAAATGTCACTGTACCCAACTTAGCCACCCCATGGTGACACTACTATCTCACATGACTATTTGCATCACCTGATTTAATTCACCAAACCTGGGAGTGGTGCATACCCTTCTTATATCCATGTTAGATCATGAGAAAACTTAAGCTTACAGAACACAGTACTTGGCCCAACACACTACAGCTGGAAAGAAGTGAGACCTAGATTCAAGGAATTGAAAATTAGCTGTTTTCATTTGCTTGGTTTTGTTTCTTATTTGTTGTTACGCTGGCTATCAAACCCAGGGCTTTGTGAATACAAGACACACGCTCTACCAAGTCACCTATGTTCTCAGTCCTAGATCCCATTTTTTAAAGTTGTATTTTAAAGTTTTTACATGTGATAGAATTGGCCTTTTCAGGGCAGTTGGACGTTTAACGTGGCCACGGTCTGTGCCACCATCCCTCTAGGCAGCTCCTTATTGGTACCCTTTGGGGTTACGCTCTCCTCCCAGGCAGATTCCGGTGTTCCCAGTTCTAACCGCTTCTTACTACAGTCTTACCTTCTGGAGGATGTGATATAACATGAAACCTGTGGAGGATTCTCTGCAAAGCCGGCTTTTATCACGCAGTAACCACTGCTGAACCTAACCTAAACTGACTCTCATAACTATCCTCAGTCCCTTTCCGTTGATGAGCAGATCTCATTGTCTGGTGGATGATATTTGTTTATTCGCCCCACTTTTGAAAGGAATTGGGGCTGCTTTCAGTTTGTAATCATTCTGGAAAGAACTTCTGAGAACGTTCACAGATCAGTGCTTACATGAATCTAAGTTCACCGCTAAGGGCGGGTTGTTGGGTCACATGATGCTTGCTTAAGCAATAAGAAATGGCCAAGCTGTTTTCCGGACTACCCCATCAAGTTTGCTTTCTCCTAAGCAGCGAATGAGAGTCCCTGTTGCTGTATGTTCATCAGAACCTGGCTTTATAACTTGCTTTTCAAATTTCAGTTATTCAGATAGATGGATCATTATTTCTTAGTGCCTTACTTGCGTTTTACTATTGAGTGCTTTACGCAGATCTGAAAAGGACATGGAGCTGGTCCTAGTGGCCCAGACCTATAAACCTTACACCGGGGAGGCTGAGACCTAGCACGCATGAAGCCCTGAATTCAATTCCCAGAGCTAAATAAATAAAGAAACAACATTGAGAGTTACTGTGGCCACGTATTTGCCTCTATATTTCTTGCTTAATAAAATATTTATTCAAGGATTTGGGAACATTTTTAAAGGTTCATTTTATTTTAGTGTTATATTGAAGAGGTAACATTCACACTGAACTCTGAATGAAGAGAAGAAACAATGGGAAGATGTAAAGAAGTATTCTGGAACTAGGCAGTGGTGGCGCACACCTTTCATCCCAGCACTCGGAGGCAGGGGCAGGGTGGATCTCTGTGAGTTCCCAGTCAGTCTGGTCAACAGAGCTAGTTCCAGGGAGGAAGTATTCTGGGCCGTTTATCTGAAGAGGCTCACACACAAACATACTCAGCAAGATAAAGAAACAAACCAAAATGACCACTTGAGTTAAAAAAGTAGTGAGGTACAAGAAAGACAAATAACAAGTTTGAAAAGGTAGGCGGGACAGGTGGAACGGGTTACAGCTAGGACAAAGGCTAAGTACTGTGGAAGCCATTTAGAGCCTTTAGGCCAGGATGGGTCATGTAGACAAACGCAGAACAAGGAACTCAAACAAACAAACAAACAAAATGAAAACAGAAAATGTAAGGACTCTCCCAACCCCCCATCCCTCCCCATGTTCCCAGCTCACATCAAGCTACTCTCTGAACAAAGATGACATGTGGCAACTCTACAAAAGCCATGTCCAGGGCCCCAAGTCTTAGATTTGTATGCTGCTTCTTCCTACCATGGATCGCAAGGCTATAACTGTGGGAGAAGGAAGAGGAGAAGAGGGAATCCATTCTCTGTCTCTTGCTGAGCCAGGATCCACTCAGGACTCACTATAGAGGAGGCTGAGTCCCCAACTGAGAGACAACACTGTCCCTAATAGAGGAGCCCACCATCGCACAGCCCCAGGGAGCCCAAGGAAAGTAGTCATTGACCCCTGTGTGCAAAACGGGGTAAGGTGTTTCATCATAAGCCCTGCGCACAGCTCCCAATCTTCATAAATAACAATGTAGTCAGCTTAAAATACAGTATACAAAATTAGAGTCCTAAAACGGTGCAGTCACACATGTCTTTAATCCCAGTACTCCAAAGGCAGAGGTAGGCACATCTCTGTGAGTTTGAGGACAGCTTGGTCTACACAGGGAGTTCCTGGACAAGCTGAGTTACACAGTGAGGATCTGTCTGTAATATTAATAATACTAATACTACTAATAAAAACAACCCTGCATGTAAGAATTCTCCAGCTATAAAGGGTTATCAGCACACAGCAGTCTGTCTGAGAAGAAATGTGTATAGAACCTCCAAAAGAGTGTGCTTATTCTATCTATTTAACTCCACTCTGAATCAATAACTATTTTTGTGGGAACATAAAGATGGCACCTCTTCCCATCACCGTTGCCAGCTCTGCTCTCTGTCATTGCTGTGCATAGATAATGTTTGTAGGGTTATATTCCCTGTAATACTTGTGCTCTGGTATTTTGCTTAACATTTCACACAGATTTTTCCATGTGGCCACAGTCTATTTATCATCTCATAGAGTGAGACAGCAATATAGAATAAAGGTGTAGCTCACAATTACACAGTAATCACAACTTGCCAGGCACTATTCAAAGTACTTTACCCAGTTTGCATGCATGTTTAATATTTCCTTGATGCAATCCTCTAAGGCGGATGGCATCTCTCCTCATCTGAATTCAGAACAAAGTTAAGTACACATATTCAGAGTGTGATCCATGGAAAACAAGAGTGAGTTGGGGCGGGGGAAGAGAAAGAATCCTTGCAATGGCATGTGATGGATCTGGTACCCCAAAATGTGATGGACTTCTGTATCTCCTAGACTGGTTCCTCAGGAGGCCACACCCCCAGCAGCTTCATGACACACATATAAAACAGTCACATAACCGCAGAAAGGAGAAAGTATTTGTCCAGCAATTTCCATCTGCCCAAAGGGGCACTTTTTATATCTAGTCAGCAGGACTCCCAAGACAGAGGTACCGAAGTGGCAGCAAGAAATCTCAGGATAGCAGACAAAGGAGAGCACGAGGACTTGAAGCCAGGTCCCCTGTGGTTTGCCCGCACCAAGCCAAGATGTTCACCTGGAGGCCACATGATGCTGATACAGCCACACCGTGGGAGCAATTCAGTTGGTGCAGTTGCTTCATGGGGAACGCATGGATTTCTGTCAAGTCACTTGTTTGTTTATTAACTGATAGAGACAAACGTCGAGCCCAGGAAACCAAGCCCGCCACAGTTAGGTTAAATCAGTCTTCTGATTTCTTAGAGAAATCTGCCATGGTTTCAGGTTTTCATCGAAATGATCCAGAGCGGAGCAGGGTATACTCATCATTGAGCAGAGCGGAGCAGGGTATACTCATCATTGAGCAGAGCGGAGCAGGGTATACTCATCATTGAGCAGAGCGGAGCAGGGTATACTCATCATTGAGCAGAGCGGAGCAGGGTATACTCATCATTGAGCAGAGCGGAGCAGGGTATACTCATCATTGAGCAGAGCGGAGCAGGGTATACTCATCATTGAGCAGGACTCTCAGACCCAAGCCTCACTCAGACCCCCTGGAAATCAACATTCTATGTGTCTCGAGTGACTCGTCTCTAAGTTTTCACACACACACACAGAGAGAGAGAGAGAGAGAGAGAGAGAGAGAGAGAGAGAGAGGAGAGAGAGAGATGCACAAGTGTTAGTCACTCATTTATTTAGAATAGTATCAATCAAACTTTGTGAACCCCAAAATTATCCCAGGACTTATCCCAGGGCTGTCTGAATTCACCAAGAGGGCTAGTGATGACTTTGCCACAGCATCCTAGGATCTATACGCCAACAAATATGGCCCTTGACCAACGGCTTGAACAGTATCTGGGCACCCAGATCATCTCTTCTGGGAGTGGTTCATATGTTAGCTCTTCCTTTAAAAGTGGAGTTAAATGGCCTGCCTGGTTTCCCAGTGAAGCTGGGGCACAGTATCATTGTGTGACGAGGCCAATGTATCAGATGCCTCCCCAGCGGAGTTGTCTCTTTTGTCTCCACTCTAGGCAGGGACGTCAGAGACACTTGACACATTTGTTCTGAACTTGTGATGACCTACTTATTCTAAGTTTCCAATTTTTTTTTTTTTTTTGCAGATAAGATTAAAAATGGACAAAGCAATGAGATCATCACTGTCATTCTTTGGGGAGTGAAAAGAAACAGGACAGCACTTTTCAGACACTAGGGCAGAGTGAGGGGGGATAGAGAATGGGGGACCAGCAAGCTAATTATCATGTTGCCATTTTGAGCAGATTTTAAAAACAGGGATGAATTCAGGGGAAGCCCAGGCCTCCTTTCAAAAGTCTCTCCTTCCATTCCATGGTGTTATTTTTTTAAAAAAAACAAAGCAAACAACAACAGAAAACAACAAGAAAAATCAAGGATTTATGTGGTCCAAGAGGAGACTGACTTTGAACTCCTGGTCTCCAGCCTCCACCTCCCCAGCGGTGGAATTACAGATGTGTTTAACACATCTGGCTTCTTCTTTTTTTGCCATCCTGTAACAATCTGGGTTGAGAACTGGAGAGGAAGCCGGGCAGTGGTGGGGCACACCTTTAATCCCAGTACTAGGGAGGTAGAGGCAGGCGGATCTTTGGGAGCTTAAGGTCAGCCTGGTCTATAGAGTTCTAGGAGAGCCAGGGTTACACAGAGAAACCCTGTCTCAAAAAAACAAACAACGGAACTGGAGAGATAAAAGCTCAGTGCTGCCACTTTGTGACACAGCAAGTCTTAGTCACTTCCTCCCCCAGCTCTCTGCCTCCTTGATGTTCTCTGTGATCTAGTCGCTTCCATGACGTTCAGACTCTCCACTGATCAGTACGTGAGACTTGTGAATTAGCAATAGACCCCTGATTGTCTCCACAGGGGCACCTGGAGAATATGTCTCATAAAGTGTGGACTCTAGGATACTTTGTGTGATCTCTGTCCCTTAGGGTGACAGTTGAGTTGTCATCCCATCTGTCTCAGGTTGTGTAAATGTGCTGGCTAGTCTTACGTCAACTTGACACAAGCTAGCGTTATCTGGAAGGAGGAAACTTGAGTTGAGAAAATGCTTCCATAAAGTCTGTGCATAAGGCATTTTCTTAATTAGTGATTGATCAGGGAGGAGGGGCCAGCCCATAGTGGGTGGTTCCAGCCCTGGACTGGCGGTCTTGGGTTCTATAAGAAAGCAGACTGAGCAAGCCACAAGGAGCAAGCCACTGAACAATACCCCTCCATGGCTTCTACATCAGCTCCTGTCTCCGAGTTCCTGCCCTGGCTTCCTTCAGTGATGGACTAAGATGTGGAAGCACAAATTAAATAAACCCTTTTCTTTCCAGCTTGCTTTTGGTCATGGTGATTCACTGAAGCAAGGAAAACCCCAACTAAGACAGCGGGTGTGTGTATTTCCTAGGGCTGTTTCACAAAGTGGCCACAACATTGATGGCCTGAAACAACCAAAGTAATTCCTACAGCTCTGAAGGCCAAAGTCCAAATCACCGTGCCTACTGGTCCATGCTCTAGAAAAACACCATTTCCTGCCGCGTCTTGACTTCTTACATCTCCCGGAAATCCCTGGTGCCCCTCAATTTGCAGCCATATCATTCTCTTTGTGTTTGGGGGAGAGGCAGGGACGGTAGGGATGTACTTGTCCACATGTCCAGACCTTTTTGTTGGAGGGAGGCCGCTTGTTGGTTCCCGGCTGCTCTCTGCTTATTTATCCCTGCCACCAAGAACCAAAATAATCGCACAGAAACTATATTAATTAAATCCCTGCTTGGCCCATTAGCTCTTGCTTCTTATTGGCTAGCTCTTACATATTAAATTAACTCATTTATTATTATTTTTTATTAAAAATTTCCACCTCCTCCCCGCCTTCCATTTCCCACCCCTCCCCCCCACTCCTCTCCCCTTCCCTCTCCAGTAGGAAGAGCAGTAAGGGTTCCCTGCCCTGTGGGAAGTCCAAGGTCCTCCCCCCTCCATCCAGGTCAAGGATGGTGAGCATCCAAACAGGCTAGCCCCCCCGAAAGCAATTACATGCAGTAGGATCAAAACCCAGTGCCATTGTCCTTGGCTTCTCAGCAGCCCTCATTGTCTGCCATGTTCAGGGAGTCTGGCTTTAGCCCATGCTTTTTCAGTACCAGTCCAGCTGGCCTTGGTGAGCTCCCATTAGATCAGCCCCACCATCTCAGTGGTTGGGTACACCCCTCGCGGTCCTGACTTCTTTGCTCATGTTCTCCCTCCTTCTGCTCCTCATTTGGACCTTGGGAGCTCAGTCCGGTGCTCCGATGTGGGGCTCTGTCTCTATCTTCACCCAGCGCCAGATGAAGGTTCTATGGTGATATGCAAGATATTCATCAGTATGGCTATAAAATCGGGCCATTTCAGGCTCCCTCTCCTCTGCTGCCCAAGGAACTAGCTGGGGAAATCTCCCTGGACACCTGGGAACCCCTCTAGAGTCAAGTCTCTTGCCAACCCTAAAATGGCTCCCTTAATTAAGATATATATTTCCCTGCTCACACCTGATTTTTGATAAAGGAGCTAAAAGTACACAACGGAAGAAAGAAAGCATCTTCAACAAATGGTGCTGGCATAACTGGATATCAACCTGTAGAAGAATGAAAATAGATCCATATCTATCACAATGCACAAAACTCAAGTCCAAATGGATTAAAAACCTCAATATCAATCTGAACACACTGAACCTGATAGAAGAGAAAGTGGGAAGTACTCTACAGCATATGGGCACAGGAGACTGCTTCCTACGTATAACCCCAGCAGCACAGACATTAAAGGCAACATTGAATAAATGGGACCTCCTGAAACTGAGAAGCTTCTGTAAAGCAAAGGACACTATCACTAAGACAAAAAGGCAGCCTACTGACTGGGAGAAGATCTTCACCAACCCCACAACAGACAAAGGTCTGATATCCAAAATATATAAAGAACTCAAGAAATTAGACTTTAAAATGCTAATTAACCCAATCAAAAAATGGGGCACTGAACTGAACAGAGAATTCTCAACAGAAGAAGTTCAAATGGCCAAAAGACACTTAAGGTCATGCTCAACCTCATTAGTGATCAGGGAAATGCAAATCAAAACAACTTTGAGATACCATCTTATACCTGTCAGAATGGCTAAAATCAAAAACACCAATGATAGCCTTTGCTGGAGAGGATGTGGAGTAAGGGGTACACTCATCCATTGCTGGTGGGAATGCAAACTTGTGCAACCACTTTGGAAAACAATGTGGCAGTTTCTCAGGAAATTTAACCCATTTTTATTAATCTGTGTATTGCCATGTGGCTGTGGCTTACCAGCTAAAGTTCTGGCATCTGCCTCTGGTGGTCTTAAATGGCTTCTCTCTGACTCCACCTCCTTTCTTCTAGCATTCTGTTTAATTTTCCCCACGTAGCTCTGTTCCCCTATAGCTCTGCTATAGGCCCAAAGCAGTTCCTTTATCAATCAATGATATTCACAGCATCTGGAGGGTAATCCCATATCACCTTTCTCTCCTTCTGAGAGTACCAGGTGTTAGATTATGATAACCTCACCTTAACTTGAGATGTGCAAAGACCTTATTGCCAGAGAAAGTCACATTCATGGAATTCAAGAGGACGTGGATTTGGGGAGACATTACTGAGGATGACACACAAGGATATACCTGTATTCTTCCCTTCCTACCATGTAGCCTCAGACTGCTACTGGGCACTTAGGTGCAGGAACACACCACCTAAGCTTCCCAGCATTCAAAGAAATTAGAACTTACAGGGCTGGAGAGATGGCTCAGAGGTTAAGAGTACTGCCTGCTCTTCCAAAGGTCCTGAGTTCAATTCTCAGCAACCACATGGTGGCTCACAACCATCTGTAATGGGGTCTGGTGCCCTCTTCTGGCCTGACGGAATACACACAGACAGAATATTGTATACATAATAAATAAATAAATATTTAAAAAAAAGAAATTAGAACTTACAGTTTTGCTTAAAGAGAGAGAGAGAGAGAGAGAGAGAGAGAGACTTAGTTTCTCTTTCTTTCCCACAATAATTCCAATTTTATAGGAAAAAATAAAACAAAATCCAGGCAATACGCATGTGTTCTTTTAACTGTTAAGTAAGCTGTTAAGACTGTGAGATCTTTTCCTGGGAGTCAGCTTTCTCCTCTGTCCCAGGTTTAATCTTTACCTTCTCCAGCAAGAGATCTCTGTGCAAAGTCTTAGTTTTTGGAGTCCATTGTTTTAAGGTCTCCGTTTCAAAGCCTAATCATTTCCCTTACCAAGACTCTTTCCCCCAGGACAATGCCCTCTCCTTACACTCTTGTGATTCGTTCTGACCTCCACTCTTCCTCTTAAGCCATCTTACGGAATTTGTCTTGGGCTTGTCTACAAGAAGAACAGCACCACTTCCCTGCCCCACAGCAGTTTTTTTTTGGTGGCCCCCTTACCTCTAGCCTGGGGACCACTTTTCTAGTTCTACTCACCCAACTCCCCGCATCTTTTCTCCCATCTTTAACTCCACCATTTGCTCTCTTCCTCATCCTCCATCATCATCCCTATGTCTGAAAAGGTATTCTCTCTAAAACAGCATCCATTACCCCAGCTATCCTTGAAAAGCCACCTCTTTTCCGGAGTCTCCCAAGATTCCCACCCCACCAACCAGCCAGAACTCTCACCCTCTCGAGCTCCTGTAAAACTCTGCCCTTCCCTGGTTACTTTCATTTTTGGGATGGTTTGTGACCCTGTTGTGTTCATTTACACATAACTCCTAACATTATAGTCTCTTTCCCAAGCCCTCGTTGCTGGTTCTTGGCTCTCTTACCCACATCCTACATCAAGGAAAAACTCAAAAAGTATCATATTTTTTAGACTTGTATCAAATAACATTTAATGTTTTAGATTTTATTAAAAGTGGAGCCAGTTTTAAATGTATTGTTGCCCTTAATATCAAATATTCATAATTATAAAGATAACTCAATTCTTTGTAATAACCAAACGTTATGCATTTAGATACATTACCAAATAAATGTATTAATAAAGTGTGTTTTTATAAGTAGGCTGTGAGTATGATTTTTACAGCATTAAAAATTATGAAAACCATTATAGCAATGAGGTCACATTTTTGCCCTTGGCAGATTGAAGTATTTGCATTTTCTATTAGACTTTCTTTATCCCAGGAGACATAATGATGGTTGGGATATTTTATCCCATGGGGTAGGATTAAAGGGCAGAGCTGTTTTAAAACCATGAAGAAGAACAGAAGGGCCATGGGTGTCAGAGGTACAAACACTGCCATCTAATAATTTGTGACATGGAAAAATTAGTTAACTTCTCCACACAGATTTCTTTCTTGTTAAACAGGGCTTAGCTTTAAATCACAAGACTATTGAGAAGGCGAGTAGTATAGACATAAAATGTGTGGTTTATGAGTCACTCAGCAAAATAGTATCGACCTCCATTACAGGCTTAGTTTGGGAAGAGGTGACATGGCTTTTTTAATTTAGTTGTGGTTTTCAATTTTTTAAAAAAATTTCCTTCCCTTGTGAATTGCAGTCAATTCTATCAGAAGCTAAGAAAGTAGATGAGTCGGGCTTTAACCTCTAAGCGGCCCCGAGGGAGAATTAGCTAATGAAAAGACACAGGAGTGAATTATCTGCTGACTGCACCCCTTTACTGAGGTACAGAATCACTTTTGTATAGATATCCAGTTTGCTAATTATGTTTTTAAAAATCAAGTCAATGTTTTGCTTTGTTTTCTTTTCCCTGATGTCCTAGAGACGCCCAAGATGCATGAAAGGGGAAATACCTGGTTTTACTCATGAATCAAAAAAAAAAAAAATACATTCAACAGTGAAATGTGTAATTGAATATACTGATGTGACCATGCACATAAAATAGTTTCTTACCTTCAATCTCTTCCCTCTCAGATCTGAGCTTAAAAATCTTTATGAAGCCGAGTTGCAGAAAAGCCGATCATCTGAATTACTCTGAATCTCTATACAAATAATGTCTTCTCTTACCAGTTAGGTTTCAAGCCCTCTTTTTGTTCTTCCACGAGACTCCTTCCCTGCTCTTTCTGGTGCTCATATGCACTGACTGTGGATTCAAGAATACTGGGTGCTCCCTACTGTTTTCTGCCCACTCATTCTAGGTGTGACCCACAGAGTCAGCAACATGTTCGTCTACTCACGTGACCAGTCAGGCTGCCTCACTGTCCCCCATTCTGCTCTTCACCTTCTGGGTATTTTGTCTAAAATTCAGTTCTGGAGCCAATGCCAAGAATGGAGATTGTTTTGGCATGCTTGTTTGCAGGCTTAGAGAACGGGATCTACTGCCTCCCCACTTCTAAAGAAATGGCGCCTGGCTTTCCATGCTAGCCTTTAGGCTAGCTGCCAGCCTCCATTTTAAAGAGCTTTACTACAACCAGAATCAGGAACAGACACCAGCAAACACACACACACACACACACACACACACACAAAAAAAAAAAAAAAAAAAAAAAAAACCACAGAAAATTTCTAATCTTAAAAGGGACTAGAACTGGCACACGGAACTAGGCTAGAATTTCCAACCTTTTACTTTCCAACTTGGCTTTCATTACACAATAGAGTGCCATCCAGTGTTCTATGAAGGCTTATATCTAATACATGCACACAGAGAGAGAGAGAGAGAGAGAGAGAGAGAGAGAGAGAGAGAGAGAGAGAGAGAGAGAGAGAGAGAGAGAGAGAGGGAGGGAGGGAGGGAGGGAGGGAGGGAGGGAGGGAGACAGAGAAGAGAGGGGGTAGAGAGACAGAGAGAAGCAACACAAACAAAGTAGGTGCTCTCAGCTCCTACCCTTGAAAACCTCAGTCTGCCAATCTCTGCACTGTCCATGGAACTGGTGGACAAAGAGCAGGTGCCTCAGTTCTTTGACAATGACAATACTAGAATGATGGCTGGGCATGGCAGCACATGTCTATAATCCTAGAGTTTAGAAGGTAGACCCCAGAGAATCAGAAGATTGAGGGCAGCCTGGGTTATACAGTAAGACGCTATCTTCAGAAACAGACAGCCTGAAGCTGGGCCTCAATTGCAGAACATTTGTTTGGCATGTGTGAGGTCCTGGGTTCAACTCCCAGTAGGAAAATAGGGAAGAATGGCTTAAGAAGCAGATTTTTCTTTTGTGGGGGGAAGTGTTCAAGACAGGGTTTCTCTATGTAGCTCTAACAGTCCTGGAACTCACTCTGTAGGCCAGGCTAGCCTCAAACTCACAGAGATCTGCCTGCTTCTGCCTCCCAAGTGCCAGGGTTAAAGGCTTGCACCACCACAGCCTAGAGGATTAGCTGCTTTTCTTGCTGCTGTGACTAAATGCTTGACAAGAACTACTTAAGGGTGGATTTTGACTGTGAAGGATACAGTCACAAATGACTGGGAGGGCGTGGCAGCAGCATAGGGGCAGCTCACCACATCACCTCCATAATCAGGATGCACAGAGCAGATAGGAAACAGTCTGGCTGCAAAACCTCAAGACATACTCAGTGACTTGCTTCTTCCAGCAAGGCTCCACCCTGCAAAATTTTACACACTTCCAAAACAGTCCAGCAGACCAGCCAGCAAGGCTCACATTTTACCTTCAAGCCACAATAAGCTGCTTTCCTCTCAATGGAGGTGTTCGATTTCACTTCCCGTGGACATTAGGAATATCTCAAATAAAGGATGGGAAAGCAGGAGTCTCCTTGTACAACTTACTGAATGGTATCTAGAATGTTCAGTGGTGATGGGAATAACTGGTTCTTATTCATTTATGGTCACATTTCAAATTACTGACTGATTCTAAGAGTAAAGGGGAAACTGTCTTAGTCAGTGTTCTGTTGCTGTGAAGGGACACCATGATCACAGCAACTCCTGGAAACATTTAGTCCATTTTCATCACAGAAGGAAATATGGAGCCGGGCGGTGGTGGCGCACGCCTTTAATCCCAGCACTCGGGAGGCAGAGGCAGGCGGATCTCTGTGAGTTCGAGGCCAGCCTGGTCTACAAGAGCTAGTTCCAGGACAGGCTCTAAAGCTGCAGAGAAACCCTGTCTCGAAAAACCAAAAAAAGAAAAAAGAAAAAAAAAAGAAGGAAATATGGTAGCACTCAGGAAGACATGGTGCTGGAGAAGTAAGTGAGAGCCACAGACAGCAGGAAGAAAGAGACACTGGGCCTGGCTTGTGCTTTTGAAATCCTAAAGCCAACTCCCAGTGGCTAACTTCCTCCAACAAGGCCACACCTCCTAATCTCTCTCAAGTAGTGCCACTTCCTGGTGACCAAGCATTCAAATCTATGGGCATATAGTGACCATTCTTATGCAAAGTACCACATGGTTTGTCTCATTCTTTTGAATTCTCACAGTATCAGCACTTTCAGGACCCTTAAACTTCTCACCCTGTACCAAATGTCTCCCCTCTTCCCTTTCCCAGCTGTTGGTCTCTTCAGATCTTTTGTTTTTCCTAGGCTTATATCCAGAGCCTAAGAATTAAAAGAACCCTCAAGAAACCATACCACCTCCTATATCCCTGAGTGACTTTCTACTCTAGCTCCCAGGAATTACTCAAGATTGGCTTTCTTAAGGGGCTGTCTTAATTAGGGTTTCTATTGCTGTGAAGAGACACCATGTTCACAGCAACACTTATAAAAGAAAACATTTAATTGGAGCTGGTTTACAGCTCAGAGGTTTAGTCCATTATCATCATTGTGGGACACAGCAGTGTGCAGGCAGACATAGTGGTGGAGAAGGAGCTGAGAGTTCTACATCTTGCTCTGAAGGCAACAGGAAGTGAACTGAGACACTGAACATCACTTGAGCATCCATGAGATTCAAAGCCCACCCCCACAGTTACACACTTCTTACAACAAGGTCATACCTACTCCAACAAAAAGCCACCTCTCCTAATAGTGACACTCCCCATTATGGGGGAGTCACTTGCTTTCAAACTACCACAGGGGCTTAGAGGAGAAGTTGTGCTGTTGAGAATAGGATGTGAATTTAAAGTTGGTGGGCTTTCGCGTTGGTGAACCTCCCATTCTTTGGACCTGATCATTCCACAATGTTCATGTACTGAGACATCATGCCTCACCCGTAAGTGTATACAATTATTATGTGCCAGAGAAAATTACATCTGTGTATATTTAAAATATTGATTGACAAGGCAGCTTTAAAAAAAAACCTGAAAAATTCTCATATGTTATTAATATTCACATTCTCATGGAGTTTTTACCTGTCAAATTCGTCTCTTGGTCTCAGGTTTCCCTCCCGAAAGGCATAGGCACTGAACTGGATGACAAAACTCTCCCAGCCCTCTAACATGCTACCACTCAAGGGCATCCATACACGTTTTCTAAGCGAAAAACAATATAAAACTATGGTGTAGGACGATTCTGTACTCTGTCAATTACGTTTTAAATAAATGCTGATTGGCCAGTAGCCAGACAGGAAGTAGAGGTGGAGCAAGGAGAACAGGAGAATGCTGGGAAGGAGGAAGTCCATTCCTCCGCAGTCCTGTCCAGACACCAAAGAAGGAAGATGTGACCTGCCCCGCTGAAAAAAGGTATTGAGCCATGTGGCTAACACAGATAATAATAATGGGCTAATGTTAGTTATAAGTTAATAAGAAGCCTGAGCTTATGGGCCAATCAGTTTATAACTTACGTAGACCTTCTATATAATTTTTTGGGACCTAACGACTGTGGGAGCCAGGCAGGACAGAAACCCCAACAAGCAGGCCCTCATGTTACAAAACTATGTCAACTGGAACCACCATCAACAGAGGACACTGGCTGTTTTATTTGATTGTAGAACCAACACAAAACAAATATTTATTATTTTTTGATATTCTACTGTGTGTGTATATATATTTGGGTGTGTGTATATATATATATATATATATATATATATATATTTACAGTAGAATATATACATATATATGTCTATGCTATGTGTGCCAGGTTTTCAGCTGCTAAGCAACAATCATTAATCCGCAATACTCAATGAATGCAAAAGCAAGAAAGGTATTTAAGATGTAAACATGTAAACAGGGTAGGGATTATTTAAAAACTTACAGTACACTTGACTGCAAGAAGATCTCTGGATAAAGAACTGTTCCAGAAGCAAAATGCAAGGACCTGTCTATACCTTTGCCATCAGCAGTACTCACCCAGAGCAGAGGAAACGTGGCTGGTGAGCCTGCAGGGCACTTGAGTCAGGGACTACAGCATCAGCAGTGTGTTTATTCAGGAGACTCTGCGTTTGCTAAGGGATGTGAGGGTGAAGCTCGGTGTTCCTGAAGGTGGAATGTGAGAAGTCATAGGTAGTCTGTGGGTCTCGGGATCTAAGTGAAGAGACACTCAGTAAAGACACAGTAACTGCTACATTGTCTTTAGAGTGTGGGCAGAAATTGTGAAGAAAGAAAGTTGGCCTGTCTCCACAGTTTTCTGCATAGGAAATGAGTGGGTTATTGTTGGATACATGTTACAGGATAGTAGCAAGAAAAAATGAATGCTTGGTTTCAAAGCTTTGAAGATCACTAACACTTTGTTTTTTATTTTGAGACAGGGTTACATTGTATAAACTCACAGAGATCTGCCTGCCTCTGTATCCTGAATGCTGAGATTAAAGTTGTGTGCCACAATGCCTGATTAGACTAACACAATTCTACGTGATGCAAATGAGGCTATAGACAATAAGATCAAATCCCTCCTTATTTCTGTTATAGACAAAAAGCCCTGTGACTTATTTTGCAGAAAGTAGCCTGTTTCCTTGTTGAGAAATGGAGGGGCATCTATGGAAGGCACTATACAGTAGGAGTCCTGACTCATGCATCAATTGCCCTTTAAAATAAATGAACAAAAGCAAATTCAAAGAAACAAAGTACAAGAAAAGAAGAGCATCATATCTCAAATTGCAAGTGTGCCATCAAGTTCTTTGGGGTCTGTGCGTGTGAGTGTGTGTGCACGCATGTGTGTGAGTGTTTGCTTGTGTGCATGTGCATACGCCTACGTGTGCGCTGGAGCCTGCCCAGTGTCTCTTACATTGAGAAACCGCACCATCCTTATGATGTAGCTCACCCGTTCATGTGGATAAAAAAGGTTTTGTCATGAGTTGCAGTTTTGCAGAGAACCTGACCAAACTCTTTACATATCAGCTACCCGGATGATGCTACAGGATCCCTGTCCTTCACTGCTGCAGACACATGGAATTTTTGGGAATGAGCACATAAGCTAAGCTGGACCTGTCACAGCTCCCTGTGGTGCCCTTCTCAGGGCTCTTTCCTTGGGCCCATAGTCTCTGGAGCCCATGCAAGCCTCAATCTGTTGGCAGGCATCTTACTGCTCCATAGATACAGAGCCAGTGAAGCAGCTGACAATCCTGTTTGCAAACCTGGGTGCCCAAGAGCAAAGTCACTACACAAACTTTCCTGCTAAATGCGGCAATAAGCTTTTCCACTAACAACTTTGGTTTCAGTTATTTTAATTTGAGTAGACGCTGATAATAATTTTCAGGTAAAAATTTTCCGAATTAAAAGAACCCTACCGTGGCTCTGGGTTTGAATGTCTCATCTTCTATCACATTACAATTCTGTGTTCACTAAAGCGTTGACGACTCCTAAAAATTACAGCACCCTGCTTCCCTTCCAAAGCCTTCCCAGAAAGGATCCACCTTTCTTAATCCAAACACATAAAGATTACAACTGATTTTTTTATATAGACATCTAGTTTTGGTCCATTTGTCTTAAGCGTTTTCTATCTCTGAAAAATCTACCTGTGTTAGCACCATTCCTGTGGGAATTATTATCACTCTGCCAGCAAGGACTGTGTCTCCCAGGCACTGATAAAACAACAGCATCTGCACCCTGTAGCTTACAACAGTTCAGTACATACCGGAATACTGGCCCCATAAAACACCGGACAAATGCCTGCTGAATTGCATTTCCACAGTGATATTTCTATGGTAAGTAAACGTTTAATTTTGAAAAGGTTACATTTTTTTTTCCTTTTGAGAGAGAAAATAAACTAAGTCAACAGTTTGAGGAGTGAATTTATTGCTTGCAAAAGGTGTTGAATTGACCAAAGTCTTTTTGGAGGCCAACAATAAGGTCACTTTTTTCTTTATTTTGTTTTCAAGGGTGTTATAACTCAGGAAGCAACTCAGAGAGGTCTTCCCATAAGCAATGTTTCCCTGGAAGTTCCCAGTAACTGACCAAAATGGTGATCTCATTTGCAAAGTCTTTACATATCAGCTATCCGGATACTGTTGGATCCCTGTTCTTCCCTACTACAGACACACAATCGTATGGAGTACTTGAGAAAGGAATGAATACATCTTTCCTGTCTTCCATTAAGTTATTGCCTCCAACTCATCAATTCTATTTTTTTTAATGATCACATTAAAAATACCTGATAGGCCAGTGAGACACACATAAGCTTGATGGCCTGATTCATTCCTGGAACCAAGATAAATGTGGAAAGCAAGAATCAACTTCACGAAATTGTCCCAGACCTCCACAGATGTGCTAATGGTGTACACACAAAGACGCATGATACTTAGACACAGAACACAAACATGCACACACACGGACACACAAAAACAGACATACACCCATAGGCATACATAGAAAGACACACACACACACACACACATAAATAATCTTTCAAAAACAAAATTTGAAAAAGATATTGAATTTAAAAAGCTGTCAATCTCTCATTCTTTTAAGTTTTGTCTTATATTTCCATCATTGTCTATGTCTTCTACAATAACTCTGTAGCTATGCAGGAAAGGTAATGCCCACTTTGCAGAGGAGAGAAAGTGAGACTCAGAGAAGCCAAGGAACTTCTAACTCATACAACCATCACATGGCAAAACCCGAGGGCTTTCCTCTAATGCAGTCCTATCTCTACCATGTGACCCAGCCTCTGTGTCATCAGACTCTCTAGAAGATGAACAGGAGAGCAGTGCACACGGTGTGGTGGTGAAGACCACAGACCTCTACTCAAACGGACAGAGGCCAAAGCTCAGGTCTGGTGCTTACTCTTTGGATAGAGTAGGCTTTCCTCTAAAAGCAAGTGGACATCCTCAGATACAAGCATCAGGATGTCAGAGACAACCTAAGACAAGTCTGAGACACGGAGTAAAGAAGCAGCTTATGCCTGGTGGGAGCTTGAGGTGTAAGAGGGAAGGATATCACCTGCAGAAGGAAGGCCTTGCTCCCTGGGAGGCCAGTGTGGGGTGGGCAGGGCAAAGACACGGGACCTAGGTATCTCACCTTCCGAGGTGGAGTTGTAACACAAAGTGAACTGGAAAAGTTACAGGCATCTCTTGGTCCTTAAATGATGCTGTAACTGGCATGTGGAAAGAATGCAATAGGTACTTAGCAAAAAAAAAAAAAAATTATTCCGGTGATAGGAAATCTCAGATGACATGAGGACAATTAAACCAGCTTGACCCTGGAATCCCAGCACTGCAGCTGTCTTCCTTGGGACTGTCAGGCAGGCTCCCTCACATAAGACATAAGAATAGGGTAGAAGATGGTAGGATGACTCTTGTTCCTTGTTAGGATAGACTATCATACCTTCTTGGACCACACCTTTGTTTTAAAAGGCTGTTAGCCTTACTGTGCAACTATCTTCATCACAACCGTCTCTCTAGCTGCCCTTCCGAGATGTTCGCAGGCATCCTCCAGCGCCTCTTCCTGTTCAGATCTTGCTCTAGATTGCTTTGATTGCTGGGATAAACACCATAACCAAAATTGATTTGGGGGGGGGTTCATTTCACACCACCACCTCAGGCCACAGTCCATCAGGGAGAGAAGTCAAGGCAGGAACTCCAGCAGGGACAGATACAATAACCTTGGAGAAAAATGACTTCCTGGCTTGCTCTCCCTGGCTTGCTTCTCTTTCTTTTCTAGACTCTCTAGGCTGACCTGTTTGGGGATGGTACCACCCTCGCTGGGCTGTGCACTCCCAAGCTAATCATTAATCAAGAAAATGACCCACAGTCTTCCCACAGCCATTTTTATATAGGCATTTTTTTTTCAACTGAGATTTTCTCTTCTTGGATGACTGCAGCGTGGGTCAAGTCGACAAAGCAGCAACTAACACCTGTATCCTGATCTACAGTGGTGTGGATGAACTCTGATCTCTGAAATGTGGTCCCAGAAGTCTCCAAGTGAATAGGTTCCCTGTCTTACAAAATTGTAGCAGGGCTTAGCACTAAAATGGGACGGTGCCCAATTAATCTAAAGCACTGTGTAAATGTGAGGTAAGCTGATTACGAGCCTCGGGACGCACTCATCTTTGGAAGAGGATTGAAGAGCACCACCATGAGACAAATATGGAGCTCGTCACGGAGGAAGTTGAACTCTGGCAACCCCTAAGTGCCCCACATGCCTGTTAATGCTCACCCCTAGTGAGAACCACTTATGTAATACCTCTGATCAATAGCATCATTTCTCCCCAGCCTGTCTTTTATTAACCTCTTTGATAGATTTAATTAAGGTAATGCATTTTATGGGGCGATATGAAGCCAGGCAATTGATGACATCACTTCCTGGTTGCGGCCTCAGCTTCCCTTCCATTCAGTGAAAGTGGGATGGGGATGAGAAAAGAGGGGGGCTAGTTGCTTCTGTTCTGTTCAATTCATGCTGCTGTAAACCTGAAAACAAAACAAAACCATCTTTCTGGAAATTGTCTGACAGCTCTAATATTGTCGTCTTTATTTTTTAGTTACACCAAGCTCAAAGCCAGGCTCCTTGTTTAGAATGTCATAAAAGCGTTGGGTCTCAATGAAAACTCACAACTGTTTTATTCCTTGTTTTGTCTCACATACAAATGTAAGACAAAAGGATGATTGAGTTTAAGGCAAGCATGGCAAGAGCTGGTCACAGAGTAAGCAGAACTAGTCCATTTCTAACCATTTGCTAAGCAACAGCTACTCTGTGAAATTGCAGTGTGACATGAGGCATTTAGACAAGATTGTTGAGAAAGAATATACAAAACAGAGTACTACAAAATCACGGGTGTCTACGTGAGTTTTACCAAGATGATGTTCCTATATTTTCTCTGCACACAAATTCCCCTGAGCATAGCCATGTAATCATTGCACATGCATATTCTACACACTAAAACACAGAATACACTCCCTGTTGGGTGGTAAAAGCAGCAAGGTTTTAATTTTGTGGCACACAAATCACAGAACATCTTGTTTGAAGAATCAATAGCCCACTGTTCACTGAATGTCAAGACCTCATCAATTTCTTTCCTTTATGAAAGGATCTTTTTTTCAAAGATGAAATGGGAGCTGGAGAGATAGCCCAGTGGCTAAGAGCATTTTTTGCTCTTGCAGAAGACCTGGGTTTGATTCCCAGCACCTCCATGGTGGTTCAAAAGCATCGGTCATTCCAGTTCTAGCAGACCTAATACCTTCTTATGGAATGTCACACACACACATATATGTAGGAAAGAACAAAAACACTAATACACATAAAATAAAATTTAAAAGTCCAAAAACAGTAGTAACAAAACAGAAACCAGCTTGCTCCCTCCTCAGGGGTGGCAAAGCTCAGCTTGAAAAGCCATGAGGGAAGCCTGTGTGAGGCACACCCTCAAGCATTTCTGTGTGACTTTGGAATAATCCCAGGCTCTCTCTGTTTCATCCGCAAATGTGCTGTTGCATTTGGACTGACTACTTGATTAACGATGGAGTAATCAGTGGCTAAAGAAACACAATTTTGATGAATGCTTTGTATTTCCAGACACACTGTGCCATTCAGTGTTCCTAAATTTGCCACACATTTCCCTGACTCCACACTTCTTCTTGTACCACCCACTCCCCTTAGGAACACCAGCCACTCTCCCGTTTCCTTTGCTCTAATTTTACCCATTTTCAAGGCCAAGGTCGATGTGTGTGTGTGTGTGTGTGTGTGGGCGCGCGCGCACGCACGTGTGCAACTTCAGCTTTTTCTTTTCTTCACCTGAAAGGATTGTACAGTCTCCCTAATCTGCAGAGAGCAGGTGCTCTCTCTGTTATGACTGCAGAGTCATGTGTTTTGGTAAATGACGTAGGTCCACCTTTCCTTTAAGGGACAGCGAGTGTGCATGAGCATCTCAGTGCTTGGTATAAGACAAATATTCAATAAATGTTCTTGAGTCAATGGTGTGATGGTAAACTTCCAGTACCAGCTTGACTAATCTTGGCCCAGATATTTGGTCAAAGATTAATGTAGGTGTTTGTTTCAAAAGCATTTTGTAAATATGGTTAACATCTACAATAAATTGAGTTGAAGTCAATTATTCTAGAAGAAGGCTTCCTCAAGCATTTCTACCATGATGCCACTTCACTCAAGACATTTTTACATGAGCTCGGGTCTATAAAATGGGTATATAAGTCAAACATTAATTGACAATAAATTACCAAGAAAGTTACTCTAAGGCAACACTTTAGTATCCATATAATTTTACCATTTATAAAGAAAATGAGAGCAAACTTACATACTAATGAGTTGGCTGTGATTGTTGATTTCTATATAAGAATTAAATCCCGGCTGACTATTTTTTTTTTTTTTTTTTGGTTTTTCGAGACAGGGTTTCTCTGCAGCTTTTTTAGAGCCTGTCCTGGAACTAGCTCTTGTAGACCAGGCTGGCCTCGAACTCACAGAGATCCGCCTGCCTCTGCCTCCCGAGTGCTGGGATTGAAGGCGTGCGCCACCACCGCCCGGCTCCGGCTGACTATTTGATCCTGCAGGTTCTTTATCAGGGTTGGCTGATAGTTTGATTTGATACTCATCAATGCTGAGAATGCTGCTTTGCATAAAAAAAAAATAGCAGAAGTGTGTTTAGGGATATTTCAGAGATTGTTGGAAATTGTGCCTTAATCCCAAGGCGAGATTCATTTCAAGATTCTTTTTATAAAACTCAAATCAGCAACTCGGACAGCAATTTTTAAAATTAAACATTTTAGTACAACCCAATCCAAAGATACATGAATTTGACATTTACTTGCTGAGAAATAATGACTGAAAAAATATTAAAAAGTCTTTATTTTCTGTAACAAAGCCATTGTGTTCCCATAAGAGCAAATAATTGAGTGTGCAGTAAAAACACCACAATTCATAATATGCAATGGTTGCAAATCTGAGTCCAGGTGTTACAGCAAGGTCTGCCTACGTTCCCACCCCTTGCAGAGGCCCCATTTTTTTGCCTCTGGTAGTCTCTTACAGCCCCCTTTCTAGTTTCACAGACTACACCCAACCCCCACCCATTGCATCCGAACATATAAACACAATAAACTGTGATCTGCGTATGAAAGAGCAGATGAGATTTTATCTTTCCAACAGAGTCTGGGTTATCTCATGTAATATGATACAACCCAGATCCATCCATTTTTCCTGCAAGTTTTATTATTTAATATTTTTTAAGTCAGATAAAATCCTGTCGTTAACTATCATGTATCTATTCTCTATTCACCTGTTGATGGCCACCTAGGCAACAGTTTTAGATGTGAGCCAGTGTGTCCAGGTGGTTTGTGTTACTAGGGCGAGCTGAGTATAAAGTGCTTCTGTGTGCTCAGAACCAAGGCTGAAAGGAAGCTGCTTGAAAATCCAGGCGAACACTATCAAAAAC
The DNA here is from genome assembly GCF_903992535.2 of Arvicola amphibius. Lineage (NCBI taxonomy): Eukaryota > Metazoa > Chordata > Mammalia > Rodentia > Cricetidae > Arvicola > Arvicola amphibius. The sequence continues at coordinate 64,984,011 of NC_052056.1, forward strand.
ACCTGGCGTCCCGTACGTGTTTGATTTGAACTCATTTTTGCTTGCTGCGTACTCAGAAACCTTTTATTGTCAAAACTTCTATGACACCCTATTTAGTTATGGAGCTCCACTCAAGAGTATGGCTCACAGCACGAGGAGCCCACACAGTGTAGACGGGTCATATCCAGCCAGCGGAGATGTCCCTAGGACAAAGCCTGTGGCTTGTAGAAGGGTTCTCACAGCATCAAGTCTGATTTGAGCTTCTAGTCTGCCTCTGCCCCAGTAGTTCCAGACTTGCCTGCACAGCAGGTTGGACCTGTCAGGTCTCACAACCGATGGACCAGTTTCTTGAAGTAAACCTCTTCATGTAGATCTGCGTTATTGGTCTGGCTTTTCTAGAGAACTCTGTAACAGAGATATGCTCCTGGCAAAATATATCCAGGTGGTTATTGAAATGTAATTGACCTGGCATTACATTTTGTAAATCTGGGAAGACAAGAATTTTTGTTTTGTTCACCTTTGGGTCTTCAGGGTCAAGGAAAGACCTTGTGAATGAAACAGGCTCAGTAAGCATTTGCTGCAATGAAGAAGGAATAAAAAAGCCATATTTAGCCAGACATGGTAGCCCATGGCTTTAACTTAGTACTCAGGAGGCAGAGGCAGATGTATTTCTATGAGTTCCAGGCTAGTTGGGTCTACATATCAAGTTCCAGGCTAGCTATGACTACACAGATTTTGCAATAGGGTACTTATAAATTTGAAGCATGCATTGACTGAGTGATGGATAGCTGGTGTATAGGATCTCACATTATTTGGTTCTCTTGTGTAGCTACTGCTTCCAAAAGAAAACATTTTTTTCCAAAATGGAAAATGAAGGCTCCTGAGATTTCAGGATGCTCTGAAAACTACACGATTCAGAGGATTCCCTCCTAACATCACTGATGTAGGTGGGTCATCTGTCTATGTGTTACTTTCATTGGTTAATAAAGAAACTGCATTGGCCTTTTGATAGGACAGAATTTAGATAGGCGGAGTAGACTGAACAGAATGCTGGGACAAAGAAAGCAGAGTCAGGCAGTTGCCAGAAGCTCCAGCCCAAGATGGACATAGGTTAGAATCTTCCCGGTAAGCCACCACCTTGTGGTGCTACACACATTAATAGAAATGGGTTAATCAAGATGTGAGAGTTAGCCAGTAAGAGGCTAGAGCTAATGGGCCAGGCAGTGCTTAAATGAATACAATTTGTGTGTTGTTATTTTGGGTGTAAAGCTAGTCATGTGGGAGCTGGGTGGGATGAATAGCAGGCCTGTTTGCCTCATCACTACACATTACAAATGCAGGAAACATGCTGGGGGAGAGAACACCTTCAAGTTGATCAGGAATCTCTATGGATGATGTGTGATTCCCCTCTGGATGCTGTGAATATTACTGGTTAATAAAGAAGCTGCTTTGGGCCTATTGCAGTGCAGAATAGGGCAAGGTGGGAATTCTAAGCAGAGAGAGGAGAGAGATGCCATGTAGCCACCAGAGGAGATAGACACTGGAACCTTGCCAGTAGGTCACAACCTCATAGTGATACACAGATTAATAGAGTTGGGTTGATTTAAGACCTAAGAGTTACCTAGAAATATGCATAAGCTAATAGGCCAAGCAGTGATTTAATTGGTCTGGGTGGCCAGGAACAAATGAGCAGCTTACGCCAACATATGGATGTAGTTTTCATAAGCCCACCTTATCAAGGTGCGTTTTCTGGCAATGTAGCTGCTTTTGAGACACTCATGGCTTTGTGTGCAACCCCTCATTTATGTTTGAGTCATCCAAATAAACTCATTGGTTCACCAAGTGAGAATTGGGTAGTCAGTTGTTGGTGCCCTATCTATAGTGGAGAGATATCTCTGCTCCCCACAACCCAAAAAGTTGCACAACAGGCTCTTATTGAAAACAAAAACCAAAATGCATAAAGCCCACAGTTGGTTCCCAGAGGCCTCACAGGCAATTCTGCTGCCCTCACATCTGCATCAGTAAGATGACAGCCATGCTGTGACTGTTCAGGATGTCTTCCTCTCTTCCTTAATATGTGTCATTTTTGTTCAGAGCTGCAGCCTTAATTTTGCATCTATTTTTGATCGTTGACAAACTGATCCATTCAGGTATTATTTACTGTACAATGGTTTTCCGTTCTTTAAAGGAAACCAGACAACTATCAATTAGTTCCTCAGATTTTTTTAAATTGCTCTTCTCAAAATACACAAACCACAGCTGCAATTTGCAGGACTGAATTTCTGCCCTATCCAGTTGGTGAAGAAATAAAATAGTCTTTTAAGTTTTTTTTTTTTTTTTTTTTTTTTTTTTTTTTTTTTTTGGTTTTTCGAGACAGGGTTTCTCTGTAGCTTTGGAGCCTGTCCTGGAACAAGTTTTACTCTTAAAGGAGTCACATTTCTTTGTGCCTTGGTCGCCCTGTATTTGGTCCTCAAACCACTTACCTTTGCTCTGAAATCGAGGAGCAAACATTGACCATTGCTTTGCTGTTTTGTAGCCTCTTGTAAATGCTCCCTGAGTTCTTTCTTTGGATACCTTCAGATTACTCTCATTTTACGGAGCGGAGTCTAACACACCTGCTGTGCCTTGAAGAGTCCCAAGGACCCGAGGCTGCAGAATCAAGTCCCAGGGTAGATCTGCAGAGTGGCTATCAGCAATGTACTTCCCACCCCAGCAGGAGTAAGAGGCAATTGGCCAGGATATGCCAAGGTTGGGGCCTTAATGCACTGTTGATCCTCTTTGCTTTGGTTTCAGGCTGATTCTTTTAGAGCAAAGATCTGGAGGGCGGTGAGGCAGGGAGGGGAGTCTAACTGGAGTGGAAAACCCTGACAAGGATAGACTGAGGGAAATAAACAGATGAAGTGTGTTAAAAGTGTGTAGGGGCACAATATTGCTTTATCTATCTTCGCATGTTAGAGATACAGTCTCGGAGTGTCATGCCTGGATGACATTTTATTCTATTTCATTTACAGAAGGAAAGCGAGATGTGGGGGTTCTTCTACTCGTGGAGCTAACTAATGGGTAGCACCGACCTCAAATCAGCATTCCCGACATGCAGATCACTCTTTGTTTGAATTTACTCACTCACTGCATGTCTCCCGCCTCCTCCTGCTTTACCCTACCTCTTAAAAAATTAAGGCAAGCTTCAGTAAAATGCACAAAATCACAATTACGGCTTGCTTTCTTCTTTTCCATATTTTCACTCCTTTTATTGTCTCCTATTAATGTTTTCTCTTTTTCTGCATTAGACTATGCAAGGAACATGGAGAAATACAAAGCATTCGAGAGTGGGATTTTCATTTTGTTTGTTTGTTTTTTTCTGCTTAGACAGTGCTAGGAGAGAACTCAGAATCAGAAGGCATGGTCCAGGAACTATATTTATGGCTGTATGCAATAATATTGTCAGAGCTAAAGGGATATCAGCAGTTCCTCAAATGCTCTCACTCCAGGTTCTGCAACTTGGAATTGAAAATGAGCTTTGGACCATCATGCAACACACCAGGTCTCAGATGAGGCGAGACAGCCCCTTCTATTCACAACTACCCTGGACATTCATTGTTGGGGTAGGAGGAAGCCAAGGCTTACAAGAAACTTGTTACAGTGTGGGGTTTAGAGACACTCCTTTTGACAAGGGCCAGAAAACAAATCAGGTATTGCTATGATTCTCTTGTCAATGGAATAGATCTGTTCAGCGGACTGACCATCTCTGTCAGAAAGTGGGGAAATTAATGCGCTGAGGGAAGAAACTTCCTTTTTCCTGAGATCCTTTCTGAATACAAAATGATGTGAGAGGTGTGTGTGTGTGTGTGTGTGTGTGTGTGTGATGTCTATGGCATGTTTCTGTACTACAAAATTTCTTTGGTTAAGGCAAAATGGAAGAACTTACTAGAAGTGAGCATTAGGAAAGCCAAAGGGAAGGAAATGTGTTTGCACACGCAGCTGTGTGCATGTATATGTCTGTGTCTGTTTTAAACTGTGTATGTGCGTATATTATATGTCTATATGTGTGTCTATCTCTGTGTTTCTGTGTATGTGTGTATGTCTGTGTGTGTGTGCATGCATGTATATGTGTATGTAAAACCAAAAAAAGAAAATAAACAAATGAGGTTCTAGCGAAAATGAGTATGCTGTGCCTCGTGGTGTCTAGTGCTGGGCATCGTCTGTGTGGGGTGTGTCCTCTCAGGAAGGTATTCCTCCATCCCCTGAGCCTGCTGGAGAGGTAGCACCGTTCTGAACACGTGTTGTAGGGCAGTCATTCTTCCATCAGGCAGCACACTGTGGCAAAGCGGTTCTTATGTTAATAAATCTCTCCATTCCCTGGGCTTTGTCTCTGAAGCACATTTCTGTACTCTCTGCTCATCTCTCTGGCTTCTGACCTCTATTTACACACACACACACACACGCATGCACACACACACACACATGCACATGTGTGCACATTCCAAATTAGTTTCCTCTTATTTTGTTAGCCATACATAGTAGAAGAGACCACATATTCCCACTCTTCTTGTGGCAAGGTATCATGCTCCACTGAGGACATATGAGCAAACACTCAAAGGAAGGAAGACTTGGTTCACCACAGAGGACCTAGAACTGGGTCTTCGAGTTCTCTCATGGCCTAGAAGAGGACATATGTGACAGTGTCGGGATTTGCTGGTCACGACTCCTCCCCAGTTTTCACAGGAAGGCTAATGGGTTAGGGACATTTGTCAAGGTTTGTTTCTTAATTGTCCCCCTACCCCAAGCCCCATATAGGAAACACCGGTTGGGGAGAGGCTACCTGCAAGCTGGCCAGAAAGCTCCAGGGGAGTCATCCCCCATACCAACATGGCCTTTGAGACACCCATGGCTTTGTGGGCAATTCCTCATTCATGTTCCCTGTAAGTAAGCCCAATAAACTCGTTGGTTCAATAGTCATTCTCTGACTCGTGTTATCTGGGAAGTGGAGGAGTTAGGGAACTGAAGATAAACCGGGGAATCGTTAAGAGGTGGGAGTGAGTGATGAACGCAAGATAGATACCAAGCCACAAGGGCTGGTCCCACTTCTAGCCTGCCTGCATGTGATGGCATGCCACTCCACCCTCCCATGGCCACAGGCAGAGACGCCTTTAAACCATGAGCCCAAATCCACTTTTCCTCCTGTTAATTGTTCTGTCAGGCATTCTGAGACGGTGCCATGAAAGTCAGTGGCACAGAGTTCATGTACAGAGTGTATACCTAAAGTTATTTATATTTGCTGGCAATCAATCACCCTGCCTTTCTCACCTGATGTGTAGAAACAACGTCAAGCAGGTGCCTCTAGGAGGAGGAAGAAAGGAAACTTCAGATGTAATTTTTTTTCCCGAATTACTGTGTCATAAATTCATTGAGCAAAAGGCCTATGCTTAGATTTTAAAGTGTTGATGGTGGAGAAGAAAACCACTTTCACAGTGGCTTTCAGAGAAGGCTTGACCCAGGTGGTAAGCGTCAAATGCTGGGTGAAGGGTTTCCACGTTCCAAACTGTGAGAGATTACTGGTGTTTTTCTCTATGCTTAGTAGCTGCCTCCAATAGAGCCAGTGAAATTTGAAGGAAAGAACACGTATTAGGAAGGGGGCAAGCAGGCCACTCATTCCTTTATTTATTTTTTAGAAATCTCTCAGCATTTACTGACCACTGTCTTGCACTTGAGATCCACTAGTAGGAACTGTGAGTATATCGGCGAACATATATATATATATATATATATATATATATATATATATATATACACAGTTACCACGCATATAAAACAGACATTAAGGGAGACACAAAAGACACCAGGCAGCTTCCATGAAGCCTGAGCAACAAGGCTGCGGTAGAAAGTATAAAGGCAAAGAGAGGTGATACAGGTCTCCAAGACTGAGCACTGAGGGAGTGGAGTTGGAGGGCCATTAGGAAATGGAAGGATGACAGTTCTAACGCCATCTTGCTGAGCGCATCTTATCTCAGAAAGGAGAATAGTGTCAGAAACCCATCATGACCTGCTGTAGCAGGAGGTGAAGGGAAACTGAGGCAGCTTCCACAGCAGCGTTTTGCTGACCTGTCATGTCCTCCACCATGGAAGGAGTGTTAATCAATGTTTTCTGATCTTGTCATACACATTTCCAATTTCTGTTTCTTTCTCCACAGTTACAGCTTCTCCCTTCCCTTCCTCCAACCACAGGACAGCAGAAAGAGAGACTGAAGCAAAAGGCTAGGCTGAGACTTCACAGCTGTCGGATTTTCTTCATGGCTAGACTCTCTGGGCCCATAGCGTGGTTTCGGTAGAGAACTGGAAGGGATTGGGCGAAGTTCTCAGAATCATGGGAACATGAGCATATCCAAAGGGGTGGAGCTCAAGTATTAGGGAAGACCTGTAGCCATATTTTTGGTGGGCAGGGGTTTCCCTGACATAGCAATGGCCAATTGCCTGTTTTCACAGAGACAAGCTTGCCCAGTTTGTCCGAAGCAGAGACTTGAATGTTTTGAGAAAGGTTCTTTTGTTTTGTTTTAAATGGGCTTACTCTGTACCAGGTTCCCTTATAATATTCTCATTCATGCTTAGCTTCAGTGGGCCTTCCTCTCCCCCTCACCTCACTCCCTCTTCTTGACCCTTTTCTCCTTAGCACTTCCCCCGTTCATTTTCATATCACATGTAAATTCATGCGCTCTCCCTGCTCCTCTCCAGTAAATGGAGAGTGCTCTTTCATTTCCCAGCTGCCCAGACCCACATAATCACACAGAAACTATATTAATGACAACACTGCTTGGCCAGTGACTCAGGCATATTTCTAGCTAGATCTTATATTTTAAAGTAACCCATTTTTATTAATTTGTGTGTCATCACAAGGCTGTGGCCTACCAGTAAGGTCCAGGCGTTCATCTCCTTGGGCAGGTACATGGCCTCTCCTTTCCTCCAGCCACTTTCTCTCTATATCTCTGTTTGTATTTCTCACCTAGCTTTTCTCTGCTAAGTCATTGGTCAAAACAGCTTTATTCATTGACTAATAATAATAATAATAATAATAATAATAATAATAATAATAATGATGATGATAATAATAATAATAATAATAATAATAATAAAACATATTCACAGCATACAGAGGGGAATCACACATCACTCTCTTATACAACCTCTTCCTTATCCTCTCATGGGCTCCTTTCTAGTTTCCTGGCCTCTAAACACAATCACCCCTATGTAAACACACATATGAAAACTAGAAGCTAGAATCTACACATGAAAGAACATTATCTTAGCCTCCATTAACCACTCAATATTGTCCAATTCCATCCATCTTCTGAAAAATTTATTTCTTTTTTTTAAAAAATTAATATTTTATTTGTTTTTAAGAATTTATGTGTGTGTGTGCTTGTGTGTGTGTGTGTGTATGTGTATTTTGTGCACTATCTGCGGAGGCCAGAAGAGGGCACAGGATCACCAGGAACTGGAGTTACAGGAAGTTGTGAGCCACCTCATGTGGGTGTTAGGACTGAAATTGGGTCTTCTGCAAGAGTAGTATGCACTTAAAAATATTATTTATTTTTATTTTATGTGGAGGTGAGGGTATCAGAAACCCCGGAACTAGAGTCACAGACAGTTGTGAGCTGCTATGTGGATGCTGGGAACTGAACCCAGGTCCTCTGGAAGACCTGTCAGTGCTCTTAACCACGGAGTCATCTCTCCAGTCCCACACACAGTATATTCTTAACTTCTGGGCCATTTTACCAGTGCCTTCAATTCTTTTTTTATGGCGGAATGTAATTCCATTGTCTGTGTGTCCCACACTTCTATTATCCACTCATCAGCTGATGGGCAGACATCTATGCCGAGTCTATTTCCTACCTATTGTGACTAGAATAGCAATAAATATGGGTTTGGAGGTATCTCTGTGCTAGCATAAAGTGTTCTTTGCATTTATACCCCAGAGTGCTATTGCTGCAACATACTGTAGTTCTATCTTTAGGCTTTTAGGAAACCTCCACACTGACTTCCACAGTGGCTACTTCAGCTCACTTTCCCACAGTGAATACGGTTTCCCTTCCCCACACCACTCACTAGCATTTCCTGTGACTTGGTTTCTTCACGATCGTCATCAAAGGAGTTTGGAAATTCAAGAGATTTCACTGTGGCTGGTGGCACAGTCTTATAATCCCAAGTACTCCAGGGGTGAGGCAGGAGGATCACAAGCTTGTCTTGGGACTGAGACTATTCCTACCTTTGGGTAAGGCACTGAGTTCAACTCCTTCTCACATATGAGAGAGAAAGAGATGAGGGGATTATGTCGTAGTTCTTTTTCGGTTACTGCTACAAAATACATGACCGAGGCAATTTATAGAAGAAAGATTTCGTGAGCCGGATGGTGGTAGCGCACGCCTTTAATCCCAGCACTCAGGAGGCAGAGGCAGGTGGATCTCTGTGAGTTCGAGGCCAGCGTAGTCTAGAAGAGCTAGTTCCAGGACAGGCTCCAAAGCCACAGAGAAACCCTGTCTCAGGGGAAAAAAAAGAAAGAAAGAAAAAAGAAGAACGATTTTGCTTATGGTTTCAGAGGGATAAAATCCATAATGGCAGAGATGGAATGGTGGTCAACAGGCACAGACCAAGTGCAGGAAGCTGAGAGGTCCAATCTTTAAGAGAATTGAAAGGTTAGCATAGTTATATACTCTCAAGGATGGTTTCTAGTGAAGCATTTCTTCCAGCAAGGCTGCACCACCCAAGCCTCTCCACACAGTGCCGTCACTTGGGAACCAAGTGTTCAAATACCTGAGTCTATGTGGGGACATCTTCCATGCAAACCCCACAGGTTGATTTAGCTCTAGTCCTAATTTTGTATCTATGATATGAAAACATAAGACAGATGATGCCAAATGTCAGTAATTCCTGGTTTATTAATATTTCAGTCTCAAGTGAAGTAAGTGCATTTTGCCCAAAGGCTGTTTCTTCTCCTTTCTCTTTTCTTTTCCTTCCTTCTTTCCTTTCTTCTTCCCTCCCTTCCTTCCTTCCACATCTCCCTTAATCATGGTTATGTAATTTTATGGGGACATCTCTTCCCTCTGGCAATATGGAAATACAATAATTACTTACTAAATTCGAAGCTAGTATGAAGATAGGAACAGTGCTATTTTCACGCATCATGCGAGGTTCTTTTCCTCTTCCATGTTCTGATTTTCCTATCTGCACTATAAAGATGGTAGATGGGCTTTACCTCCCGTGTCCCTTCTGCCATCAACAGGCTTGCGATATTTGCTTTTTGTTTTTCTGTGTATCTCTGGAAATCATAAGAAACCTTTGTCATTTCTGCTTATTAGACTTTTATTGAACATCCGCCTGGCCAAGAAGGCCACGTCTTGTAGCCTAAACTGCTATTTAAATCCCTGTCAGGCCAGACAAACTTTGGCTAAAATTATGTTCTGTTCCTTCATCATGTGGATGTGGAGCCTGCTATTTTTAATACACACTCCGCACAGACTAGCTATTCATGGCTGAGGGTTTGCCATGAACTTTCAGAGTTGTGTTTAAAAACAAACAGCTCTAGAGAGGCAAACACAGAGACCTCTCTCTCTCAAGGTACTCGTGGCACCAGGAAGAAGGATAAGGTCCCTTCCCCAGTGGGAAACACGGAGCTCTTCTGGTTGCTTTGCAGCTGGAGTTACAAGTGAAGAAAGCCTGGTTGAGTGTTTACTTAGACAATGGATCCTTCAGTCATGTCCACAGACCTATCGCGAGGCTCCTACAGTGACTCTGCAGAAGCTGCTCTTGCTCTTTATCTTCTCCAGCCCTGTTTCTTCTCTGACATCCGTAGCAAGTAGAGGAGGTAAAAAGGGACTGAAAGACCAGCATTTACTTTAATTGACTCAAAGAGCAATCTCTTCACTTATACCAACTTTTTATTATTATCATTTTTCTTTTTGGATTTTCTAGACAGGGTTTCTTTGTGATATTCCTGGCTGTTCCAGAACTTGCTTTGTAGCCCTGGCTGGCCTTGAACTTACAGAGATCTGCCTTCCTCTGCCTCCTCTGCTGGGATTACTGGCTTCAACCACCACTGCCCATTTCATTTATAACAGTGATGATGGAAAGCCATAGGTAGCTGACCTTGTCCTGTGTGGTTGCTTTCACCTGAACAATGATCTCTGGGACTTTGAGGGATATCTGTTCATTCACATTCATTAATTAAAACCACAATGTGGTTAAGCATAGTGTTACATGCCTGTAATCTCAGCATTCAGGAGGCAGAGGCAGGAGGGTTCTGAGTTCCAGGCTAGTTTAGACTACTCAGGAAGTTCTATGTCAACCTCACTACATAGTGAGTTCAGGGTCAGCCAGAGCAGCATAGTGAGATTTGGTCTTTAAAAAAAAAACAAGGAAAAAAATAGGACCTAAGACGGGGCAGGAACTATTAAAAACAGGTGTCTGGAAAAGTGATGGTAAGCTGCCGTGTAGTAGGACAGAGGGCAAAACATCTTCCAACAGTCTGTTGAGGAGTATGTCTTTATCGTCTCTCTCTCTCTCGCAATTCAGAGAGATAGATATGCCTGCCATCTTAACGCAGACCTGTAAGATATTTACAATTCAGTAATATTGTCAATATAAATAGTCTGTCAATGATTCATAGGATTCTGATCTGGCAGACAAGAAAAAAGTGTTGACAAGGAAGATCTTATTCACTAACTCTGCCATTCAAAACTACCAAGTCCAGTGCTAACTTAGAATCAAAGTAATTTTCGCTGGAAAACTGATGCAAGCCTCCATGATGCAAATATTACAAGAAAAGGCAGAAACAAGTGCGGAGCAATGACTTTTGTAAAGATCCCATGCAAGGGGCTGGAGAGATAGATGGCTCAGCAATTAAGAGCACTTGCTCTTGTAGAGGACCAGGGTTCAGCTCCCAGCATCCATGTGGCATGGCACAGCTATCTGGAACTCCAGTTCCAGGGGATCTGATGCCCTCTTGTGACCTCTACAGGTACCAGGCAAGAATGCAGTCCTCGTGCATGCTGGAAAACTTGACAGACAGACAGACAGACAGACAGACAGACAGACACACACACACACACACACACACACACACACACACACTCGACAGTTTTATCAACAGCAGAAGCAGATGCAGCTAATGGCTCCTGAACATGTCATTCCTTATACTAAGTTCTGGTCATCCAGTCTTATTTCCCTAATTCTTAAAGCAGCCTATGACGATGTCGTTATTATTATCCCATTTCACATGGGAAAGTAGGGCAAAGCCCAGACGTCCTTTCCAGGTTTTACAAGACTGTGAACTTTTCAGTGATGAGAACTCCGGTGGGGATCACAGACCCGGATGGAGACAAGAGAACAATTCACCTTTGTTTCTAGGAGTCAACAGGCCTCCTTAGTGTGTGACTCACATGAACACTGAAGCCACATCTGCCATGCTTTCTAGAGGACTAGGACTGGACTGCACCAGCCTTGTCATGACAGCCCTAAGTTCCAGGGGCGTGGGGTGGGGGCGCAAGTCCTCTGGCTGATCCCTGTCCACCCACTGCCTGTCATTCCGGTCTGGCAAACAGAGAGTGCTCAAATTCTATTAGTCAAATGGGAGAGTTTCTCTTTTTCCAATCTTCTTTATACCCTGGGGCAGTTCATTGTTTTCCCTTCCCCCCTCCCCCCACCCCCGCATTTGGATCTCCTTCTATATGCTCGAGCAGGTTGGCTCTCATTAAGGCACTATATATTAAGTTGAATGAGTTGTTATCCAGGAAAACTAATTACCTAGGGCAAAGGTAAAGAGATACTTGAGTGGTTAATTGGAAGTGTCTATACGCGGCGGGATGGGCTCTCTTTTCTGATTCGCTAATTTTATCATTCTCGGCAATCTAGGCGAAAAAAGGCAGAAGATACGTTTTACATTTCCCCACCATCTAAAGGTATTAAAGTTAGTGGGCTGGAGATTAGAAACGCGCCCACAGAAACGTTCTCGCCCGGGACACCGCCCTAAGATCAGTGTAGGAAGACTCCTTTCTCCTTGGCTGCGCTGGGCAAGCCCTGCCCCTAAAGGGGGTGGTGGTGGAGAAAGAAAAGCGTCCACACCACGCGCGTCAGCCGGAGTACAGACTGGCAAGTGATCTGGGCGCGCGAACCTCTGCCATTTATTTATTTATTTTTTCTTCCCACCGGGTGCGCTGTCCCTTTAAATGGGAATGCTGGTACTGGCTCCGTAACACGGGAGCCGGCAGCTTGTTGATTTCGGCGCTGGTGAATTTCACATTGTTTCCACTTCACTTTCCTTGCCCCGGGGGAGGCTCGGCTCGGCTCCGCTCTTTGGACGCCGCCGCCGCAGCCACCGCTACCAGCGCGGCTCGGGGAGGGTAGGGGCCCCGCAGCGGTGCAGCGGGCGGGGACCGGAGACCGGGGCCACACGCGCACCTCGCCGCAGTCGGGGCTCCTCCCGCGAAGGAGCGCGGCCGCCCGGAGCGCAGCGCGACGCGGGGCCCGCCCAGAAGCCAACCCTCCCGCCCACGGGCCGGGCTGCCCAGCCGCGCCGGGAGGCCGGGGCGGGGTGGGGGGCGGGGGTGGGTGCCGCGGCCGCCGCCGAGCCAGCGCTCGGCGCGTTTTGCATGAAGATGGCGGCTCCCACCGCCAGCAAGGCAGCCTCCTTGGGCTGCAACAACAAGCCTGCCTTCCCGGAGCTGGATTTCAGGTCTGGAGCTCGGGTGGAGGAACTGAACAAACTCATCCAGGAATTCACCAGGCACGACCAGCGGGAATACGACGACCAGAGAGCGCTGGAGATCCACACTGCCAAGGATTTCATCTTTTCCATGCTGGGTAAGGAGAGGGATGAGGCGGGCGGGGGGTGGGGTGGGGAGGAGAGGTGTGTGACTGTGCGTGTGTGCGCGCGGGTGTGATGGAGCGGGTGGGAGCCCTGGTCCCCTCTCTGGCGCTTGCCCGGGGTGTCACCCCTGGCTCCGCGAGGTTCTCTTTCCTTTCCACCGCCAGCCCAGCCGCCCCCTCCACTCCTGCCTGCGCTCGGCGCCGGGTGCCCCTCTCCTTCTCGATTGTCCTCTCTTTTGTTGATTCCTCGACCGCGGGGCCGCCAGGCAGGTGAGGCGGCGACGGGAGACACTTCCCGGCTGGGGGAGCCCCTGAAACGGCACGGGCCGGCTGATACCGAGTCCCCTGCAAGCCCGGGCGGCCCTAGCAGCGTGCGGAGGCCGACCCGCGCCTGAGCGACAAGTTGCTTCTGTCGTGGTTGCGGCGCGGCACTATCACGCGGAGCCCTGGGTGGCCAAACTTGTTGGGTGTTCCAGAGTAACCCGCGGAAGTAGTCCGGGTGCCCGGAGTTGCCGCAACTTTGATTTGCAAATCGACTTCCCTTTGAAAGGGTCCGAAGCATTTCCGGTGCTTCTCCGGGTTGTTGCTGAGCTTGGAATTCCTAATTCCTTGCTCGAATATGTCCACGCTCAGAGCTCTGGCCGCAGAGGATCGTTGTGCCCCCCCTGGTCTTTGTGTTTTGTCCTAATGCTGGCCAGGAGGTACACAGACTTTCCCACTCCGTGCAGCCTTGTGTTAAAAAATCCCCCCTCCCACTGCATCCCCCAGTCCCTCACCTACCGGCCCTGAAAGGTAAAGACAAATTATGGGTTCCGGGGGCATCAACCCCATCCCTGGCGTCCTGCTGTGGGATTATTGCTTTTGAGTTGTAGAATGAGCATCCGCTGCTGGGAACCTCGAGTGTAGCGCTGTCATGCAGCAGTGGTGGCCCCGTGGTTTACAAAATTCAGCAGAACTGGACTGAAGGAGCCGTGCTCTACGAACGTTTCCACGGTCAATTTTTCAGATAGTGGTAAATGTCATTGGCAAAAGCCTTTTGGCCATAGGACGAAGTCTTTGCATTTCCTTGCGATCTAATGAGATACCAGCCCGCCCACTGTTGCTGTTTCTCTCCCGAGGTTCCTTATTCCCTCCAGATTCTCTTCCTTCCTTGCCCAAGTCGAAGAGATACAGAATGAATGTGACCCACAAGTACTATGAAGAATTAGGCAAGTTGGACGGGCCATGCTAAACACAGGACTATGTTTTCCTGTTGCTGCTCACCCCACAAGTGTATGCTAGGTATTCTAGAAGGTGAATGTGGTTGAAAAGATCTTTATTGAGGTGTTTTGACTGTTCAACTATCACATGTGGTGGGAGTCAGCGTTCACAAAGGAGGTTAAACCCTTTACAAAGCTGGGACATCCAAAAACCAAACCAGTGATTGTCAGGAAGACTTGGGTGCCCGGTGGGGTGGGGTGGGGGGGACGACACACAGGATGGGACACAGAAAGCTCAGGGCTGTTATTTAAGTTGCTTACTCATGGCTTTTCTCTTTGCCATTACTAACCACCGCCTGTCATTATAGCTCCCACCCCCAGCCCTTCCCTAGGAGACCTTCACTGGAAAGAGGTGAGGGTGGGTAGTCATGGGTCAGGAAGAGGGAGATGATGGGGAGGGTAAGATTAAATGCCTGGCTCAGTAGGAACTTCTGCGTGGTTCCTTCACCTGACACAGTGACTTCGTGAGGTCTGAAGCCCTGTACAAAGGGTAAGTTATTCCAGGGTGCTTAATTTATGCACGTGTTTAATGTCACCAGTGGCGTCGTGCTGACAGGGAAACAAGATTGTCTTCTCTTCCCTTTCAGTCTGTTGACCTTGTAAGGGATACACCCCCCCCCCCCCCGCCCCCCGGGACTTTGGCATTTCCACCTGCAGGAGAGAGAATTCAGGAGTGTCATTTAAGCCCTTTGCCCCTCTGGATACTACCAGGCAGATGGCGAAATGAGCTCGCCTGTGTGTGGTGCTGCATTCATTTTCGAATCCCTTGGTTTCCTTTAATGAGGCTGTTCTGGACAAGTGAAGGTTTGGCGACAGCAAGGGTCCCCAGTGTGGATTCACTTTTTCTAAAGCAGGCTTTTTTTTCCTCCTCTGGACTTAAGAAACAGAAATCTCCTTTTGTACACCTTATTTCACTTGCCGAATCCTTCATGAATATGCGGATGAGGTGTCTTAATGACCTCAGCTTGTTAAGGTGTCACTGGGTGGGCAGCATCAGGCGTTCATTTCAGGGAGTTATGGGGGCGGGGTTAGTTCTGGGCTCTGTTCTGCCTCTGTCTGAGCTGCACCTGAGGATTGTCTGCAGCTTAAAAAATGTTATCCTCTCAGGATGAAGCGGAAAGGTATTTGTCTAAACCTCTTTAGTGGGAGTGTGGGTAGTGCTTCCTCTGTAGCAGGCAGTTGTGGGCCTGGGATGATGGCCAGGCAAGCCCCTATCTCTAACAAGCTTGAGGTCCCGGGAGCTTCCAGTCTTTGCATCTGTCCTGCAGTCCAGTGAAGGAGGTAGACAGACGGCTGTAATCAGTGACCCTTCAGCACTAGGATGCCCGTGTCTCTCAAAGCAGGGATCCGCACAGGCTCGGCCACCCACTGCGGGGTCACGGGAGAGTCTGGAATCTGTCCTTTGTGGGGACATTGCGGTTCCTTTGGAGGCAGGTGTTATCAAGAGTGATTTCCATTTCTCTACACCTTCTTCTTTTCAGAGAATGATTGCTGTTATTATCTAGTTCATGTTTGGGAGCGCAGATTGTGTGAGGGGGTTGGCAGTACATAATAAATACCGTTTATCTAAATTCAGAGAAATGGCCAGAGTTCATCAATGTTTTAATAATATTTGGTATTTGCATATGGTCTCTGCTGGACCTTTGTTGCCTGCATCCCCTGGTGAGGTTGGATGGGGACTGGTGGTGTTTCCATGGAACATAACGTGCAAGGGAAGGTTGCGGGAGATGGAAGAGGCAGCCAGACAAATGTAGTCACCCCCAGACAAGGGTTTGGTGTCTTGGTCTGGTCAAGAGAGTAGCTTTCATTTGCTGACCAAACCTTCTCAGGGCAGGAGCTCCACGGGACTTTTTGGGCAGGAGCCTTGTTCCCATATCACAGGTGAGGAAACTGACAGTTTGTGGGATAAAGGAACAAAGAAGAGCGGGTAGTAGACTTTAGTGATAGTTACCGAAGACACGGGCCTCTCCTCCTCGTGTCCATTAAAACTAGGAGCATGAGATCCAGGGAGGAGGGCTTGTTTTTTAACAAATCACTTGTTTCGGGATTTAGCATCTGTGCTGAGAGTCTTCACGTCCCGCAAGCAGCCCAAGCAGCCTCGGTGAGTGATTGCTGAAGCCCTTAGAGCTCAAGTGTTTATTCCGTGACAAGATCACCTATTTGAATTCTTGATTGGGGAAATCACAGAGAAGCTGTCATACAGTCTGTAGTTCCAGCCTCACCCTGCTGCTTGTGGCTGTGTGCTCTTCGTTTGTATAACCTGTTATACACGGATAGCAGTAGCACACCCTTCCTGCATGATATCTACACGGAAAACTACTTTGGTACCCAGAAAAGAAACAGACACGATTTTATTATTTATTCGGAGGAACGTGCTGTATTAGAAAAACTCGGTGAACTTCCACTGGAATGACTCCCACAGCCTCGCTCCAGAAAGAAACCTGGAGTACAGTTTGCAGTATCCCCGAGCATACAGGCCGTGTCCAAAGGGAGCACGGTTAACTCCATATTTGTTAAGTGTGTAGCGTGTACCTGCTCTGGTTAGCTCCATTGCCTAAATCTGTCAGCTCCTGTAATCCGACAACCTTAAGGACATGTTCCGTCCATCTGTTTTCAAGATAAAGCAGATGCCATCTTAGAGATGGAGCACAGAGGTGCAGAGAGGTCGAGTTCGTCTAAGACGATCACACAGTGCGAGTTTAAACCTGCTGTTGTTTGCTGATCCATCCCTTAGACCCTGGTGTCTCAGCTGTAAAAGCTTTCATCCCTTTCATGTTTTGCTCAGACAGCTGGACCTATATCCCGGGGAATAGTCCGCTTACTGGCTTGCTCTGCCTGTAAGAGCAGGGGTGATTCTCTTTGCCCATTCATTGCTATCTGCTTTTTTTTTCTGAACCTCTTTTTTAAAAAAAATAATTTATTTTTATTTTATTTGCATCTGTATTTCACCTGTATATATGTCTTCGTGAAGGTGATCCCTTGGAACTGGAGTTACAGACAGTTGTGAGCTGCCTTGGGGGTGCTGGGAATTGAACCTGGGTCTCCTGGAAGAATAGCCACACTGCTCTTAATCACGAAGCCATCTCTCAAACCCCCTTGTTTGTTTGTGTTGTCTTTAAAACCTACCAACAGTTTCTTAAAAACCCTTAGCAGGAATCTGAGTCTAAAATAGGGAGTAAAAGCTGAGCAATCCACCTGGGTCTGTCGTGACCTCCTGCCACCCCTGCCCCGGCACTGCGCTCTGGCTTGTACACTCACTCTAAGAATAGGTTGCTGGCCGTCCCTAGCTAGCCCAGTCAGCACCATCTGGCCCCTTCAAAGTACTGCTCCTGGGTCTACCATGTTTCTAGGCAATCCTCATACCTCCTGAGGAGGCCATTTGGAAGCAGTGACTTTCTGATCTATGAATGCCAGTTCACCCAGCCACATCATTGCACATGTGACTGCGTCGCCCCCTCCCCCATCGCTTGGTAGCTTCCTTAGAGTTGCGCTTACTACTGTGTTTTTTCTCTTACAGATTCCAAGATGAATTCTAGTTTGCTGTGTCTCTGACGACATTATACGTGGTGGGCAGTAGGGTCCCCGTACACATTTTTCCTTGTGCTAAGTTCATTTGATTCTCAGCGGTTGGGCCGTGCATCCTCTGTGGAGGCCTGTTGGAGCCGCAGTGAGTGCTGGGTCTGTGGCACTAATGTCCTCATTGGACACAGCCCTGGCTGAGCGTCTTTGGTGTTCTCACAGCCTATTGAGCCCCTCTTGTCTAACGAAGAACTTGCCATTAAATGTTAAGTCCTTTCAATTCTCCTGGGGAGCGTTAGGAAAATTCAGACTTTCTGGTCCCATTTCAGAGCTATTGATTGAGAATCCCCAGAGATCTCCAGTCTGAGCCTTCAGCACTTCTGCCTGCCTGCCTGCCTTACGCCTGAGGCTGTGCATTCTTTCTCTGCTAGAGCCCTTCCTAAGGGCAGTGGGTGTCATCCTGCGTCATTGGAGACCTGATCCTTGCTGCTGAGTCCAGTGAGTTTTGGAAAACCTCAGAAAATTTCCCAAGTTTACTACCAGCAAGTATAGCATAGCTGAAATTTAACCAGGGTCAGGCCGGCACACACCTTTGATTTCAGCCAGAACTGTATTCTCTACTCAAATGGCCTAGGACACTCAGATTCTACCTCAAGACTTCCTGCTATGTGATTTTTGGCAAGTCATTTTTGGAAAATGAGTCTCCGTTTCCGGTTACGTAAAAACATGCCAGTTGGGGTTAATAACAGTACCTACTTCCTGTGTTTGATTACATCTGGTTCTGAATCCGAACTCTTTTGTGCATCCCCAAAGAAGGGCCTTGTGGAGTTCTGTTTTGTAGTCTGTGGCGTTCGTGTGACCCTGTGTCTCCTCACCTCTGCCAGGCTTCTTTTCTGTGCATTTTCCATGACTGGAAACACAGAGAAGTCAAAGCATTCTGCATGCCAATCACTAATAATTCCTCCCTGCACGTTTTCCTAGACATCTGTGTTTATATTTATTCTGTGCGTACACCTGTAGGTACGTACTTAACATGCATATGGTTTTGGATAACAGAGATCCAAAGGGATTGATGCTGTCTTTACAGGTTCTCCAACGTGGGGTCATCTATCTCACGAGGAGCCTGTGGGACGATGGTCTCGTCCCCTCTTTTACTCATTCTTTTTTACTCTAAGAGAAGATGCCGTTCTTCAACTCAGAGCTCATTCTGTGATTGGGGATGACAGACCCCTGACATGCATGACTTTGGTGCCTCTCCTGTCCCATTTTGCACTTCTAAACGCAAGACTTATGTTTCTTACTTTCCTCCTTTTCCTTGGGTTGCTCTCTTAATTGGCTTCCTAACCCCGCTCCATGGAAACAGTTAATGGGGAGTCTGTGAACCTGAATGAGATGAAAGGATGTCTTCACTTTTATTAACCTCTGAGACAAAGCGTTTCCTCCCACTATAAATATAGGTAGCAGACTATAGTAGTATCAGTAAGTAATAGCTCGGTTTTTGTTCCTAGCACAAATCACAGGCATTTTCTTTTGCTTGCTTTCTTTTCAGTTTGTTTTTTTATGTGCATAGGTATTTTGTGTGCATATATGTCTGTGTGAGGGTGCCAGACGCCTAGGGACTGGAGTTACAGACAGCTGTTAGCTGCCATGTGAGTGCTGGGAATTGAACCGCGGTCTTTTGAAAGAGCAGCCAGTGCTTAACCACTGAGCCATCTTTCCAGCCTTTCACTTCGTAATACAGTGTCACACGTATTGCAAAAGAAACCGGGCCGGTGAGATAACTTAGTTCCTGAAGGTACCTGCCCACGAGCCTGATGACCCTGCTGCAATCCCCGGCACTCACTTAGTTGAAGCCGAAAAGCAGCGCCCCAAGGTTGTGCTCTGACTTCCACATCAATGCTGGGCACACATGTGTGCGCATATACACAAAATAGATACTTGCCATAAAAATTCAAAAGAGACCACTGTTGTTTCACGTAGAGGCGGCCGGCCACCTGACCTCGATAGCTTCCATTTGTTGGGTTAACAAAGAACCGTATAGGACCTATCAGATTTACGAACAAAACGTGTATTTTAAAGCTGACTTTCTTTGAAAAACCTGCATGATGTTGTTCTCTTCATTTCAATATCCTTGTCTTGCCAGGCACGAAGGGGTACACCCCCCACCCGGAACTTGGGAATTAGGAGAACCTTGAGTTTGAGGCCAGCTGGAGTCACTGTACAGTGATTTTAAGCTGGCCTGGCCTAAACGTAAGACTCTGTCTCAAAACCCCACTGACCAAGCAATACTGTTCTGGTGGGAGTTCCTAGAGTAGACAGAGATCGAGGCCACAGACGTGGCGAAGGGTCCTAGCTGGACATAGTGTCCGCTCAAAGGCCACTTTAACCACGTGACTTTCCTGTATCTCTGAGGAGAAAGAATGTCCCTCCCTGGCGTTCTCCTAATACCTAGCCGCCCCCAGCACATTCTTTTCCTGTGCTTATGTTTCTAGCACTCAGTAAAAATGTGTACACAGGGCAGGCACGGTGTCTTATGCCGGTAATCCCAGCGCTTGGGAGGCTGAGGTAGGAGGATTACTGCAAGTTTGTAGCCAGCCTAGACTACATAATGAGACCCTGTTTCAAAAAAAAGTGTATACAGTAGGTGCCTACTAAATAAATGTAAGATAACTCAAGTTAACTCTTTATTATTTTAAGCCTTTTTGTGGTTTGGTTTTCAAAACAGCGTTTCTCTCTGTAGCAATTCTGGCTGTCCTGAAACTCACTCTGTAGACCAGGCTGGCCTTGAACTCCCGAGTGCTGGGATTAAAGGTGTGCCTGGCTTATTTTAAGCTCTTTTTATGAGCTCTGTAGACAGGAGAGATGGTTCAGTGGTTAAGAGCACTGACTGCTTGTGAAAAAGACCTGGGTTCAATTTCCAGCACGCACATGGCAGCCCACAACTGCCTGTAATTCTAGTTCTGGGGATCTAGCGCCCTCTTCTGGCCTCCTCAGGTACCAGGCACGTTTCCAGTGCACATGTATGTGTGTAGGCGAAATACTAGTACCTATATAAAAGGTAATATCTTTAAAAAAGGAAATGAACTCTGCTGAAAATTGTCTCATGGTTTTCTCATCTGTTAAGCCACACTTGATCATCTTTTCTGGGGCTGTGGAATCTTGGTCTTCCATTCTTTTGTGGCAGAGGAATGTAGCTGACTTTTCCTACTTGAGGCATTCCTGTCTTCCTTAAGACATACCCGAGGGCAGTGTAAGAAGTGACCAGTGTGACCGCTGGGGACTGCCTGCCAAGAGCAGCAAACCATACCTTGTATCCTCCTGGGCATGGGTCCTTTGTTGTGGCCCTGGGTTTTTGTGCTCTGGGCATCTCCTGGACCGCCCCTGTCCAGGCCTGGGCTTTACACCAGTCGTGGTGCCCAGTAAGGTATTCAGCAGGTTTATCAGTCATTCTCCGGGTGGTTAGATGCTTCCTCTGAGGCTCCAATTCCAGCAATTCTTTGTTATAAGTGGAGTATTTACAGTCAACAATAGTTTGTCTTTGCACAGTAAGCAAAGTGTTTTATAGACTACAGTCTGCATTCTTGTATTGTGTAATGGGGCCAGGCTGGGCCTTTGTGAGAGATTGTATAGGCAGCCGTAACCCCCATTTATGCATGGGTCATGGCGCTTCATTCAAGTTTGCAGATTGAGTTGTGGAGCAAGACTCAACCTAGCTACAGGCGTCTCTTGTTGCAGGATACTGCCAAGAACTCATAGGGTGTATTACCCCCAGATGTCCTCCACGGGTTTCTCGGACAAGGCCAGGGATGCAGGCATCTTTATTCACCGGAGGGTTTTTTGTTTCCCCCTGACTGCCTGAGCTGAGGATACATTGTAGACAGTTTAGCTTGAGAGTGATGGTGTATCAGTTTTAACCCCGTGGCCATACATTTTCCTGATTGCTTGGCCCCGCCCAGCTTGTTCTTAAGGTCTGTGGCATTGCTTGCCGTGAGCTAAGTGGTCACCTAAGGACAATTTGTAATTATGCCGTTCCGTGAGGCCCTGTCCCCAGGGAAGAGATATTTGTTTCTCATCCTCGCCAGTGCCTTTTTGTGAATTCCCCCCGCACAAGAGAACCAGAGACAGAACTGCCGTTTGTAAACCCATGTAAGGAACTCTTACTCAATTTGGTATTTTTATTGTTTTTTGTCACCCCCCCCCCCCCCGGTTTCACCTTGTAGATTGTCCTGGAAGTTGCTATGTAGACCAGGCTGGCCTCGAACTCAAAGAGATCACCGGCCTCTGCCTCCCAGTGCTGGGAATTAAAGGCCTGCACCGCCATTGCTCAGCAATGTGCTTATTTTTTTTAAATATATTTTCCTCAGTACAGAAGACTTGATTACTATTTGTGAATTAAATGAAGCCCAGAGCGCGAGCTGGTCTAGATCGTATTTACGTTTTTGTTTCTTCTAACTAGGGCTTGAATGTCTGCCACGTACACACACAGTGGATGAATGGTACGAGGCATTGATGCCTCCATTCATGGTCGGCGTGCCGAGTGCGTGCCAGTATAGCTACCATCACGCGACTACTGTGTACGAGCACGGAGTGCTGAATAAGAACAGCAAGGCTACCTCCGAGGCTTCTGTTCTCCAGAGGATGGATACTGTGATTAAGCTCGCAAATGAATAGAGATGTGTGCATAAGGAAAACAAGTAGCCTAGACTGTCACAGCGAGGGGTAACTGGTTGGCTGGGGCACAAGCGATGGAGAGGGCTTCCTTGAAGCACATCCACTTACAGCGCAAGAAGAAGGAGCCAGCTGCTGGAGGCCCGGGTGGCGGTGTATTCAGGTAGACAAAGCAGCAAGTGTAAGGGGGTAGGTACAGGTGGAAGCATCTTTCAGGGCTTCTTAATTAGCGCCAGTGTTCCCTCTGGGGAAGAACGGTTTGTGTTCAGTCTGACCCAGACTGAAGAATGTAGTGCATTTCCTGCAGATGGAGGCTTTCCAGGCAGGACCACCCTTGGGCAGTGCTCTTGTCTTGTCCCTGGCCTTTAGGGAGAGGGATGGAGATGAGGGGAACATAAAAAATTAGATCGCAAAACCTTTATGATCATCTAGTATTATTATTTTGGAGATGGAAGCTTACTGTGTGGCCCAAGCCAGACTTGAACTCACTGGGTAGCCCCGCCTGCCTGTGAACCTCTGGCATCAGGATCCCCAGTGGTGAGCCTGATTGTAGGGATTACAAACTTGCACCATCATGCCCAGCAGGATGACAGATGCCAGAGAGGCCCTTTGTAGCCCTGCTGGTCTCTGATTTCACCTCCGATAACCCCCGGGCTAGAAAAAAATAAATCCTGGGTTGATTTGTGAACACTGTGGTGTTCAGGGGATGGCGGTAAGCCTTTTGTTTTTGTGGAGTCCTCTCTAGTTTACAAAGCACCCTCACAGGCAGTGTATCCTCCTGACTTCCCTCACCCCGTGAAACAGTTACTGTACCTGGGAAGAAGAACGACCTAGGGAATGCCAATGCCTTGCTGAAGGCCACAGACAGCACGGGGGGGGGGGGGGGGCTGGGGGGGGGCTATCAGACCCCAGTCCTTTGAAAGAAACGCCCAGTTACCTGGTGTTTGATGCCAACTCTGGCCTTGCCTGTCTTGGAGAGTGGAAGGAAGCAGGCTTCTGCATCCCAGCGAGGTGCAGAGATCTGAGGCAGAACAAAGGCCCCCCCTCCACGTGCCGTGCCTGGATTGTCATTCAACTTTTCAGCCCTTCTCCAGGCTGCTTCAACCCTTAGAGCAGCTGCAGCTGTTCCCCACGGCAGCTGCGCGTGCGGCTTGTGTTGTGATTAATAAAGGAAACTCAACAGTTTGTTCTCGCAACTGTGCCCTCGGTGTGCATAGCCCGCTTCCATGCAGGCTGTTTCTGATTTTGAGCAACACTGTCCTGCTGGCATGTGGGTACAGTTCCTCATGTTGTGGTCACCCCCAGCCATGAAGTTATTTTGTTGCTACTTCATAATGGTAATTTTGTGACGGTTGTGAATCATAATGTTCTGCGACCCCAAGGGGTCGTGACCCACACAGGTTGAGAATCACCCATTTAGAGCTAAGCTGGTGGCCTGAAGGCCCTGGCCAGACTGGATGGTGAGGGTACATGCTGTGGCTGGCTCACAATGGAGCCCAGCCTTCATTATCAGTCATAGGTGTGTGTGGGGGGACAGCAATGAAGCAGGCCCACCATTTCCAGCGTTTGACGTCTGGGTGGTTTCAGAGCCCGAATGTGTTGTGTTTTAAACTTTTAGCAGGGGTCCCCGGCTTCACTCCCAAGTGTAGGCGTGGGATGGAGTCTTGAATTCGCAGTTCTAACACATGTGATTAGGTAGCTGCTGTTTCCAGGATCACACTTTCAAAGCCACTGCGTCAAGACCCAGAGTTGATAGCTTTGAGATGTTTGGGGCTTCAAGGAGAAATATAAAAAATTTTAAATATTGAGAACAAAGTAACTCTTTAAAGAAATACAGTGGGGTTTGAAGCTGTAGGTCAGACAACACTGGACCGCTTAGCTGATCCCTTCTGGTCTGAATGCATGAGGGAGCCCTTGGGCTGTCTGCAGAAAGACTGAGGCCCAGAGAGGTTGCATTTCTTTCAAGATCATCTAGTTATATGGGGGGAGGTGGGATGGGGTAATCATGGCCTCATGTGTATGTGTGTGTCTCATGATTCCTCTGTGTGTGTGTATGTGTGTGTGTCATATTTCCTCTGTGTGTGTGTATGTTTGTGTGTGAGAGAGTGTGTCTCATGTTTCCTCTGTATATATATATGTATATTTTTCCTCTCTCTCTCTCTTTGTGTGTATGTGTATATGTGAGTGTCTCATGATTCCTGTCTGTATGTTTGTGTATCTCATGTTTCCTCTGTGTGTGTGAGTGTATTTCATGATTCCTGTGTGTATGTGTGTGTCTCATGTTTCCTCTGTGTGTGTGTATTTATCTGCCCTAGCTTGCTGTCCTGCTATGTTTATTTTTAAATAGGAAAATGTAGCTATGTAGCATTGGAAATAACAATACTCACACTAAATAATATTTACTCTGTCCCAGGCACAATTCTAAGTATTTTATCCTTGTCCTTCATTAACTAAATTAGTATTAACTGTGCCGTGAGGAAGGCAGCAATGATGCTTATTTTGCAGATGAGAACTCAGAACACTAATGCCAGGCATCATCGTGCCACTTCGTGGAGTGGGGATTCGGAACTGGGAAGTCTATAGTTTCAAACACAAAACAAATAAGTTGTGCTAGTTATGATTTTTGTCAACTCAAGCTGGGGTGATTTGGGAAGAAGGAACTTCAATTGAGGAAATGTCTTCCTCAGTTTGGCCTGTAGACCTATTAATCTGCGTGCCTTATTAATGTGGGACGGCCCAGTCCACTGTAGGTGAGGCCCCCCTGGGGGAGGAGGTTCTGGGCCTTTTGAAGATGCCAGCTGAGTGAGGCCTGGGGAGCAGCCATTAGTAGACAGCATTCGTCCATTTTCTTTGTTTCAGTTTCTGCCTTAGCTTTCCTCAGAGAGGGACTGTACACATCTAAGCTGAAGTAAATCTCTTTCTCCCCAAGTTGCTTTTGGTCATGGTATTTATTCTAGTGACAGAAAGCAAACCAGGACAAAAGTACATAAGTGTGTACCTTCTTTCTTTCTTCCTTTCTTCGTCTATTTATTTTTATCTTGTGTATGGGGGTTTTGCCTGCACATAGGTTTGTGTATTCTGCGTTATGCCTGGTGGACCAGGTTCCCTGGGACTGGAGTTATAGACAGTTGTGAGCTGCCCCGTGGATGCTGGGAATTGAACCCAGGTCCTCTGGAGGAGTAACCATCTCTTTAGCTCCGATAGAAGGCTTCTTTTAAAAAACAAAAAAAACAACCCCCCTTTTTTTTAAAAAAAAAATGAAAACAATTAAAGATACCTATCTCATGCAAAGTGGAAGCAATTGAAAGAATCTCACTATTTAACATTCCAAAGAAACGTGAGAATTAGATGGCTGGATTCCCTCCCTCCTCCATTTCACCCTCCTGAAACTGAGGGCCACCAAGGAGGAACTCCATTATCTTGAGCCCCAGCTTCACTTTTTGGGTAGAGTAGAGATTAGCAGAATGTTGGGCAATAGATGAACCTGAACAAGGTATCTGCACACAAGTCCAGTTGGCTCTGTGTTTGCCCCCAGGGAAGACTGCCTGGCTTTGAAGTCCTTTCAGAAGGGCTCTGCTGCAAGGTAGGGGACATTTCTCTGCTACAAAGCCTCCTAGTAGTTTGAAGTTCTCTTACTTGCTGTGAGAGACAGGATGCTCAAAAGAAAGCATCATGGGCTGAGTGTATTTTGGTCTGTCATGTTTGCTTTGGTCCTTTTGATTGTTCCCTGTCCCTTCTTCCCTGGTTTCTTTCCTCTGAAGTGTGTCCTTTTACACCTGAGCCGTTCCCATAACTCGGATGGTTATTTTGATCTCTGAGCAATCCAAATCCGGGGTAAGGAAGGCTGGCTGGTCCTCCCCGTGGTGAGGAGAGTGGGAGCTCTGTAGCAGAGCACGGTGCTGGTCCTGAGGTCAGTTTACCCACCGCATCACCATATAGATGAAGATGCTTAACTCGCATAGTGGACAGTGACTTATTCAAGGCCAGGCTGCAGTGATGCTGATGATGAAATCAGGGGACACTTTCCCCATCGTTTCGGGTGCTTTTGGATCAGCCACCCATTTGATCCTGGCTGTTTGCCATCCCCGCTTCGCAGCTGAGGGAATCCATGCTTTGAAATCACTTGTTCAGATCAGCATCAGAGACAGCTGGGCAGCATGGCTTCTTCTTCCCTTCTGTCCGTCATCAGAGAGCTAACTATCCCAGGCTCCGTGTGGTAGACGATGGACGTACCTGGGCTGGTGACAACGTTCATGGGCAAGCGGAAGTGAGGAATAGTAGACGAAGTGGAGGACAGAGCGGTCTTGCTGTTTCGGGGTTGGCACCGTCCTGTTTCTTGGCAGCCCTCAGGACCAGCATTCTTTTGATACTGTAGTTTTGTGTATTTAATAGTCTTTTGTGTGAGACCTCATCCTGTCCCCAGTTCCCCTCTATTTGAAAGTAAGAAGGTGGGCCCCAGCTAATTGATTGATTTAAGCCCTCCAGAAGTCAACTGGGCCCCTGGCGCTGAGTAAATTAGGGCAGTTTTGTGATGCTCCCTTTCCCACCCCAGTGGGTTTCATTCCAGATTTAGCACATTTAATGAGGGCGTAGTTAATGTAGTCTATCCTGGGGTGATGGGGATCCGACAGTTTTCCCAATGAAAGGCTGATGGCAGTGTACTTTTTAAAGTTTATTTTGCAAGCAAAATTTATTAGCCTGAATTGGGTCTCATGCAAATGAAGGAATCTGCCTCCCTACTGTTTGTGAGAGCTTTGTTAAGAAATACATAGCCTGCCCAGTTTCCCCATGTTGTATGGGCCTGTGTTTGTATTATGTGAACTTGTTGTAAAGCATTGAACATGTTGGTGTATGCCACCAGGCCAGT
Source organism: Arvicola amphibius (assembly GCF_903992535.2). Classification (NCBI taxonomy): domain Eukaryota; kingdom Metazoa; phylum Chordata; class Mammalia; order Rodentia; family Cricetidae; genus Arvicola; species Arvicola amphibius. Next base: position 65,011,155 of record NC_052056.1, read on the forward strand.
GATGGCTGTGTTGACTGTCAGTTTGACAGAATCTAGGATCACATGAGAGATGGACCTCTCCGGGCATGACCATGCCAGATTATCTCAGTTCCATCAGCTGAGGTGGGGAAACCCATCCACGGTGGGTGGTACCTTTTCCTGATCCAGTCCTGGGCAGGATTCAGCATGGGAAGAGAGCTGAGCAGCAGCATGTATTTGCTGCTCTGTTTCTTGACCTAGGATGCAGTGTTACCCCGCTCCCGCTTCTGTGATGTCTCTGCCATTGATCACTAACCTAAACCATCAGCTGGACAAGCTCTTTGTCCCATAGGTCTCTGAAGACTATTCTGTCACAGGGAAAGAAACCAAGGCATTGTCCTTGGGGTGAGGTTGATTTTTGAGGTATTGGTACTGATGATGTCAGTGGGGCGGGATTAGAATCTGCAGAGAAGCCTCATTCTGACCTGCCCCATCCCCAAATAAAAATCACTACAAAAACCGTAAGTGGCCTTGAAGGCCAAGTAGATGCTTATGGGAAAGCTTCGTTAATCTTCGTCTCTTTATTTCTGTGTAATTTTGTTTGGGATGGGTCTGGGTCGCCCAGACTGGCTCAAATTCCTGACACTTGGCCTCTTTCCTCATCCTTGCCAGCGCTGGGACTACAGGTGTGTGCCACACATGTGGGCTGGACTGGGTGGCACAGGTACTTTCTGAGGCACCTTATGAGTTGCGTTGTATGCTAAGGTGGAAACCCAGTACTGTTCACGATGGGACAGTTAGTGCAACCTCCTCCAGCCTTGAAGGCCACCACACTCCCGTCTAAGGTGTCCCTGCGCTTAAGCCTCAGGTGCCTAGCTCCTTGCTCCAGCCTCACCTGCCTCTCGCTTCGGCCTCCCCTATACCCCCTCCCCGAGTCTCACGTGCCCTCATAGTCTAGCCTCACAGGTCCTAGCTGGTCTGGTCAGTTAAGAATTTGTCAATATTTATAACTGTTCTCTGATGTTTCTTACCGCCTTAGCATCTCAAAGATGTGCATTCATATATAGACTTTTGTTTCAGGAACATAGTTCAATGAAGATTTGAGAGGGCCTCAACAAATCTTGCTAGTGTTATTGATGGTTTTGTTTTTGTTCTTGTACTTGGGCAGTTGGAAGATCCTCACTGATGACCATCTGTGACCCTACGTGTTTTCACAGTAGCCCAAGATACCCTAAAGTGAGGAATTTCTCCAAATGTCAAATTGCTTAGATTATTTCCTCTTGAGATATTTGGTAACTAAGAATTGTGGTGTTGATAATTTCTGCTAATGGGAATGAGGCTGACTTGGACGGTTTGGTTTCTAGCTGTGGTTTAGGCAAAATTTGTAGTTCCCTTGTTATGTTTTGCTGTCTGAGGTAAACAGTGCGGTTGAATCCATCCTTCTGTGTCTGGAGAGAAAGGCTAGAGGAACAGGAAAGTTCTACAGTGGTGCAGTGAGAAAGGAGGATGTGGGATTGGGGTCAGGTGACTGGAGCCCCAAGTGACAGCAGGTAGCTGTCATGAGTGTTAGCATCTTGCTTTGGACAACTGGAGCAAGAGAGTGTGGTCGCCTCCATTGCACAGCCTGTGGTAGATGCTAAAGGCTTTGAAGGGAAAAGCCAGGTTCAGAGGCTTGCACTGAAGACTGACCATGCCTCTGTGGGTCTCACCTGAGACACACAGAACAGAAAACCTCTTCCTCAAACCCCATTCTCCCTTCTCCCAAGCTGAGATTGGCGTGGCAGCCTGAGTACAAAAGAGTGAACGGGATCTGCTTAAGAGCTCCTGCAGTTCTTTGCGAAAACATTTTGTCAACGAATTGTTGAGTACATAGGGCAGAAGCACCTCATGTCTTTTTGAGGTTTTGTCAATAAAAGAAAGCTAGGTGACTTTCCAGGAAACATAAAAAAAGGTTCTTTTCCCTTTAATAGTTTCCCAGATGTTTTACAGTATAGGATTGGCCAAATGAGGTGCTTATTGGTCATCGCGTAAACCCTCCCCACGGGGCTTTACAGGATGGAGAAGTGCCTCTCCACCTCACTGAACTAATTACATGGATTAAAACCCACTTGCCAAGGCTGGGGAGACGACTCAGTCAGCACAAACATAAAGACTGAGTTTGAATTCCCAGCCCTTATGTAAGAAACCAGCTCCGTGGCACGGGCCTATCATCTCAGCACTGAGGCCGAGGTCCTCCAATCCTTGGGGCTTGCTGGCCGGCCATTTCAGTCAACCCCATGAGCTCCAGGTTCAGTGAGAGAGACGCTATCTCAGAAACCAAGGTGGAGAATGATTGAGGAAGACACCCAAGGCTGTCCTCCAACCTCCACATCCACAGAAACAGGCACTGGTGTTCATACATGTGTGCATGCGTGAACACATACACATGCATACCACGTGCACACCAGAACATCTAGCCTGGCTGAATTGGAGGAGTTAATAGACACTGATATGTTAAACGTGATGCTTATGTTGATATTTATACTAGCAAAGAAGAGGGGGAGGATTTAGAAGTAATCTCTGTTAGCCCTGATTGGGGTGTTTTTGGGTGGGGTGGTGGGGCTCACACCCAGACTTCCTGTGATGCTCATGACCACCCTGATCCTCTTGAGGGAGTCGAGGAACAGCTCTATGGAGTTCATTTTCTCCTTCTACCTTTATGGGAGTTACAGAGATTGAACTGATATTGCCAGGCTTGCCCGGTACGTGCCTTTCACTGCTGAACAAGTTTGCCAGCTCTCAAAGAGGATTTCTCACCAGTAATTTCTGTATTGTATTGCCATTCTTAGTCCTGGTGTATAGAACTAGGTGAGGAGAAGCCTGACATCAGTCTCTCCTTGAAGGGGTACCTGTCATCGGAACTGAGTGGTCTCCTACTTGGGGTGAGTATTAGTTCCTTTTCTGTTGCTGTGGTTGAATTGCCCTGTGAAAACCCTTTAAGGGAGAAAGGAATTGTTTAGGCTTACAGTTCCAGAGGCATAGGGGCCATGCAACAGCCAGGGAAGGCATGGTAGTGGGAGGAGGAAGTGGCCTGATCATTTGCACTCAGGAAGCAGAGCGTGAATAGCAAGAGGGACCAGGCTATAAAACCTTAAAGCCTACCCCTCAGTGATGACTTACTCCAACAAGACTCCACCTCCTAAAGGGTCTACATTCTTTCCAAACAGCGCCACCTGCTGGGTACTGAGGGGTCAAAGACACGAGCCTGTGGGGAACATTTACACTCAAACCACAACAAAATGCATGTTCCTGCCGCTCAGGTGGGAGGTGGGGGATGAAGTGCGGGGTGTCTGAAGACAAGCTTCTTTAGGGATAGGACAAGGGTCTGGTGGGCGTGGGAGGCTTCCGTCTGTTTCAGAAATGGTTGTAGATGCTCAAATTTCATCTCAGAAAGAATTAAGACTGTATGTTTTAGCCACACCACCAGTAAAAAGTTTGTAAGATTCTAGCAACATGTATATTTGTTCTAGTTACCCCCTGTCTTCCGTTCAGGGTGAGGGGGTTAAGATGTCAAAGTTAAAATAGCTGTCTTCTTGTCTTCAGGAGAAGTCAGGTAGAGGTTTGAGCTGGGTAAGCCAGGCCCTGCTTGAGTCCAGTTAGGAGAGAAGAGCCTGACAGGATAGAATGGGGCTAGGGGATTTCAAGAGAAAGAGCACAAGCCCTGGGGTCAGTGGGGGAAGCCTGGGCTGACCCTTGAGTAGCATCTGGTGCAGATGTTTTTACCATGCTGAGAGCTGCTAGGGATGTTTCCCAGATGTTCCCGGAAAAGCAGAGTTTTCTCTTAAAACCACTTGCCAGCCAACCACTTCCTCTCCTCAGCTCTCAGGTTACTATCGGTAGAAATAGGAAGCTGGGCCTCCCTTCCCACTCGGTGACTTAGGATTTCATACTTAGGATTTAGTGCTTTCTGTCTGGTTAATAAGATGCTTGCTAAAGAGCTACATATGTGAAATTCCCAGTCAGCGTGGAATTTTGTTGTGGTTTGGCAGGCATGGAATCTCTTTTTAATGGAATTTCTGGAAAGCAAGTTTGTGTTCTCGTTTTGAGGAAGTTGTGATATCACACATGACACACTTCCCTGACCTTCAGCACGGTGACTCAGCCCCAGGAGAGTGCAAGCCCTCTTTGGGAGGCTGGTACCCTGGCCTCTGCTGCTGCTGGTTTTGCCACAGTTCTGGACCGTGCTTCAGGGCAGTGGAACTGCAGGGCATAAGGCACCAGGAAAGCCCTGAGCAGTTTACACTGAAGGTGACAGCCAAATATTGTCGTGCAAATTAAGTAGGACACCAAATGGGGAATTCATCTTAATCTTCTTTAAATACTTAACTGCTCCTTTGCCAAGGTTCTAAGTAATACAATTTCAAAGGTTCAGAGGTGTCTAATACAATTTTCCCTCTCTGTACATAATTCTCTGCCCATTGTGTAACTCTATTAGGAACATTAGGGTAATTACAGAGCTGTGTTTCGCCTTTTGGATTACTGTTATATTTGCCCTGAGTCTGTCTGTGCTGACCATATTAGCAAGCCGTGACTAAAAATTAAAGGGAATCCAGCAGATGCTTGAACTAAGATGCCCTCGTCTTTTTCTGTTGGGGATTTCTGAGTAATGCCAATAGCAGGGTGCAGCATGGGTTCCCAGATCCCGTGACCTAACTTGTAGATGGAATGGCGGGGCTGCGTCCCACCACGCTGCTAGCTTTACACAAAATAATTACACAGAAACTGTATTCATTTCAATACTTCCTGGCCCCTGGCCCGTTATCTGTAGCTTCTTATTGGTTGATTCTCATATCTTGTTTTAACCCATATTTAGTAATTTATATTGCACCACGAGGGGTGGCTTACCAGGAGAGATCTTAACCTGCGTCCATCTCAGAGAGGAGAAGCATGGCGAACTGCATATGGCGACTGCCTGAAGCGTCTCCCCACTCCTGCTACCCAGCATTCTGTTCTGTCTACTCCGCCTACCTAATTTTCTGTTCTCTTAAAGGGCCAAGGCAGTATCTTTATTAATAATGAAAGTAACACATAGACACTCCTCCATCACTAACTAACTCCTCATCTGCCCTGAAATGGGGTGTCATCTCAAGTCCCAGGCCCTGGTGAATGTGGAAACCTGCTGAGGGATGACAGAGGGAGGGTGAGGTAGTGTACTCAGAGGTGATTGGCAGGGAGCAGGGAGCAGGGATGGGACTCAGCACAATTCCCAGTGTGGGCAACAAGGAGGTACTGCATGAGCCTCCTGGTGGTCTCAGTGGTGCCTCTGTGAAACAGGAGTCTCATACATGTTTGGGCTGTGTCATGGTAGTCTGTATGTTGTGTCAGTTCTCAATCTTGTAACATAAATGGGGTTGTAGTTTCTCATTTTGTGGACTAGCAATGAAGGTGCAGATGGCATAGGCATGATACCTACGGTCCAATTGGAAGACAAGTCATTCAATCTTTTTGCTTGAGTTTACAGCTCAGGAGGTTTTTCTCATCTCGTGTACTGTGGTTTGTCGCAGAAAGGGCTCGCATCACCTCTGCAGCAACAGTAAGACCTGATGTGTCTTGAAGCTTGGTCTCTTGCCAGGAGATCGGAGAGATGCTGATGCTGAAGTAAGATGTTAAGCACAGTGACCCTCATGATTCACAAGAGTGGATTCATGGACTCCCCAGAACACCCAGATCTTCAGATATTCAAGCCCCTTCTATCACACGGCCTACAACTGGCCTAGAATGCACCCCAAAATGTTTTCTCCTTAGGTCGCTTACAATAGCTGACCCTGGAGCTGGGAAGGTGGCTCAGGAACTAAGGTACTTGCTGGACAAGTGTGAAGAGTAGCTGTCAGTCTACCGACAATCATGTCAGAGTGGATGGGATGGGTGGCTGGCTCTCGGGATGTAGAGACAGAGACCCCTGGAGCAAGGAATGCGTGAACTCTGGGTGGAGTGAGAGACCTTGCCGCCGTCTGTGAGACAGAGAACAGATGAAGAACAGAGGATGGTCCGCATACATGCCCAATCATGTGTCTGCCCAGGCTCACACTTGTACCAGTACACTTGTAAATATACATACACGTATGTACACCCACCACACATATATATCTGAAAAATAGATAATGCAGCGTGTACAAGTTCATTACATATGTAGTTTTCTGTATGTGTTGGTCCCTGTTAGTTGAATCTATGTATGCAAACCCTGAGGATACAGAGGGCCAAATGTAACCCGCCAGTGGTTCCACAGTCTAAAGGACAGACCCTGGGACTTTTCTTCTTTCAATAGCAATAGGAATAGCAAAAGAATGAAGATTTCTCGATTGTAAATTAGGTGCCTGGGGCTATGTTGGTATTGTATTAACCCTGTGTAGGGACATATTCGAAAATGTTCTGCAGCTAGGGAGTGCCCATCATCTCCCCATCTCACAGGGATTTGCATGTACCCGCCCCCCCCATGATTGGAAACAGCAAAAGTCAGTGTTTCTTGGGATGCTTTTTTTCTTGCTCGTCTTCTTTTACATCTGGAATTCTAGTCCACATGTTGTGAATTGGCCATCTGTACCCCCGAGTGTAGCTTGCAGATCTATCTTGTTTTGCCCTCATTATAATAAATACAAACACATGATTGAATGTGATGGCAACATCTAAAAATTCACACGCGTATATGAAAATGTGCATTTATGGCTTATCATGAAAAATTATGGCTGTGTGGGCCTTTCTTGATATTCCAACACCAAATGACTTCCTACAGATCGAAAATGCTTTTCCTCTTTCGCACCTAATTCAGCGTCCCTAGGAGGGTTACAGAGGGTTCCAGTAGAACAGAAGAATAAATAAGTCTTGGAACAGGAAAGTTTCAGAAAATGTATGCAAGATGGAGCTGGGGCTGCCGGCTGATGAGGCAGGCTTAGTTTGGTAATTGGGTATTTGCTCTTGTGAGGTGTCTTGCTTTCTTGACATTAGCAGATGGGCATGTTAGGCATAAGCCTGTTGTGCCTGGGGAGAAGAAAGAAGTCCCTCTAACATGTTGGCACATGACTCATCAGAAATAAAAAGATGCCATGCTCCGGTCTTCTCTTGACAAAATGACTTGTGTTATCCAACTTCTGGGGAGAGGAGGAAGCAGTGTTATCCAGAGCACAGCCTGAGATCTCGTGAGTTAAATGGGGCCATGTGCTTTAAGGCCCTCTGTGCTTGTATTGCGTTTATACAATTTTGAGACCATCGTGTGTCTTGTTATGACAGGCTTTCCGAACTGTTGTTGTCTGTGACTTTGCACTGGCTTGACAAGCCACTTACCCCTCCTGAGCCTTTTCTGTACACACGTAATCATGTGGCTCATGCCACCTCCCTGCTTTTCCTCCGGGATCTGACTGAGAGTGGGTGCCCAATGTTTATATTGAATACATAAAGAAATGTGGAGCTTATTGAGGTTCTGTTGAGTTGACGTGCATAAAGCATTCAGCAGCATGTCATAATGCTATACAATTTGGTGGCGTTGCTTTTCTGTTTTGTTTTTGTAGTGCTGGGGGTTAAACCGTGAGTCACACCAAAGCTGAGTTCATCTACAGCCCAGTCTTTGGTTTTCAGTTTGGTGGGATTGTCGCAGGCTTTCTCTTTTAGGCCACCATCCGGCTCCCAGATCAAGGCAGGGAGACTTCTTATTAGTGTTGATTGCTTGGCCTTATCTTAGCTCTTATTTCCATCTGTTTCTCTTTATCTATGCTTGCCTCGGGCTTGTCCGTCTTACTGTGTTTGCTGGCTGGCGGCTGGACCTGGGCATCTCCCTCTTCTCCCTCAGTCTCTCCTCCTTTTTCTCCTCTTCCAAGCTTAGCTTTCTCCTCCTATTATTCCCTCTGCCCACCAGCTGCGCTTAGCCCTCTATTGCCTAGCTACTGGCAGCTTAGCTTTTTAGTAGACCAATCAGGTGCCTTAGGAAGGTGAAACAGCAACACATCTTTTCATAGTTAAACAAATGCAGCATAAACAAATGTAACACACCTTCACACAGTCAAAGTAACATTCCACAGCATAGACAAATGTAACACATCTTTGCCCAGCTAAAATAATATCCCACCACAAGAAATAGCTTGCCTTGCAAATCTCCCTGTCCACAGGTGTGTGTGTGTGTGTGTGTGTGTTATGTAAATTTGTTTGGGAATAGAGGGAACTGATGCCACCATGTCTGAAACACTAGATCAATGGTTCTCAACCTTCCTAAGGCTGTGACCCTTTAATACAGTCCTTCATGTTGTGGTGACCCCAACCATAAAATTACTTCATTGCTGCTGCTTCCTAACTGTAATTTTGCTACTGTTATGAGTTGTGGTGTAAATATGTGTGTTTTTCAGTGGTTTTTGGTGACCCCTATGAAAGGGTTGTTCTACCCTGCAGAGGGGTCACAACCCACAGGTTGAGGACTGCTGCACTGGATGGAGACAGACAAAGATCAGGGTTCCACCTCATGACCCCGTGCTGCCTTCTGTCCTCTTCCGATTCCTTCACCTTCAAACCCCATGGCCATAAATGCCAAGCCTCTCAACTTAGAAAAGCTTAGTTTTCTTTCAGGGGTAAGTATATATTATCTGTGTGTCTGGTGTCCTGAATATAGAAGATTGATTCAATAATGATCTTCCAAAGTTAAAAGTACCAGAAAACATGTCTTCTTAGTTGATTTCTTTTGGGATTTTCTCTGGCATCTGTGACCATAGCTGGAAACAAACCATCTATGTAAGAACAGGAGTGCCGTTGGCACCTGGCTTCATTGTGCACCGGGTGCTTTCCGTTCAGGGCCTCCTTACACCTGCTCACCAGGGGCACAGGAGTATGTCCACTGTTGATGACAAGGGGGGCATCTTTACAGCAACAGTGGGATGACATTGGAAAAACTTAACTGTCTAGTCCAGGAATACACACAGGTGAAAGTCATTGTCTGTATGGTTAGCTTGGGGTGATGTCGGAAAAACTTAACTGTCTATTCCAGGAATACTCACAGATGAGAGGCATTGTCTGTATGGTTAGCTGTGGCCTCAGAAACGGCCTTGGGATTTCTTGAAATCTATCCTTCACAGAGACGTTTCTGGATTTCTTCCCTTGTGTTCTCTTAGGGGCTCCTTATTCACTGAACAACATTTTTGTTGCTTTCTTTTGTGAGACTTATCATGGACTGGACGGACATGTGTTTAGGGCCTTTGTTCTTTCAGAAAGACGTCTTTGGATTGAGTTTAATCCTAGGAGGATGACTTTAGTAATCGCACGTGACAAATTCTGTCGCAGTATAAGACTGTCATGGCTCCTGCTTTCCAGCAGGTTCACAAAACGCTTTTAACGTCTTTGTACTTTGAACGCGCAGTTTTCACTTCCCTGTTAAATAATTGGAAAGATAGTTTGCCTTGGGTTTGAGGCCTCTTGACCCAAGCCCCTGGAAATTATATACGGAGCTATATGTGTCATCCTGTGATAAAATCCAGGGCCAGGGCATGTCTGTTAAATCACCTACAGGCTGTAGCGTCAGGAAAATGCTTTCAGGGCTGATCATAATGAAACTTACTTATTGTTCTTAAAGAATATTATTTATTAAGTTAGAATTGAATATCAATAAGAGATTCTGAGCCAGCTAGCCTCTTAGAATGGGCGCTGAATTCTTTCCTCCCAGGAGCCCAGCATTCCAGCCGTTCCCCATGCATTCAGCTGTGGGTTTTCACATGCTTCTTTGCCTAACTCATGTTTCCCTTCATGCATTGCGAGTACCTGTCTTTTCATCACTTGCTAGAAGGATTATCTCTGCTTGCACAAATGTGTGTATGCGTGAATGCATGCACATGTGTGTGTGTGTGCACAAATGAGACCGATACACAGATTGAGATAGGTAGGTAGGTAGATAGTAGATAGGTTGATGTGTAGGGAGATTGATTGTGTGTGTCCATTTAGTAAATAATAAAATGCTAAAAATCTTTATACATTTCCTCCCTAGTAGTGTTTTCAGTGGAAACTGTTTGCTAAAGGTGGGGCTCTGTGCAAATCTTCTGGCATGCTTCTGGTCTCAGCTGGCTGTCTCTCCACGTGGGTCTGTGTGAATGCAGAGGTTGGGGACATTCCCCTGCACCTGTCCATCACTCTCGGCTTAAAGTAGCAGTACACGTCTTGGAAGAGAGACGTGATATACTGTATAGGGATGGGGTCTCGTGTGACCATTCCTGAGCAGTGAAGCTGCTGGCCTTGCACCTGAGTGAGCTCACTAAATGGGGATGCCTGGTGATGGAACTAGCTCTTGTAGACCAGCCTGGCCTCAAACTTAGAGATCCGCCTGCCTCTGCCTCCCGAGGGCTGGGATTAAAGGCGTGCGCCACCACCGCCTGGCTGGACTCTGTTCTGTAAGCACGTTCAGTATAAAACAGAGACATCTCTGCTCAGAAGACTGGCTAAGTCAGCCTGGTGACTGTAATCCTTTAGGAGACAAAAATCGTATTTTGTGGTTTTGTGGGCTTCTTTTTTTTTTTTTTTTTTCGAGACAGGGTTTCTCTGCAGCTTTAGAGCCTGTCCTGGAGCTAGCTCTTGTAGACCAGGCTGGTCTTGAACTCACAGAGATCCTCCTGCCTCTGCCTCCCAAGTGCTGGGATTAAAGGCGTGCGCCACCACCGCCCAGCGTGGGCTTCTTTTTTTAATGAGTAGAAATACTTCATTTTTTTGCTTTTTAAGGTCAGTTGAGTAGGAGTGTTCATGCTTAAATGGATCTATTTCCTCATTCTGTGAAATCTGTTTGGTCTTACGCTGGTTTTTTTGTTACCTTGACAAAATACCGGGTACAAACAACTTGGGGGGAACATGCGTTATTTTGCCTCACACTTTCTGAGACTCCAGCCCACAGGTCGCTTGCTCCCTGGCTGTGGACTGGAGGCAAAGTTGAAACATAATGCTAGGGCATGTGGAGAAAACTGAAGCTGTTTAGGGGCCAGAGAGCATCGGGTTAGGGACCAGCTATGTCCCCCAGAAGCATGGCCCCACGGACCCACTTCTCCCTTCCTGAGTCTCTATCATCTCCCAGCAATAAAATCAGAATGGATCTCAATCAACTAATTCTTCCGTTGGTGAAGTCAGACTCTCCACAGTCCAGTCTTCCCCAAAGCTCCACCAGCTCCTAGTCACGTGGTATTTAGATTCTAACTGCAAACCTTTCCTGAGGTGGTTTGTTCTTTCAAACTCCTTTTCATTTTTTTTAGTCTTCTCCCAGTTTAATGATTCCCAAGACTTGCCCAGGGCTCTGAACTTTGACCCTTTGGACTAAGTCTTTCCTGAAGAGCCATTGTGTACTAGATTAGAAGCAGAATCCGATTGGTTAGAGAAGTTTTTATTTTTATTTAATGAGTTTAAATATAAGAGGCTGTCTCCAAAGAAATGAACCTGATGCTAGTGTCTTTCTTCTCCTCCTCCTCCTCCTCCTCCTCTTCTTTTTTTGCTACGGTGTTCTCTGGTAGATTACCACTGAGTGAGTGGTGCTAGCTGGTCCTTAGGCAAAGGGGTGAAAGATTCCTCCTGGCTGGTAGTGTCTGTGGCCACTGGTCTCTAGAGCAAACTGATTAAACTCACTGACTTTTCCCTTTGCAGAAGTTTGCTTGCCTTCTGGTCCTGCACTCCTCATGTGTAGTCCGCCTGCAGCTTTACCCAGGAGCTAGTTAGGATACAGTGTTTTGAGGTCAGCATTTCAACAGTTTACTAAGGTGACTCTATTCCATACTGCCGTTGGAGAAGCACTTGTCCGTCACCTTGCCAGCTCTAGAACTATCAGAGGACAGCTGGTCTGAGGACTGTTAGCACCTAAAACAAAACAAACAACAACAACAACAAAACAACAGTTTCATTTCTACTTAAAAGCCCCAATCACTCACTGATGAAATAGAATTTTTTTGTTGTTGTTGTTGTTGTGCTAAACTGCTTTTATTTAAAACCTTTTAGTTTAGAGAAATGGAAAGATATAAAAATAGGGAGACTAATTCAGAGGTAAGCTGTGGGTCTCTGTTTATTCCTAAATTTAACTTTTCCCTGTGGAACCCTGGGTAGAATGCTTGAAGTGTTCGGGAGACAGGTTTAGTCTGATAGTAGCAATTGCTGTGCAGTGCATCTCCAGAACACTTTGCACCTTGCACAGCTAACTCTCTAGCCATTAAGCCGCATTTCCCCCCTTCTTAAGGTGACCATAGCACAAATAGCAAGCCTTGACCAGGCTTGGTGGCACATGCTTTTAGTCCCAGCGCCAAGGAGACAGACAACTTAGCCTGGTTGTCAGAGTGAGTTCCAGACCCGGTCTCAAAAGAAAGTCACATTGATTCATGAGGAAATGCCACATTCCCCAGACTGGTGTTTATCTTAAAGCAATCAGAGGACTGAGTTCATGAGTTCAGTACCCTCCTCCTTCTGGTCCTGTTGGCGCAGTGAAAAATCTAGAGATAGCGGTGATGGTGAGGGTTGTCTTTTGTCCTCGGAGGCAGCACAGTGGGATTTTGCGTGAGGATTTTGTAGTCTCCGGTCTCCTCCCTTCAGCAGTCCGTCTGAGAGCTCCAGTGGGAAGAGCACCGTCTACTAAATGTGAAGCCCGAGTCACTTGTTTCTTAGAATCCGTGGTTCACTTAATCATTTCACGCAGCTGCTTACCGTGAACCTTGAGTTGGATGGAGGTAACAGACATGCAGTCTTGCACAAGTTCAGAAAAGCACGTTGTATGATACTTGGCTCATCTGCCTAACGAGACTGTAGTATCCGTTGTCTATGGATACACACTAGTAAAAGTATGAGAAGGTTGTGGGGAGTGTGGCCTACACCTTTCAGGATGGGAGCTGCTTCATTGAAGACAGGAGAGGGGGAGAATACTTGTATCTGTAGGTGTTTATCTTTTTGATATGTGGAGGAAGTGTGGTAAACTGTCGGGGTGAGCACCAGCCTGTGGGTGTGTATTTGGTATTTATGACATTATTCCTGCTATTTATGTGTGCTTGGAAATACCAGAGAAATGCTGGAATTGGTTGCTTTAATTTTATTTATGTTTTGGTGTTGTTGGGGTTCGAACTCAGGGTCTTATATTGGCTAAATGCATACACTACCACTGGGCTTGTTATACCTCTGACCTCTTTTTTGTCCTTTCTGTTTTGAAGCCTGATAGAAATCAATTTGTGTAAAAAATTGTTTATAAACTCAAATTCTCAAAAAATGTTAATAAAGTATCTTTTTTTGGAAAGAGAGAGAGAGAGAGAATGTCACACTATGTAGATCAGGCTGGTCCTAAACTTACAGAGATTCTCCTGCCTCTATCTCCCCAGTACTGGGATCAAATAGGTATGCCATCACACATGGCCAAAATGTGATTAAAATAAAAAAAAAACTCCCATCTTATCACAAAAAGGTCAAGACTACATAAAAACATTATGAAAATAATCTAGCTAGTAGGGCTCCTGGTTGAGTTAAAGTCTAAAAAAAAAATGAATTCTTCAAAGTGTGAGCATTGCTCGAGTTTGAGCCAGTCTTCTCTTACTCCCCATGTGCCCTGGTCCCCTCACCACTGTCGATGCCTAAGGTGGGATGGGTTTCATTTGCGTTGGAATTCATAGCTCTGCTACTTCCAGGAAAGAGTCAGTGTGGCACCATCCCAGCTTGCTGTGGCCTTGTGGCCTTTAAACATCTTAGACTCAGGGTTACACACACTGCATTGCCATTTGTTCTTCACATCTCCAGACAGGACCTCTGCTGAGCCATTTGAGGGGACCTGGATGTTTGGGAGATCTCCAAGCCGGAGAGTTTGGGGACTTTCAAGGAACCTTTGTCTAGTTAATTACCTTTCCCTTTAGGAAGTCCTTCCTTACTTCAGAGTCTGCCTGCTGTGCACGCCCCTGGGACTGATCAGTGTTCGTATTATAATAATCCATGCCTAGAGGGCATGATAAAGGTCACACGTTTGACATTTATTCGTGCTAGTAGAATTAAGCCAATCGCTGTGGCTGCTCTTTTTTCTGGCCATGGGGAAGACTTGGGCGTTCAAACCCATGTGCCCATGCTGGGATGGGGAACAGAAATAACGGTAGTAAGCTGTGGCGGCAACAATGGTTATGAACTGTGTTTCAGGACCTTCAGGACTCTGCTGTTGGTCCAGCATCGAGGCCTCCAGTTGTGGATGATTTACTGTGAGCATTGGAATGGAGCCCCCGATTGCAGTCACCAGGAATGTGCAGACAGTCCCAAGGATGCCTCCGGTCTAATCTAACCCTTGCTCGTAGGATTTTATTTCTCAGCTAGAACTGGTTTTTTGTTCCCTGAATCATATTTATTGCTCTTATCTCAACTCTCAAATATTTCTAGTCTTCTAAAAACATATATAATTATCTTTTAAGGGTCTGGATGGTGCCAGATGTAGCAGGAGAATTGCTTCCTGGGCTGTTACCCAGCACTAAATCTTTCTGAAGCAGGTTTTACCTCTCAGTAATGGGTCTGATACTTGGACTTTTCCTATCTGAATGGTTCAGACATTTGTCTTCTCATTCAGATACTCACCGGATACTTACCAGCTTACTTCCCTTTGGAGGGCACCATGGTGGGCACTGTGAGGAAGGCAGAGCCATCGGGAGGAGGAATGTGTGCTCACACACGTGGAGAGAGACTCCATTCCTTCTCTGAGTTATTTGACTTTTATAAGGACGGACTTATAAACTTGTGGATTTCTCTGTTTATCTCCACTTTCAAGCCTGTTGGAGTTCCCTGGGACTGCACAGCAGTGTGTAGCAATGAGGGAACGAGGATTAATAGGGAATGGTAGGAGAGCTGCAGAGTGCCTGGCCCGTAATTGACTGGTTTAAAGATAAACAGTAACCATGAATTGCAATACAGTGCAGTAATGCAGTCTTCCGTTTATTTTCCATTTTATTTATTTATTGCACAGGGTAATCTTAGGTTGCTCAGGCTGGTCTTGATCTCCTTGGACCAGGCCGTCCAGTTCCTCCAGCCTTCCAAGTAGCTGGGACCATGTGAGTACTGGGACTCTACCCAGTATTAAAACACAATTTTAACAGCACGCATGGGCAGTACCCTCTGACTTTGACAGCCAAGGAGATATCCCAAATATCTGACAGTTTAAAATCCCCAGTGACTTTGAACCTGGCTCTCATTGAGTGAGACTTTGTCCTTGTGACTCCTAAGTCCAGGTCTTTTGCCGTCAGAGTCTCAGATGTCCAGAGACAGCCTCAGAAAGAGACCAGGTCTGTTAGGGTGGTAGGGGTCCATCCACATTCGCAACAGCCCACCCTGGATGCAGCCTAGTTCCTTTAAAAGCTGACACCAGGCTCCTCTGTCCATCTTTAGGGAGATGCTGCTAAAGGGGCTGGAGGAAGCCAGGTGAGGGGTGACCTCTCTCAAGTCAAGTGACTGCTCAGGAATCCTTCAGCTTCAGAGCCGCAGGCTCGCGTCTGGACAGTAGATCCGTCATTATATTTTCCAGGACCTTTCGATTTTAATCACTGACCTTCCTGTGGCAGAGACAGAGGGTGTTCTAAGTCCACTCGAGGGTCCACTTCTACACTCCTTTCTTTTGAGGTATGCATAAGGATTTCTGTCCCTGACAGTGACTACCAGATGTAGCTATGAACTGACCTGAAGCCAGCTTTTGGATTCCTTGCTCTTCCCGAGCTCGGTATAGCTATATTGGCTTTGCTCATCTACAAAATATGTGTCTGTGTCCATGTCTCTACTCACAAGAGGCTATACATTAGGTTTTCTATCTCTTTTTTGCATTTTGTTTGCCAATATAATTTTTAAAAGTTACAAATGAAAAGTAAGCACACATCGAAGATTTAATTCCTTGACAGGAGACTGCTAGGAAAGGAAGTACTGAGGGGCCCGTGTAGCAGTGGGCCCTGGAACAGGGCAGATGCAGGGCTGCTTCATGTCCTGACAGGGCAATAAAACAACACTGAGGGATCTCCAGCCAGGAAAGTCACCCCTCTAATGAACACACATCTCCACGTTGACATGTAACTATACACGATCTACAGCATCAGCAGCAGTTCTTGGGAGTCAAATGATGCTGGTGTGTGGCTTCTGCACAATAGGGCTCCAATTTGATCTTGAAAGGGCACAGAACCTTCCTGCTGTTTTATTTTCACAAGTTGCCTAATGCACCCTGATATCCCCTGTGTCCTTGGACTTCGTCTAGGAGCATATGTATTCATTCACCTGGAAACTTAGTTTGTGTTGTGGCAAGGTAGGCACTAGAGATGCGTAATGGTGTGGAGCACAGGGCTGTCAGAGCTCTGGGGCTGCTCCCTGGCATCTTTCAGGGAGTCGTGTAGGTGTAAATGTTCTCCCCAAGAGGCGAAGCTCCTTATGACTCACAGTCCCTTTGGGTCCTATGGCTCATAAAGCCAGGAGAATGTGTAGATGTCACACCGGATGACAGCCAGCACCCAGTCCTTTGAGGACGAGGATGGAAGCTGGTTCTTTGTGTTTCCTTGACTTCTGAAGTTCCCCAGTGAGCATTTTACAGAAGTATTTGCAGTTGGAGCTGGCCAATCCCAGTCAGCCAGTGCTGCCTCGCCCGCCATCCCCACCCTGTGTCTGTGCAGGATGGATGTGGCAGCCATGCTCCCCAATAGTCTGTGTAGGACTGATGTGTTCATTTCTCGTTGGGTCAATTTGCAGCCTTACCTTCACCTGCTTCTGTGTAAAGACCTGGCCGAGAGGCTACTCTTCCTCCAGAAGCCCTAGAAACTGGCAGAGGGCTCGGACTTCATGGCGGCCAGTACAGTTTTCATACTACTGCAAATCTGAGCATCTAGTCAGGGTCTTTTGTGTATTATTAGCAAGTTTAATTTCTTTATTTCCACAGTGGGCGTGGTGGCAGCTGCCAGTTTTGTTAGAACTATAAAACATTCAGCTGGAAGGAGCCTTAGGAGCCCTCGTCTCCTGTCTCCCACAGCTAACATGGGGAAACTGAGGTACAGAGCACCCGTGTGCTGAATCACTGGATTGAAGGCTTTTCTAGTCTAGGGTGTTTCTCACTGCCGTAGCAGGTCTCACCTCTGTCTGTTGCACATGCACGTTTATATCTTTACGACTCAGGAAATGAGAAGACCCTGCATTTCTTCCCAAATGTTGCTCTCCGATACAGTAACCAATTTTCAAGTTATTTTAAGTACACATGGAAAATTTTCCTGCTTATATTTTTCCTATATTAGCCTATTGCCAACAATGGGATGCTAAACTTTTAACTCGTTAGGACTTAATTTTAAACAGAGTGAAAGGTGTGCCCATGGAATAAGGGGGTGGCTGAGTGCACAGACGTGCCATCAGTGTTCCCCTGGCAGGAGGACTTGGTGATGGTACAAGGTCGTACAGACAGACAATTCTGCTAGTTGTCAGCTCCTTTGGGAGGGATGGGCCTCTGCTGCAGAGACATTTTGCCTTGGGCCATCCTTTTCCTGGGAGACCCACAGGTAGAGACAGTTAAAGATGAGATAGAAGGCTTCCTTTTCTGACTTTCTTCCTCCTCATTTGGGGGAGCTCCTCTAATTTGAAGATTTCTAGCCCTAGCTCAGCATCTGTCTCTGGTCCTGGGAAACAGCCATGGAGCAGTGTATTTTCTCTTTATTACCTACTGCAGTCCCTTGCTGGTGTTGCCTTGGGTACCGGTGGGACATAGGTGCTCTGGCTTCCACATTTCTTCTCCATTCTCTCTCCTCTGGTGACAGATTTGGCATGTGAAGAATTTGGCCTAGGGCCAGGTGTCAACACTGACTGCTTTGTGGATTTATGAGGAAGTTTGGATCTTTTTTTGTTGTGGGTAGTCTTCACAGTGAAAACCGGTTTTAATTGTTTATGACATTAATCAATTAAAGATTTACTTGCTCTGGGAGCGGTGTCTCTGAATGTCGGAAGCTCCGTGGGGTTGATGAGTTAGAAATTCTACTTTTATTTCCAACAACAGCCTTTGGTGCTGCTGTTTCAACCCTTCCACGTGATGACTGACGTCCTTCTGAGCTGTGCTCCAGTCTGGCTTTCTAGCAGAAATGCTTATGCTGTTCATGGACCAGACAGAGGCAATAGATGGAGAGGGAGGCACGGAGCAAGAAAGGACGGCCTTTCTCAGGCCTAAGAGATGTTCGTTTTCAGCTTTGTCTGCTCAAATGCCTTCCATCTTGGCCAGTACTGAGGAGCAACATTGCACCTCTCCCCTCTCCATCTATTCGTCCTTTGGACACCTTGGTCAGGGTTGTTGGTGCTGGCCAGCTCTGGTGTTAGTGGCTTCAGCGTAGACAGTAGCCCATGTACCCTGTGTCCCGGTGAGGTGTGCCTGGGCAGGGAACCTTGGAATCTTCAGTGTATAGAACAGGACATAGAAGTATTTCTATTAGATGCTTGAAAGCAAAGAGAGACTCCTGTGTCCTGCCCCCACCCCCACCCCAACTCCCAAAGCATCACTCACTTCAGGACCTGCAGCCTTTCGTCTTGACCTGCTGCCACCCTGGAGTTCAAGGACCCAGGAAGCCTGCAGATAGAGAGCTGCTTTTTTGGGGGAGAAGGGAGGGTCGTTTCAAATTCTGCTGTTTAGCACAGTGTTCGTCACGTGGCCAGCATAAAACCAGCAATTGGATTTTCACAGGGAGGTCCATAGGCATAACTCCTATAAACATAGACTTTCAAAACCCTCACTTAATAGAGGTTTTTCAAAGCTGTGATAAATAAGTTTTTTGTTTTTTGTTTTGTTTTGTTTTTTTCTCATGAAAGGTCAGACTGGAGCAGAAGGTGTAGCTGAATTCGTCTGCTCTGTAGATGGCAGCAGGCAAAGCCTTGATACCAAAGAAATCGCTAAGCTTTTTATTTCTTGTCCAATTTTCTCACTAAGGCGAGAGAGGTCTATAAAGGCGTTCATCTGTGTCCATTTTTCAAATGACTCAGTCTGGCCACTGATTTGCCTAGGGGAAGAGGAGTTAGAAATAGACAATACACCACAGAGTCAAAAAGCCTTTTGAAATAATTTAGTTCACGGTCGGTCTTCATTCTGGTGTTGCAAAGAACGAGGGGAAACTGCTTGAGGCCTTTGTGTAGGGTCAGAGTCCACTGAGCCCGGGACTTTGTCCAGGACTGCTGTGTCAGGACTTCCCATGATGCACTGTTTATTTCCAGGTGCGATGTGAAGGGTGTGTGTGTGTGTATGTGTCGTCTGTGTCTATCTTAGCTAGCTTTCTGTTATTGTGACCAAATGCCCAAAGTAATCAGCTCAAAGGGAAGAAAGATTTATTATTACTCGTGGGCTTAGAGCCATCATAGGGTTCACAGCCATTTGATTCTGTTGACTTGGGCCTGTGGCAAGGCATTAGTGTGGGTGGAAACACATGGATGGTGGGGAGCCTGTCCCCTCCTGGCATACAGGAAATAAAGTGAGACAGATAAAGGCATGTCTCCACGGCTCTATGTGATTTCTGCTAGGCCCCATATATACAAGATTCCAGCTCTTTCCCTTAGTGGTACTTTTTTTAAAAAAAATCATTCTGGCCTTGGGGGTTGTGTGGCATGTTTTATATCAAGCTGATAGCAGAAAGTAATTTGGGAGCCCCAACTTTTCAACATTTGTGTCTTTGCCCATCAGTGTATTGGCAACAAACATAAACTCCGGATCTTAGACATGGCAACTTCTGGAAAGAAAGAAGTGTAAAACGCAGGCATCAGTCTAGTTGACTTGCTGGTGGGCTGACCTGATCCTCTGTCCCCACCCCAAGTCTGAGTAGCTATGGTATCACTCAGTGGTTAATTACTCTACTTTTTAATCAGACACATCTCAGATCTGCTAGGAGTTTGGGATAGATATCTTGAGCAAACACTGAGTCACTGTGACAGGTGACTGATTTGCACGTAGGCAGTATGTGACCACACACACACACACACACACACACACACACACACACACACACACACACACAGAGTGTGTTCGAGAATTCACTGAGGAGCTGCGCAGACCGTGGGGGTGATGCCTGTGTGAAGTCTGGTGGGAAGACAGTGAGCCCCCGATATAGATGGTCAGGGACAGCTCACAGATGAGCTGGCCTTTGGAATGGGCGGAGCTTAGGGAAGAGGGCGTGGCATGAACTCCCTCAGATGATGCTGGTCAGGTGTTAGAGAATGTGCATGACCTTCTTCATGAAGGGCAGCTAGTTAGTCTGAAATGATTTTGGTCTTGGGATTACTATCAGATATCTTGGCTTTGAAAGTTTATTCCTTTTTTTTCTTTTTTCGGTGAAGAGTATGACCTAGATAGTTACAGATGTTCCTTTACTGATGTTTATAGCCATCTGGAATGATTGGAAAGTAATCATGCTTGATGCAGAAGAATAGCTATGATTACATATGGGGATTTATTCCATCGCCTAAGTTAGAAAACTAAGAAAACGTGTCTAGCAGAGGCCCATATGCAGTCCTCAGGGTCTTGGTAACATAATTCGTTTGTAGGGTTGGGTCTTGAGCAGACCTCAGATCCCCTACCCCTTTCTCTCTCTTTGTGGTGTCATCGGTAAGCACGTACTGACCATACTGACCGTTCACACAGATGTTTTTCTGGGGCCTGGGAGTCATTGAGGACTAACCTCTTCCCCTCAGTTTGCACTCAGACAACATTCAGAATCTCAGGGAATAAATGCCAGCTGCTGAGAGGACTCAGAAGGGTTCTTCATTAGTGGCAGCAAAATTCCTGACAGAAGTGACTTAGGGAGGAAGGACTGGAGAGGGTACAGCCCATCATTTGGGGAAGTCATGGCAACCGGAGTGTCAAGAGCCAGCAGCCACCACATCTTACATCCTGGCAGAACGGGAAGGAGAGGTGCCAGGCCGTAAATAACCATTAAGGCCTCTGATCATTGGCTGTCCTCACTAACCATGCTTCCTTCCCTAAAGTCCCACGATGTCCCCAAACACCGCTGCTAGCTAAGAATCAAGTATTCACATACAAGCATGCAGAGGACATTTTATATTCAAGCCGTAGTAATCAGTGACTCTAATTTTGGGGCCCGAGGAAGAGGGAACTGAGCCTGAAGGACCAGTGAATGCTAGAACGAAGCCAGACCACCTAAGGAGACTGGAAGAAAGGACATTCTCATTAGAAGACACGTTCAAAAGCCACAGGGCCCACGGATGATGGTTTCCTGCTGTTCTTTAGTTTGCATGGGGAAGTGAGACAGAGGAACAGGAAGCAAGAGCTGTGTGCACCAACCTGGGATATGGGGCAGTACCCTGATAGCAGTGTTCACGTAAAGACTTAAGCAAAAGGCTTGTGTTTTGGGGGAAAACTGCAGCGAATGTGGTCGGGAATAGTGTGAGCACAGTATCAAGGAAAACAGGGCAGGCACGTGCTGTCCTAGTTCAGGACAGAGACAGTAAGAGCCTGCAGTTCTGAAGAAAATAGAGCAGATCCAGGCGATAAGTAGGAGACAAAAATGAAGCAGGGCTGGTGTTTAACGGGGAGGTAAAGGAGAGGCAGGAACTAAAGATGGGAGCCAGGTTCTCTTGGGCCCCAGACCACGTGGACCTGTTCTCAGAAGAGGGGCGTGGCTATCAAGGAACAGGTCTCAGGAGGAGAGGGAGGTATTGAGCTGGCCATGCCTGGGGAACAGCAGGGAGTGATGTCAACCCCACACCTTTCCCCGTGGACTGATTGCCACTAGAGGTGTTTGGAAGGGACCTTTAGTTTACCTGTGAGGGAAAGGGGAGCAGAGAGTTGAACAACTTGTTAGGGAAATGTAGCCACTCACTGGTGGAGCCAGGACGGGGTCCCATGTCACCAGCCTCCTTGTTAGAAGGCTTAGTGGTTTCTGGAAACACATGAGACATAGATGCATGTAGCAGCGCGTCCATCTCTGGGGAAGGATTGCTGACATTCAGAATGCAAACCATAAATCCGTGTGGGGATCGGGCCTTATTTGCATCTCATCAGGTTCCATCTGCCCCGTTTGTGCACGATTATGGCAACTTTGTTAGGCAAGTGGTTGCTTAACTCAGTGGAAAGTCTTAATTACTCTTTAATAGCGATGTGCAGAGGGAAAGTCAGCTTTAATGTTTAATCATTTGGTTGTCTCTTGAAGTTTATTTTAGTATGCTGTTTGTGTATCCATAAAATATACGAATGTATATTTGTTAACATTTCCATTTTTGTTCCAGATTTCAGTGAAACAAAAATATTTTCTTTTTATGTATTATTGCTATATAAACAGCAAATTTAATGAAAAATTAAAAATTTACAACCCACCCACAGTTTCCCTGAAACAACAGCCTCAGTAGAGACTTACAATCCTTTCTTGACACATCTGTATGGTAATTCTAATTTGCATTTTTACTTCCTTTTAAAAAAAGATTTACTTATTTTTATTTAATGCGTATGGGTGTTGCTCTTACGTGTATGGTTGTGTACCATTGTGCATGCAGTGCCTACAGGGGCCAAAAGGGGGCAGCAGATACTCTGGAACTGGAGTAAGCTGCCATATGGGTGCTGGGAATGGAACCCAGGTTCTCCAAAGGAGCAGTCATTGCTCTTATTGCTGAGCCATCTCTCCAGCCCTTGTATAGCCTCTATTTTTGTTTTTCTTTCATTAAGTATCTCACCATATTGTCTGTCCTTCTGTCTGTCAGTCCGTTTGTCCATTTGTAAGCGTGATCCCACCAAACATTGTAGATGTACAATCTGTTTCCCACTGAAAACCGTCCTGTGCAACGCTAATATCCAGGAAGGCCGCAGGTTCTCTGACTTCCGCGCTCTCCTGCAGTTCACATGCCTGGCATAGCTCCCTCCAGTAGGTGGTAGACAGTGTTCACTGGGGCCCAAAGAGTGGGGTTTTTCTCTTTGATGCCAGCATCCTTGTTGCTTTGGTCTATGCAGGCGTTAATAGGCTAACTGATGGCCTCTGTTGCAAGTACCTACGCTTCCTGTGAAGCTGAGCACAGCTTCAAGTTCAAGGCCAAGTCAGCCTTAAAGCAGGAAAAGACTGGTGTGAGTGTAGGCAGCTGGTGTTTTCCTGAGTGCTGTGCATGCCTGGCAAGCCCTTCACTCTTTTGGGGCCCAGTCAGGAACCCCAGCTTTCATTAGCACCTGCTAGGCTCAGCCATCTAGTGGGGCTCTGACTAGTTTGTGTAGAGTCTATTCTAAGGAGGTAGAGGATAGAGTTTCTATTGCTTCAGATCGGGCAGCTCCAAGCTCTGGACCCGTTTCACTACACTGTGTTTGCTCCTCCACCATCCAGCCCCGACACAATTTCTCATTCTTCTTTCATTCTGAAATGTGGGGTATGTGTTTCAACAGGGAGTCTGTAGCCTGGGCAGTCACTTGCTTTTTTTCCCAGATACAGTTTCAGTCAGTGGCATTGTTCTTAAACGTATTTCATTGGTTCTGTCAGGTCACGTGATACTTGAATGGCAGTTGACTTATGTGTCCCTTCAGCTACATCAGCTTCTTTCTGTGTTACTGTGGGAGGGATGAGCCTGAGGGAGCTGCACTGACAAGCCTCACATGTGCTGATGATCCTCCCTTCCCTAGACACAGCGCAGAAGAGTCTTTCATTTTGAAGACTGGAAAGTCAGGCAGGCCTTCTTGTATTTTCACCTTGTGTCTACAGCCCTCTCTTAGGATGCTTTTCTTTTCTACTGATGATTGATTAATTAGGAATAGGAAAAAAAACAAACAAGGACTCCTGATAACTCCTTTCCATTAACTGGCTATTAGTTTGAGCAGCAGCATGTTTCTAGAAAACCCAACCTGAACAACCTGAGTGTATTTGGTTTGTGCCCAGTTCCTGGGTAGAGCTGGCTTGTTCAGATGAGTCAGGTGAGACCCGGGTCCTCGGTTTCCATCCTTTCCTGGTTTTGTGCCCATTGCCTTTAATTCCATTTCCCGAGGTTTTCTTTGCCTGCTCAGCTGCCTCTTGCCTGCTTTAAAGCCTAAAGGAAAGGTAGATTCTGAATAGCTCAACAATGAAGCCTTGTGTCCAGCCCAGCTAACTTGAGAACTCAGCTCCCTGGGTGAGGATGAGCTAGGAGGTGGAGAACCACAGAAGGGCGGGAGTTCACGGAATGAGGGTTGTTGGGGCTGCAACGGTGTGGTACCCAGGATGGAATCCCTAAGACCGAGGAGGAAAGTCCTGCACATCTTCAGAGATGTCCCAGCCTGTGCTCACGTGTTCCCGTTGCTATAAAAAGCAGCATGGCCGAAGCACATGGTAGAAGAAAGGTCGTGGCGGCTTGGAGATACACGGAAGTGGAGACAGATGCGAGGGGAGAGCGGGAGGAGGGAGGCAGCATCTGGGGTTCTGGGAGCTCTTTCAGGGAGAGGCAAGCTCTTATGGCCCACCTTCCTTCCTCCGCCCACTAGACCCCACCTCTTGAATTTTCCCTCATGTCCAGCTAGTGTCAGCAGCTAGGGACCAAACTGTCAACACATAAGGCTTTCGGTCGTTGAAGACTGAGATAGTAACAAAGGTCTTATTCAAGTCCCAGTGAAGTTAGTGTATAAAAACTGGCTCACAACCTAGTGATTCTGAGGGTCAGGCATTTATCCAGACCCAGGGATGGACGGCCTGTAATTGCTCTCGTTGGGTGGGACTGGTTCCAGTCTCCCTCCTTCCCACCATCGCCTTGTCCTTTCTTGAAGCACAGCAACCTAATTCAGAATTTCTGTATCTAGCATCTGGGCACTCCGAGAGGTAAGTAGAACCTGCCAGTTTCTTGAGTCTGGAGCCTGGGAGCCAGCCAAGTGACACCCCCACATTACTCTGCCCCTCAGACAGTCACAGAACCTACTCTGGTCCCAGAGCACAGAGAACTTAGCATTTCCCCTGGAACGGAACATTGTCGGAGAATCTGTGATCTGTCACTTTTACCTGCATGACTACGCTTCTGTTCCCTGACTAGAACCTGAGGTCCTCTGGCTAGAGCAGCCATTGGTCCAGTGTTTTGGAACCCTCCCTCTCCCCCTTCAAGAAATAAAATGAAGACAACAGTACCCAAATCTCCAGAGTCCTGTCTTTCCACCTTTGGTGATTTCCCTGTTTGTCTGGATCCCCGAGTCACTCTTCCCCACCCTGAGTCTCCTTCTGGCAGGTGAGCCAGGGTGAGCTGTTTGCTCAGACCAGTAAAATACTAGCAAAGTACTGCCTATCAGCCTCAGCCTCTAGTGTGTGTGTGTGTGTGTGTGTGTGTGTGTGAGAGAGAGAGAGAGAGAGAGAGAGAGAGAGAGAGAGAGAGAGAGAGAGAGAGAGAGAGACTGACTGTTCCCATTGCCCTTGGTGCTTCTAACTTGGGAAAAGGCTGAGATCTGCTGTTTGTTGCTTAAACGGTCTTATTCTGGTCACGAGGTCATGTTTGAAAGTCAGTTATTTTATAACCTGTTATGTGGTGTTTTCTGGGTTTATTATTTTCCTCCAACTTGAGGATTTGGGCCATCTGTGTGCTCGCCTGCACAAAAGGGAGAGGGAAGGGAAGCAGCCCTCGCCATCCCCTCTTCATTTCCTCTCCCCCAGCTTTTTTTTTCCCACATGGGACTTGATGTCTGTTTCTGAGTGTCTGAGGCCGGAGGTAAGAAGTAGCCCGAGAGCCCAGCCATGCAGCAGGCCAATTAACTCTCCCAGAGATAACGGCTCTCTCTCCCAAGTTACCCAAGGCCTGACACGAGAACAGATTGTTTTTCTAGCCTATGTTTCACGTGACTTTGCCTCAAAAAAACAGGCAGTCTTCACGGACAGGCAAAACAATTTAGTTAATCGAGAATTCATTGATGGCCTGGCCACCTGGAAAAAAGAAACTACTCTATAATTCAGAGTTAAATGTGCTTGTGTGTGTTCGTGTGTGCATGCATGCCAAGAAGTGCTGTGCTTTTACCACAGAATATCTGGCAACAGGGACCAGTTAGGAGCCAGGTTCAAGGGAGAGATTTATATTCCTGTACTCTGCATCAGTTCTCTCCTTAATGGGAGAAAGAGAGATTACTGCTCTTATATTTTTATTTTTAAATTCTAGAAAATTGAACAGACTGCCAGTAATGTTTTCAAAAGTTTCTTTTTAATTATGTGTATTATTTGTGTATGCTTGTGTGTGTTTATGTATACCACACTCATGCAGGTGTCTTTGGAGGCCAGAAGAGGGCGCAAGATGCCCTGGAACTGGAGTTACAGATGTGAGCTGCCTGATGTGGCTGCTGGGAATGGAATCGAGGTCCTCTGCAAGAGCAGTAAGAGCTCCTAACCCATGAGCCATCTTTCCAGCCCCTGTTTTCAGCAGAAGGGGGTTCTTACTTCCACTTGTATATGGCAGTTTCAGTTTGCAGTTGGGGCTGGAAAGATGGCTAGTGATTAAGAATGTTTGTTGCTCTTTCACAGGACCCAGGTTCAATTCCCAGCACCCACATGGTATCTCAAAACAACCTGTAATCCTAGCTCTAGGGTCTCTGATGCTCTCTCCTGGCATTTCTGGGCACCAGGCATGCAGGTGGTCCCTAGATATGCATGCAGGTAAAACACCAATATAAAAATAATAACAGTTTAAGTTTGCAGTTGCCTTATTTGGAGATGGGTTTGCTGTGTATGTAGCCTAGGCTCAACCAATACCCCTTGTACCTGGGTCTCCCTTGCTATAAGGAGAAGCATGTGTTACCACACTTGGTTCCACAGTTGCTTTTGATTTTAAGATTTATTTTTAATTGTGTGTGTGTGTGTGTGTGTGTGTGTGTGTGTTAATTGTGTGTGTGACTGTGTGTGGGTATATGATCATGAACTTAATTATGATATTTGAGGAAAAGTCCATTGGTAACCAAGGGTCAGGCTCCAAATTGATTTTATCACTATTCGTATCAGGAACTCTTTAAAGGTGGAAGACCCAGACAGCTGTATATACTAAGCGAAGAAGTACAAGGCTAGAAGGGCAGGGATGGGTGTGGTGGAGAACAGACTCATGGGCCATATTTGCGCCCTGAGCTCCATCACACCTATTTTATACCTCCAGCTTCAGCTCTTTTGTGGCCCTTAAGTCGGGAGCCCAGCGCACGGGTCGCAGTTGTCTCAGTCCTTCATGAGGTGTTCCTAAGGGGAAGGCAGGCAGCTCCTGCTCTTTTTCTCTGTCTAGTGGAACGTTCATTCTCGGTACTGGGATGTGTTTTATCTATTTCTGCTGAGCATTTTCCTAGAAAGCCTTGTATGGGTTTCAAGGAAAACTCCAGCACTCTGGAGGGAGGGTTTTGGCAGCCTGGGTTTGGGAGAGCCAACCTTGGCAGAGCTGCTGACTTGCTGTAACCTCTGGGCCTGCCCTCAGCCCCCTTGACGCTGCTCAGCTGCCTCAGTTGCTATGGGAATGAAAGTCGGTGACATGTGAGCGTGCCCTGGACAGCCTGGGAACTCCATAGGGGAGAGGTTAGAGAGTGACATTTCAGAACTCTCACAGCTGCCAAGTGTCACACTGGGGGTTGGGGGTGGTAGGCTAGACAATAGATACTTCTATTTCCCAGTTCTTGGGGCTGAGAGATCCAAGGTCAGAGCACCAAGGGACTTATGTCAGGTGAAGGCCCATTTCCTGGCTCAGCGATGACCACTGTTGCTATGTTCTTTCATGCCCTAAGGGCTAGGGGCACTCTCTCGGTCTCTCTTGTTGTAATCCCTCCATGAAGGCTCTATTCTTGTAACCTAGTCACCTTCCCGAGGCTCCTAATACAATCCCCATTAGGATTAAAATCTTAATCCAGGGCTTTTTGGTGGGGCCATGACATACACAAACTATGCATGTCCTCTTTATCCCTACCTCCTTATGGCCTAGAACAACTTTTGAAAATATTTAGCACCCAGTGCATGCTTAATGATGTTATGAATGAATTAAAATGGTAAAAAACTGAACCGCTTTCTAACTTCACCTCAGATTCAAGGTTAGTTTTCGTGCTTCCCCGTTCCTGCTCAGGAAACGCTTGCCAGTCCAGGCCTTCATGTGCGTTAATTTCCCCCAGCTGCTGGAAAAACTAACAAATGCTTTTTTTCTTTCACATATTTGGAAACTAGAAGTTTGAAGTCAAGGAATGAATGGCAAGCTTATTCTTCTGAAGACCTTAGAGTTCTTGCTTCCTTTTCTGGCTTGGTCACAGCCAGTCAGTCCGTGGTCACAGTCAGTCAGTCCGTGGTCACAGCCAGTCAGTCCGTGGTCACAACCAGTCAGTTCATGGTCACAGACAGTTGTGGTTTCAGACAGTCAGTCCGTGGCCACAGTGAGTTTATGGTCACAGTCAGTCCGTGGTCACAGACAGTCAGTCTGTGGCAGCCCATGACAGTTGTCACCTCACAGCTGCATCTCCTTAGCCTTTCTTCTATCCTAACATGAACTTCGTGTAACCTCAGTGTTTCTGGCTCCTTCTGTGTTCATATGTTGAAATTTCAAGCCCAATGCATCTTAAAGAGATGCTTTGGTGATGCTCGAATCTTGAGAACTCCATTTTTGTGAGTGGAATGAGGATCTGTATAAAAGGGACCCCAGGGAAACTGTCTTCCTTCCCATTGTGTGGCAACCCAGCAAAAAGGCACTGGTTTTGAAGCAGTGAGCCCTCCCCAGACTGCTCTCACAAATCTGCCAATGCCTTGGAATTGAGCTTTCCGGCTTCCAGAGCTGTAAGCAGTGCATGCCTGTTTATAAAGCATTTTTGTGGTTGTGTATTTTGTGATATTATTCCAGATGGACCAAGGCAGTCCTCTGTCTACAAATCCCCTTCTTTATGTTGCAAATCATTGGATTTTCAGCCTTCCTTAGTTTAGTATGCCTGCATCTTACATTGTTTCTTTCTTTTCTTTTTTCTTTCTTCCTTTTTCTCTTTTTAGCTTTCTCTTCTTTCTTCCCTCCCTCCCTCCCTCCCTCCCTCCCTCCCTCCCTCCCTCCCTCCTTCCTTTCTTATTTTTAAAAATTCTTTTAACTTTTATTGAATCTTCGTGGATTGATTTCTATGAAGACTGTCACACTTTTCACACTTCTAGAATGGAGAGGAGGGGTTAAGGCTTGGATGCAGCTTTGTTGCTGGACACAACTCAACCACTGTACTATTTTGAACCTGACTCCTTAACTCTCAGTCTTTCCTCCAAATAGCTACTTCATCTTTGAGAAGCATCTCTAGGGTTGCTTTCTCAGAGGCACATTGTATAACTAGATAGCACCTTTGGGAAATTTTTTGAAAAATCAAAAAAAAAAAATTTGTATATTGTATCGTGCAGGACTTGGGCCTGGAAATTTGACTGGAGTGTCCAGGGTCTGAAGAAAGGGCAGACACTTGCACAGACAACCTGGGGTCTGGTTTGTCATGCACACACTGATGGAGTGCCTTCAACTGTGCAGCAGCCCAGAGCCTCAGCGGGTTTATTTTGTGCCATACAGAGAGGAGTTAGATAGTCTCTGTAGGTAGCAGACTCAGGCTATAACCATCTGGGAAGAGGAAACTGAAGTTCGTAGGTTTTGCACACACTGATTGATCATTTTTCAATACTTTTTCTTGCACACACTATCAATATTTGCACTTGGACCAGAAGAAGGCCTTGCCAATTCCAAATCAGATCCATATGGGGAATACCTTACTAATTTCCCGTTGGTTTGGGTCCTTGGACTTTGACACGGGCAGTTAATACCAAACAATACATATTCACTTAGGACTTTCCTTGCTCTCTACAGTCGTAGGCTTAAGTCTCCCCGCATCATTCCAGTTAGCATGCATGAGTATGAAATAACAATCTTATATAAATCTTGTTCCTTTGATGGAGGGGGGAGAGAAAATGTCATGTTTCTGATGATGCCACTTCCAGCCTCTTCACTAGATTTCCAGTTACAGGTCACCTGGAGTTTGCTTTCTTCCAAGCTCAGGAACTTCTGGCCTGCTTATGACTTGGGACAAATTACTTTGCCAAGTGAGGCTAACAGGTGCATGGATGTCGAGCTCTGAAGTGGATTGTCCTTGCGCTGCTTGCTCAGGTACATTTCAGAGGGGAAGCTGAAGGACGTCAAGCTGTTTGCTCCAAGTCGTTTGTTTGCCCACTCCAAGTAGGAGCTACATTCAGCCGTTCGGCATCTCCCCCAATGCTCTTTTTTGTGAACCGTTTAGCACTTTAGAAATCATTAGCTTCTGCCATTTGTTTACCAGTCTGCTTTTGTTAGCAGAATAAAGGAAGAGAAAGAAATAGAATTGGCCTTTCGGTCTTTCTCACTAGAATATTGATTGAGTCCCTCTGTCGTGTCTGTGGATTTATCTCAGATGTGTCGTGTTGCCTGGGAGATTCTGCTGCCCTCCAACCAAGAGACCTGAGTGGAGAGACTGCCCTGTCCCTTCCTCTCCAAACTTTGTCCAGTCTCCCCACTTCTGCTGGGTGGTGCTTTCTGAGCTGGCTCCTGGGCAGGCTGGCACCACACAAGGCCTAGCTGTGCACAGTCAGCAACTGCCTGCATGCTGAAACCATGCCATCTGCATTTAATATGCCATGCGGACTGTGTTTTCTCTCAGTTTCCGTGAACTGGAGCGGCACCCCATGCCAAGTGCTCCCAAATTGCCACAATCAATAACCTCCGGCCTTTATTTGTTATGCATAGTAATGACTTTACTCTTTTTGAAATGTATTTGTTTCCTAGATCAGTCTTTATGATATTAAAAAAAAGAAATGACGTAAGAAAAAGAAAAGTCTTCCACATCAGGGTGAATGTCTGTCCAGAGGTTGGTAGCATGTCTGAGCCTGAGGTGGAAAGTCCTGGTTTGCTGTGCTGGGGAGCCCCTGCTGCCCTCTTGGCCTGTCAAGGCAGAGTCAAGAGTGAAAGAGAGGCAGGGTTTTGGCTCAGAGAACCATTGTGCTGTGGGAGGAACGGCTTGGAAGGGGTAGCGCCATTCATTGGCTTCCAGGAATCATTCCAAATCTCCAGCAGACTTACTTGCTATCAGGACTTGCATAGATTAGGGGATCCCCAGCTTGATTCTCCAGAATCTGGGATGCTTCTTTACCCCCCATTTATGCAGTCCAAGGTTCACAGAGTCTGCCAGAAGTGTTAGGCTCTGTTCTGCATTTTCTGCTTCAATCTTACTTAAATGTCTTTTTGCAGGCAGTCTTTAGCTGGCGTATTTTAGCCCCTAATTTTTTTTAACATTGTCCCCTACATCTTCAATGTCTCATTCTGGTTCCACCTCTCATCTATATGTTTTTCTTGAGTACCATCCATCATCTAAGAATAAATGTCTTCTTATAACTTTCTCTCTTTTCTCCTTTATTCGTTCTTTTTTCACCAGCCTTTTTCCTCGAGTTCCTGATGTGCCTGTCGTTTTCACATTCTACTAGGGTATGATGTGTGTGTGTGTGTGTGTGTGTGTGTGTGTGTGTGTGTGTGTGTGTGTTGGTGTGTATATGCAGAATGTCAGATGCTGGAGCAAGGAACGTGTTGTAACTTAAAACAGGCTGGCACAGAGGGAGGATGGCTTGTGGTTTTTCTGTCTTTAATTTGTGTTTGGAAAGTGAGTTTTGTTCTCCAGGCTTGTTTTACTGCTATTCCTAGTGAGCTGAAGATAGATTTATTCTTAATTGTATAGTGTTGCTCAAGGATCAATCCAGAATCCCTCTGGGACCCTGTTCTTCATTGTGATGGTGCTGGGGTCTGCTGACAGGCATTGCCTATTGAGATTAGGAGCCCTCAGAACACCCCCCCCATGTATTTAATTGACCTTAAATAAAGGGTTTCATGAATGACTCCAAAAGGTTCTTCTTCCTCTTTTGAGGCCTCCATGTGTATTCTGATCTCCCCACCTCAGGTAGAAGCCTGTACTTATGATTCCAGCTCACCAATTGTTCCTCTGTCCAGACTTGGGCTCTGTGCACTATGAATAACAATTCCAGGTGTGTTGTATTCTGCACTAAGCATTCGTGGAGAAAATCTCCACACAGGTGTCAGCAGTAGCAAGACAGGCCTGGGGACCTCCTTGTTGCCTTGATAAGTTACAGTTGAAGACACCTTAGGGCTAATTGACTCATAATGTCATCCCTGTCTTTCTCCAGCATTTGTCTAGTGCCTGGAAAGCAAGAGAGGTTGTATGTTAGATGGTGGGAATCCTGCGGAGAACGAAGTGAACTCTGACCTGGGTGTTGCAGGCATGGTGTGATTTGTGAGTGCTTTGTTTGCACGTTGTGTTAGTCCTCAGATACCCCCAGGGCTAAGATAGGACTCATAACACTTGGTTTGATTTGGTAACCTTAAGGTGGGAGACTGTAATGTGGCTATGAGGTCAGGAACATTTCCAGGGTGTCCAAAAATACAGGGAATGTCTCCTTTACCTTCTCTCTGTGAGCGGAGTTTCTTTGAGTCTCTGCAACCTGCTCCAAAATAACCATTCAGAGATTTGCTGTTAGCTATAAATGTTTAGCTGATAGCTCAGACTGGTTACTAGCTAACTCTTAGATTTTAAATTAACCCGTATTTCTTATCTACTCTGTCATGTGGCTGTACCTTCCTTCATCACGGCACGTTCACTTGCTTCTGTCTGCATCTCTCACAGCTCCCAAGACTCTGTCCTTCTTCCTTCCAGTGTCCCTGTCTGGAAGTCAGCTTTTTTTATTAAACCAATCAGAAGTCACCTTGGCAAAGACACATCTTCATAGTGTACAGATTGGTCCTACCTTTACACGATTTTATGGTTTTACAAACCTTACTTTGTAAGATTTTGCTTGATCCATTACTAGAAGGGCCGAATTCCCACAGGATGTGTCCCCCTCCCCCTTCCTGTTTGAGTGACAGATGAGGAGGAATTTCTGTCTTTGGAGGGGAGGAGTAAGGTTTGGTCATCTACTTTCCTGTGGCCTTTCACTAATGCCATGGGTTTATGCAAGAGGAACCAAGGCCAGAAGCTAGGCAAGAGGGACATACTGGAAGGGTTAAGTAAAGAGTGTTTTCCCTTGGGTTTTCAGCAGCTGAGCAGCCATTGGCTCCTTTTGGCTTGGGTTGGAGACACCTGTTCCGAAATCTGTAGCGACTTCTCCTCTGGCATCTAATGAGTACTGACTGACTGGCTGAATGCACCCCAACATGATGGTGGTCCTTTAAAGCCCATCTTGCCCATAGAATTGGCAGGTTCATTTAATTGTCTGGGATTCAGATAAAAATGCTTTGTTCTTTGTTCCCCCATGGCATCTTTTCTAAGTATCTCTTCTCCCAGAGATTTCCGAGGCTGTTCAGTTTGGGCCTTAAATTCCTTCGCTTTGAGCAGGCCTTTCGGTTTATACCGCAAAAGCGGCTCCATTTGGTTAGACATGTAGGGCATCAGTTAGGTCTCCTGATCCAGTCACTCACGTGGCCATTTGTGTTTCCTTTGTCTTCCCTTAAATCTCTCTCACTAACATGCTGTCATGGCGGCTGCAACGAAATCAATGCTTGTACTTCATTTTCTTGTCTGTTTACTCTATAGGTTGTGATCTGTTAGCATCATTATTGGCATATGTTCTACAACGATACTAATAACCACCCCACCCCACCCCGTCACTGTGTAACTCCTGGCCTTGAACCTGCAGTCCTCCCACCTCAGCCTGGAGTCCTGTGGTTACAGTTGTGAACCACTGTTTACTGCCCTTGTTGGCAGCGTGAGTTTGCAAGAGCGACATCTGGCAATGAGGCCGACTAAAGTCTCATGCCATAGCTAACTTCACTCAGAGCATCTGGCAGTTTAAACCCCCAGAGTTAAGAAGAATCGCATAAGTGAGGTGTTCAGTCACAAGGACAAGCCACGCCACGGCAACAAACATGTTTTCCCATAGAGGCACATGACTAACAACGGCTGAACTAAACTCACTCCTAGCTGCTACACCTGGGAGGAGCATGAAAACACATTCCAAGAAAAATTCCATGTTTTGAAGAAACCGAGGTCACAAGACTCTTTTTTTTCCCACAAGCACTCAGAATTCTCAGACATCTCTGTTCTTGGTCTGTATCCCGACCCACCACCACACCCAGCTTACTCTGTCTCATGTTGACCCAGTTCCCACGCTTATTCCTGATTAGAGGGACAGTTGTCAGAAAAACAAAACACCTGGCCGACCTCAGCCATAACTGTTTGTGCTCGTGACTCTCCTCTGCTGAGTCTCCCGTTTGCTGGGCTTTCTCTTCCCAGCCCCATGAGGTCTGCGGGATGAAAGGACCCACTGCAGGTGGCTGACCTGTTTGCCTAGGTAGCGATGGGTGTCACGAGTGGCATGGCCCCACCTCTGGGTGCAAACTTCTCCTGACTGACTTGCTTAGGTCGCTGGAAACATGACATTATCTCTGGGCCTTTGTCTTGCTGTACAAGTTCTCTGGCACATTATTTTCTGGCTTTTAAATGGAATGGTAGAGCAGGAGGCGGGGAAGGGGAGGAGTAGTGGGAAGACTTGAATATTGAAGAGTGTATTCCAGAGTCAACAGATCTAAGTTTTAATCCTGGTGCCCCCCTCCTTTTTTTTTTTTTAACTCTGAGACAGGAATGGGAACATTAGTTTCCTTATTATAAAATGAAGATGCTCACTTGAAAGTTTATTTTGAAGGTTAAAAAATAATAACAACTCACAAATGTGTGTAAATCATTTAGCATAGCTGAAAAACAAACATTTGCAGGTACTGTTTCCTCTTAGAATCATTGACTCTTGCACCATTTTGTGCACTTACTGAGGAGAACTCAGAGGGAAATCTCTAACACTGTGGTAATTGCTATTTGGCCCATCATAGGCTTTTGGGAGGGTGTGGCAGATAAGATGTGGTTATGTCTGCTGTGAACCTCTGACGTGTATGATGATTAAAGTCACATTGTTGAATACTACCTTAATGTAGAACAGTGCTTATCGGGGGAGTGCCCGGAGTTCTACCAGCCATCCCGGAAGAGAATGCTGCTGAGCACGTGGGACTTAGTGAGAGGGTATGGGGAGCCCGGAAGCAGGGAGGTGGGTTTGGTGATGTGAAGGCGAGGCTAAAGAGAGTGGGCTTTGTTCATAATTTGTATATTTACAATGCTGGGCCTGGGTAGAAGAGAGACCAGGGTCACAGGTGATGACAATGGTCTTGTGGGAAAGAGATGAGAACTGTGTTCAGGACAGTGATAATGGGAAGGATAAGTAGTCAAAAGAAATCAGAGATGATCTGGAGCCCCCCCACCCCAAACTCTAGCAGTGGAGGAGCAGGGGGAGTACTCTTCAGAGTTGAGATTTTTCAGGTCATCATGAAGTTAGAATGGGCAAACCCAGAGTAGTTCCCTCAGGCATCCAGACCTCTGCAGACCCAGGGCAGTGGGCGCTGCAGGAAAAATGGCGGAAAGATTGTACAGGGACCTGCCGGGGCTCGTGCTGGAAAGTCGAGGCACAATTTCAGGATTTTGCTGTGAGCTTTCTTACTTACCCTGTGTTCTGTCATCTTTCCTGACAAGTGGGCATTGGCTTTTGCCTTGTTCTCCTTGGTTTAACTTTTCTGTGTCGATAGTTTGCAGAGTCTAGAAAATGTGGGAGGGAACAATCTAATGCTTCCTCTTTCCTATCAAAAGAGACCCTTCTCATTATTTGGAAACTCTACCTCATTTCTTCCTCGCCTGCTTTCTCCCCCATCAAAATTTTCAGCTGAGAGAATGACCCTGAGAACACGTATATGGGACGGGTTTCAAGGACGGCTCAGCCAAGCACTGGGATGTATTTAAGAATTTTTTTGTTCACTGCCAGTCCAAGCAAAGAAACTGTTGCTTTGAAATAAAAGCCTGTTTGTTTCTAATGGCTCTCTCTGCACAGTCCTCCTTCCGGTTCATTCAGATTCATAGCTGGAACATTGATTGCATGGCACGGATGCCGTGTGAGCCACTGCTGTCCCTTACTGTGAACTGGGGGAACAGTGAGGGAGGTTTCTCGTCTTTTCTCTCCCTGAATGAGTTTAACCTTGTTCTGCTTTGATCATTCCCACTGTTGGCAGAACTTGCCTCTGACCCCAGCCACAGTGAATCAAGTGTGGGCTGGCGTTACTCCAAATGCCCGGGGGATAAAACTTTGCCCGTGCTGGCCATACGTTCTTCTGAGCTGCTCCTCAGTTCAAGTCTGTTGATATTTCCTAGAAAACTTTGGCTCCACATCTGTCATTGGATACTTGATTTATTTGACATTTAGTTTGTCTTACTTTGTCTTGGACACTTCAGGGCGCATTGGGAGGAGATTTGAGTATTGCCTTCTCGTAGCTCACAGAAGAATATTACCTTTGAAAACATTTCTTTCTTTATGCTAAAGTGTCGAACGGTAGTTCTAGCGTATCCATAAAAGTGTCTATTGACTGTTGTGAACACCCCACTCTTATTAACACCACCCCCTCTTCCTTCCTCCCCACAACAGTCTTTGGCACCAACAATTGGAAGTTTCTAGTCGTCTAAGACAGAATCTGTCTGTTCTGAACTTCTTGTCTAGGAGACTCATGACTCACGCTGTGCACAGTCTTCCGTGTGTCTGTCTGCCTTCTTTCGCTTGGCCTAGGATTCCAGGTTCATCTGGTAACAGACTACATTTTCTTTCTAGGAGCGGTGTTTGGAGAGTTCTCTGTGTTCATAGTCCCATGAGATTTACCTGGAGTTCATTGGTTTTCATAATTACCCTGCTGTGTAGACACAATCGTTATCACTCTCCTGGGATACGGGAGAAAGTGTGCAAAGGTTGTACAGCTCCCAGTGGATTGACAAGCTTGGTTTAACTGCAGACTGTGCTCTTTTCCACCATGACGCCACAAGCCAGAGTGGACAAGATATGTTTATATGCCTCCTGGGGACAAAGTTACGGTGCTCCTTAAGGAAACCACTGTGGGCTTCCTTAGCACAGACCTGTGAATTAGATACCCTGGTGTTGTGCTCTGTTCCACGTGAATCGTTTTTACCACCCGTGGATTGCTGAAAATAGCTGTAGATTTAGGGCTACAGGAGTGCTGTAGAACCGGGTGGGGCTCCCACTCCTTTGTGGTTGCTTAGCTGACTCAACACTGGGAAGGGCTGTGCCTCGGGCCAAAGGTTTCCAGACGTGTGTCCCTGGGTGGGATGAGGCAAGTAGAGACTTGAGAGAAGGCAGCTCTGTTTTCTGGGATATAGAGGAGTTCCACACCCATCATAGAAAGTGCCCAGGTCATCACGTACATGATACAGCATAAGTAACTGAGCGGTGTGATTGGTGGGTGCCGTGTTTGGGTGCTTTGCACATCCATCTGAAGAGTCCGCAGGAGGATTCCCTTGCAGTCTGCCTTGTAATACACCCTGCCCAAGTCTCCTTGTGTCTCTGTTGTTTTGTTTACCTGTTTGGGGACATCCTAGCACTTTCAGGTAGTGTGACGTCTGCCTCTGGGAGATGGCATCTCCACACCCAGTCTTTGTTTTAGTGGAGTCTGAGAAGTTACTCTGTGATGCACTAGTTCTGTTTGTGTCAGTTTAGTTTTTCATTCAGCAAATATTTAAAGAGCTGCTTTGTGCTGTGTGCATAGATATGTGTGTACGCATGTTTGTGGAGGTCAGAGAACAGCCGCTGTTATCATTCCTCATGGAGGCC
Source organism: Arvicola amphibius (assembly GCF_903992535.2). NCBI lineage: Eukaryota > Metazoa > Chordata > Mammalia > Rodentia > Cricetidae > Arvicola > Arvicola amphibius. Next base: position 65,048,687 of record NC_052056.1, read on the forward strand.
TGAGGTCAGCTTGCTTGTTCATCAGGAGTCTTTGTTTTTTGGTTACTATGTTTCTCTTGACAGGGTTTCTCACTGGCTGGGTCCCAGGGATCAGGCTACAACAGCTGGTCAGCAGTCCTCCTCCCCAAGGCTGGAATTACAGGCGTGTGTCACTGTGCCTGGCTTGATCCACATAATTGAGCCCAACGCCTTAGGTTTGCAGCACAAGCACTTTCTGTCCTGACTGAGCTAGCTCCAACCTGTGCCAGGAATTGTTTTCTACACCTTAGAATAAGAGACCTTTTGTTGCCTTGACTCTCAGTCATTCTAGAAGAGGGGAAAATAAGAAACAATAAGCATAAATAAATTATGATTTAAAAATAGGTCATATAATATTATGAATAAAAGGAAAAATGGCAACAGGACTATAACATGGTTGGAATTTTAAAGTAAGTTTTATTCTTTGAAAATATCATGCATTTATACAATGTATGATCATATCTCCCCACTGTTACCCCCCTCCGGTCCCCCTAGTGCTTCCTACTCTAGGACCATCCCAAGCTCATGCTCTCTTTGTGTTCCTTCTTATTAATAACCCCTGGAGCCCGGTTACTGCTGCTCATATGTGTACAGGTTTGGAACCATCCATTGAGGTGTGTGCAACCTGCCAACAACCATGACCCCAAAGGAGAAAGACTCTCCTTCCCTCAGCAGCCATTCTTGATAATAGTTCCCCTGCCAAGGGTGCCCCGCCTCACCATTTACACTGGAACTGTGACGGGTTTCATCTTGTGCAGGTAACCAGCGGCTGCGTGAGTTGATGCGCACAGTTGCCATCGCATGTCCAGAAATCAGCATTTTATAGCTCTCCTCCCGCTCTCCCAACGTGTTCTGTCTGTCCACTCTTCTCCGCTGTTACCCAGCCTTGGCTGGGGAGAGGCTAATAGAGACGGCCCGGCCCCAGCCAGCACGTACAGTTAGTACAGTTACTTATACTCGTCTCTGATCACACATCAGTCTCTGCAGTAACTGCTCCCCTAGGTAAAAGGAACTAATATGACCAAAACTGAGGGCAGTGCAAACCTGTGGGTATAAACAGAAATATTTAGTGGGCAGTTGGACAGCATGACCATTTAGCATGACGACAGCAGTTGGTTTACCCCACCCTAGGGCCTGTACTCTCCCCAACCGTAGTCTTTTGACCAGGTTTGCAGTGGTAACAGGCGTGAACTCCTCCTGTGAAGCAGGTATGGTTGGTTTCCCTCGTAAGTTACGCTATTAGACCTGTGGGTCCGCCTTGGCAGACGGATTGGAATGATGGCATGCAGGGTATAGCGGTGGGTGGGACATTGACATTTTTCTTCCCGAGCTGTCTGCGTGGCACCTTCTCACACCCTGTAAACTAGACATCAGGGAGAGTTCGCTGCTGAGCCAAGTTGATTTCTCTGTGCCCTGCCTTGAAAGTGAGGGGTTGTGCTTCCCGCTCCCCCTCCCTGCTAGGGACTTGTAAGATAGTGTTTTTCACAAAATGTCAGCACATGGCTTTGTGGAAGAGTATGAATGCATTAGGAAGCGAAGTAGGCATTTAACTGGCAGGCTGGAAGAAAAAACGTCACTTTCCCGGGTTAAGCAGGAGCTCTGTAGCATATTTAACACTCCACCGCTCCCAAACTTGCCTACATGGAATAACCTCTCTGTTTTCACAAGTGAAATATTTGAATAACTTTAAAATATGTGTGTAATGCTGGGTATGTGACCAGATGGAAGAGCACACTTCTTGGCTGACGAAAGTAAACACTGCCACCAGCATTAATGCTGCAGCTATAGACATGGCCATATTTTGGTTGATTTTATTTTATTTTTGAGCATGGTAGAATTTCCAAGTTCAGCTTAAATTGAGTTTATGTTTGAATTCTCTTTTGGGTATTATCATTTCCTGCCCTTATTGGCTGTCATTTCCAAAGCTCGTGTTAGATGAATGCAACTGTTTACATTTTTCAGATAGTTTCTCAGAAGTCGTTTTCACCTCCGGTCCCCCAGGGGAAAGTACTGCGCAAACAGCTTGGGGTGTTCTATGCATCCTAAAGGAAGCTGTCAGCCAGGTTCAGGGGTTGCTATGGCTCTGAAGAATCTGGTCACCTGTATTGAGTTGGGGATTGTTGATCCTGCAAGGGTGCCATCGACTCTGGATGCTGTGGTGAATGGCGTTACGTTACTGTAGCTGTGTGTGCACCGACAACATCGCTGAGACGCGGCAGCTTACATAAAGGTCACTGTGTGTATGTGTGTGTGTGTGTGTGTGTGTGTGTGTGTGTGTGTGTGTCTGTCTGTCTGTCTGTAGTGGGGGGTGTCAGACACACACACACATATGCTCAGGAAATTGGTGCTGATCTCTGAGAACAGATCTTACTTTGCCAAATGATCGTGTGATTACTTGAAGACTTAACGGGGGTGTAGGTCCTTCTCAACTCCCTTGAGTTAGACCAAGGAAGTCTCAGAGCAGCTGCTTCTAGGGTGTTTCCAGATCCTCTGCTCCAATGTGGTGATAAGTTTTGCCCAACTGGAGTCCGTCAGGGGATTCTTAAAAATCATTTGATGAACGCCAAACAGTGATAGTGCACACTTTTTTAATCCTAGCATTCGGGAGGCAGAGGCAGGCAGATTTCAGCGAGTTCGAGGCCAGCCTGGTCTGTAGTGTTTCAGATTAGTTGATCTTCATGGAGTGTTCCCAGAGATTGGTGTGCCCATGCACTCGGGTGTTAGTAAAAATATTCACAAGAATCAGTGTCCCTGTGCAGACTGGTGTTAGTGTTCTTGGGAACCAGTGTGCTCCAGCATCCTGGCATTAGTGAGGCATTCATAGGAGTCAGTGTGCCCGTACACATTGGTGTTACTGAAGTGTTCACAGGAATCAGTATGTTTACCTTAGGCTTGGAACAGATAGAAGAGAAAAACGATGGGAAATCCCAAGAAAGCCCACAGCCTCAGTTTGTGATGTGAGGAGCAGGAAGGGAAGGTGGCCCCTGGCTTTGGATTCTGGGGGCACCAATGTGTGTGCCTGTACTCTGGGCTCTGAACACTTCATGCTCTGAACATGGCTTTACTTAGGACAATATTGGTATGTTTCTAATAGAAAACACAGTTACTCCAAAACCACACTTTTAGGAGATGTGATGTTGTGAATTTGGCTTAGGGATTGCAGTGGGTAGTCCCATGATGAAGACTTGTGTGTAGTGGTCTGTAGTTTGGACAAAGAAAAGAGGAATAGAGCAGGCACTTAGATATAAAAACAAACTGAACGCCGAAACTGCTCGCCTCTATCGTATAATTTTTATGAAGATTTGTTGAAATAATATATATGAAGTGCCTTAAGCTTCACAAGTACTCGATAAATACTGTTTTGTGTTATTACTACATCTTTGTTATTGTTGTTATATATACATGAGGCATGCATAGGATAAAGACTTATGTGAATTTGTAAGAGATAATGTGTCAGTTTTATGACATTCATAAATCACAGAATTATGCAGCAAATATGATAACGTGTAAAGCAGACAGGTTACAGGGTTGATCATCTAATCGAAATATTAGGATGATTTGAGGGAAAGCATTGTTCTAGAGAACAAAATGGGTGTGGGCTCCTATATATTGCTTCTTCTTAGCCTCTGCCGTAGTAGAGGGGCCAGTGTGGTACTTGGCGTTTCTGTCTCTGTGTTGTCCTTTCTTGGAGTCCCTTTAGAGTGCTTTGTGGGAAGGCAGAGGCCTTCAAGCCAAAAGGTCATTAGCAGGTGAAGCTGATGCAGGATTGAAGAGGCATTGGCTGGGGGTTTCGTCACCTGCAACCCTCTGGAGACAGGGGTTCACGGTGAGGCTTAGGCAAGGATACTGGGTGGCAGGAAGACATGGTGTAATTTGGTGGTGCTGATGCACGGTCACAAGCCATCTCCTGCAGAAAATGCTTTGTGAGAGGTGGAAGTGAGAGCCTCTGGATATTCAGGGTCTTGTCTGGGTTTGGAGTGTACATTGTCCTCATGACTATAACTGATGAACGTTGTTTAAGTTCCTGTACCCCAACTCTTAACTCAGGGAAAAAAGCCTGACTCAGCAGATGATTCATGGGAAGAGCGTGCACTAGTCACCTGATAATCCTCCCTTTACTCTTTATTATTTATTATTTGGTTTTTTTTTTCTGTCACTGAGTGCAATACCAAGGAAATGGGACAGTGAAGACGTGTTTCTTTTACATTTGAATCAACTTCGCTTAGCTATCTGCAATGAGTCGAGGAGTGGTCTTGTTTAAGAGGCTGTTAATCACCAGTTGTACAAGTGCCAAATGGCAGCGAGAGGGGCTGAGCTTTATTCTTGGCCTCCTTTGGAGGAAAAAGCGGTAAAGAGGCTGCCAGCCCTGGCTGAGAGAGATGGGAGCCTGGACAGGGACTATTGCCTTCACATCAAAGGGCTCCTGTGTTGTTTTCAGCTTTTGCTTGGCTGAAGCATGGCTGAATGTGAAGGGAGAGTTTGGAATGAGCTTGAGTGCATACGGGGAAGTCACACACAGCCAGGGTTCACCAAGGCATTTCCTCTCCCACTGGATCCCCTGGCCATCAAATCTGGGTTCTGTGTCACAGAAATGTTACCTGCATCCACCTGCTCTCTAGGGGCTTCTCACTGGCTCTGTGGGCAGCTGTGCTGGTAGACAAAGGTACAGAGGGTGCACAATGTCCGTTGAGCTGTATCTGCTGATAGATTCATCAACCTGTGGAAGTGGCTGTAGGAACTGCAGCAGAGGAGACACTGGGAGCCTGGTGTAGGACTCAGGGGAGGGCACTCAGCATCTGAAACAGCCATGGCAGAGAGAGCCACACTACCAAAGCAGGGTGATTAGCTAGGAAGAGTAAATCACAGGCTAACATTTAGGACAACAGAAACCAAGAGCATTCTCTTCAGATATCCAACCTTTGAAGGTAAGAATAAATTTGAGTATTGATGGGTGCTATGTAAGGCCCTATTATAGAGGCAGGGGCAAAGTAAATGAGAAAGCCTGGTCATGTCCCTTAGGGCTGGCTGTTTCCGGGTAGCTTTCTGGCTAAGGCAGTCGAACTAGGAAGAAGAAAGTTGAGCAGAAATCGAAACCAGGGCAGTAATAGCATATTTTATAATCAGCAGGTAAAATGGTATGGCAGGAGAGGAATGGGTACCAGAGTGGGGAGGATAGGGGCTTAATCCATGTTGGTCTTGGGGGTCTCAGTACACAAACACATCTGAGTTTCAGGAAGTTCCTGGTGCATGGAGGGAGGCCTTGGCTGCTTCCAAGCCTGCACCCAGGACTGGAGACTCTTCTCTCTTGTAGATAAGAAAAGAAACGGTCATTTCTGTTTCACAGTTGCTGAAAGCAAGGCTCAGCAAGGTGATGTCTAGGCGCCATAACTGGTAACTGACAGAGCCGGGAGGTGAATCCAGGGTTTCTATCACAGCCTCTAGCCTAAGAGAGTCCGGCCTAGCTTTCTTGTTTGTGTGTATGTGTGCACACTTCCTTTGGTAGACTTTACTGTTGCCCAGATAGAAATGTTTATATTTCTGCGAGTTTTATTCTATTCAGATTTTATCAGCAAATGTTCCTTCTTGCATTATTTGGGAATTCTAGGACTCTTCGTTGTTCTGTGGGCCGAAACAGATGGTAATGGCAGAGCTGTGTCAAATCCTTTGTTTCACTATGGCAGAAGGAAAGATGGTAATTTGGTGTGTGTGTGTGTGTGTGTGTGTGTGTGTGTGTGTGTGTGTGTGTCTGTGTCTGTCTGTCTGTCTGTCTTTCTGCCTGCCAGTCTGTCTGTTTGTTTCGTGTTTCCTGAGACCGGGTCACATTTAGCCTAAGCTGTCTTTGAATTTAACTAATAAAGATGACATTGAACCATGGATCCTCTTGCTCCTACTCTCCGAGTACTAGGATGACAGGTACAAGCCTCCATGCCCAACTGTCACTTGCCCATCACTGGGGGATTGATCGGCCTCCTTGCAGGACTTGTCAATAGCAGTGAGGTGCTTTCTTTCCCTAGTGTGGTTTGTAGAGCCTTCAACAGTTCTAACAGATAGACTTCTTTAACAGCTTCGGAGGTGTGGAATGAGCCTTTGACTTTCTAAGATTGAGTCATGCTATTCTTTTACTCAGACAAATGCTAGTCTTTATTGACTCTCCTGACTGTTACTTGAGTGAGCACCTTCAACCTTCCCAGCCTCAGTTTCCCTAACTATAAAAGGAGTACTGCAGGTTAGACCAGATGGGCACTGGCCTTCTGTATATAGGAAAGAATGGCCACATGTGTTCTTGTACCCTGGTGGCATAAAGCTCCTTCCAGTACCTGTAAGGCTTCTGTTAGGCAAAGACAGGGTGCCCAAGGGTAGGGGCCTTTTGTCAGTTGTCCTGTCCTGATTCCCAGAAGGGCCTTACTTGAACTAAACATGAGCAGTGAATCCCACAGCCTCTGAAACCTGGACAGTGAGCATTTGCCAAAGAACCCCGAAGGGAGGTTCCAGGGCCCAAATGGCTTTTGATTTGCATTGGCTTTTCCCTGTCATAGGATTACTGAATGAGATTGATACTGCTAATACCATCCTCAGGGCTCCCCTCCTCCACCCTGCCACGGTTCTTCTGGATGGGGCTCAGAATCACCTGCGTTCTGCAGCATATCCCCTTTTATTATTACCATGATTTGATTTTGTTTTATTAAAGATAACAGTGAGGTCTGAGCTCAGTTCTTTTGGTTACGGCCATTTAAGAAGACACAAAGTTTACATATCTGCTATGATTTTCTGTCTATAAAGCCCACCATATTTATGGCATTAATTTTGTAGCACACTGCGCTGGGTACCAGAACAGCATGCTGTGTACATGATAGCAGTGATTTGACTGAAAAAATGTGTCCCATGGTGACACTATCCTTCGGCATGTAACTAAATATGCACAGATTAAATGAGTTAGTGGGCTTCTAGGCCTCCGGTTCGATAGGCAGCTGGGAATGAGGAGGTTGATGCTCGCTGTGTAGATCCGGGGCCATGGAATGCCTCTCATTCGTGTTATCTGCCTCTACTTGGCCCAGCTCCACTTCAGACACCTCTCTCCTGCTTACATAAGGCTTCTGTTTGAATTTGCTTCTGGTGTGATGCAGGTAGCACCTATGTGCTCCCTAGGGGCAGTCTCAGCCACCCGAGGTCATAACCCAGTCCTCTTCCTTGCTCAGCCTTCTTCCTTGCTCAGGGGCCTTCTAGTATCCTCCACTGTGTATCAAGGGCCTTTCTGTATCCTCCACTGTCTATCCTATCTCTCCATACAGAAATGATTTTAGGAGGAAAGATTTATTCTGGCCCGTGTTCTTATCTGTTTGTTTTTATGTGCATTGGTGTTTTGCTTGCATGTATATTTGTGTGAAGGTGTCAGTTTTTGGAGTTACAGACAGTTGTGAGCTGTCATGTGGGTGCTGGGAATTGAACCCCGGTCCTCTGAAAGAGCAGTCAGTGCTCTTAACCTCTGAGCCATCTCTCCAGCCCCATCCATGGTTTAAGGCCTGGCAGGTCATCACAGCAGGAAAGGGATTGTGGTGATAGAGAACAGGTCAGTCTGTGTCAGCAGGAGTGTGGAGCACCAACTCTTTACATCTTGACTGAACAGGGAGCAGAGAGAACGGAACAGAAATAGGGCCATGTTATACCTGTGAGTGACCCGGCCCTGACGGCCTTCCCCAGCTCCATGCTGTGTTCAAAATGTTTCACAACCTCCCAGAACAGCATTGCTAGCTTGGGAACAAGTGTTCAAACACACGAGCCTGTGGGGGGACATTTTACACTCAAAACTATAAAAATGGGATAAATTTAAGTTAAGAAAGGTTGGCTAGAAGTATTTATAAGTAATAATAAGCCTCCATGTGTGATTTATTTGGGAGCTGGGTAGTGGGCCCCCTGAAAAAGCCTAAAGAGTAAAACAGCTGAAACACAGACCTCCTGAGTATCGTTTCCAGTACAACACTCAGGTCTCGGAGAGGCAGCCACTGAACAGATGAACATCCTCAACTGAACAGGCAAAGGCCTTAGGTGGTTAGAACATTGTACAATACCTCCTGTCTTGGAATTATTAAATGTGAATACTGCATATCTGGATCTAATAATGACTGGCTGCCATAATGCTGATCTTCTTAATTATCAACAAAACTGACAGAAACACACTGTCGAAAGTAGCTTATAAGATAAAAATCAGCACATCACTTCTATCCAAAAAAGAACGCAGGTTTTACATCAGAAAGACCTAGGAGTGACTTATTCCGCGGCTTGCTGTGTAGCTAGCTGGGTTCTGACCCGTGCTGTCGTCTTTCTCCTCCTTCTCTGGCTGCTTCCTCTCACTCCCCACCTCTCTCCTCCCAGAGTTCTCCTCCTGCTTATTCTCCCTGCCTTCTAATCCCTCCCATTTCTCTCTCCTGTCTCTCCCTTATTAGGCCATCAGGCTCAGTAGCACAGCTTCACAGAGTTGAACAAATGCAGCATGAATTAAGTAACACCCCTTAAAATAATATTCTACAACAGGTCTACCTGTGTACGAATTTCAGCAGGCCCTTCGTCCTTCTGTGGGGATTCACCTGTCTCCTGCCCTTATGAGAAACTTTCTGCTAAAACACCTGGCTGATGGCTGTAGGCTCCAGCTTGGTGGTGTTGGGCTGTAAACCAAATCTCCCCAGTAAAGGGTTCCAGAGACTGAGCCTTAGCCGCAGAGGGAGGAAAAGGCCTTTGCTTTTCACGCAAGCACAAAGTTCTGCTGGTTGAATTTAATAAAGGCGCTTTGGTTTCCTTTTTCCTTTTGAACAAAGTTCTTCTGGGCCCCGTGTTTGGCTTTGAAAGTGTCGGATGAGTCTGTGTTTCTAATTTCAGCCTTTCTCCTTTTTACTCTTTAAAAAGGGGGACGCTGCAGGTGGCTCTCTAAAACCCCAGGCAGTGACTCTGCCTACCTTCCCATCATGACTTTTGTGCCTGCGGGGGACTTTGATACTTGTTCTCGCAGTGCTTGTTGGGGTTTTGAAAAACTCAACAGGGCTCAAGATAACATTAAAAAAGATTTCTCAAGAATGAGAATTTTTTTGTCTCTGTTTCCTGCATGATTAGAGGTTTATGGAATTGGTTTTTATGCTCTTATTGTGCGTGTGTATGTATGTGATGAATGTGCTTGTGTATATACATACATGTGTAGACAAGTAGAAAGGGGAAGCAGGGGAGGGGAATGTGATAAAGAATTGAGAATGGGCTTTTCGGATGCTCTCCTGCTCCTGGGAGGTGATGGAGGTTTCCTGTGTAGAGTGATACTTTAGCTGGTCCCCTCTGAGGCACGTTCTTTCCTCCAGTGATTTGGGGACACTCCCTCCTGATGCTGGAATCCTAGAACACGAGAATGTTTTCATGTTGCGCCTGTATCTGAATGAATAATACTTGTGTATTATACCCGCATATACAAAATGCTTCTAGAAACTTCCATATTTGTTTTCAGTGCCTTCTCAGTCACACTGTCACATTCAATATGAATAGACATTCAGGGAGAAACGGAGGTCCATCTTAAAGCCAGGAACACCAAAGGTATGTGTCTACCAGAAAGGAAACAGGGTTAGGAAGAGGGAGCTAGACAGACCAATGTCCTGTGGATGGAACTTCCTTCCCATATGGTCAAGTGCCATTTCGCATCCAGACAGAAGGCACACTGATCCAGAAGCGTGTATGTGCTGAAGGACTGGAGGGATCACCTGTTTCCCTTGCCTCTTGTCCTCCTGAGAAGTGTGTTCTAACAGTAGGCTGATAATCAGAACTGTGGAGCAGTCAGCTTCGTCCAGCACCGCTGTGGATCCTCCCGGCATTGTCCCTCAGAATCCTTGTCCCATCTGCCCCCCCCACAGCACTGTATCCCTCTCAAAAGAGACAAGTAGTGGTTTATTTGTGTTGGGTGGGGGGACGTGTGTGGTGTATATATTTTGCTATTTTATTTTCTTCTTTGTATATAACAGACACTGAACATTATTGTGTTTTATATATATAATATATTACATATATACATACATAAATACATACATACATATATATGCAGATTCTGACTCTGCTTTCAAAAGACAACCTGTTCTTCATTTAGATGAGACTTTCTGGCTTGTTTATAATGAGCAGAAGAATTGAAAGTGACAGTGTGTGACTTGGGAAAGTCGGTCCTAACAGACCATGGTTTTCGCCTTGGTGCTCTTCGATGGCTTACTCTGTGGGAAGACAGCTGTCATCCTGAGGCAAGTGAGCAAGTCACACAGAAGCCCAAAGTGAAGAACAAAGACATCAGCCAGCAACAGCAGTAAACTTGGCTCTTCATTCAAAGATTTGTAAATGGCTCTTTCTGCCCCAGCCGGGCCTTCAGATGATGGACGCCCCAGACAGGGACTCTATTGTAGTCTACTGAGAAAGTACAAATAAAAAATGTCTCAAGCCAGTCATTGGTGGCACACGTCTTTAATCCTAGTGCTGAGGAGGCAAAGGTAGGCAGAGCTCTTGAGTTCTAAGCCAGCTGAGTCTATAGAGTGAGTTCCGGGACAGTCAAGACTACACAGAGAAACCTGTCAGGAGAAAACACCCCCTCCCAATTGCCTACTCCCTTTAGCCTGATCTCCTAAAATTTCAATTTAGAGAAATTGAAAAATAAGAAATATTTATGGTTAACACGTTTCAAAGCTGGGAGCTTTGTGTTGTGCAGTGGTAGGGAGCTGCCACAAGAACGACTGAATAGTGCCTTGGAATGCTGCAGTTTCTCATTGCGCTAGTGGTTCAAAGCAAGGGCTCAGTGATAGGGACTGGGATTTGTAGATACCTGCTACCACTCCGATGTTTTCTTTTAACTCTGAAAATGTTCAGCAGGCTTCTTAAATTAGATAATAACTAAGGGGTCATTGACACATAGAGAATCAAGTCAGAGCGGCAGTAACAGGCAATGGGAACTTATTCTTGGAATAGTGTTGAGAATCACCCAGGTAAGGTCCTCGGGTCTGATCATCAAGGTTTGCTTCAGGTGTTTTTTGGGGGGCTCTCTTCATGCTTTTTATGCCTGGGGTATTTCAGCTCAGTGAACTATTTTGTTCTTGCCTTTGAGCCCACCTTCCAAGACATCGTCCAAGGGCTCAGCGTTGAGTGTGATCATGAGTCAAGAATGGAGACAGGCTGAAAAGCCAACATTTGGGCTATTGCCTAGTGTTATTCTGAAAAACAGGCATGTTTACGTACGAGAGTCTTTCCGTGTACACAGACTTCAGACGTCTCTTTGCGTAGAAAAGAATCCTTAAGAGAGTAGTAGCTATAGAGAACACTCTCAGGAGAAACCTTGTTGACCGGCTAGAATGAAGGAGCAGCGAGTCTGTAACTTCTTTGTTTAACAAATGCAGACTGAGTTTCCGGTACAGACAACGCACATTTTCAATGTGCTTTCAGTTTGCCAATGAAATGCTGTCATCCTAATTTAAAATGGGTTCTGCAAGCCTCGTAACTATATTGAGTGTGACCTGGGCAAGATGAGTGTGATACATTCTCATCCAAACACATCCTAGGATGTCTGTTCCAACCAAGTGTTATCAGTGAGTGTGTGTGTGTGTGTGTGTGTGTGTGTGTGTGTGTGTGTTGTATGATCTGCATTTGCTTAAGGGGAAAAGGTCTAGGTGGCTAAGGGCTTATGGACCTGGTGAGCTCAATGTCACCATTCTTAGTTGCTAAGTAACACTGTCACCTGTGCTGTCTAGTTTTATGTTGACTTGACACAACCTAGATCATCAGAGAGGAGGGGCGTCAGTTGAGAAGCTGCCCCCATAAGATGGGGCAAGCTGTAGGCAAGCTGGAAGGGCATTTTTTTAATTAGTGATTGGTAGGGAAGGGTTTAGCCCATGGTAGGCTGGTTGTCCTGGGTTCAATAAGAAAGCAGGCTGAGCAAGGTATGAACAAGCCAGTAAGCAGCACCCCTCCATGGCCTCTGCATCAGCCTCTGCCTCCAGTTTTCTGCCCTGTTTGAGTTCCTGTCCTGACTTCCTTCAGTGATGAGCAATGATGTGGAATTGTAAGCCAAGCAATCCTTTCCTCCCCAAGTTGCTTACGTCATGGTGTCCATCACAGATAGTACCCCTGTGTAAGACACTTTGGGAACATGCTGTGGCAGCTTTAGAATGGAGCCGTCTGAGAAAGGAGAGACCTGGGCGAGATTGCCGAGCATGACACATTCTTATCCAAATAGGCAGTCCCTTTTCAGTATTATATTTATTTGTCAAGGCTGTCATAATAAAACACAGACAAGGTGACATGCGTGACACAGATTTATTTCCTCAACTTTGTAGAGGCTGAAAGTGTTGAGTCAGAGCACTGGGGATGCTGGATTACAGACAGCCTCCTTTACACCGTGTCTGCACATGGTCTTTCCTTTGTGTGTATCTGGTGTTTCGTTGTGCGTAATATTCCTGTTATAGGGACACAGGTCAGATTGAACTACAGCCCACCCAAGCAGTTCACATTGACTTTAATCATGTCGCCTGAAGTCCTTGTCTTCCAATATAGCCACATCCTAAGATACTGTGAGTTAGGGCTTCAGTATGAGTTTTAGGGTGGCACAGACTACCCCTCCAATCCCCTTAGGTGTTAGAAGTCCTTGTGAGGCAGGCTTTAAGTCCCTATGGCCGTGGTAAAATAGGGTGACCTCTAAGGACACTGGGTCCCTTCTTGGCTATTTTGGAAATGAGTTCTGAGATTCTCTCTGTGGGTTCCATGGAGTTAAAGTTAGAAACACAGAATGCCAACAGTGATAAAGGGCCCTTTGAATGACGTCCTTATTTACTGTTAAAGAAGCTGAGGGCCAGGGATGGATTTAGCAAGGTTTATAATGACGTCCTTTGGTTTACAACCCAGTTCCACCCACTCTAACACAAATGAGGACAGAAAGCAAAACGCTTTGACTTCGCTCTGGCCTTAGCCCAACATCCCAGAGATGCTCCAATATGAGCGCTGTGCTATTCTTTTCAAGCTCCGAGGATGGAGCCTGTGATGAATACCTCACCAGGAATGTGCTAAGAACATTGTGTAATCAAAGGCTTTTGTCCAAAAGAGTACTTTTTTAAAAAATGCTTTCTTCTTTTTGATGTCCTAAAGGAGGTTGGATTTCTCACCACGAGTTGAGGATCAAGGCTGCTGAGTCAGTTCTGTAACAGAATTGGGTTAGGCAAGAGACAGTAGCTGAAGTGATCCGATGATGTGTTTAATTTGGAATTAAGATGGGAAATGAGTCCTCCTGCGTCTAACTAGCTTTAGAGCTAACAGACAGTTGCCATGTTTTACAGTGTCACATCATCTTGTCACCGTTTCTTTTTGGAATCTGTGCAGCAGATGTGAGTGGCTTTTCTCTAAATTGAGTGACATTTGCAGATGTCACAGTCAGATACGAATAATGCTCTGGAAACTTGTCCCTGTGCTAGGAAGCGGCTGTCCACCCGGCCCGGCGAGGATTTCCACCCACTCCTGGGAAGAGGCCCTGTGGCATCCCGGTTTTTCTCACTCTTCTGACACAGGCCGAACACTTCATATGAAGCCACAAAAAGACAATGACATTCTAGACTTTTCCTAACCTGAAGCCTAGGTCTGACTCTCAGCACTGGCTACATGTTATCTATAAAGTAAGTTTTCCAAATACATAAACAAGAGATGTCTTTTAACATGCATGAACAGTTAGTGGGCTTATTGTATCTGTGTTAATCGTGAGATAGTGTGTTTGTACTGTAGAGCCATTCTCTCTTTCAACGGGTGAGTTATTCAACAAAACTTGAGATAGGTTTCCTGTGCCAGGCAGAAGGAGTGGACATGAACAAGGATCATGGTTTCTACTCTCGGGGAATTCGTACCTTAGTAAGGGGCAAATGGTTTTAATAAAATAACTTGGGTTTGAGTGCATCCTGCTTTGAGTGAATTCTCCAAAGGAAGGACTATGACTCTAAAGATAATGGAAGCAGACCAAAACACCTGCTCTAGGCTTGACGGATCTGCTGAGGACCGAGTCCTGGCAAGAATGAAGGGAAAGAGTGAGTTGAGTTCATTGGAGAGAGTGCCAGAAGACAAGGACTTCAATCCCGGGAACAGCTCGTGCAGAGAGGTGGCATGACGGCTAGGTGACAAGAGTCTGGGTTTTGTCTGTCTCTTTAAAAGATTTCTTTTTCTTCTTTTTTGTTGTGGCTGGGGCAAACCACTCCTCTCTTCTGGGCTTGGGTCCTTATTTATGTTATGACTGAATTTAAGCCAGAGACTCTGAGTATTCTTCGATCCCGTATTTGTATTAGCTGCTTCCACACTACCATAGACAGGGCGGTACGCCAGACCTGAGATGAATGAGCTGGGGCCCCTGGCCTCCGGTAGTCAGGTCCAGCAGTAGAGACAAACAGACGCAGGGAACAACTGGCTCTGTGCAGTGAGTGGTGCAGGCATGCAGGGGAGGATGGGATTAACCAACCTCCACGGAGAAGTCTGGAGGGTGAAGTACAGTTAGCCAAGCACCCTATGAAGAAGTTGTGCAATGTCTTAAAGTACTCACTGGGACAACGATGGCCCTGCTCAACACTAAAGAGTCACGCTCTTTGCGGATATACAGCTTCCAGCACCCCAGGATGGATCTGAAGTCCTTGCCCCACGTCTCCACATGCTGCATACCCGAGGAAGTGTAGAGAGGATTCCCCTGCTCGTGTTTGGTGGGCCACCTATCAGTAAATGTTTTTCTACGGCAGAGGTCCGGCCTGGGCTGTAACTGCCATTTATTTGATACTTAGAAGTTCAGCCCGTGGATAATTTCAGTTGGAAATCTGAAGAAAACTGAGAGGTGCATAAACACCAAGAGGAATTTTAGCGTTGTTTATTGAGAACGATGCTGCAGGAGCCTTTTTTGAAGAGCCGTGCTGTAGTTATTTAGTATTTGCTTGTCTGTTTATTTATTCTGAGCAGAGTCTGACTCTGCAGCCCAAGCTGGTCTTGAACTTGACGCGACGCTCAATGCCTCAGCCCTTTGAGTTCTGAAATGACAGACTGAGCTACCATGCCTGGCTTAAAGATATTTTGCGTGTCCTTGTGTGCCTTCTCCTGGGGAGATGTCAGCAACTGCCTGTTTACCCCAGTGACTGAAAAAAAAAGAGAGAGACAGTTCCACTTGCTGGTAGACGTAATCTTTAGTACGCACACCATGTGGTATTTGTAATCAGTGTGGAATAATGCCACCTGCCATAACACCGCTGAGGTTTTCAGTTGATGGCAAACTGTCCTTAGAAAGAAAGTATGTGTGTGTGTGTGTGTGTGTGTGTGTGTGTGTCTGTGTGTGTTGACATCAGGTGCTTGGAGAAGTAAACATAATGAAGTCCCAGATGTAGGTTTCCATGACAACCTGATGCAAAGAACAAACGTCAGTGAGTGTGGTCATTATGTTGCTCAGATCTGCGTTTCAAAATTTGTATGTTCACCAGACATCTGTGGGGCTCTGGTTAATACTGATCCCCCGCGCCTTCCCCAGCATTAATGCATCAGAGCCTCTGCGGGTTCTTAACAATCGCACCAAGTGGTTTCTTGCGCTGAAACAGGTTGAAGGCGCACAAAGACTGTGGAAGCTGTTTCCTTGCCCATTTTCCTCTCTCAGCTGTGCTTGCTCGCAGCCTTTTCAAGAACAAACGGTGATGATAGGAGCTTGAAGCAATAGCATTGCAAGGGAGAAGATGGAGTCCAGCAGGGCCACTTTAATTAGCTGACCTGGATAGCCCGAGTGCCATTTCCTTTCCTCAAGTTCTGCTGCTTCAGGCTGCTGCCTGTGTCTCCTTCCAGGTGCCTGCTCATCTGTGACCGTGTTGATCGTCACGGCATCCCAGTGTGGGAAGGAAGAGGTTAATAACTGGACTCTCTTGCATTCAGAGTGTGTCTACCCGCAGTTTTTCATCTCTCACATTGAAGTGCTAGAGGATTGATGGTGTCTGTCATTTGAGATTTTTTTTTAACTTAGGAGACAGAGGTTCGGTTAGCTGAGGTTGCTCCATTTACAGCCGTCTGAAATGCTGAGGAGGTGGTATCACCAGGGCACACCACTATGAGCCAGAAAACTCCATATTGGCTCCCTGCCTTTATACTAGTTAGTTACTAACAGTTACCCCAAACACAGTGGGTTAATAAGTGACTATTACCTCACATAAGTTCTTGGGACCCAGTGTTAGGAGGAGGCTAAACTGGTTCTGATTTAGCATAACCCGAAAGGCTAGGGTTTCAGAAAGCCCAGACTGCTGTCACTCAAATGCCGAAGGACCCACAACTGCCAGGGTAAACATCCTCACAGCCTAGCGACTGGCTTTCTGCAGTGATTCCAGGGAAGTCTCCCGCTAGCTCTTCAATACACCCGTTTGCCACACAGACTAGTCTGGCTCACTGAGAGGTATCACACGTGGCCTGGGCTTCTGGAGGTGAAGGTCACTGGGGCTGGCTCGGCTCCATCACACTGTAGCACCTTTCCAGAGTAGTTCATCTGCATCATACAGGCCATTTCGCCCCCTTACACCATTTCTTAGAATGAAAACTCTTGGTGACTTTGTGCCCCATTCTAGCGGTTCTGGAATTGTAATGACCCTGCAGGCGCCAGCGTCAGCTGTGAAAGCAGGGCTCCTGATTGTGAATGGGCCTGAGATTTGGCATCTCTCTTGCTCTGGTTTTGTTCGTGATGTTCTCCGTGGCAAAGCAGATAGAGCCAGCAAGTAGCTTGGTCTCCAGTGACCCTTAATTGGCAGACAGGCAGACAGTTTGGCCAGACAGAAGTCGGGCAACAGAGCCACCTCCTTCTTGAAGCCAGTTAGTTGTGAAGGAGGTATGTGGTGCAGGAGAGCCTGCAAGTTAGGAAGAAGGCAGCTTGCTGAGCTGTGAGCTCCATCACAAGGAAGGTCAAGTTTCAGGTGGCGACAGATGGGTGCTCTGAATGGAAGGGTAATTAGCTTGCAGGGGGAGAGCTGGGAAAGGGTGGAGTGGAACCCAGAGCAGCCTTAAGAGGAGATGCGCCAGTGTTTTCTTCAGACTACAGATACCTGCTGCTGGATCTGCAGTCCTCCTTTCTCAGGTGGCTACCCTCTTCCTCTTAACGTGCACGTGCGTGCACACACACACACAGACACACACACACAGACATTCACACACACACACACTCACACACACACTCTCACACACACTCACACACACACTCACATACACACACTACACACACTCACACACACTCACACACACACTCACATACACACACACTCACACACACACTCACATACACACACTCACACACACTCACACACACTCACACACTCTCACATACACACACTCACATACACACACTCACACACACTCACATACACACACACACTCACACACACACACACATCTTTTAAGTATTAGCAATCAGAGAAGCTCTGCACTCAGAAACTGTTTCTCTGGATAAAATTACAGCTGAAATGGTCCCATGAGAGCCGCCTACTTACTTGTTAAACCGCTTAGACAGAAGCCAGAGTGCTGGCTGTGGCACCTGCTTTTCTTCTCGCCTCTGGTAAAACTTCTCTCCTGTGTGCTTAACACATCTCTTAAAGGGAATGCACCAGGTGCCAACACGAATGGGGTCGTGTCAGTGCTGTTTCTCTGTACCACCCTGTTTATCTATAAGCGTGAACACACGTGCAGCTGTCCGTGCTAGAACAGCGACGTCAGCAATACGTGTGGCGAGAGGGGACTCCGGGCTTGTGAACCCGACAGAAACCATGGCGGGCTCTTCCTGAGCACACAGGAGTTCTGTTCTCCTGTCCAGTGTTGTGGAGGAACGTGACGAGGCTGGAGAAGGCTCTTAGCACCGAATCCAGTGTCTGCCTTGCATGGGCGCTTGGTGCCGTGTAGGTGGACATTGCACACTGCACAGCATAGGGGCTCTGCTGTAGAAGATTCAGTAGAAGGGACGGTTCCTTGCAGTGACATGAGTCACTGGCTGCGGCACGCTAGCCAGGTTGTACATGTCTGGTAGGAATGCAAAAATGCTACAACTGCTTTGAAAAGATAATGTAACACTTTGTTAAAAAAAAAAAAAAAAACCTGACTGCGCCACACACTGCCGCGCCGCACCCCAAGTATTTACCCTATAAAAGTGGGATTTCGAGCTGCAGAAGGGCCCGCACGCAAACATTGATGACAGTCGGAATAGCAACACAAGGTGGTGCTTAGATTGCCTTCCGTGCACACAGTGGGCCACTACTCAGCCGCAAAGAGAAGTAAGCAGGTAAGCGATGATGAGTCACCAACGTGGAACACACCATGGTAAACAGAAGGAGAAGGCAGTCACACAAGGTTGCATGCTGTGCCATTCAGGCGTTGTTATTCAGTAAATCCCAAAATTATCCCCACAAATGAGATCAGAGATTGCCTGGGACCCGAGAAGGCAATTGACTACAACGGACAATAAGAGAAACCTTGAGAGATGATAGAAAGCCCTTCCCTCCCTTCTTCCCTCTCCCCTCCATGAGGAAATAACTCGACAAAGTACCTTGTGACCAGGGACCCGGGCTTCCTGGGCCCAGTCTTGAAGTAACTGGAGCCTCGGCCTGTCCATGGCAGAGTCTAGGTGGAAACCAAGTGTTCACTCTTGCTTCTCAGCCTGTGCTCGGTGGCACAAACCAGCAGACCGTTACCCTGCCACTGGCTGTGCGTGTCCTCATTAGAAAATGAAGCAGATTGGTTATCCAGCTCATAACCCCCAAACACCGCTTCCCACCATGGATTTGCATGTGCGCATGCTATTTTGCCTTTGTGTAGGCATTGGGGGAAACAAAGCAGAGCCCTTCACGTTTGCAGAAGAGTGCCTTGCAGGTGGCCGCCTGTTAGTCAGGAGGAAACTTTACACTGGCTTTTTGCAACACAAAGCACCTGAGAGTCCACGTGAGGTAGACTTGTTATCAGGTCCTGGTTCTTCACTGCTGCCTTCATGTCTTGGTGAGCCGTTCCACTTTGTCGACAAGCGATCCATCATGATTCCTACCGTCCTGTCTCACTGGGTTTCTCCAGCCTAGTGAGGGTAGATGCTGGCTTGACCACACTGGGCTCTCTGTCACATATCTTTCGTTCGACTTGGTACTTTTAGGATCGTGAAGGTCCAAAGCTCAGGGACATTGTCAGCAGTCAGGGTACTGGCTGGAGCCATTCCTCTGCCTATAGATAGTAGCAAATGCTTATGGGTGTGTGTCAACTTCAGCAGGTTTGCGGTTGAGTCTTAGGAGAATTAAATCCTTCACTCTGTAGTGGTGGCCGTGTTCCAAGAAAGTCTTTTTTTTCACTTGAGAAAGTTTATCTTCCCTTGAGAAATTTTTTCCCATTACACATTCGTGTGTCAGAGTGGAAAAACAACAGCTAGTTTTAATCTGGACAACCAGCCAAGTGTCAACTCTCAGACATACCCAGGACAATAGAATTGGTTCGGGTTTCACCTGAGCTTGGATCCCTTGGTCATAGGCTCACGTGTCCCGTGTGCCTTGTCCCAGTTTCTGCTCTAACCTTCACCTTCCAGTAGTAAAGTGCTCAGTTAGGGTTCTAATGTGTCCTCTCTGGCTCTTGGTTCACTATTTGTCATATTTTCCTGAACTTAAAGGGCGTGCTTTGAGCCTGAAGGTAAGCATGCTATTTTCTAGTCTGCAGAGAATATAATCGTCAAATCTCTGTGTGGGCAAAAATGCACACCCTGTTTTAGGTGATAACTGTTTCCCTGCTGCCCGAGGCAGAATTACCATCTTCTCAAATAATTTTAGAGCCTGATAATTACAGAAACTGGAGCCAAGACAACTAACTGGTCATAGTGGGAGATGATAAGGACGAGATCCCAACACCAGCCCAGAGCTGTTTTTCTTAGCCCCCGGCACACTCTTCTTTTGTGTGGGTTATTTAATAAATTCATTTCACAACCCATAGAGCACAGTAGGAAACAATGCAATTACTGAACCATAGGAACACAGCTGCCAACATCTTGTTGATTCAGAATTGTCCAAACACTTCCATGAGGGGGCGGGACTGATGCGATTTGCTGGTTCAACAGTTGACATTGATAAATTGGAGTTGTGTTTCCTCTGCCTTCTGTTGGAGGTACTAATGAGCATCGAAAGGCTAGTGAAACAGAGAGGGATGGGGGACTCTCGTCTCATCTGCATACTAAGTAATTGAGCCCACGAAACTCGACACCAGCAGGTAATAGGTGGACATATTTGAAGCCACTAATAAAAGCCAAATAAAATTTGTCTTGTGAAGTATTAATTCCACTTGCACACTGTGTGGTCTGGAGGCTTTACCCTTAGGAGACAGTATTGCTTTTCCTAGTATTCTTTCATATGTTCTGCGAAATGTTCTTTTATGTTAAATGGGGCACTGTGCCAAGATTCCTTGGCTTCTGGAAAATGGGCTTTAAGGTCTCTTCCAAGTCCTGTTTTTTTTTTTTTCCTTCACTTCTGTGGCATAAGAACTTGCCTGAGACAATCTGCACCCCCGCACAGGCTTCTGTTTGGTACAACATTCAGCTTCTCATTCGTTCAACACGTGTGTGGTGTGCCAGAAATAAAGGAGGTGGCCATCTGGAGCACTCCCGGGCCCCTCTCAAGAGCTGCCATGCTAGTGGGAGACGGGCAGGTATCTGGGGGATGTGCTAGCAGAGCACAGGGCAGGACCAAAGCCGTCAACCAATTTGGAGCTTTTTCAGGTAGAGAGCCCCGGGCTGGGACGAACCCCGAGGAACTGTGTTGTGTGCTTCGCAGCCTTTCTGAGCTCTCTTCGGTGTTGAGAAAGAATGTGAGTGTGTCCTAAAGCATGGGGCTTGCTAAGATGAGCAGATCACACGGAGAGGAAAGGGGTGATGTACAGAGGTCGGAGGAAACAAGACAGACACGGATCTGACATGCAAGGCTTAAAATGTGTAACAGCAAAGAAAATCATAAAGATCTAATTTTGTATTTTTCTTCTTAAATAGAGGCTTTGGGCCACAAATGAGCAGAAATACTCCTTTATAAAACCACCTATTTCAACCAAATCATTAAAACTGTGTAACAGGTTTTCTGTTCTCATCCTTGTCCCGTGAGATTATTGATATCCATGGATGTGTGTTGTGTTTCTCTCTGAGCTAATTCCGGCTGGGGTGGGGCTCACTGGGAGAGGTTCTAGGTTCCTGCCTGTCTCTAGAGAGTTTAGCGCACACGAAGCTCACGTCTTCATTTCCTGCCGGCCCCTGGTTTGTGCCTTGAGTTTCTGTCGTGTTACTTGAGGTCTTCTTACCTCCTAAGCTTCCTTTAGTTATTTGACTTTTTTTTTTTAATCCAGCAAATCTTATGTTCACAAAGGCTCGAGTGTGAAGATTCATGTCGCTTTAAAGGATGAAATCTTGGGATAAAGTCCCTCTGTGATCCGAGTTTATTCTCACTCTCCAAAACTCTGTATAAATCCGGATGTGTCCCGGCAAGAGATTTCTTCTCTCGTTTCTCATGAAGACAAATCCCTGCTGAACTCCAACAGAGAGGGGTCTCGGTGATCTTTCTAGAAACGGTTACTCAACTGTGGATGGAATGTCCTCAGGTGAAAGGAACAAGGCATATAATTTTGTTTTAATTTTTTTCATCTGCCAACGCATTCACTTACAAACATATAATTAAAACGTTTATTGCATTTTATTTATTTCTTTATATGAAATATAAAGTAGTAGTTATGTTGCCCAAGATAACCTTGAATTTGGCTCAGTGATCTTCCGGCTGCAGTTCTAAGTAGTTGGGATTATACGACTTGGCTACCACGCCTGCCTCCTGGTTTGAACGTAAACCAGATCCATGTTTATGTGATTTTTCATTAAAGTTGAATCTGTTCTAAAGAGAATTTCAAAGTAATCTTGACTTTATTTTAAATGTGTTTTGTCAAAGCCCTTGGAAAAGCTTAGGATATTCAGTTTGGAAATTCAGATATGAAATTTGACTTTAATTTTGAATGCATACTTAACAAATGTGTCAGCTATGACTTTTGTCGGACCCAGACCGTTACGCCCCATCATAGCTGCTGGGTGCAGACTTGTGGAAAGCAGAGGAAGGCTTGATGTGGCCATCAGTGTGATGGCCAGACTGCCCTGGGAAGGATTTGGATTTTCACACGTTCTGTCTTCTCAGCACGGTATCAGCTGACTGGGGTATGGGAGCCCTGGCTGAAGAGTTAAGAGAGGACCGTAGTCTGCTCTTGGCTCAGACACCAGCTCTGTGACCTTCTGCCACAGACCCCATGGCCTTTGGTGTTCTCACCTGTAGCTAAGATGCTCTGTGGGTAAATGGGCCTGAGGCACTCCTGCCTTCACATTTAGCCCTTAAAAATAAACAAAAACCATAGAACGTACAGGGCCACCCGTAGCCACAGATAAAGGGCTGGCTCATCAGGGGTGTGCCACTCCTTCTCCTTTTTTTTTTTTTTTTTTTTTGCTCCTTTCTTTTTCTTGACCTCTGTGGTCTCCATCACTCTGAGACTGCCTTCTCGCTTTATTGTCACCAACCCAAGCCTTTGCCTTGGCTGTTCAGTCTGTTAGGATAACATCTAGGCAGGTATTCAAATGACGCATCAAAAGATACAGCAGGAATGAAGTCCGTTCTCCAGTCTCCATCTAGATCTGAATTCTCCCTCGCGCTGCCAAGGCTGCTGTGTGAGCTGAGTGTGGTGTCTCACAGAACTGCAGCACTTGGAGCAGTGGCTCTCAGCCTCCCAATGCTGCAACCCTTTAATTCGGTTACTTGTGTTGTGGTGACTTCCCCCAATAATAAAATAATTAAATAATAATATAATAGAAATAAAATTATTTCTTTGCTACTTCATAACTGTAATTTTGCTACTGTTAGGAATCGTATTGTGTGACTACTCTTAGGCAGGCTGTCTCGTATGTGAGTCCTGTGAAAGCCTCCCCCCCAACCCAAGTGTGGACCCCCCCCAGGAGGCCTCAACCCATAGGTTGAGAACTGCTCACTTGGAGGCTAAAGCTGTGAGTTTGAGGCTCGTCTGGGTTACATAGTGAGTTTTAGGCCAGTCTGAACTATAATCCCTGTCCAAAAAAGAAAGAAAGAAAGAAAGAAAGAAAGAAAGAAAGAAAGAAAGAAAGACTGACTGACTAGGGGGCTGGAAAGACTGATGAAGAGATGGCTTAGAGGCTGAGAACACTGGCTGTTCTTCCAGAGGTTCTGAGTTCAATTCCCAACAACCACCTGGTGTCTCACAACCATCTGTGATGAGATCTGGTGCCCTCCACGGGCTCTTCCGTGCAAATGGTGCGCATACATACATGGAGCCCCCACGCATACACACATAAAATAAAACAAAATCATTTTTAAAACAAAAAGTAAATGACTCCAGGATGTCCTGAACTTTTCTTTTCAACCAAATTCAGAACCTGCTTCTGTTAGGAGCAAGGAGCCGAGGCATAGCCACCACCCACTTTCCCCCGGACCAGTACTGTTTGGTTGTTGGCACATGTAATTGTTTCTTGGTAACTTTACACGTAGAAACGTGATGGGTAATAAATTTAAAAACCAGATCACATATTTCCGGGTAAAAGCTTCTCCAGTGGTGCCTAGGCTCACAGCCGCTACTGTTTTGCCAATGAATAATAATAGCATATTAACCTGGATGTGGGGAATTAGAAACTACTGTGAGGGTGGGAGAGAAAGAGGAGAGAAACTGAACAAAATCATCCACACATCTCAGTGACGGTCAGTGCGCCCTGGCCGCCTCTCCCATCCTCTGGCCTCTTAGCTGATCTCCCACCTTGATATCAGTTAATCCCCAGATGCTCAATTCTGATGCCATAAACTCCCCCACGAGGGGCAGGTGTTCTCTGCTGCTGTGAGAGTTAACTCCAGTTGAACACATTTGGGGGATTAAGTGGTAATTAGCATTTTAACTTCCATTTTCTTAATTGTGAACTTAATTGGTAGTGTTTCCAGGCAAAATGAGGGGGTAAAGCCAGGAAATTCAGCTAAAAAATTAAAATGAAAATCCCGTCTGCAGGCTTAATATCCCTCCTTGCTTGCCCGTGGCTTCCCAGCATCTTTCATTTTGGGACCCCTGGAATGTGAAAGGCTGGGTGGCTCTGCTGTCTCCCAAGACAGCAGTGGGGCTGTAAAGATGGCAGGAAGGAATGGGTGGGGCAGGGTAGAAGGTTCGTGTCACTCACTGGTGTGATCTGTGTGTGAGCCAATGTTTCCTTGGGAGTCAAGACACTTGGGTTCAAACACCCAATCACAGGCTGTGTCACATGAGTGATCATTTATCCTCAAGTTTGCCCCACTGCTTCATATCAACAGAGACATCCCGAAGACAGTAGTAATATAAAAATACCCTTCAGGCCCTAAGTGGACCGTCATTAAGAGTTCAGGATTGGGTGGGCAGGAATATCTGGGGGCTGCAGCATCGTTCAGAGAGACGTGTGTGCGTGGTTGTTTGAAGGAAACCTGCTGGGAGACTTACCCTTCGACTGGCGGGTTGGTGGGCGTGGGCAGCGGGTCGTGGAGTTTGACTGTGGCTCTCTCTGTGTGTGCAAACGAAGCCAAAGGAGCTCCTTGAATCATGGTGGGCTTTGCATGGCGGCCGCGGGATGCTGGTGGGATGCATGCTGCTGTCAGACATGCACACTTTCATCAGCAGTTGTGCATCCTCTGGCAGAGGTGACATGTCCTTCATCGCCTGCAGGTGGCTGTAAATCTAATGCCCATCATTTTCCTTTCTAACCACTCCAAAGAAACTTTCCATGTGCCCTGCCCTTGCAGCACGGGGTCTTTGGGTTTTGAATGCCTTTTTGAGAGGTCTGAAATCACTATTTCCGTGCTCAGGAGTCACAGCGCCATGGGGTTGGCTCCGGTTCATACTGCATCAGTTACATACACGGCGGCATTTAGATGACCTTGCTTTCCATTTGACAATGACTTCCCTGGCACCCTTGAATTTTTGAGAAATTATCTGTTGGAAGAGTCTGAGCTTCAGTCTGTGGGTCTGACTTCTACCAATACATTTTCATTGTTTTTTAAAATAGAAAATGCAACAAAATTAGTCCTAGGAAAGAAATGAAAGTGTGGATTGTATTCAACCACTTGAACTTTGGTGAGAGTCTCATGTTTTTATCTAACTGTTGTTCTTGTGTCCACTTAGAGCTGGGGATATGGCTGGATGGTAGAACACTTGCCTGGCATCTTCAAGACCTTAGGTTCAATCTCTAATGCCATCAAAATATAATTGATAAATGTATTTATTTTAATATACTGGCACACTGGGTAGGTTATAATATATATGAAAAGGAAATAGTTAATTAATATATTTATTTTAATATACTGACACACTAGATAGGTTATAATATACTTATATGAAAAGGAAATAATGTGTTTATTTTAATATACTGACTCACTAGATAGGTAATAATATACTTATATATGAAAAGGAAATAATGCATTTATTTTAATATACTGACACACTGGGTAGGTTGTCATATACACTTATATATGAAAAGCTATCATACATATTTATCTTGGAGGTGACTTTAAACCATCATGACTATATCAGCTAATCATAACTACCGAATGTGTACCCAATATGTCCCAGACACAAAGAGCCAGCTTTTTATATCATCCAGTCGTTAGCCACTCTCTTTCTAAATCATCTTTGTGCTCAGGCATTTAATTCTGAGAGTGGCTTCCTGGGTGGCCCCCCATGCCAGCTGGGTCACACCCACTTTCTTCTCACTGCTCCTCACCCTTTCCCTTGTGTCCTTTTCCTGGGGTCTCAGCTGTAATACTTTTCTACACCACTTCTCGGGAACCAACAGCAACTTCCTTTTAAGGACTCCACCTTAGCCACTTGCCGGCCTTTTTACATACACTGTCATTATTGTTGATTGTGAGCTGCCCCCGTGGTTGCTGGAATGTGAAGTTGGGTCACTCTGGAAGAGTGGTGTTGGCTTTGAGCAGCTAACTCTCTCTCCAGCCTCAGAGGATTATATGTTTTAAACATAGCATCTCTCTCCTGTTCTAACACCGAAAACTAAGCATATGTTTTATTCAGAGACTTTTGAAAGTCAGAAAATGACAGGCCATTTTGTTTGGGAAGTTAATTGGCAGTTAAAGAAGCAGAGGAGTGTGTAGAATTGACATCACTCCTGGTCTGTGCGGCTGGGCCCCAGGTGTCCTGCTTTGGACCAAGGGCTTACCAGGGCTTGTCTGTAGAGCACTGGCTAAAGGGCCTGCTGTCTCAGATACTGTGCTCTGCTTTGGCGTGTCTGCCTATGGGTAGAATTAGTTGAACAAGGGAGGAAAGTTGGCCAAAAGGAAGTCTTTTAGAGAGCCCTGAAGTGATTAGAGGTAGGGAATTGGGGCCCCTCCTCCCACAGTGCTCCGTATAGGGAAGATCTTTGGTGAGCACCGATGGAGTTTTCTCCTGAAGTTTTCTGCAGCCTCAGGCAGAACTGGGAGGTGGGTAGCTTGATACAGTGCAGTGGTTTGCAAGCTGATACCTCTGTGAAAGAAAAAGGAAGGAGGGAGGTAAGAAGGAAGTCAGCTGTGGGGCTCGCACTTCAAATGGACACCTAAGAGGAAGCTGGTGTCACGAGGCAGCTAGGAGTGGTTGAAGTGCCCAGACTGTAAGGAAAGGGATCCGGCAGTTGGTTGCCAAGAAATACCACAGAGTCACCATAACCATCACAGTCTACATACAGCCCTGCTCCAGGGAGAGGTTTCCCCAGTGCAAGTGTTACAGCTCTGCTCCCCTAGTGGAACGTTGCCGCAGCCTAGTTGCTACCGTGGGCTCTGCTCGGGTGAAAATGTCACACTCCACAACACTCCTCACAAGAGATTTATTGGGAAGGAAGAATCCAGGAGGGTGGCTGCCTAGGGCGAGAAACAGCAGCAAACAAACAGGGTATAGATAGACCCTTATATAGGATTTCTTGGGGGAGGGGCAGAGCTTTCCATGGTGGCTTGGGATTGGTGGATTTCTGTGGCCTGATTCTGGGGCAGGGTCGGGGATTGGTGACATTTTGAGCTCGGGGAGTTCAGGGATTGGTGGGATTCTGTGCTCAGGGATTGGTGAGATTCTGCAATCTGACTCTGGGGCAAGCTCAGGGATTGGTGGGTTTCAATCTCTGGTCTTGGGGTCATCAGGGTTAATGTTTTTCCTTGGCCCCCTTTTGCCCTATATCCCCCTTTTTTGTTTATTAATAAATAGTGGGGGGTTAGAAGGAGGCAACATTATCACCACCGCCAGGACTCTCCATCCACGCTGCCATGCTTATACAGATTCTTCCCTTCCATATCATCTTCTACATCCACTGTTGCTCAGCTTGCTCCGAGGGAGGCCTAGCTCTGGGCACTGTTTGGAAATTATTACAGTGTAAAGCCCGTGTTCTAGACTCAGAATTCCAATAGTCACCTGAGGCAAACTTGGTAACCACCAAGCCTGACGTTCTTTAAGCTAATGTCAAACAGGAGA
This sequence comes from Arvicola amphibius, assembly GCF_903992535.2. Lineage (NCBI taxonomy): Eukaryota > Metazoa > Chordata > Mammalia > Rodentia > Cricetidae > Arvicola > Arvicola amphibius. The sequence goes on from NC_052056.1 coordinate 65,076,242, forward strand.
CTTTTGTATGTGCTACCTCAGATGGCATGTAATATGCTCCAGTCATGTAAAGTACTGTAATTCCCTCCATGGCCAGGTGGTGGCACACACACCTCTAATCCCAGTACTCAGGCAGCAGAGGCAGGCAGATCTCTGTGAGTTTTAAAACAGCCAGGGCTACACAGAGAAACCCTGTCTCACCCCCACCCCCACAAAAAGCTCCTCCACACTTTTTTCCCTTTTCCCTTTCTTTGTCTCTGTCCACTCTCATTCCGTCTTCAGGAGCCCGGGTGGGGGAGGGCCAGGATTGGCTCTGGCATCAGCATTCTGCCAACTCTCAGCTCTCTAGGAAAACTCAGGGCCACTCTGTGCCCCTGTTAGCTTGGGTTAGTCGGTCTGAATCAAGATCATTCCTTCTGGAAGCTACAGCTTCTAGCAGAGAGGCTCACCCCCCCCCCCAACCTTAGCTGCCCTGCACACCCCACAGGCAAGGAAATTTCATCGAGGGGCTGTGAAGAAAGCTGATGTGCCTTCTCTCCCTGGCTGTGTGGAGTGTGGTCCAGGCATTTATGCAAAAACTACAGTGGGCAATGTCCTGACGTCTGCATGTTCTGCAAGCTTGCATTCTCAAACTAATGTAGCTTGTTGGAAAGATTGGGTCATCGGCGATCAAATTTACAGCTAGAAAACTAGCGAAAGCAATTAGCAAATACTAACAAATAAATATCACGCCAACATAGGGCTTTACCTTTAAAAGTTGGTTGAAGGTTCAGGAAGCAGATCCAGATGGATATCTGTAAGTTTAAGGCCAACCTGGTCTATGTATCATTGAGTTTCCAGCCCAATCAGAACTACATACTGTGATCCTGCTCTAGTACACAGACACCCACCCGTGCACACACAGACACACAAAATATCCGTACACTATGGCCTGTTGAAAAAAGACTTGGATGTTGGAATTTGGGGACAAGGATAGAAGGAATAGAAAAGGGAACCAGTTCCCTGAACATTGGGTGCAGCCTGGCTAGGGAGACCATGGGCATCACTCTCGGGGGGGTGGGGGGGCTGTGTTCTGTTGTGTTTGAGTGCATTCTGTTTACTCTTATTCCTTGGTTGTACAAAACCTTAGCATTCTTGAGAAAGTTGGATATGAAGTGGCAGTACTTGAAGCGTGTTAACGTAACTGCCCAGTTCTCCCATCCTGTCCCCGTCAGTTCGTGTTATATGACAGGCTGTTCGTAGGACGCAAGGACCAACAGCTAAGAACACAAGAGCAGCAGTCTCCATCCTGACGAAATGCATGGTTTTGTCACACTGTAAATCTTGTAAGATATTATCCTACGCAGTGCTGTGCAGAGAAGAAAGGTGGTAGATTGCTAGGAGAAAAAGGCTTCTACAGGAGGTAGAGTTAGCATGATTTCAGTAGCCAAGGATACAGGGCAAAACAAAGACTAAAAACAAAAGAGAGTGTGAAAAAAAAGTTGGGAGGTTGAATACCCAAGCTAGTGCTTGATTGGACGGCATATTTTGGGGGAATCCATTCTGGGACAGCAGCTCAGGGGGCACATAAGGGGCAGTCTAGACAAGGAATGGAATGAGATGGGCACGAGCGTGGGAGGTCTAGGCTGCGCGGATGGGGCACAGCCAGAAGGCGTGGGCAGGCTGTGTTCTGACTGGAGCCTGTCCTTCAGAAGCCCTGTTGGGGATGATGCTGTGTGCTGGCGATGGGAGAAGAGGCCAGTTGGGGGCGTTGCCACCGTCCCTGATGAGTTGTGAGGTTCTAGCTGGCGGGTGACAGGGACATCCAACAGCACTGGCGTCTGTAGAGAAGACCAGACACTTCAGAGACAGGATGTCAGATGTTTGACAGCTGAATCGATGATGCCCGACTCGGGTGTACCCGTCTCATGATGACAGGTATGTCACCTTCAGCGGTAATGGTACTGCGCAGTGACCTGGGTTTAAATACGATTGCGCAGGAGGCAGAAGCTGGGCGCTCTTGATGCCTGCGACTGGTAATGGGCGAGACAGGCGCTTCTCAGGGCACTGTTGGGTGCTCTCTGGAGTGGAGTGGAAGTGCCTTGTTCTTGGCCCCAGGTGGGGCGATGGTGTTGACCATGGTGTCAGGAGCTCCAGTCCCTGCTCAAGCGCTGGTTTAAGGACCAGGGCACGTGTTTTAGGTAGGTGGTTAGGTGCAGTGTTTTGATGACATATAGTGGGCAAGATACACTAAGAACAGCAATGTAATGGCTGCTTTCTCTTCCTCCTCTCCCATCTGTTTCCACTCCCCCTTCTCTTTCCCCTCCCTCCTTTCTCTCTCCCTCTCCTTCTTTTCCTTCTCCTCCTCCCCTTCATCTTCTGAGATAGGGCAACTTTAGCCTACCTGAGAGGATGACCTTGAACTCCTGGATCTCCTGTCCCCCTCTTCCCAGAACTGTGCTGTCCCGTGTCAGCACAGCAGGCCCAGCGATTTTATTCTTATGTCTTGCTTTATCCCTCTCCTTCTTCGACTCTGTTTTGACGTCATCCCTAGATATTACTCCTCCGTACGGAGCAAAGGAGGAAATGGATGGCCAGGCCTGCCCTTGTCACAGTGAATCGCTGGAAGGTTAGGGCTGCGGTCTGAGGTCATTGTTCTGGTTTCCATTCTGTCCCACAGTTGATGCTAAATTCTGCGGCCATGCTCATCCGGGGTTCCTTGGAGTGTGGTCCTTGACTGGCAGCCTCTGCTACCTGGGAAATTACTAGAAATGCAGACCCGCCAAAGCAGATAGTCTAGGGGCAGGCCCAGAAAGTTGGATCCTAACAAATTCTGTAGCACAACCATGCATGTGGCACAAGCCAGAGCCCATGCAGCACAGAAGAGAAGGGAATTGACTGAATAGGTAGAAAATAAGCTAATACACACACGCACACACACACACACACAGGAAAAACCCGCATGTTCAGTTAATGCTAAAAGTTAGTGTTGTTAATTGGCCTGAGTAGTACGAATAGAATCATATTCAACAAAGAAATTCCTTATTTTCCCAGCATCCTCCAAGCTCCAGAAATGGTACAAGAAGCTTTATGAAACTTTTAATCAAGTCTGACAGAAGCCATGTGACATCGATAGTATTAACTCCATATTTTTAGAAATGATGAAACTGAAGTTAGAGAAAAGTCAGTGGGGGCTGGGGAGGAACCAGTAACGTGCTTCGCACCCACCGAGCGGAGTCCAGAGCCCTTGTACCCACATAGAGAGCCAGGTGTGACTGCCCATCTCCAACTCCAGGACTGGGGAGCTGGACACAGGGAGGTCTCGGGAGCTCACCAGCCAGAGGATTGGTTAAGTCCATGGACAGCAGGAGACCTTGTCTTAACTTATTTAAGGTGGGGGTGACTGGAGAGGACACCTGACATCAGCCGCTAGCCTCCACACACGTGTGCCAGCACACAGCAGCCGCCACACACACACGTGCACCTGCACACAGCGGCTTCCACACACACATGTGCACCTGCACACACAGCAGCCCCCCACACACACATGTGCACCCCCACACACACAGCCTCCACACACACACTTGTGCACCTGCACACACAGCAGTCCCACACACACACATGTGCACCCCCACACACAGCAGCCTCCACACATGTGCACCTGCACACAGTAGCCCCCACACACTGCAGTTAAATAGTTTATCCAAACCCTGCTAAGCACGTGAATTTGAGGCTTGTCTGTGCTCCCGGATTCAGAACATGTGGCTGACGCCATCTACATTATCTGTTGGGCATCTTCCCTCGGCCTCTTTTCATCCTGAATCGGCAACAGCCCATTAAAGGGGGTTTGCTGCAAACTGCATGCAGGTGTCAGGTTCACCAGCACGAAGCACAGTATCCTGACACATTTATCAAAGCATATCAGTAAAATCACGTATGAATTATACAAAATTATGTCAAACCTTTAGGAGTTTTTCAGGCTCTTTGTTGGGCCTGAGCCTGTCCAATTGTAAGGAAAAGTTAGGAAGGGGCGCCCTCCAGTGGAGACTGAGGAAAATGCATCCTCCAGTGGCTAGAACAAAAACTGTCAGTATTTTTTGCTGGAGGATTTCTCCCCAGGCCCTTTCCTCTCCCTTTCAAGATTTAGAATTTCAAGAGCGAGTTTTTATCTCAAAGTTGGAAGCTGTTACGTTTATATGAGAAAAAAATGGATCTGGGTGCTTTGGCCACCATCTTGGATTTCTGCATCACAATTAGACCACAGCAGGGTTTATCTCCTTCAGTGACTTTTCTCAAGCCTGTACTCATTTTTCTACTTAACTGCATTGAAACATGCCCAGTGTGAATGTGGTGCATGTCTGTATTTACTCCTTTGGGTCAGAATTCAGCTCCTGGGCTGCTGATGGCCTTGGAAATTCTAGACCTGGCTGGAGCTGGACGATTCAAACCGTGGCGTCTTTGGTGTCAAGGTTGGTGCTGTAATTGTGCCATCCCCACAGGCTATCGCTGTGCTGCCAATCCACACACTTGATACTCCTTGACCCATCTTCAGGGTAGAGTGTTCCGCCAGTTCTCCTGGAGGACTCTCAGCAGAGCACTCTGTGCAGGCTGACGATGGATTGGCCCCTGTCTGGCCAGTGAAGGAGATGAAGATGAGGGCAAACATAACCACCGGGGAAACCCTGGCAAAGCACATGGCTTTGTTCCCTTCTAAAGGAAAATGGACACCTGGGAAGTTAGAGGTGGGAGTGAGTTCGCAGTTGCGACAAATGAAGCGGCTTCTGTTTTTCCCTGTGCTTCCAAACGTCTCTCTTATATTCTCCATAATTCAGAGAGTAGCCTCTCTGCTCTCACAGTCCTGATTCTGTGCAGTTAAACTTTGGTTAAAAATTGGGGGAGAAACCTCTGTATTTGACAGCTTGAAACACACATCTCCTGAAAGGTTGTGTTTCAGCCCTTTGAGGTAAAACATAGAGACTCAAAAGTTTTACACACACAGAGAGAGACAGAGAGAGAGACAGACAGAGACAGGGAGACAGAGAGAGACAGAGAGAGACAGAGAGACAGACAGAGACAGACAGAGACAGAGAGACAGAGAGAGGGAGAGAGAGAGAGACAGAGAGAGAGGGGGAGGAGGAGAGGGAGGGAGGGAGGGAGGGACGGAGAGACAGAGACAGGGAGATAGAGAGACAGAGAGAGAGACAGGGAGAGAGACAGAGAGAGGGGGGGAGGGGGGAGGGAGAGAGAGAGAAAGGGGGAGAGAGAGAGAGAGAGAGAGAGAGAGAGAGAGAGAGAGAGAGAGAGAGAGAGAGCTTAAAAGTGCCTTATGGCTGCTGAGAGAAAGAGCCCTGAGTTGCCAGTCCTAGACTGGCATTCTGCTCCCAGAACCTTTGGCTGTGTGCTCCTGCACTATGATATATACCATGGCCGTTGGTAATAATACCGGGAGTCAGATTTGGCTCCAGTAACAGACTCATCCATTCTTTGTGTCGGCAACGCACGTTTGTATTAAGCGCCACTCCCTGGAATCTGGGATCTCCAGCTTGTTGCCGGCTCAGATGACAGGAGTGTCGAAGACCCGTGGGTATATGCTCCTCTCAGAATCACTGTTGGCATCTGGCTGGAATGGTGGCCACCGCTCTTCATCCGTTGGGGAGCACAGTGCAGAGAAGCTGGGCTCTCATACCACTTCCCATCAGAAGGGAGCATCAGAAGGGTGGCCTTCGGGTTGGCCTTTGCTTTCGTGCGGCAGATGCGGGTTTGAGATCTTCCAGGATCGCCTGTGCCTCTAACCTGCACCAGTGCACCTCCATCGGGGGCCTCGCTGGTTCTTTTCCGTAGTCTAACTTCCTTTGATGCAAGCATCTTCAAACTCAAACAATGGAGTATGTTTTGTTCCTGATAGTGAACATAATTATCAGGTGGCCCATTCTGTCTTGAAAACGATTCTGTTCTTTGTTACGCAGGCACCTTTTCCTGGGACCGCTTGCCCTGGGAGCTTGTCTGGCCGTCTCCCACTTAGCTTGTAGATGTGGGCGTGCATGTCCTAGTCTGAGCTTCAGCATTCCAGCCTTACGCTGTGGAAAGTCTTAAAGCACATTAACTTCATCAGTTTTGTTTTAATTTGGAGGAACTTAGGATATCGTTTTGCTTAGAAACAAGTAGGGAATATTTGTATTTGAGCTAAAAGTAAAGGCAGGGTATTTATTAATAAATCATATAGAAAACTGGTTAATAACTGTTAAATATATGATTATTAACACTTAAAAGCAGCTCCCACCCCCCAGGAGTGATGTGTGTTTATTTCCCTGGATAATAGGGACTCGTTGGCCCTCTGGATAGAGTTAGTATAGACATAACAGGAATACCATCCATAGATGCTCACTCTCTGTTTGATCTTTGAACTCATTGTTGTAAAACACATTGGCACCTTGGTGAGATACCCAGATGACATATCCTTCCTTCCTTCTTTCAAAATAATGATGGGGAGGACACATTAGTTTCAGTCTAACTGAGGTCAAAGAGCTAGGTGAGCGTGCCCTGGCTTGCTGCTCAGCATCCAGGAGCCTGTGTCTTCACTTGCTGGGTGAGAAACACCGTTTTCCATAGGCCTATCCACAGCACAAGTGGAAAAGGCCCCAGCCAGTCGTGTCGGACAGTAGTGCTCTTACTAAGCTGGACTGAAGCCTGCTTAGAAAACCGTCTCCCCCTTAAAGTCATCCGGGCTTCTGAAGTCTCAGCATCATGGGCTGCTGCTTCTCCTCTCTCATAATCTCATTCTTCCTGGCTGGCGCGGGAGACTTTATTTGGTCCCTTTTGCTTTTGAAAGTGTAGTTTCAGCAAATGGGAGCCAACAACCTGTGTTCTTACACCTCAGGAATCCGAGCCTAGCTTGCTGCCTTTCTGGACAGAGAGTTTCCCTTGACCTCGGCATCTCTAACAGCAGTTCTCAGCCTTCCTGACACTGTGACCCCCCATGATGTGGTGGCCCCCAACCATAAAATTACTTTTATTGCTACTTCATCACTGTAATCTTGCTACTGTTATGAAACATAATGTAAAATATCTGTGTTTTCTCATGGTCTTAAGGCCACCGAGGCAAAAGGGTCATTTGACCTCTAAGAGGGTCACCACCCACAGATTGAGAAACACTGATCTAGATTCTCTGAAGCTACGAGATCGAGGGTGATGGTTTTAAACTGACCCCTACAGGGGCATCTCCTTCTAGTAAGTTTCTGGTTGCCTCCAGCTTTTCTTTTAGGATTTGATGATTTGGGAGCCAGCGATACTGCTTAGTAAATGGATGGAGCACGGATGCCACCTATTGGTGGTTACTGGAAATTCGAATTTTGATCACACCGTAATCATTTAGCACTTTCTGGGACTGATGGTTGGGAATTGGTGCTTTGGAATGACTTAGAGTGGAAGCCATCGGAGAACGAGAGGTGGTGCTTCCGTGACTTCTGACTATTCCCTAGTCATCCCATTAACGGGCTGTGGCTTTAGACTGTTTCAAAGTCGCTCTGTTAATGGGCTTCTCTTGTCCGTCTGATGCCTTTGCTTGGGGATATGGATGAGATACAATTGATTATGACGTGGGAAAATGACAGTATGGTGAAACAGACTGACACTGTCATTCTGGAGCATTTTACCCACCAATATCATCCTCTGCAAAGGCAGCTCACTCCAGGGTATATGATCTGTTCATCTGTGCAGTTTATATCTGCAGGACTTACATTGTTTTAGCAGATGCATCGGTTAACAGACAGAGGGGACCCAGTGGGTCACTGAATAGTTAATAATTGGCGTGAGAGAAAATGGAGAGGTGGAATGTGCGTTTGGAATTCGTTCACAGAATTCAGAGGAACGGGGACAGCCGATCCAAGCTGAAAGCTGCCCCCTTTGTCTGTCTGTCTGTCTGTCTGTCTGTCTGTCTCTCCTTCCCTCCCTCCCTCACTCCCCCCCCTCACACACACACCCTGCAAGGCTTACTCTCCACAGTTCATTCCATACTTAAATAAGAATGGCCCATGGCTAAGGTGTACATGAAACCCATACCTAAGGAGGACGTGAAACCCTTACCTAAGGAGGACATGAACTCCTCATGCTCTGAAAACGATCCAGAAAATCCAATGCTGTTGACTGGTCAGCAGAATGAGATCATTCACAAGGTAGTAATAAACAGACAAGATGCTAACTAAAACATATTGAACACACACATGCTGATCCGAGAGCCCAGTGACCTTTGGGGGCAGTTTTTCTCAGGTCTCATTTGGTAAGGCTTACAGCAGGGAGACATTCCCTGTGCTAAGTGGATACAATAAGTAGCTCATCACTGCTGGCCTGTATGACTGCTGTTGTAGTCAGTTGGGCCTCTGAGAGGTGTCAGTTCCTTGTGGCAGTACTGGGACCAGGGCAGGAAGCAGCTGAGAAGGAAGAAAAGCCAGCCAGGTGATGGGTAAGCTGAGGAGGGCGGGAGCTACCTTCTGAACTCTCTAGGAAGCTGTGAGAACTCATCCTAGAATCACAGAGATTCCCATCCTCTCCCACATGGGGAGAGGACGCCTCCCAGGCTGTGTTGTGGGCATGGGCTCCTGAACGTTCTGGTGTGGTTGGATCAGCAGGAGGCACCAGAAGCGGGGAAACTGTCACAGGGCAGGAATTGCCTGTCACAGCTGCAGAAGGACTGGGGAGCATACTGGGGGCACAGCAAGGCATCAAGATCCCCGTTCAGTTTGTCTAGTTTGACAACACAGGATATGGGATTCTCTGGTCATTATCCACTAGATGTCTTGAAGTGTTCTGGGTGAAATTATATGATGTTTAGCTATTGTAGAAGAAAAATAGGATAGTAAGTGATATTGGCAAATAGAATTCTTTGAACATTCTTCGCCATTGCATATATTTGAAAATGTTCCTAAGTAAATTGATATTAAGGTAAGGTTATTTGACTAGCCAATAGTAGTTTTAATTTTTTTAGCGTACCCCCCCCCCCACTTCATGTGACCTGGAACTTAAAAGTCTGCTGACCTGAGCCTCTCCTGGGCCACAGCTACACCTGGGTGCCTCTCTGATGAGCAGTGACCACTTTGCATAGGCAGCATGGGATATCGTATAGCGGGCTTTCCCGTTCCTTACTCCTCCATCTCCTCCTAGTGTTTGTGTGGCTCGGTTTCCTTCACAGTAGAGGGACAGTTCTGGGTAGGCTTGCTTCATCCACTCTTGTCCTGCGTTAGGGTAGGAGAGTCCCCAGTTTACCCTTGGCAATCCTATTAGGACTGGAAATCAGAACACTGTTGTTCAAGTCTCTGAGATGCTGCGTTTACTACCCAGTACATTCTCAGCTCTCCTGATGGATACAACCAGCATCTGGCTTCCTTGCAAAACCTCAAGCATTATGCATGGGAGACCATTTCTCTTGACCCAGCCATCCTCAGTGTCTGTGGGTGTAATACTTATGTCCCATGCATGATTAAATTAAACAAGTCTTGAGTCCTTTTCCTTCCCCACTAAGCTCAACTTTCCCATTTCAGAGTGACTAACTAGTTTGCACACACAACCCCAAGAGAAAGCAGTGGAAAGTGGCCTCCTGGTTCTTATGCAGAGGTGGCTGGACCGGCTAACTTAAGTCTGAAGGTCTCTGTGATGAGGTTTTTGACCGTGTTGCGTGTGGTCTTCGCCCCATCTTCCTGTTCTAACGTAGTCACTGGCACCACGCTGACACTGGCTTTTTCTTCTGCTGTCTTTGCTGCTGGGGAATGAGTGTTCTTCATTCTCGAACATGGCTGTGTGAAGCCAAGACTCGCGAGTCTCGCCTGTAAGTTCTGAGTTACAGAAGCTGTGCTTTTTGGGTTTCCTCCAAACTGAGCTCAGTGTTCCTAAGCGGGGAATGTGCTGCTGACGTGTGTCCCTGTACAAGTTTGGACTCCTGGGGTACTGGCTGACTGATAACTGAGCAACCGACCGCTAATTGCAAGCTGTGTGCTTTGTGTTTCACCGTGGGTACCTTACAGACTTAGAATCGTTATTTTGCAATTTTAAGAAAAGCGAGCTTAATCATGCTCATGGTACACCTACATACTTGAAACCCTCCTGCTCTCTACAATAGCTTAGAAGTCTTTGAAAAGGCCACCGACTTTCGGAACTTCAATTTGAAAGGAAAATAATGAAATAGCGAAGCTTTTTGTTCCCTTTACCCTACTTGACTTTTTGACAACAGTACACCGTTTTATACATGCATGCTGCCAGCCCTTCTGGGAGCCGTGGTGTAATTAATGAGGTTTTAAAACTGACTGAAAGACATGATACATTGCGCAAGCGGTTGTCTTCCGATTCCGAAGTCTGTCATAGACATGGGAAAATAAAACTTTGACTACCAGGAGTTGCTGGACTTAGAGATGGCTTAGCTTTCATTGGCTCCGCTAATTTGCATGCCAGGTGTGCTTTGTTACTACCTGATTTAGGAACGAGAGGACACCTCAGAGCCGGCCCGTCACTATCATAGGTGCTGAAAGGCTATCGTTAGCTTCCAAGTCCACAGATCACAGGCGGACTGCTAAATCCAGCTCGCCCTCTGTTTGCCAAACTACGTGTCCACCAGCATGGTGCCACCCAAGGACACGTCCCTGGGCCAGCAGAAGTCTTGTTATATCCACAGGCGAGGCTACACGATTCATTTCACTTCATCTAATCTTTTGTGTGCCTTGAATGTGCTTGAGGCTTCTGTTTAGATATCTTTAATGAGATGTTCAAAACCACTCGATGGAGTGAGTCTGGTTTGCTGTGCTTATAGGTGGTGGAAACGGGAGCACATACGAGTAAAATGAATTACGTCGGCTGTACGCTTAGATACTTGGCATCCGCTCTATAATGATGGTTTGCGTCTTTGCTTAAATAAGGAATTGGAAGCTCAGGAAGGTTAAATATCTTATCAGGCTCATCTAAATTGTAAATGACAATCCCAGGACATCCTCCCAGGCCTCTCATTCTGGTCCCAGCACTCATGTTTATTGACCAGGGTCAAAATGGACAAAGACCAAGGAAGTTCCTTGAGGGGACATCTTTTCGGTATTCCTTCTCTTAGATATACACTACTGAATAGTCATGACCCTAGCCCTGCCTGGAGTTTTAATCAGAGTTTTAAAGTGTTAAGTGAAGCTGCGGGCAGTTGTCTAAGCAATTGTGCAAAATAAAACCGACGCATTGGCTTATACAATTTTACCATAATGAGAGTGTTAGCGGTGACTAGGAGATGGCTGGAGAGCTGGGTGGCCCCACCAGGGCCCTCTGTGTTTTCAGCATTGTGCAGTCTATGGATTGGGGGAATAGTAATGGCATTTTCAAGGCCAGTTGGGTCCATTCTTTCTTGATATGGCTAGATATGATCTGTTGTTAGTGGTCCAAGGTCACAGTAAAGCTTCCAGCAGCAAAAGTACAGAGCCAGTGCTTTGTCAGGAAAGCTGGGCTGCTTCCTCCCCCAGGCACTTTGCATTCGAGTCAAGCTGGGTCCTTGTCACGGAGAGACCAGTATGCATGTGACCTCTGACCTCTGTAGTGTGTACGAGAAGAGGGCAGTGCTCTCCCTTGTGTCACTTAAGCCTTCGGTGAGTTATTTCTCAGAATCCTGGGTGTTTGGTTTTTTTATATTCCCCTCCACCCATGTACCTCCCCCAGACAGACAGGCAGGCAGGCAGACAGACAGAAAGACAGGCAGACAGAGACCCCAGACAGATGATTTTCTGGATATGAATGAGAGATGCCAAAACCTACATACTGTACCATTAAGAATTCTGTAGATGGTGATGCTCTTAGAAAAAGATAGCCCCGCCCACCTCTAAGGATGCCGCTTGGGATCTCGAATAAGCTTGACAACGGTGTGTCTTCCTGTAGAGTTGAAGCTGTGATAGCCTCACAGGCATGTCCTCATTGTCTATCAGCCCAGGCCACTGTCACCCTAGGGGGTGTCTCAGAGTCTCAGAGGGCTTTGTCACTGCCATCCCACACTGTCCCCATCATTAAGAGTCACTGATCGGAGAAGGCTCTGTTTGTTTAATTGTGTGTGCATCACAGGAGTTGAAGACAAGAAAGTGGTAGCACACCTATCCCAAACCAGCAATATTCTGAGATCATACAAGATACTTATGTACCTAACCAAGGATAAATGTATCTCGTGTAACTATAGTTACAAGACATTAAAACTTTACAACTGTTTTCCAGCATTGTGTGTGCATGTGTGTCTGTGCACACACATGTGTGTGTATGTGTGTGTGTTTAAAGGACCCTCTATCTAGACACTGATACCACTTACCTACGTAGTATTTATTAAATGGCGGCTTTGAAGATAGGACGGTGTGTCTTAATGCTATGATGCTAACAGTCTAGCACTCTGTATGCAAATGATGGAGTTAATTTGGTTTAAGGTCTCCGTTTCAACAGGGGCCGTTCTGAACTGAATCACTTCCTAAAGCAGTGTGGTGTGGCAGATTTTATCCACTGGGACTTAGGGAGGTGGGCTTACCTCTCTTCTTTAACTTGATGTTCTGAAGGTGGCATGGAGCTCACTCCCTAAACTTAAGGGCTTCTTGTCTGTCAAGAGTAACATTAACGTCTTCTTCAGTAGAAACTACACAGTAAGAAGAAGCCAAAGCATAGAGCAAACTTCTATCTCCAAGAAATATTACAGCAAAATTACAGTCATGATGTAGCAACAAAAACAATTTTATGGTTGGGATTACCACGACTGGAGGAACTGTGTTAAAGGGTTGCAACATTGGGAAAGCTGAGAATCACTGACCTGAAGGGCTGTGGGAAGATGGCCTTACTGTAGAGTTTCTTAGGAATAAATAGCAGCCAGTGCTTCTCTGGAGGGCCAACTCGGGAAAGCTGGCGCCTCCTCTGGTGCTCTGCTCTGAGGTCAGATGTGACTAATAGCAAAAGTGAATCCGTTCAGAGGTGCACTTTTTGTGTAACCAACCTCCCATCCACTGGAGCAGTGAACTCCCCCTACCCCGCCCTCTGTGTCCATTCCCAGCCCCAGGCAGTCTGTCTGATATGATAGCCAATACCAGTTCAGCTTGGCTTAAACGTAAGCTGGACAAGTTTGCGAAGAGGATTGCTGGGAGTGGATAGTGCTGTGGTTTGTAACCACAGTTTTATAGAACTGCAGGCTAGCAGGTTCAAAAAGGCCAGATGGAAGTGCAGGCATCACAAGATGAATGTTGCCTTAGCAAGTGAGTTCCCAGCTTCTGAGAGTATAGGAAACGAAGCCCCAAGCTCGCTCCCTGGGCTGTTGAAGTTCTGCATCTTTTGAGAGAAGCGGTGTTCAAAACCAGCCTAACTCCTGAATTCTAGAGTTTAGCCAACACTTTATATTGCCTCCTATGTGGCAGGCAGGGTGTATGCAGCTGGTAAACGCCGCGACTTCCCCAGTCCAGCAGAGGGCAAAAGCAAGTTTTTAGCTTACCACACTCCCACTTCCTAACCCCTAGGGATATGTACATTAAGTACAAGTGGCCAGCAGGCGAAGGGAACTTTTAGTTATATTTCACGCAAGCCTACTTTGAAAAAGAGAAAAAAGCTGTTAGACTCCAAAGCAGAGTTCGTAACATACTTGGAAATCAGAGGGCTCAGTCTGATCCTTTTATTATTAAATCCTGGGTTAGTGCTTTTGCATTACAAAAAGAGGTTGATATTAAAACACAGTAACAACTGCGATGTGGGTATTTATCTACATGTTGCTAATTTGGCTTTCGTCAATCATATTGAAAGGAAGATAAACTTCCTCTATGAGGTTTCTAGTGAAGCCCCTGCTTGCCTGGGTAGGATGAGGTGTCACAATTGGGGGTCCTCAACCTGTGCTTGCCTGGGTAGGGGCAGTGTCACAGCTGGGGGACCTCAGAAGTAACCTCTGTGGTAGAGTTAGGGATATTTACTGAAGAACATTCCAGCATAGACCCCTGGGAGGGAGCCTAGGAAGGGCAGGTAGAAGGGGAGACACAGCTCAGTCCCAGAGTGCTTTTCCTGACATCAGCCTCCTGACTTGAGTGTGAGGCAGAGGAAGTCAATGACTGAGTCCACCCGCCACACCAACGATGGGAATCAAAATCTTTCTGGTCATTGACAGAGTGAGATTTAATAAAACCACCCATTTTCTTCATCAGTGATTCTTGTTTCTTAAAAAATGCTAGTGTATTTACTGTATGAAAGAGTGGGTTTCATTATGATCTTTCCATACACACACTCATACATATATAGCATACTAATATATATATACACACACGTGTGTGTGTATATATATATATATATTAATTGCTCTTCTTGCTCTCCTTTTCCCTTCTTTCCCTTCTTCCTCTGACCAATTTCCAAAATCATGAAGGATTTTCTTAAGTGAAATTACATTTTTTGCCTGTTTATTACTTTATGCATGTGCTTGTAATGCTGGGACCCAAACCCAGGGCCTTCTTGCACATGCTTAGCCAAAGCCCTTTCCCCCGATCTGCATTCCCAGCCTTCAGTTTATTACTGTCAGTAGAAATCACACATGCCAGTGAGAAAGAACTGTTGCCCCCGGTGCTGTTTCAGAACACTGCCTTGACTTACCCACAAAGTCACTGTAGCCACGCGCTCCGTGGCTTTTGTAAACTCTGGGCAGGTGCCATGAGGAAAGGTCAGACGATGTGCTAGAGGTAGGAACACGTTGTCCTTTGAAAGTCTCTGCAGTCACACTGAGAACTGTCCACGCTGGGGGAAGGACGGGGTGAACGAGACTGCCTTGTCAAAACCTGAGGCTGACGTCACGTGATGGTGTCAGCATGGGGAACAGGGACAGCGGCGAGAAACACACAGGATGAGATGAGATGGGGTTGAGTTTTGGCTGTGCAAGGTCAAGAGGATTGGAGCGTATGGTAGCTCTCAGCCCGAACGACTGAGCGTGTGGAAAGTCCCTTCCTCAGGGGGATGGCTGGGGAAGAGGAGCCTGGGTGATGCCCAAGTGGTATTCCTGCTCATGCTGATGATCCCACAGAGCCTTGCACCTGGGAAAGGGCAGACCCTCAGCAGTGTTGTTAGCTGGGTCTGTGCAGCGCCTGAGGTCTGGTTTTGTGCCCGTGTGTTTCATGGAGGTTGGAGCTTTTCCTATTGACGCACCTTGACCGTGTGCTTCCTGTAATAGTCTTTTTCTCTTTTTGTTCCTAGGAATGGTGCAGAAGCTAGATCAGAAACTTCCGGTGGCTAACGAGTACCTGTTGCTCTCCGGAGGAGTCCGAGAAGGTGTGGTGGACCTGGACCTGGATGAGCTGAATGTCTATGCCCGGGGCACTGACTACGACATGGACTTTACCCTCCTGGTGCCAGCCCTTAAGCTGCATGACCGCAATCAGCCTGTGACCCTTGATATGCGCCACTCAGCCCTGTGTCACTCCTGGCTGAGCCTCCGGCTCTTTGATGAGGGCACGATCAGTAAGTGGAAAGATTGCTGCACAATCGCCGATCACATCAACGGTGCCACCAACTACTTCTTCTCTCCCACCAAAGTGGCTGACTGGTTCTATGACTCCATCAGCATTGTCCTCTCAGAGATACAGAAGAAACCCCAGCGAGGGATGCCAAAGGTGGAGAAGGTGGAAAAAAACGGGACCATCATCTCCATCATTCTGGGCGTGGGGAGCAGTCGCATGTTGTACGATATCGTCCCTGTGGTGTCCTTCAAAGGCTGGCCCGCAGTGGCCCAGAGCTGGCTTATGGAGAATCACTTCTGGGATGGGAAGATTACTGAGGAAGAGGTTATCAGTGGCTTCTATTTGGTGCCAGCTTGCTCCTACAAGGGTAAGAAGGACAATGAGTGGCGTCTGTCCTTTGCCAGGAGCGAGGTACAGCTGAAGAAATGCATCTCGGGTAGTCTCATGCAAGCCTACCAGGCCTGCAAAGCCATCATCATCAAACTCCTGTCAAGGCCCAAGGCTATCAGCCCCTATCACCTGCGGAGCATGATGCTATGGGCCTGTGACCGACTCCCAGCCAGCTACCTGGCTCAGGAAGACTATGCAGCCCACTTTCTGCTGGGTCTCATTGACGACCTGCAGCACTGTCTGGTCAACAAGATGTGCCCTAATTATTTCATCCCACAGTGCAACATGCTGGAGCACCTGTCGGAGGAGACGGTCATGCTCCATGCCCGGAAGCTGTCCTCCGTGCGCTCAGATCCCGCCGAGCACCTGCGCACCGCCATTGAGCACGTGAAGGCAGCCAACCGGCTGACCCTGAAGCTGCAGCGGCGGGGCAGCACCACCAGCATCCCCTCCCCGCAGTCAGATGGAGGGGACCCCAATCAGCCTGATGACCGCCTGGCAAAAAAACTGCAGCAGCTAGTGACTGAGAATCCGGGGAAGTCCATCTCGGTCTTTATTAACCCCGATGACGTCACGAGGCCCCATTTCAGAATCGATGATAAATTTTTCTGAGTGACTTGTTGACATTTTTTTCTTCTTCCTCTTGGTTCTAAGACTTCCGTAACGTGTAGTGTGGTTTGTGATATTGTCATTCTGTTTTTACATATCCAGCTTACATTGGATTTGTTAAGGACATGTTTTTAAGTTTCCTGGTTCTGCAGGATGGTGCAGGCTCTGAAACAGTATTATTACTATTTCATATTCTGCCTGATTTTGCTGTTTGTTTTCTAGTTAATGTCACATGGTTTTTGTTGTTGTTGTTTTTTATGGTGTCATTTTTAAGGAGAACTTGAGCCATATAGACAACACTGCCCATGAATCCTCGTTCTTGCTTTCTGCCTCACACTCCGTGTGGATCTGTTGGCGGATTTGGGGGAACACATTTCCTTCTTGCATATTCAAACCCTTTCTCTGCTTTTGTTCTCTTTTTGACCTCCTGAGTTTTCACTGAGATGGGTATCTGCGAGTCCTAAGAACCTGGAGGCCCTGTGCATGCTGGCTGCGTTTCTTTCTTTGATCAGAAGAGTTTCCCGTTTCTACCGGATCGGAAACTTTCAAGAGAGAACGATGCACATTGTGTTTCCGAGCAACCTCATTGAATGTAACTGTCCTCGAATCAGCAAACATTGGATGGTTTGGAGGGAGGATTTGATAGCTTTCCAAACAGAATTAAGGTTTCCAAATGTTAGTTTTAGTGTTTGTAATTATTTGAAGCCTTATTTAAATCCTATTAAGGAGCACACCATTCTAATTGTTATTTGCACTAATGAAGTCTTCGCCACTGTCATAGCTGCAATGTGTGTTTCAGTGTACATTAACATCCTTTCTGGAAGCTTTGTCGCTTTTCATTTAGTCCAGTTCTCTGGGTCGATAGAATGGGTCTCTGCGTTTGTCTAGTTCTCCTTTAATTGTGGGTCCCGTTTTTGCCCTCTTTGGTAGTTCTGGTTCCTGCCTTACCAAGGGAAGTTTTTGATGCTTTATACCTGTTCACTGTCTAGCTAGAGCTTGGGAAGATAATACTTGACAAAGTGGGTGTCTTTGTATTTATTTCTTCTGGGGTTCTAGAGATTTTTCTCTTCCCCTCACCTTTTTAAAAGTCTCTTTATTTCTCCTGAGACCTTGCTGGAAACTGACAGGCCGAATTAGCCCCGAATTAAAGATACCATGCCTGTTCAAAGCAGGTTCCCCTGTAGAGCAGGAACCAGGAAATACCTAAGTGGCTGTGTTGGAATAAAGGAGTCCTATTTTCTGACTGAAACGATTTACCAGATTTAGGTGCTGTGGGGCATTGGCCCCTGTTTTCATGTAAACGGAAGGCAGGTGGTGGCGCTTGAATCATTGACGGGCCTGCTGACCGAGATGGCCCATGATGTCTGCTAACAGAAAAGTCAGGCAACACCGTGGCTTTGGTCTTGAACGTTCAGACTCATAGGTTGGATTTTTGGCCAGTTGGAATCAGACATACGTGGTCTTGGAGTTTTGCATGGGAATTAATGTAATATGCTTATAAATCAACAATCTCAAGACAAACACAAAAATAAAAAAGAAACAACTGGCCTTGGAATTTTGCTGTCATTATTCTTTTGCAATCTCAAAGTTTCTCTCCCTCTTCTCTCCCTCCACGTTTCCCTTCCCGTTTGCACTAAGAAGCCCCTTCTTTTTAGCCTGGAACACTAGATCTTTCAGCCTGAGCTCTGAGTGCTGGCATATCAATTATATATCCCCACACCCAGCTTGAAATGGCTTTCGTCTTAGCAGTGCAGTAGAGGTCAGGAAGTACAGCCCCTGCCTTAGTCTAGACGTCTACATAGTGAGACGCCTGTGTTCTTTCCTCCCATGTTCCGGGTGATGTACACTTCCACACAGATACTAAACAGCTCATTAAACCTCATTAAAGAGTTGGTTCCCGGATCCAGATGTGCCTCCTGATTGGAAAAGCCAGTGGATACAAACCAACATTTCTTTAGTCTCAAATGTGAAGGCGTGCCATCCAATCCCATTTCTTCCATCTGCGGACATACCCTGTGGAGAGTCAGGACAGAAGCACATATTCCTCCCAGATACGGAGGAGGAAGCATTTGATTTATGTTGGTACGGACAGGTATCACCCTGTCATGGCAGCTGACGTCGGATAGCACTGTAGGAAATGGATCAGAACCTTGAACCCAAGGCTTCTTCTCTTACGTGGTCTTCCTCATTGCCAGTATTTTAGTCAATTTTGAGCTAGGTTCATTTCATCACCATATTTAGTCAAATACACCAAGCTGAGCTGTATTGGATGGTGTGTGTCCCTTTCTTTCTGGGATAGCTTTGAAGGATTCGTACCCTTTTATCCGTGTATTTAGAGCGGGCATGTGCCGATTTCATTGATTCCTATCATAGTCTATGTTATCTACTTTAGCCATTGTTATATCGGATAGGTTCAAACAAAAGTCAGGTATACAGTTGACATGGGCAAATACAGTCCCAAACCATTGCTCTAAAGTCTATTGTACTGTCCAGAACCAACATCTCAAGTACAGTTAGCTTCATCTTAAATGCTTTTACATAAAGGCTTTCAGAATACTCATTACAGGCATCATAATGTTTTAGCACATTAATTCTGATGTTTTCCCCCTTCGCCACATCTACTCTTAGTGGAGATCACAGTATTTAAATTTCACACAGAAAAGAGCAAAGACCTCTGGGTGTTGGTAATCTCAGCACCCTTTGTTTAATCTCCAGAGTTCCTGTTCAGGCCCCAAACCGGAGACACTGAGGTCAAGGGTAAATGTATGGAATGTTGCTTAATACTGTTCCCTTAAACATATTCCATTGAGTTCCCACCGGGCTGCCTTTCTGCAGCCTGGACGATTGCTTTATCTCATTTATATTTCAAATGAAATAGGAAGTCCTTAAGGCTGGAGCCATACTTTTATTACATGTGGCTGATTTTATTTTTAATTGGAGACATTTACAAGTTATTACTCAACAGACTTTTAGCTCTTTAATTGGGCAGAGTCTTGCTTATATCAAGAGTAGATTTCTCTCTGCCCTCTGCCTTTTGCCTCTGAAGAGGATGAGCTACAGATACAAGTAAAAGTTGGTTTCAGAGGTAGTGGGGCCACTCAAGTTTACACCCTTTAAAGGCAGTCTATTCTTGAAGTTAATAAAAAACATGGAACTACATGGCTGAATTTGCTTTGGGGTAGAGGTAATGAGGAGCAGGGAGGAGGTGTCCAGGACTAGTGTGAGAGCCAACACTCCTATGTCACCCTGGGCATACTCATGCATTCTTTTCTGTCACCAACAGGACATTTCTTCACACTGACTTTGTAACACCTTCTTCTCCATTGTTGGCTATTTGGTTCAGATACTTACATTGCAGAGAGACATGTCCCCCTCCTGTTTTTTAAAATAAGTTCAGTTTTTTAAAATATTAAAATGTTACATTATGCATTTATGTATGTGTTTGTACATGCAAGTGCAGATGTCTATGGAGGCCAGAGGCATTGGTTATCCTGGAGCTGAAGATAACAAACATGTAGGTGTGGGTCACTTGATGTGGCTGCTGGGGTCTGACCTTGTGTCTTAGTTACGGTTTTTTATTGCTATGAAGAGACACCATGACCATGGCAACTCTTACAAAGGAACACATTTAATTGGGGGTGGCTTACAATTCAGAGGTTTAGTCCATTACTGTCATGGCAGGAAGCATGGCAGCACACAGGCAGACATAATGCTGGAGAGGTAGCTGAGAGTTCTACATCTGAGACAGCAGGAAGAGAACAAGACCAAACTCTACTCTTCAGAAAGAGCAGGAAGTGCCCTTCACCACTGGACCAGCTCTCTACACTCCCAACGTGTAAGGTGTGTGTGTGTGTGTGTGTGTGTGTGTGTGTGTGTGTTCGAAAATTGTTAGAGTTAAAAAGAGGCCACAGAGTTCAGAGACTCCCAAAAACGCCTCACCAAGAAGCAGAAACAGGATCCTGATAGGGATGTAAGACAGACTTCATGGGAATAAGGGGAGATCAGATCATTAACCCTGGTGGGGGAGCTGCTGCCAATGCTGTCAAATCCAGCCATGGAGCCAGAACTGAGCTGAGTCTCAGACTTGAGTTTAGGCTACAGAAGAGAGCTTCCACGGAGGTTATAAAGGTGAAAGACAGGGCTGGGTCCAATTGGATGAATTTGAGGGTGGACATGTGGCAACTTGAGTAGGCTGTATCAGTAGTGGGGCTGAGCAGGGCGGAAGCTGGGACAGGTGGGAGATCTGTCAGCCCCTTGAAGCACATACCAAGTGTTGACAGATCAGTTGGGTCCTTGACCATCACGGTGTGCAATATCCTTGGGGGTCCGGATGAGAGAGGTGGAGCCTTTTCCTTTGTCTAGTGTTTTCAATACGTTCTCAGGCCTGGTTTCCCTGATGGAGTTTTAGTGTGCCCATACACCCCTCCAGTGCGCTGGGAGAAGTTTATAGTTGCACCCCTTTCACTCTTAAAAATAAGTTTTTTTTTGTTTTGATTTGTTTTTTTACTATCCTGTGCCTCTTGGGTAGTGCTGGAGGTTGTTCGTGTATAGATGGTGCAGAGTCACCCTGCCTCTGCATATGCACTTAAAATGGAGCCACCTAGCACCTAGGGCAAGGTGCAGCCTGATCAAGCAGCATTTTACACCATACTGTAGAGTAGCACAGCCCAACAGCCAGTCACCTGGAAGGGCGATGGTCTAGCTGTTTGGTGTTCTTGCATCCACTCAGTGTGATCATTATTAAAAAATAAGGTATCTTATAGTCCCTATAGCAAGTTAGAGGCCAGCTTTTTCTGTATGAGGCCCTTTCTCAACTAGAACTACACAACAAAGGACCCATTATTACACAGAGACCCTTAAGGACATAATTCATCTGTAACCTGGTACAGCACCTCAGATTTAGCATTTGTTATCTGGGTCACCCCTCTCTGCCTAGAATCCATAGCCTGTTATTGGGGCTTTAGTAAGGATTCAGTTTCCCTTGATGTCAACTCTATCACATAATTAAGGAAGAGGGTTAAATGTGAGAGCATAAAATAAGCCATAAGATTTCATTTTGCTTTCATGTCTGTAAAACAGAGGATTTGAGATTTTATTTTCCTCCTCACTTTTACTAGCAAGCTTAAATTGCCTCAGTCTCCAAAAAATCTCAATTTTAGATCTATAAACCCACTTCTTTAAAAGCTTGAAGTCTTCATGTTCCCAGCATTTTTTTTAAAATTAAGAATCTCATTGAGTTGGAGCGATATGTCCAGTGGGCAGCACTGGCACCTCAGGCATACCTGTTATGGAAGTTCTTTGTAGATAAAAGTTTCTGCCCTGCCAGGTCCCACAGCCGTTCAGTCCCAAAGAAACACACAGGCTTATGTTAATTATAAACTGTTTGGTTATTAGCTCAGGCTTATTAACTAGCTCTTAACAACTTAACCCATAATTCTTGTCTATGTTTAGCCTCATGGCTTGTTACCTTTTCTCAGTGAGGCATTCTCATCTTGCTTGCTCTGCATCTGACTGGTGACCAACTCTGCAATTCCTCTTCCCAGAATTTTCCTAGTCTGGTTGCCCTGCCTATGTTCCTGCCTGGCTACTGGCCAATCAGGGTTTTATTAAGCCAACACAAGTAACAAATCTTTACAGTGTACAAAGAGCATTCTCCCACAGCAGCTCTTGCCTTATCCTTTGCATGCATGAGCCTGTTTCTTCATCCCAAAATCTGAACACTGCACATCCCAATATTAAGTCAAATTAGGTAGCTTATTCAAGTTAACAGATAAGTACATGGAAGAGTCAGGGCTTAGACTTACTTGTCTTTTTCATAAATTTAAAAGTTTTGGGGCCAAGGAGAAGGCTCAGTGCTTAAGAGCATGTACTGCTCTTATAGAGGACCAGAATTCAGTGTCTGCTACCAACATTGGGCAGTTCATGACTGCTTGTAATTCCAGCTCTAGGGAATCAGTACCTCTGGATGCCTCCGGTGTCTTCACTACGAACACATACGTACCCCTCCACACACACATAGACATAACTGAAAATAATAAATCTTTCTAAAAAAGAAATTTAAAACTTCCTATGTATGATGTCTCTAAGGTTTGAATCTAGTCTTACTATTTAACACACACTTGCTTAATATAATTCATAGGGACCTGCATCCGGATAGCATAAGTCTTGGGTAAACTTTCAGAGTGTTTTCATCAGCAGAACAGATGGGTCTCTGGAGAAATGTATCACTGAATGATCCAAGGAGGAGAAAAATAACCACTTGCATGAAACTTTTGGTTGATGGAAGGGAAATGGTCAAAATGACTCTACTGTCAGTGTAGACAAAGGAAGTGAAATAAAAAAGAGGTTCCTATCAACAAAGCATTCCTCCTTTCAAGATGTAAGGGGACAAGTGTTTTTGAAGAAAAGGTGTGTAGGTAAGGGTCTGAGTTGCATTTAAGGATTCAGTACAGCTGGAGGCAGCCAGCAACTTGATATAAAAATGAAAGACGTGAATATACCACCTTGCAGTCTTAAAATGGTGTATTTATCATAAGGCTTAAAGATAGGATGCTTAACAAATTTCAAGCATTTCTTGAAAACATTGAGAGACACTTCACACTTTAAATTCTTTGCCTCTACACTCTGTAATCTATGTTTTTACATTCATGGCTTTAAGAATTGGGATCCTAATTCAAATTAAAGACTG
Source organism: Arvicola amphibius (assembly GCF_903992535.2). Taxonomy (NCBI): domain Eukaryota; kingdom Metazoa; phylum Chordata; class Mammalia; order Rodentia; family Cricetidae; genus Arvicola; species Arvicola amphibius. The sequence continues at coordinate 65,099,342 of NC_052056.1, forward strand.
TGAGATACAGTTTCAATGGCAGCATAAGTGCCTGGTCCTCGGGAGAGCTGGCCTTCCTTGTGCTAAGCATTGCTAGCTTGTAGAACAATTTTGTTTTTAACTTTTGTTCTTTGATTCTCCACACAGCCCTTCTTGGAAGATTTATGCAAATACTTGTTGGTGTGAACCAAACTTGTCCTTGCTTAAGGGATTACACTGCAGAGACTTCCCATTTCACTATGGAAAGTAAAATTGAACATCAGATCCTTTGTGGTTGATGGGCAGATACTTCCAAAATATTTTCTTACATTTTTCTGACCAGAGCTCTGAGAATGGGAAGCTTTAGAAAAAGAGTTCTTCAGTAGCTGGGAAGGTCAGGAAGATGGCCCTGTGCACACCACAGTGCAGATGAGCTGGGCCACCTGGAGCACGGGTTGTCCCTTCATCTGCTCTACGACTTTGAGGCAACTGTTTCCCCTCTCTACCACTCACTTGCATGGGAAAACCGAGGGGTGAGATTTGTGGACCTTTAAAAATCCCCTTCCCGTGGGTAACTTTTGGCTGCAGAGGGAAACTTGTTCCCTGGACGGAAGGTGGGCACAGAGAAGATTAAACAATAGCAGTCTTTGTTGGGCTGATTGGTGGAATCTGCAGACTCAGGCCATGGCTCTAGGTGAATTGAGAAGGAAGGAGGTGGCAGGCATCCCTTGGATAGGATCTAGCCATGAGACCTTGATCCAGCCTTTGCTCTTTGGTGACATATGGTGTAGAGAGCTTCCCCAGAGTCAGGCCCATTGTCACAAGTACAACAAGATCCCTCTGTATTTTCCACCTAGCTGTTTGTGACATTTTAAAAGTCATTGCTTACAAAAGGATTCTTTTACTGAAAAACTGAAGGCTTTGCAGCTCTGGAGTCATTAAAATATAGCTAACGCATTGATCTTGACAAATTCACACATCACCTTTGTTGAGTTCTATATAGGAATTCTAAAAGAAAAAAAAAGTCACATTTGGGATCACGTGACAGTGGCTAGATTGTATATATAATTGACTTAAATTTGATCTTTACCTCCCATGTGCTCACCTTGCGGTGGAGACCTTTGGGGACAATGTCTCCCATCAAAACCCTGTGACTCTGACAGGATCACAGCGTGAGTCCAGCCAGGACAAACCTTCCTCTGGGTCACACTCACCTTCTGGCCTTCTCCTCTATGCTAATGTCTTCGGGAGGAAACCTACAAAGTGTGGCAGAGGAATAGAGAGCTGGGCAGGTCTGAGAATGACTCCCTTGTCTTTATAAGCATGATCTCAGCCTGGATGAATTGGGCCCCAGTTGCCCACTGCTTCCCTCCCTATATCTATGCCCAGTCTCAATCTTCATAGTCTTTTCAGGTAATAGCCATTTGGGACATGGGTGAATTAGGAGGTCCCTCTCAAATCTGTCCAGGAAATTGCCTGTTTCCTTTTTTCCCTGCAATCTTTTGATAGATCTTACACCCTCATGTTTCAGCTTCTTCATTCTTTCACACACTCCCAACCACCACCGCCCCCCCCCAAGTTTCCCATGACCTCTTAAAAAAATTTGTCTTCTAAGCATGCCCATTATCCCGCCAAAATTATCTTGACAAGCCCTCTGGAGTTTATATAAGAAAACTACGGGTGCTGGGGTTTTCAGTGAGTTACAGACTGCGTTCTCCCCCTCTGTCCTCCTGCTTCCAATCGCCCTTCTGCCGCAGTCCATGCCATCAGCAATCAGTCACCTGTACGGAAGGGCAAGCCAACACTGAAGGGAATGTCTGAATTTCCTCATTCTATCCGTGTTTCCCAATGTGGGGGTTGCGATCCCCTTTGAGGCAGAATAACCCCTTTCACTGGGGTCACACCAGCTATTTACAGTATGATTCATAACAGCAGAGAAATTGCAGTTATGAAGTAGCAACAACATAATTTTACGGTTTGGGTTCACCACAATGTGAGGAACTGTATTAACAGGTCACCGCAGTAGGGAGGTTGAACCGCTTAAACCACTGGCCTAAGTGGTTCTCCGAACAGAATGCCTTGGAAGGAAACGATTCAAAAAGAAAGGTCCGTTTAGTTGACACATATAGTCTGTGCCAGGCTTGAATGGATTTCCCACAAGATTGAAAAGGATTGGAGCCTTGTGGAACATTTAGCCTGTGGAAAGGGGTAAGAACGTGGGGGAAGAAATCAGTCCTGAGAAATAGACCACCACACAGACGTCTTTAGCCACGCATTCCTAAGAGGTGGTGTGTCACTAGCTTATTTCAGCAAAATGAGAGCCTTTGTCCTGTATCTGTGTTCCAGAGCACTTCATAATTGAAAGCGGCCATCTACCCCTGTCTAGCCATGGAACTCACCTGTCACTTTGTCTCTAAACCAGTTTTGCTCGTGGATGTTTCAGTGTGTCCCTTTTTAGTCCTGAGGGACAGAGTCCCCCACGGTGTGCTGCCAGTGTCCTTTGGTTCAGGGAAGCACTGCATTTATTTTCCTTACAGAAGAACATAGGAACTTTCTGAGAAGAGCCACATTTCTTTCAATGACTATTAAAAAGCATGCATCGACATGGGTTTTAAAGGTATTTATTCTAGCCAGGAGAGATGGCGCTGGCCTATAATCCCAATTGCTCTGGAGGCTGATGCAGGAGGACCAAAAGTCCATGGCCATTCTAGGTTACTGAATGGGTAACTTGTTTCCAAAAAATCAAACGAGAGCTTTGGACGAGGCTCAGTGGTAGTGTGCTTACTTGGTAGATAGGAGGGCCCTAGGATACAAATGCCAAATTAATATACCAGAAAATGAGGAGCATGCTAATCCTTCAATACTTAATTATTCACTTGAAAAATATTTGGAGCACCCAATTAAAAAAAAAAAAAAAAAAACCTGAGAGTCTTAAAGGAGAGAACTGGTTTCCAGTCTCCTGGAGGTAGAAAACAATCATTAGTCTTAGATGCTCAGATAAAAAAATTAGAAGTCTTGTGAACACTTCATAACTTGAAAGACACATATCAGTTGACACTGCAATGCCAACTTAGGGTAGCTCACGTTTGCTACAGCTGAGGTTTTTAGTCAAGCATCTCTTCACCTGAATGACGGCTCTGCGTATTTATTGTGCTCTCCGCAGTCCTCTTGTCTGGACGACCACATGTCAGTAGCATCCTACATATCCCACATGTATTTAAAAAAAGTATCTGCAGGCACTGTCAGCTGCCCTTTGAGGATACAGTTGCCTATAGTTGAAAGTCACTGTAGTCAAGCATTCTAACTTACTTTTGCTTTCCTTAGGGTAGAAGTAGTTTTAGCTTTGTGTCTAGCCTAAGCAAAAGTGAACACATGCCTAGCAAATGCTTGTTGAATTGCATTTGTGAGTGTCGAAATACCACTGAGCCTTTCTATAGATCCCCATTCATCATATTTATGCTTAGAGCTGCCAAAACGACTGTCAGCAGCTAATCAAGCAACAGTTGATTACCTATAGGGGGTATGGCCTATATTCATCAAGAAGTAGCTTTTCAGGAAGTAGGTGGCAAATTTAGTGGCTGAGGTGCTTGCCACAGAAACATGAGGACCTGAAGTTGAATTCTCAGATCCCACATATTGCTGAGTGTGGTAGAACATGTCTATAATCCTTGTGTTCCTGTGACAAGATGTGCAACAGAGAAAGGAGATCTCTAAAAGCTCGTAGGCCACCTAACATGGGGCATGCAGCTGGGAACAAGAGATCCTGTTTCAAATGAGGTAGGAGGTGAGATTTCCTCTGGCCTCCATGTGTACATGATGGCATATGTGCACCCTCACACATGTACATGCACTTTATCATATATTTGTATATATGATGTGTATATGTATATATACACACACATATATGCACATCCATATATACATGCACACTCACAAATACACACACACACTATATATATATATATCCATATATATATATATATAGTTTAAGTATATACACATATACAGACACATATAAAGATGCAGTGTTTTCTTCAAGGAACTTAAAGAATGTAAGCAGAGGTATTAATTATGAATTTGGAAATATAGTAAACAGCAAAAGAACTATTCTGAAAAGTTCAAATGAAAAATCAGTAACAGTGATTATCAAAGATGAACTTAGCATTGGGCTTAGATATGAAGGAAAGGCTTTAGAGGCTAATGTGGCTGAACTGTCAAGATGGTTAGGGAAGATTTGTACATGAAAGGGGACTTTATAGGGGCATGAAGGAGTGAGGGGATGGGATAGGAAATGGAGGTATACTCATCTTTTTTTTCTTTTGGTTTTTCAAGACAGGGTTTCTCTGTAGCTTTGGAGCCTGTCCTGGAACTCACTCTGTAGACCAGGCTGGCCTTGAACTCACAGAGATCTGCCTGCCTCTGCCTCCCAAGTGCTGGAATTAAAGGTGTGCACCACCACCGTCTGGTGGTATGCTCATCTTTTACAGGTGCAGGTCTGAAGAATACTGTCTCAGCAGCAGTACCAGCTTCATAAATACAGCTGGGGCAGCATGTAGAGATGGAGCCTCCCTTAGCTTAGCTTTTAATGAATGGGACATTTATAAAGCAACTTGGCTGTATTTGAGATGTTTGTTGTCACCCAAATGACCTTACTGATGAGTCAGGTGCACATGTGAGAGTTATTTTGCTGTATTATTTTTGGTGGGATTTATTTTTTAAAAAATCAAATCTATAGAAAGGGTGATTTTCCAAAGCCATTCAAGGTCTAATAATAGTCACAGAGGGCAATTCTCATTCAGAAAATTTTCTTAGCCTATGTCAAAACATTACAGAAACAAAAATATTTTTACAGTTACTGTCTTATCAGTCTTCTGTGTGGTTGTGAAATTAAAAACATCCACTAGAGTGTGAAAGCCAGCCTAAGCAACTTAGTGATACTCTGTCTCAAATTAAATACAACACAACATAGCACTACTCTATACAACACAACTCAACACAACACAACTCAATACAAAACAACACAGTGCAACTCAATACAAAACAACACAACTCAATACAAAACAACACAGTGCAACTCAATAAAATACAACACAACACAATACAAAACAGCACAGTACAACTCAATAGAACACACCACAACTCAATATAAAACAACACAGTGCAACTCAATACAATACAACACAACTCAATACAAAACAGCATAGTGCAACTCAATACAACACAACTCAATACAAAACAACACAGTGCAAACACAACTCAATACAAAACAACACAGTGCAACTCAATACAACATAGCACAACTCAAAACAACACAAATAAACAAAAGTTAACATAACTCAATACAACACAACTCAGTACAATACAACACAACCAACACAGCTTGACATATACAATGATGAGATGGGGATCAGTGGATAAAGTGCTGACGTGCAAGTATCCATACAAAAGCTACACCTGGTCACTTGTATCTGTAACCCCAGAGCTGGGGGATCAGGACTAGACATAGGAGAATCCTTGAGGCTTGCTGGCTAGCCAGTATAGAGGAAGTGGTGAGTTCTTGGGTTAGCGAGAGGCTGTTCCACAAGAGAAAGTAGAGCACAGTGGAGGAACACATATGAAGTTTACTCTGGCCCCTACAAGTTCATGCATAGGTAAGTGCACCTCCGTACATGCATACGTGCACTTACACACACACACACACACACACACACACACACACTGCACAAATGTACACATACACACTATACATACTACACACACCACCACCACCACCACACATAAACATATACACATCACATATGCCCATATACACACACTATCAGTCACTTCACATTTGGGCAGAATCTACCTTAGATGGTACAGATAGAATTTTCCTCAAGAGTTTAGAAAATTTACGCTTGTGTGCACACACCTGTAGAGTCAGTCACACCAGCGTCAGTTCCTCAAATCCACAACTGAACAGTGTTGGTAGCAGTTGATAGCACTTGTCCATCTCGCAGCAGCTGAGCTGATTTTTTTCTTTCCTTCCTTCCTTCCTTCCTTTCTTCCTTCCTTCCTTCCTTCCTTCCTTCCTTCCTTCCTTCCTTCCTTCCTTCCTTCCCTCCCTCCCTCCCTCCCTCCCTCCCTCCCTCCCTCCCTCCCTCCTTCCTTTCTTCCTTCCTTCCTTCCTTCCTTCCTTCCTTTCTTTCTTTGTCATCTCTCACAAGGGTAGACCTGGGAAGAGGGAATGAGGGAATGTTGGTTAAGGAATCGCCTCCATCATATTGGCTTGTTGTTCTGTCTTTGGGAGTCTCTTCTTGATGGTTAATTAAACTCTGAGGGTGGACTCACTGTGGCCACTGTGAGTAGTCCATTCCTGGCCAGTACGTCTGCAATGTAGAAGAAAGGCCTGGGGAAGCAAACCAGGAAGCAGGGTTCCTCCTGGTTTCCATTCCAGCTCCCACCTTCAGTCTCTGCCCAGGTTCCTGTCAGTGATGCACTAAGTTACTTTTGGTCACAGAGTTTACAACAGTCGTAGGAAGCAAGCTAGAAAAAAAAAAAAAAACAGTCAAGAACAGAAACTTAAAACCATTTGTTGAAATTGATCATTGATTTTTCTCTGAGTGCCATTTTAAAAGTTTTCATTTTTTTTAACCCTTTCCCACATGTTTTGGTGTTCTTTAACCTTAAAATTCCATACTAGAGCATGTTAGGTAATGGGAATTCCCTCTCCCCAGTATGTTCCTCTCTACTTTCATATCATAGCATAGATCATTATGTCTGCCATTAAATTCTACAGGTAAGAGAAAGGGTGATATTTGTTTTAATATCATTTCAATATATATAATTTTTATTTGTGGAGGGTTTTGTGTCAGTTTTTATTTTCTGAAACTTTATTATTTATTATATATCATACTTTATTTCCATTGACAGGCTTTTATTTCTGTTCTTTCTTTAAATTATTTTCTTTCTTAATTTCTTCGTATTATGTTTTCTATCAAAATCAAAGGATGTCTGCTTGTGTGTGTGACTCGCTTATACTCACACTGCACTCAGATTTGTACACGTCTGTTGACAACAGAGGCCCAATCAGACTGATGTGGATGGTCATGCTGCTTCAGCCTCTTGCTGTCTGCTGCAATTCACCGGTCCTTCTGTGGTTTTTTTAGACCCTGACAGCATTGAAGATTCTTTTACAGAATGCTACTCCATTTGGTTTAGTTGATGTTTTTCTGTAAGTCTGAGTTGGTTTATGCATCTTATTAAGCACAAACCTAGTATCTACACTGACTTTTAAAAAAGTAATTGCACTTTTTAGATTTTTTTCACCTAAGATTTTGTTCATCTCTCTCCACTGGGAGGCTTACTTTCCTTCCCTGCCTGTTTGGTAATGAGCTATTTTCAAAGTGTGTGCCTGCCCTGCTCTTCAACACCCTCTCAGTTCCTCCATGCATTATTTCAGGATGGATTTAATGAAGGCCACGACCCTTCTTTAGGTTGGTGATCAAGTCCTTCCTATCATGTGCAGTAGGGGTTCTTCAAAGATAGCTTCTGTGTTCTCTTGAGCTGATCTTGCTCCTCTTCCAGACTTTTTTACTTTCAAGCCTAAGATGTCTCCGGTCCACATTGTGGGATCAAGAGCTATTACTCTCATCGAGAGAATTTGACTTCTAAAATTCAATTATGGCATTAAGCAGTCTTCTTGTGGTCATACCCCCAAAGAAAAACGACTTCCCCTCCCTCGGTAATCATGAACCCCAAAATAGCTTCTTTGATAGGGTGCGTGTGAGGTCATGGGTCCTGCGGCCATGTCTCGTCTAGAAGATAGAATTTCACACACATAGGGATTTTCTAGCTCTCACATTCTTTCTTCCTCGTCTTTGACAATGTTCTGGAAGCCTCGGATAGAGGAGGTTGAAAGAGATGGCCCATCTGTGGTTGAACCCTGAGAGTTAACTGTCAGTGCTTTGACTGAACCTCTGCAATAGCCACTACCCGGTGCATAATGAAGCTTCTCTGACTACAGATAGTAGATACCCAAATGAGTCGGATACATAGATAGATAGATAGATAGATAGATAGATAGATAGATAGATAGATAGATAGATAGATAGATTGATTTAGAGGGCATTTTGACAGCACTACCACTAGCAAAACACAGTAGCTTCCCCCTACACCCAGCCCATAACCTTCTCATCCTTGAATTTTTACTGCATTTACAGTACCAGGAATGAAATCTCTCCTATGGAGAAGGCTGGAAACACAATCAGAAAGTGACTGGTTACTTCCTTATCAATCGTGCCACTATTGTACCAGGGGGCACTGTTGTTATTTCCATCACATCTGGAGTCCCACGGCCGCCAGCATTCAGGCAGAATCTTAGTCACCCCAGGCATTTGCATTTCCGGGTTCCATGGCCGCACATGTGCTATCAGCATTCAGGCAAACTGCCGAGTCACCCTATGGCCTTATGCCCTGTGTAATGTACGTACAGTGTGGTCACATAATCTATGTGTGACGTGGCTACGAAAGATCCTTTGCACATGTGCTAAACGGCCTTTAAATAAAGTCAGACATGCCCGCTCCCATCTCTCTTACCACGTTGCTTTCAGACAGACCTGTGCAGACTCTCTTTCCACTTCCCCTCTATTTATTAATAAAACTCTTGAAATGGGTGTTGTTGTATATCTTGTGGTCCATTCTCACTCATGGTAATATCAGGCCTGTCTTCCCTGGCAGGTCGGTATTCGTGCAGGAAACAGTGCGGGCTGAGACCACTGGTGTCTATTGTTCCCCAGAAGCTTGTGAAGAACCTTGCTGTGTACAACTATTAAGATACAATAAAAATATTTTATTTTTAACAGTTTTTCTTGTAGTTTATATTTTGTAGTGTTAAATTTTATCATCACCTGTAGTGGCATTTCAAATGTATTTTAATAAATAATGACCGCCTGAAGATCTGAGAGTAAAACAGTCCCACTGGTCAGGTTTACAGACCAGGTTATGGTAACACGCACCTTTAATCCCAGTATCCACAGTGACATGCACCTTTAATCCCGGTAGTCACAGTGACACACACCTTTAATCCCAGTATCCACAGTGACATGCACCTTTAATCCCGGTAGTCACAGTGACACACACCTTTAATCCCAGTATCCACAGTGACACGCACCTTTAATCCCGGTGGTGCACGTCTTTAATCCCAGCCCTAGAGAGGAATATAGAATGGGGGATTGTGGAGGAGACAGCTCTCAGACACACAGTTTCCCTTTGAGATTCCAGGAGGCAGGATCACCATTTCCGACTGAGGTCGAGGTAAGAGCCAGTGGCCGGCTGTTTTGCTTTTTGGATCTTCAGGTTGAACCCCAATTTCTGACCCCGAGTTTTTATTAATCATGCGCCAGCCACCCTCCCTTTATTTTGTGCCCCCCTTTTAAAGCTGGCTGTTAGAGTTCCTTACTGGAAGGCAGGACAGGTACGATGACTCGGCATCTTTCTGAGCTTCAGAACTCAGTGACATTTTATTGGTCTCACCACTAAAACCTGGTTAGGCAGGACCGACCCACGGAGCTGCTTCTCCGAGGCTGCCTCGTGACTTCAAAAACCGCTGATTGTCTTTGCCCTTCCCAGTGATCCTCATGTTCGGAGGCTTTTGTGGTCAGTTGCTTCTACTTGACAGTTGACTGGCTGTACTTCACATCCCCCCCCCCCCCTCTTTTAGCAGACTTGGCAGCTCTTCTCTGTATATACACGACTTTAGGTCATGGCGTTTCCTACCTTTGTCAGAAGGAGTATTTTTAGTCTTCTCACATGTCCTTGGTTGCTGTTGCCCCGCTGACCACCTAAAGGACAATGGAGTGACTAAGAATGGGTCACCCTTCGGCTCTGTACCTCATCTGGTGCCCGCTGTGTCTCAGCATAGACAGAGTCATTGATGCTTTTGCTGAAGCCTACCGGTCTTTTCATGGATGATTACTGATTTTGTAGCTACTTTATCGGTTTTTTTTCTCCCAGTACTTGTTATGTCTGCCTTTCCCCCACTACTGTGTAGTGTTACACTCTGAGGGACACATCATATAGCTCAATGTACTCTTCCTTCTGCTTTGTTTCAGTTGGTTTATGGATTAGCAGTTAGTTATTGTATTTTGAATATATATACATATACATTTTAGTATATGAAGAAACTTATTAGGCCATCGCTTTATTTCTATAAACCTCATCTTGACTACCCCAGATATTTAAAATCTACTTTTTCAAATGAATTAATTGATATTTTTATATCTCCTGGTCCTTCACAGAAACATGGAGCAGCTTTCCTCTCTGTCAGGATTTCAGTAAAATTTTCCATTTTCCTTTGTAGTTTTTATCACTGCAAATATGGCTTTCGTTCTCTTTCTATTATGCATTCTCTGCTAGTTATGACAGCTGTGGAGAGGCGTGTAATAGGGTGTAAGTCCGGCCTTGTGAAATTAATTGGATGGCCATTAAAAATTCATTTTCAAAGCTTTAAATATTAAGAATGATCTGTTCCTTGAATACTTACAGGAATTTTCATTAGAGCCAACAGGACGGATGCCATGTTGTAGGAGGGCTACATTAGAATTTTTAGAGAACGTTTTTTAAATAGATTTTTAAGGAATCAGAGAGACAAAAACCATCTCCTTGCTTCAGCCGTTTAATGAGCATTTTACGCCAGCACGGGGCAGTGCTAATGTGGAGAGCTGTTCTTTGCTTCGCAGCTTCTCGGAAACTTATTTCAACTGGTTAAGTTGGCAAATACGCTTGCCTAAACGATGAAAATGGCGAAGTAAGCCAGGTTTAAGCTCTTTTGACAAACTTTCCTTTGAGCTAGAAACCACTAATCCTGGTGGGCTGAATGCTGTAATCTTCAAATGGATCATTAATTAGCTTTACATGTGAGTCTCCAAGAGAGTTTCTACATAAGCATTTTTTCACTCTTCCTCCCCACCCAGTCGACCCCAGGAGCTGATGCAGTATCTCTAGCAGCGGTTGGTACGGTGGGGTAGCATGTGGTTAGTGTGTGGATGGCCCGCTCTGATTCCCGGCTCACACCATGCATGTTCTGTACAGGTTACATTTCTAGAAGGTAGAACCTCACACAAATCATGCTCACGGCTGTCTTCTGGTTGTATGTAACATGAAGTCACAGTTATTTTTCATTTGCTTCTCAGACTATTCAGGTTTATACACAAAGCAAAAACTGTTTGCTTCCTCTGCAGTTGCTGAAATTGGGATTGTCATGCTGTCTTTCCTGTGAAGCAAACCATTCAGAAAGCAAGCAGGGGCGCTAGAGAGATGGCTTTAGCCATCTTCATCTTTTACCTCCTCTTCAGGAGAGCCTGGGTTCAATTCCCAGCACCCACAGGCAGCCTGTAACTCCAGTTCCAGGAGTCTGGCTCCCTCACACAGATGTACAAATAGGCAAGATACCGATGTACATAAAATTAAAATATACACATACATTGCCTATATGTACTTATTGCCTATATATATTATATATAGTTTTTCTTATATTAGTTATAGCCTTCTTTTTTATTTTAGACAAAAAGGGGAAATATAATGATATTTAATTTATGTTTTAATAAATAAAGCTTAATGTATATATTTAATTAATAAATATGTGTGTGTGTGTGTAAACCATTCTCAAACAAGCACAAAGTGTGACCCTGTGGCTTACCTTTAACATTTCTGTGCCAAAGTATACTTGAGTTTCACTGCCTGGGCATGGAAGCAGGCCATGGCCAGTAGGTTTTTCTCAGTCGTGTGTTTTAAGTGTCTCTACTCTGTGTCTTCCCTTTCTAGTCTCTCAAGGATGTGTTTTACTAAGTAGACATTCTTGCTTCTATTTTAATATAAAGTACACACATCTTTTCACTCCACTTGGAAATGGCTTCCTGAACTCATAGCTGAAACCGGTCTTTTACATATATTACCTTGTAAAAGCACCATGATGTTTTTACAAGCTTGGCAGCTGTGGTCCATCTGGGAACATTAGGGTTGTTTGTAGCCTTAACCTACTTCAACAGTTCTTTATGGCTAAAAATAAAGCTGCTGTGTACATTTTGTACATGCATTGATTGGACATATGCACTTGCTCCTCTTCGGTGTATATCTAGAAATAGAATGTGTGAGTCAGTGCACACTAAATAGTCCCAAACAGTGATCTTTAGTGTGGCACTGATTTATGCTCTGCCAGTGAGAAATGAGACCTCTGTTTGTTTTATAACCTCATCATGTTATATGGATTTTGCATCCTTCCATTCATCCATCCATCCATCCATCCATCCATCCATCCATCCATCCGTGTGTGTGCATGTGTGTTTGAGTTCACGCATCTGCCACAGATGTGTGTGGAGGTCAGAGGTAAACTTGTACCAGACAACTCTCTCCTTCTGTTACATGGATTTCAAGGATTAAACACAAGGTCATCAGATTTGGCTGCACTCAAGTTCCCTTCCCCAATAAGTTATCTCAGCAGCCTTTTTCCCCCTGCAGTTGCTATAAAGATTCAAATCTGATTAGAGTGCAGAGAATAAGTGACTGTGGAGTTCTCAGTCCTAACGATATCTGTCTCACATGTCCCCTGCCAAGGCTGAGGGAATGTCGCGGAAGAGGCTGTGGGAAGAACAGGAGAGGTTGAGGTTGTGAAGACCGCTGTAAGTCCTGGGCTATTACAGGGCAATTGCACTCTCGAACTCTCAGAAGCTGTAGTTGCTTGTACAAGATCTGAATAAGATATGACCAGTCAGGGTTTCTGAATGGGAGGGGGAGTTAAGTGCTTCTTATTTCTTTGTTTTTATATGTAGTTCCTCTGTACTGCATGGGTACTTTTGAAATGATCACTGTACACACACACAAACACACAGGGGCAAACACACAAATAGACACACACACTCAAATACGCAGACATGCAGACAGACACACAGTTACACACAAACAATCACCCTGGAAGACATACACACAGACACAGAGACAGACAGACATACACACACACATACACACACCCACACACTTTATTATGTATGCGATTGCTTTTTCTCCCCATGTACTAGTGGTCCAGGCTTCGTCACTATGGCGTTGTGGTTTTAACATATCCCACCAAGTTCAGTTAGCGCTACCAGTGTGTGTATGGGCGTGGGACCATCCTCTAAAGCAAGGGTAATCCACCAGAGACCACAACCTAAAAAAATGACCCACCCTCCCCTAGAATCCTTTTACTGCCAATAGTTCCTCAGATAGGGCTGGGATTCAGTGAGCCACTCCCTCTAGGGGAAAGCCCTGTTTCAAATATTGAAAGAACAAAACAAAACAAAAAGTAAGGCTTGAACTCTAGACATATAACCCATCCTAAAATGTCCTTGACTTTTCTCGGTTTTCTTTCATTTTCATGTAAGTTTTAGAACTGATTGCTGATTCTCACCCATACACAAAACTTACTTGAAGTGATCTAATATCATTTATCACAATATATAAAAGTTTCCTTGAATTGATTGGGATTTGAAAATTGGTAAGACTTTAAAGTAATTTGAAAAGAATATTTAATAATCTGTGAAAGGCTTACAATTAAACATTGTATTTTTCCAACCTACAGGCATGATGTTGTTCTTCATTTGCAGGACCTTAGATTTCTGGCAGCTAGATTTGCAGTTTGAAGTTAAGTCAGAGAGTAAATTAATTAGATTTTTGTCAGCTTACCACAAACTAGAGTCAGCTGGGAGAAGGAAAATCTCATTTGGGGCTTTTCCTCCATTGACCTTTGGTATGTTTATTGGTGCCTTTTCTTAATTTCTATTTGATGGAAAAGGAACCTACCCACTATGGTTGATGGCATCTAGGCAGGTGTGATTGAGTTGTGTAAGAGAAGTATCTGAGCAAGCCAGAGGAAGCAAGGCAGTAGGCAAGATTTCTCCATGGCCTCTGCTTCAGTCCCTATCTCCAGGTTCCTGCCTTGAGTTCCTGCCCTGCCTTTCTTTGATGATGGCTTTTGCCTGTGTGCTGAAATTAACCCTCCCTGTCTGAGTTGACTTTGGCTAGTGTTTAATCATGACAATGGAAAGTAAGCTAAGATAAATTCGTTAGAGTTATTTCTGTACTAGAATCTTATGGCACTATAAATAATATTTTCAATTTAATTGTCAAATTGTGATTTTAGTTTTCAGTTCAACTTACTATTTTGAGCTGGGTATGGTGGCACATGCCTTTAATGCCAGCACTGAGGAAAATGAGGTAGGCAGATCTCTGTATGTTCAAGGCCAGTGTGGTCTACAGAGCAAGATCCAGGCCAGTCAGGGCTACAAAACAACAAAATTTGTAATTTTGAGCACCTTAAAATACAGTTCTCTTGATGGGCGGTGGTGGCGTACACCTTTAATCCCAGCACTTGGGAGGCAGAGGCAGGTGGATCTCTGTGAGTTTGATGCTAGCCTGGTCTACAAGAGCTAGTTCCAGGACAGGCTCCAAAGCTACAGAAAAACTCTGTCTCAAAAAACAAAACAAATAGATAGATAGATAGATAGATAGATAGATAGATAGATAGATAGATAGATCAAATACAGTTTTCTCTGAGATAGTTTCTATTTTCCAATCTTTCTTAGGTTTCATCCATGTTTAGTTCACTGTTCTCTTTTTCCGTGTTTGCCTTTGTCATGGGCTTTAAAATTTCCCACTTGAACTCTTCTTTTCTATCTGAAAATGTGTATGTGGCTATTTTGAATTCCCGTAGGATTGTTGGTTACAGCTTCCTCTGTCTTGTGCTTGTTTGAGCGGTGCTTTTCACTTGCTGAGTCTGCTGATTCTTAGTTCATGCCCCCGCACCCCAGGCTTTGTTAGTGCTGTGCCAATCTGTTTATCTTTAAATGTAATAACCGATCTTTATTGCCAACTTGATTGGATTACGAGAAACCTAGGACATTAAGGAGGGACAGTTTGATTGTGAAGGATTTTCCAGGGAGGAGTGGGAACCCACCCAGAATGCATGGAACCATCCTATGAGCTGTGGCTCCAGGCTGGAAGAACAGAGAAAGGAGAGAGAAGGAGCAGAGAGCTCACATTCCCCTTCATGTCCCAGAGATGTGAACCAGCAGCCTCTCACTTCACTGCCAGC
The DNA here is from genome assembly GCF_903992535.2 of Arvicola amphibius. Classification (NCBI taxonomy): domain Eukaryota; kingdom Metazoa; phylum Chordata; class Mammalia; order Rodentia; family Cricetidae; genus Arvicola; species Arvicola amphibius. The sequence goes on from NC_052056.1 coordinate 65,114,403, forward strand.
GCCTCACACTGCAACTTCTGCCATGCTATGCCTTGCCTTCAGATGGCCTGTCATCATGACATGTGGTAAACCCTCCTGAAAATGGCTTTTTATCAGGGATTTGATCACGGCAATAAGAAGACTAATGAACCTGTTTGCTTAGGAGTTGTTTCTTTTATACATGACAAGGGGTTGTATGAAGGATGTATGTGGGTTATCCCGGGGTGAACAAAGTGTCTTATTCCAAATGTGCTCCCTTCAATCTCTTCAGTGTTGCTTTATTAATACCCGACACCCTTTGGGGTAGGACATGTATTAGCATGACTTCTAAATTTGTGACATTCTCATTTGAGTAAAACGAAACATAATCTTAGATCTGACCTATGATTTAAGAACATTCTTTCCATATATATATATATATATATATATATATATATATATATGAACGCCACCTACACTAATTCAAAATTTAGATGACATCAAACTTTGGGTTGAATTTTCTTTCTTCGTTTTGGAGTGTTAGCATTACGAACCGGCTTCTCCGAGGCTTTATTGGGAATCTCTGGCATAAAAATGTCTCTACTTTATATATAGACTGTGACTTCTGTTTTTCTGTAATACATATTGGAACACATTTATTTAAATCATATAGCTCCAGTGATAGTAATACTCAAGGCCTTTGCAGCAACAGACCCTTTCGGTACAGAACTTTAGAATTCTCTATAGGTGTTATCTAGCGGGGAATATTATTAGAGAGTCGAGCGGCTATAAACATCTATATAACTTCATCATGACTGTCTGTGCTGGGAGAAAAAGCACAAGTTTAGAAAGACAAAAGACTAATTTATATCTTATGTAATTTCAGTTGTATTTCTTCTGGGATCAAGCATCATTTTAAAGATGCTGATGATTAGCCAGAAAGGAACTGGCCAGAGAGTGACAAAGAGCAGTATGAACTTACTGCAACACCTTGCAAGTAACAAGTAACAAGTAACAAGTAACAAGTGGGAGATTATCTCCATACACAGGGAGTGTTTCAGCCTTGGGGATTAATCTGCTGTTGTAACCATCGCCTACAACAGCTTCCAGAGACAAGAATCACTGTTTTTCCAGACCCAGACCCTTGAAGGTTTCCTGGATGATACCCTAGCACAAAGCCTGCTGGAGTTGCCCACGGTCCTCTAGGGGGCAGCAGAGTAGCAGTCGATCTCCTGCTTACTGAGTCTGAAGGCGTTTTGAGGTCCTCGACACTCCAATCCTAGATGAAAATAGGAAGGCAGAGTGGAAAAGAGTCAAGATCAAGAAAATAGAAAAATGCAAACTTTGTGTTCTGGAGACCGAATTGCAGCTTTGCCAGGAAGATAGAGATTTATGGCAAATGAACAGAAAATTTTCTTTTTGTCCCTTTATCTTTTATTTTCCCTTTCTTCCTCCCTTCCTTTCTTTCCTTTCTCTCTCTTCCTCTCCTTCTCCTTCTCCTTCCTCCTCTCTGTTTTTTTCTTTTTGAGATAGTGATTCTCTATGAAGCCTTGACTCTCCTGGAACTCTCTTTGTAGACCAACCTGGTCTCGAACCCACAAATCTGCCTGCTTCTGCTTCCCCAGGGCTGAAATTAAAGGCGTGCACACTACTCCCGACTAGGAACAACTACTCTTTCATCAAATATTTACTTCTTACCTGATGTGGGGCAGACACTTGAGGAGCATCTAATGAGAAGTTATCTGCTCAATGGGCAAATTAAGACATAGAAACAAATAGCACTGTGTTTGGTAAACGCAGAAGGTGCCATGGGAATTCAGGAGGGTGGGAGGTGGCCATGAGGTCAGCAGCAATTTGGGGTGACTTTGTATCCTGGTTTCCATACAGAGTTGTAAAGGAAGAAAGGGAGAGGCTCCAGTACGTGCTGCCCTTCAGTTGAGCTGTTAGAAGTTAGGAGGATGCAGAGGAACACCTGAGTTTCTCATCCGGCGAGAGTCTCTGTTAGAGCACACAGAGGATAAGGTTGGGGGTGGGGGAGGATTTCTTTCTTTCTCTCTCTCTCCTTTTTTAAACTATTTTTTATTTATTCAATGTGTCTTCTTTCACATTATACATCGTGATGTGACCCACTCATTTCTTAACTTCCTTTTCTTCTTTCCTTTTACCCCTCCCTCCCTCCCTCCCTCCCTCCCTCCCTCCCTTCTTTTCTGTGTTGTCTCTCTGTGTGTGGGTCTCTCTCTCTCTCTCTCTCTCTCTCTCTCTCTCTCTCTCTCTCTCTCTCTCTCTCCAGCTTTTTGAGACAAGGTCTCTCTCACTGAACCCAGAGGTCACCAATTGACTGGCCTACAAAGAACTCTCCATCTTGGCCTCCCAGCATTGAGAAAAATGACAAGGAGAAGCCATTCTACATTTTGTTTTGTGAATTTCACACATGAGTACTCTATTTACATCTTGTCTACTCTTCCCTTTTTCTATAAACATACATATGTATATATTACTGTGATTTCACTGTCATACCTAGAAGACTTTCTCACAGCAGGTATCTTGGGTCTCTGGATCTATAATCTTTCTGCTCTGTCTTCTGAGATGTTCCCCAGTCATGGGTGTGGGGATTGCATTGTAGATGTACCAATAGGGCCTGGGCACCACAATCACTTGTCATCTGCATTTTGACCAATTGTGATTCTCGGCCACATGAAAAAAGCTTCTTAGATGAGAGGTGAGAACTGACCTGTGCAGAATGGTAAGCATTTAGAATGCAGTCAGAAACTGTATTTATTTAGGAAAGTGGAAATAATGGGTTCTTTTCTAGTGTCTATGGTCTCTCCAGCCACTCGCACTTGGTTAGTAGTAGGCATACCCCCCTCCGCTGCCCTTATTGAGTGGGTCTTAAGTCCATTAGACATCTGTGGTTACCTCTGTTATATATGCCACTATTGCACCATAGGGCATATCTTGCCAAGCTAGTCAGTGATGTGGTTGGTAGGCTTTGTAGCTGGATAGGACTACTGGTTGCTGTTCTCCTTTGGCAGCTTGTATAGAGCCATCTAATAGCATGACAGCTATTCTTTAGGGAGGAGGTTTCAAGGTCAGTTCACACTCAGTTCCTTTACGTCCTATGTCCAGATGTGTCGTGTCTTCAACAATAGGGGTTTCTCTTAAGTTCTAGGGGACAACCCAAGGCTATAGCAATAGCTTATTTGCTCTAGGAGTCTCTTGGACCCTGTGGCCCACAACTCAAAAGAGTTTTTCCTTGCCTGGCAATGCCATTTTACTAGAATTGTATGACTCTTGGTGAAGCATCATGCCCAGTTTTGTGTGTTTGTTTTTAATGTGGGTCCTGGGGATCTGAACTGGGGTCCATATGCTTGCACAATAAGCATTCCATCCCTTCAGGCTCCCAACCCTGGACCTTTTTTTTTTTTTAAAGAAAATGAAGACTTGTTTGGTTTGCAGAAAATCAGGAGGTTATTACTTGATCTAAGCAAAAAGTCCTATTCTTTGAAGAAAATTGGGTAGAAGCAGAGATCACATGCTAAGTGAAGAGAACCAGACCCAGAATGAAAACTGTTACCGTTCTCTCATAAACAGAATAGATACATTTTTTTCTGTTTAACAGAAGGCTATGTTTTATTTTACCAGTTATAGTGACAGAGATTTTATATACAACTAAACATGGGCTCTTTGGCATAGAAAAGATGCTCTAATGTGTTCATAGTGAGGAAATAAGTTATCAGTATTAAAGAACAATTTCTTGCTCTCACTCTCTCCCTTACCACAGAATCAATATTTAAACATTTAAATGCCAGAGAACATGAAAATAAACGGGGTAATAAGATGGAGGGAGGGTCTAAAGGGAGGGCAAGGAGAGCAGAGAGGGAAAGAGGAAGAAGAACGAGAAAACTTTTCCTCTCATGTAGAGAATCTCGATTTAAAGGTGTGTGTGTGTGCTGTGTCTCTGCATGCATATGGTGTGAAAACAGAATGAGGGGGTCTGAGAGGGAGAAGGGGCCAGCTAGATGGTCAGAGCATAGACAGGGGAGAGTAATGCAGGCAACACAGGAGCAAAGTACAATAATGCATACATGCTTATGAAGGATATCACACTGAAACCTTTTATTTTGAGCACTAAATAAAGCAACAATCTCAAAACAAGAAATCTGTGTGATGGTCACTGAGGTTCGTACTCAAGGCAAACTCTCTCATAGCAAATGTTTTCAAGACAGTGGCAAGAACAAGGGCAGCCCATGAAGTTTCAGAGGGAAGCAAAGACGACCAGGACTGTTCATACAATACTTTGAATTGAGAAGTTGTGGTTTCTGGTCAGATAATGGTTGTTGAGTCAGATATTATTAAAAAGAGACCAGTACCACTGAAGTGAAACCTTTGTTCTACTGGAACAATTGATGATGGTTAACAGGTAACTTTTCATCCCCAGATAACCATCATTGAGATTGATTTCTTTTTTCAAGACAGGGTTTCACTGTGTGTAGTGGTATTTGAATTGTATTTTAATAAAGACTACCTGAAGATCTGAGAGTAAAACAGTCCTACTGGTCAGACTTACAGTCCAGGTTATGGTACCACACACCTCTAATCCCAGCAGCCACACTAGTTGCCATAGAAACTGGGTGGTGCATGCCTTTAATTCCAGTGGTGCACGCCTTTAATCCCAGCCCTAGAGAAGAATATAAAGATTCCACGAGGCAGGATCACCATTTCAGACTGAGGTTGAGGTAAGAGCCAGTGGCTGGCTGTTTTGCTTTTTGGATCTTCAGGTTGAACCCCAATTCCTTACCTTGAGTTTTTATTAATCATGCTTCATTTAATTGTGCTTTGACTGTGTAGCTCTAGATGTCCTGGAACTCACACTGTAGACCATACTGACCCTGAACTCACAGAGATCTACCTTTGCCTCCCGAGTGCTGGGGTTAAAAATGTGCTCCACCACCATCCGGTTGATTTTATTCTCCATGGTGGAATCAAACTCCATTATGTGTGTAGACCGCATTTTCTTTCTCCATTCAGTGATTGATGGGAATCTGGTTTGATTTTACATGTTGGTTGTTGTGACTCCTGGCAGTAAACCTGATGTTTAAGTATCTTTATGTTATACTTAGAATTATTCCTCTATACATTCAAGAGTGGCATAGCTGGGCCACATTAGTTCTATGCTTCCTTTTTAAGGAAACTCCTATCAATCTCCACAGTGTCTGTTCTACTTTACATCCCACCAGCAATGTATAAATGGTGTGAAAGGTCCTTCTGTATATGTGTTGCCTTTATCGGTTAATGAATAAAGAAGCTGTGTTTGACCAATAGCTTAACAGAACATAGCCAGGCTGGAAAAATATACATAAAGAGTAAGTGAAGTTGAAGATAAGCCATGTAGCTGCCACAAGAGACAGATGCCTTTTCCAGAGCCTGCTGAAACTTTGCTTGTAGGCCACGACCTTGTGGGGATGCACAGATTAATGGAGATGGGTTAGTTTAGGATATAAGAGCTAGCTAGAAATAGGCTTAAGCTATTGGCCAAACAGTATTGCTAATAATATGGTTTCTGTGTGGTTATCTCAGGTCTGAGCAGCTGGGAACAAACTAATAGCCTCCGACTACATATAAATATTCTGTTTCCCTGCATTTTTGCTTGCATTTGTTGTTTGTTTTATTAGTGTTAGTCATTTTGCCTGGAGTGAGATTGTGTCTCAGGGTAGTTTGGATTAACATTTATCTAATGGCTAATGATGTTGGACATGTTTTTGAATATTGGCTATTTGCATATCTTCTTTGGAAAAGGTTCCAATTTATTTGCCTATTTATTCATTAGATGATTTTTTGACAGTTAGACATTGGAGTTCTTCATATGTCTGGACACATAATCTAGATATAGTATATAAATCTCCAGTCCATTTTGAACTGATTTTTGTGATAATTGAGAGACATGGTTCTAGTTTAATTTACATATGAACATCTACTTTTTCCAGTGCCTTTTGTTGAAGGGACTTTCCACCCCCTGCAGTGTATGTTTTGACAATGTGTGGCTGTAGATGTGTGGGTTTCTAGATCTTCCATTTTTTTCCCATTTATTTGATTGTCTGTTTGGGGGCCAATACCATGCTGGCTTTGGTACTGAAGTTCTGTATTATGGTTTGACATCAAGTACCATAATTACAATAAATTTAACAACGACTTTGGTAAGAGAAGTTAGGAAAATGCAATATTCTTTTGTGTTTGAAGTTTTTATATTTTAACTTTTTTTAGAATTTCTTATATGAACACTGAATCTACACCACTCCTCCTGTGTTCTCTTCCCTTCCAATTTCTCCCATTCCCCCATTCATGATCTCTTATTTATTATTATATGCATACGAATATTTATCCATACATACACATATATTTACATCCATAGATACATAAAGCCTACTGAGACCATTTATCTTTGCTCATATGTATAAATGCTCAGGGATGATCACCTGGGATTAGACTACCAGTGTGGGAGCTTGTCCCTGGAGGAAACATGTTCTTCATCTCTCAGCAGCCATTGACCACCTGTAGTTCTTCATTTGGAGGTGGGACCAGGTGGAATGTTCTGTCTTCGTTGGCATGGTAACTAATGTTATTATGTTGGCCTTGTTTAGGAACCCACACTGTTGAGCTTTCACAGGTGTGTTTTGCTAGTCCTGTCTAGCAGACACATCCCAACAGCAGGCATCCTGGCCTTCTAGCTCCACCACCTTCCCCACAATTTTTCATAAGCCTTGGATGTGATGGCTTCATTGCAGACGTATAAATGGGATTGGGTACTCCAGCCACTTATTGGCAGCATTTTGGCCAGCTGCAGTTCTGTGTGATTGTGTCTTGTCGGTTGCAAAAAGTTTAGATACTTTAAATTTACTTCCAACTGTTTCAGATATTTATACCATTGTAGAGAAACACTGATCTTTAACTTTGTTGTTTGCTTTTGTCAATTGATTCTCATCAACGGCAGCCATCAAGACATTGGAAAAAGAGCAGTAAAAGATAACACTGTTCAATGGGCTCAAAGACACACTTAAACAAGAAATAACTTTTAGTGTTAAATCATAAGAGACAGTAGCTGTATTTAATAATGTATTATGTACCCAAAAAGTTAAAAAACATTTTAAATGTTCTAACCCAAAGGAATGAAAGTGATGGATTATACTTAATTTAGATAAGTGTACTGTGCCAGGTACTTTTTGTCAACTTGACACAAGCTAGAGTCGCCTGGGAAGAAGGAACCTCAATTGAGAAATCATCCCAACCAGATTGGCCTGTGGCATGTCTATGGGATGCTTTCTTGATTAATGATTGATGTAGCAGGGTCCAATCCACTGTGGGTTGCAGAAGAAAGCAAGCTGAGCAACTTATGAAAAGCAAGCTGGCTGCATTCCTGCATGGTCTCTGCTGCAGCTCTTGCCTTTAGGTTTTTACCTTGATTTTTTTTTTAATAATGGGCTATAACCTATGGCCCAAATATGTCTTCCTCAAAAGTTAATTTTGTTCTATCATATTTCTGTCTGTCTGTCTATCTGTCTGTCTCTGTCTGCTTGTCTGGTCTGTCTATATAGTACAGCAAGAGAAAGCAAATGAAATTTACCAGGAATGTGGGAACTTGCTGTGATTGACCTGATATTTTGCTTTAGGGGGAAGGATTTTGGAAACATTTGGAACTCTGGAATAAAAGTGTTCGGGGCTTAATGAGCTCTTATGGGAATTTATAAGATATTTCCGAGAGCAAGGAAGACGTGGAGTCCTGCCTTGCAAAGCTTCAGAGGGAAGCCAAGACTATCAGGGCTGTTCATATGATACGTTGAATTGAGAAGTTGTGGTTTCTGGTCAGATAGTGGTTGATGAATCAGATTATTAAAAAGAGACCAGTGACTCTGAAGCAAAACTTTTGCTCTGATAGAACATTCGATGATAGTAATCTGGGGATAAGAAATTACCAGTGATGTAAAGAGACCTCCATCATTGTGAAATGCTCTGGGAAATATTACCTTGGGGCCAGCACACAAAATCAGCATTCCAGATTTCTTTTGTCCCCAACAACAATGCTCCAATGTCAGCAGGAGGTAGTCATAGAAAAGATGTGACATCCCTTATCATTTATTATAAACAAAAAGGCTGTGGTGTTAGGTCTCAAACCTAGGACAAATCTTTGACTGAGGTGCCTGTTTAGCATATCAAAGGGTGCTTAGCCACCCCAAACAGTCTTGTGTCCCTACCAGTTACAAGGTATGGCTGGCATGCTCCACCTCCTATCCTAAACTTCTTTGTTCCAGGGGCTGGGACATCCTTGCCCCAGCTAGGTTTTCCTATATATTCCAGCCATTTGGGTGACTCAGTCCTTTTGATCTGCCCTTTACCCTCCAGGCCTGCTTGGTCTCCTGGCTCTTGCCTCTCCCCTCCTAGGTCTCTTCACATGGCCTTGCTCAGGGTCATGTTCACTCTGGACTCTCAGTTGTCAATGCCTCTGACTGTGCTCTCCTTCATATCTACAATAAACTTTCTCCTCCATCAAAGGAGGAGGAGAAGAAAAAGAGGAGAGGAGAAGTTAAAGGAAGTTTCTATTTGTTATAAATAATTTCAAAAACACTTAGTATTCATGATCTAATCCTCCTTTTATAATCATTCTATTCCCAGGAGCTGAATACATAGGTCTTCTTGATACAGGGACGTGGTATTAGTCTCCTGATCTCCTTCTTAAACCACAGCAGCTATCCGTTGGTGGCTACTCAAGCTCACACACCTCGGGAAAAGAGTGTGTGTTGGCAGAGAACACAGTACTTCCAATCTAGCAGCGGCTCAGGCCTCCATCTTGTCAAGGACCACTACTTTACTTCCAGCTGGGAAGGGATAACATCAGCATCAATCCAAGAGAAAGCTTAGATAACTCCTGGAGTGAGTTAAGTATACCACTCGCTATCATCTTTTTGAGAAACAAACACATATTTGCTACCTCACTTAAAACCGAAAGTATTGCTGACAAACTTGAACAAATTAGTTCTATTATTTCGCTGTTGTGAATCGTTATAAATTTAGAGTGCTTGGCCATGAAGCTGGTGTTTGAGAAAGTGCTCTTTCTCAAAAGGTTCATGTGATGGAGGCTTAGTAATACTGAGCTGAATTGTTGGAGTGCTGACATTATCAATGGGTTAGTCCCCTCACGACTCTGTGGCTGAACGAACCCAGGAGGCAGTTCTAGTTGGAGGAAGTTGTTGAAGGAGCGGCGGGGCTGCGTCCCGCCACCCGGCTAGCTTTACCCAAAATAATTACATGGAAACTGTATTCTTTTAAATACTGTCTGGCCCCTGGCCCGTTATCTGTAGCTTCTTATTGGTTGATTCTCATATCTTGCTTTAACCCATATTTAGTAATTTATTTAGCACCATGAGGGGTGGCTTACCAGGAGAGGTCTTAACCTGCGTCCATCTCAGAGAGGAGAAGCATGGCGACTGCATATGGCGACTGCCTGAAGCGTCTCCCCACTCCTGCTACCCAGCATTCTGTTCTGTCTACTCCGCCTACCTAATTTTCTGTTCTCTTAAAGGGCCAAGGCAGTTTTTTTAATTAATTAACCAATGAAAGTAACATAGACAGATAACCAGGAAGTCGGCAAGGAGAGATGTGCTTTTGAGGATGCCTCTTGTTTCTGCTTCTTCGGCCACTCTGAGGTGAACCTATATGGGGCATCTTTCATTCTATGCCCTATTTCTCTGTATCACCACAGTTCAGAAAAAATGTTAATAGCTGGCTGTTGACTGAAGCTGCTCAAAGCATGAGCCAATTTCACTGGGTGTTTTGTCAGATCAATAGAAAGCCGACTAAAACAACTGGTGTTTCTAATACACTGAATTAACTTTTTTTCCTAAAAGAAGAGTATTGGTAGTCATTAGCCATATTGGCATATAAAATATGAATAGATATTTGCTTGGGACTGAACTTCCAAGCAAGTTAATTATTATTCCATTGTGGCATCCCTCTGAAGCTGCTTGTTTTTTCAATTATTCCAATATTCCATGGACTACTTATTTCCCTGTTGACTGAAAATATCATTCATGTATGAATGGAGCCCCAAATTTACTGCTGGAATGGAAACCAAGAAATGGTTTCTTATGAAGGGTACCCTTCAACTGCATCCTTCATCATTTTCCTTATCAACAGAATTAGTGCTACCCAACCCTACACATTGACCCAAATTGTCTTGCTCAAGAGAGAATCTCTTTCACTGAGTCATTTGACCTTTGATCTTAGAACAGCGTCAGTATCTTGTTGGTAGGCTGTAATGTCAGCATGTAAGTAACCATTGATATTGCCAGGTGTGTTTTCCAATATTTTGAGAAAGCTGGCCTTAGGAAGAGGTGAAAGAAGCCAATCCTAAAGAGAAGCAGAGGAGAGGTAGAGAGCATCCCGCAGACTCTCAGGCCCCTTATTTCAAATCTTTTTGAAACCTGTAATGGTTCTGTTATGGCAATATGTTACAGGATACACTGGTTTTCCTTCAGTGAATCCTTGCTTTGCTCAAATGCCTGGGGTTTTGTCATTTATGTTATGCAGAACCTGACCAAGACAGATCCTTTTATGACACCATGCCTTGTTCTTGACAGTGTTTCATTGGCTAGAATATTATGTCAGTGATACTGTTGTTCAGGACCCCCTGTCTTTGCAGAACGCCCTTCAGCTTGAGAATGAGACTTACAAATGGTTATCTACCAGTAACTTCCTGTTTATCAGGATTTTTTAAATTGAAAGTTAACTTGGAATGCTGATGCGATTATTTAAATATAAGAAGAAATAAAGATGAGGATGCACGAGTACACGTGCCATAGCTGTGAATGTTTTTAGGATGAATAAAACAGGAAGTAATTAGACTATGGGTAATCTTCTCTTTGAGCCTGTCTAATTTGTTCTTTTCATTTTCGCCCCAGATGAATGAGCTGAGATAAAGATGGAGAATTACAGTAATCAGCAATATTATTCCAGTTTCTTAAATTCTAGACTCATGGGATTCTGTGAGGATGGAAGAATTTTAACCTGCTGTGTGGCCTTTCCTGTGTGGGTCCCAGTGTATCCTTTATAAACTGAATGACCAGTACTGTCGGATGTATAGGCCTCATCATGGCTCTAATAGTCTTTGATTCAATTCTATGCAATCATTAGAGAACGTTCATATGTCAGAGTGTCTTGATTTAGTTTGGGGATTTGAATTAAAGCTCTACTTCAGAAAGAAAATAGGTGACTAAGAAAGAGGAACCAAGTTACGCCTGAAGGAGAAAATATAAATCAAGTGGCCCAAATTAAGACTGAGGTATAGTTGACATTTTTGCTGGAAGGTTGCAAGGTTACCCATCCAAATTTTTTTAGTAGTCCTCTCACCATTCGTATCTGGCTTATAAAGAAATTTTTGCTGTTTACTTATTGCCTTGAGTCTAAGTATAAGGTTTTTCAGTTAAAAATATATCAGAATCAGGCTGAGGAAGTAGCTCAGCAGTGAACACATGCAACTTCAGCCTTGGTGGTGAAATATGCTTATCCTAAAGGCCTTAGCCGCGATGCCACTATTGAATCACTGAGATCTTAAAACAAATTATATGGAGACTATTAGCAATAATGCACTTCTCAGTAAAGTAGAAATTCCCTTGCATATTAAGAAAGACAAATTCAAGCTGTTTTACTAAGAGGCAGGTTGAAATAAGGAAGCTAGTTGTTTATTGTGTGTATGCTCACTCAGCAAAAGCTCCAAGTCCCCTTTCTATAGATTGGAAGTAGTACTTACACTTAATTCAAAAAAATATTAATTATATTTAATGATATGAGCAGTATAAAGAACTTACCATGTTCGGCACATAGAAAGTCTTGAAGGATGGCTTCTATGGTTGAGTCTTGGGAAATGACATTGGACCTCTAGATATCATTGGTATAAGGGAACATCGTCAAGATAGACTCCAGATAGACTCAAGACAGACTCTCATAAGTCAGAACTTATTACACAAACCACATGGATCTTTAGCAATGAGTGGGGGAATTTAATCAAAATATGAATTGTGTTTCATGTTACTTTTGAGACAGGGTTTCTCTATAGAGCTCTGACTGTCCTGCAACTCACTCTGCAGACCAGGCTGGGCTTAAACTCACAGATCCACCCGCCTCTGCCTCCCAAGCTGGAATAAAAGGTGTGTACCACCATGCCTGGCAAGTCATGTATTTTTTTATATCATCAAATTAGTAGTGAATATTTATGGTAGTATGTATGGTTGTCAGTACTTTCATGAATAAAAAAATGTGTGTATATGTATATGTGTGTATATAATAAAGTTTAGTGTACATTAAATAGGCATGTTGTTATTTCTGCTTTTTACATAGAAATGCTGGTTTAGAAGCTTGATATTTATATAACTGCTTACAGAAACTATCGGTGCATTAGGTTTTCCTGGCCAGAAACAAGGGAAGAGGAAAAACCAAGCAAAGGAACAAAAAAAAAAAAAACCCAAACTAATAACAAAAGAACAAAGACTCTGCCACAGATGATCTTTCCATGTCTCCATGTCTCTTTCCTTAACTTATTTATGCTGGGAGGTAGCTCATAGATATGGAGGGTGATATTTGCCTGATTTTTGCCTCCTAACCCTGTTGCAGATGGGGAATCTTGGAAAGAGTAACTTCCTAGTCTAACATTGACCCTGTGGGTTTTATATCTACCCCAGGCCATTTCAGAAGCACCAGCCATCAACAATTCATGGGATAGAGCTAACCACAATATTATTGCAGGGATGCTCATGTGAAACTTTTCCATCTAAGGAACACAAACAGTTCCATCGATTTCGCTAGCACCCTAGAGGTTAAGTGTAAGTGAGAGCTGGGCTTGTGGGGTAGGATTTGGAGAAGGGCTGGCATAATGATTTCTGAGTTGTTTCCTAACTTTGCCAAAAAGCATTACTGAGAAATAGAAAGTGGGTGTGATCAATTCTCAGCACCTTAGAACATCACTGCAAGAAGTTATGTAGCCCATAATTCTACATTTATGACGGACAATCTACCAGTCTATTTCAGAAAGAGGGACTAGCATTGTTTAGTGCCACACATCTAGTTGGTGGTGGACCTAAGTGAAGAATTCAGATCTCCTGTTTCATATATGATCATTAGCTGCCAAGACATTACATTGTGTACCCCAAACAGAATTAATGAAAGTACACAAACATAGCCAGTCCCAGAAGTGGGATGTTAGCAGTCATGATCATTCACTCAAGCTGCTCTGTCTGGTTAGGTTTTCATTGCTATGATAAAGTTCCACGACCATAAGCAACTTGGGAAGGAAGAGGATTATTTCCAGTTCTATCACTGAGGGAAGTCTGGGCAGGAACTGAAGCAGAGGCCATGGAGGAATGCTGCTTACTGATTTGCTCCTTCTGACTTGCTCAGCTCACTTTCCTTTTCATTGCGGGACAACACTGCTTCAGGGATGGCACTGATCACAATGGGCTGGGTCCTCCCACATCAATCACGAATCAGAAAAATGCCCCACAGGCAAAGGAACTGATGCCGAGGCCATCAGACTGTGCATACTTGTGACAGGGGCTAAATGGTACAGAGTGCTCATTCTACTTCTGCCAGACCTCAGTTACTCACACAGGGCCCTGGAGTTATTCAGAGGACATCGTTAGGTCTGTGTTGTGCCTGGTTCTGAAGGGCATAATCTCTGGAACAGAGTGCAGTCAGTTTAGGAATTCCACAAGCTAGTCTCACCCACGAGTTTGAGCTCCAGCAGGGAGCTGACTTTCTTGTTGTTTCTCTCTCCTCTCTTCTTGTGGGAAATTGGACATAGCATTTGATCTATCAATGACCACTCTCTCTTTAAATTTACATGCTATAATTTTTCTTATGGTGTTCTGGATCAACACACTGGATATTTTGAAAGGCACCCCGGTCTTACCCTCACTGTCTTGTTTGGAAGGGCTCACATTGTGACTTCTGGGCTGGGAACTGGAAGTCACAACTCTGGTTTCAACTTTGATATCAATGTTCAGGGTGACCTTGAGAGAGTGGCTTCTTGATTCTAGTTCGGTTCCTTATTTAGTCAAGTCATTTGGAGCTGATGATCTCTGAGGCTCCATTTATGGTTTATATGCAATCAACTAAAAACAAGACCGTCAGGATGGTATGTTCATTCAGATCAGGACTTTATGTTCATTTGTGTTTTATAGACGACTTTCAGTCCTTGTGTACTTACAAGCTTGGTGATATGCAATGGGCAAAATGGTATGATTTTGCTGTGAAAAAGTTCAGAGAGAAGGGATGTTATTTGACCAAGGACAAGGACAAAGAAGGACTAAGCCACAGTGTTTGAATTCCTGTCCCTCACCCCAGGTTCTTTTCACTTTGCCTCATGTATCACCGGTTTTAGTTACTACATCATGCTTAATGATTTTCAGAGACAATACATGTATTAATTGCTCTGTGCCCATGAACATATGAAACTGTGTACAAGCCCAGGTTCAGCGGCATTTTCTCTACATATTTTTTTTTAAGTAAGGGGTCTTACTATGTTGCCTAGGCTGACTTCAGACTCTTCAACTCAAGTGATTCTCTGACATTAGCCACTCTCTGCAGTAGCTAAGCCGATAGCCACAAGCTACTACATCTAGATACTTCATACGTTTTGACTCTACTATATTCGAGGGGAAAGAATCAAGTAATGCCTAAGAATTTGTTTATTAAGACAATGGTTTTGCTTATTAACTAAGAAGGAATCACAGTGTTTATGGCCAACAAACATGCCATTCACTTTCCCTGAAGCTCCAAACCAGAAGCCAGTGTTCCTTCTAACCTACACGTCTCTTGTTCAGCCTGTGGACAATGTGGAACACTTTTGATCTGGGGCTTTCATTCCTGGATGCATGTCTTCTCTGCCATCTCCTGACTTGGGTTTTTAATGCACATATACTCTATGTTTTTTTTTCCTCTCCACAAGAATGGTAACTGGTGAATTGAGTTTCACAAACACACGAATAATGAATTAACATGGTCTAATGCCTTGTCTGATGTCTCATGATTTTTTAGAGTGATATAATTCTTGTTCAAAAGCAAGCTTAACAGTCTATTTAGAAGGGTTTTTTTGGTAACTAAAATTTTAATTGATACTTGTCTAAATAGTTTTGCCTAAATTCCTTTTTTTTTTCTGACAGGCTTTCTCTGTGTAGCTCTGACTGTCCTGGAACTCACTCTGTAGACCAGGCTGACCTCAAATCCACAGAGACCCTCCTGTCTCTGCCTCCATAAGTGTTGGTGTTAAAGACATGTGCCACCACTGCCAGCTTGTCTGTAATTCTCCTTTATTTAAAGAGAAATCCATTGGAGTACAGGTAGCCAAAATTACTAAATAATTATATATATATATTATGTATGTGTGTGTATATTATATTATATATACATCCATATAGACACACATATACACATCCATGTATATATTCTGACTCTGTTAAGATATAAATATGTATCTTAAAACATATTTTAAAAAATAAATCCTTTTAAAGGTAGATGCCATTTGTAGAAAAAGAAAAAGTATTACCTGGAGATTTTTTTTTTTGGGTAGAGTTAATTTTGAGATCCTGTTTTACTTCCTGCCGGCCATGACACTGTAGACAAGTCAGTTATTCCTTTCTTCTGAGTCCAGTTCCTTCAGCCAGAGGATAATAACATCTGTTAAATGGAGTTGACGTGATAATGGACTTGAAAGTGTTCTGTAAGCTGAAAAGAACATCATGCATAATGGAGACTATTATTATCAGTATTATTATTTTAGAAGTTATTCCATAGCATGTAAATGGAGCCTGTACAGCTCCTTTGGGTGCTTCTAAGTATACAGACTGTGTTTACAAATTTAACTCAAATCTAGTGTGAGGGTCAGTTTTAATTGTCAACCTGATCTCACCTAGACTCATCTAAAAAGTTTCAATGTGAGACTGTCCGAATATGATTGGCTCATGGGCATGTCTGTGGGGAATTACCTTGATGACCGTAATTGGGCTGGAGGACCTGCCCACTGTGGGTGACATAATTCCTTAGACAGAAAATGTATCAGAATGAAGAACTCAAACTGAGCACAAGCATGCATGCATAATTCACTGATCTCTGTTTTAATTATATCTTCTCATTAGCTCCTCCCATTTTGTGACGTCTATGCCACTAAGGACTGTGACCTGCAACTCTGACCAAAAACAAATACTTCTTCTGCTGTGTTGCTTTTGTAAGGCTATTTTATCTCAGCAATAGGAAACGCTACCAAGATGGCTGGGATGAGGTATGCCGACCAATGCTAGCAGCCCTAGGCCCTGATTTCGAGGGCTCCTTTCTTCTGTGATCACAGATATTACAGCTGCATCCACCCTTCTGCCAAAGTCACTGTGGGCCCACTGTGCACCAGGCAGCGTTTCAGACAAGTGTTCACATCCTGCTTATGTTATGAGAAACCGAAGGGTCCTCAAAGCTGTATGCGCAGATGAGGCGGAGGGCAGGGGTGCAGCGTGGAGCTTAGGATGGATGGTGGCCTATATTGTGCCATAAATAGTTGCTTCATGAACTCCGAAGCCAGCACCTATGCTTTGTTGTCTGTCTCTACCCACTGTGACCCTTTGCCATCCTGTGCCCTTAATGAGAATTTACGTTAGAAGCAGAAAGACACGTTGCATGACCAGAATTGCAGGGGTTAGGTTTCTGAACTCTGCC
The DNA here is from genome assembly GCF_903992535.2 of Arvicola amphibius. Taxonomy (NCBI): domain Eukaryota; kingdom Metazoa; phylum Chordata; class Mammalia; order Rodentia; family Cricetidae; genus Arvicola; species Arvicola amphibius. The sequence goes on from NC_052056.1 coordinate 65,131,104, forward strand.
TCAGACACTTGAGAAAAAAAAGTTTAAATCCAGCTATTGATTAAGAGAGATTTGTGCCTGTCCCCAGATGACACCTGCCGAGCCTGCACCTGCGTGCAGACACATTGGCACCGCTACAATTTTGCTTTCACCCTCCTGAGACAACGGGCCTCATTCTTCCAAGTGCAGGATGTTTAAGGTTCTGAGATAAAAGCTCCTCTTTCATGTGCTTGTGACTCACCAGGCAGGAAGGCTTCAGGGATGTGCGGAGCTCTTTCAAAAGCTGTAAGGATGCTATGCGTGCTTCCATTTGAAGCCTTGAAACCTTTGAAACTTGTTTAAGAAAAGATTTGTTGTTTTTTAAATTGTGTGTATGTGTGTGCCCACCTGTGTGTAGGTATGTGCAGGTGAATGCACAAGCCAGAGTTGTTGGATCCTTGGAGCTGAAGTTACAGGTGGTTGTAAACCTCCTGGCGGGGGTTCTGAGAATTGAACTTGGATCCTCTGCAAGAGCAGCACATGCTCTTAACCACTAAGCCATCTCTCCAACCTATCACACTCATTTTCTGCCAAAGATAGTCACGCTAAATCTCCAATAGCTAAACCTCAAATAGCTATGGTCTTTTTCAGCCTGTTTGGTGTTATGATCACGGGACTGACCACTTGGTATTGGATAACCAATTAGGAGGTTCTTCCCTGGGGAGGATTATTTCCCTTGCTTTCAGCATTGCCTGTAATTCTTTGTCCATGGGTGGGTATCTATGAGATTGCCATCTTCCAGGTCTCAGTTAGGCAGTCATATTGTTGCAGTATCACAGTTAAAGCTTTCCTATCACTTGAAGGAGATACAATCCCCGAGCCGATTTCCTGGTCCTCTGGCTCTTGCAGTCTTTCCGCCCCTCTTTCTGTAATGTTCCATGAGCCTTAAGTTCAGGAACCTTGTTGTAGATATAGCAGTTGGGACTGAGCATCCCATAATCACTTAGTTGGGAGATTTTTAATTACCAATTCTATCTCATTGGGTGTTTTAATTCTGTTTAATTTATCTATTTTAATGTTAACTCAATGTTGGTAGGTCATATGCATCTAGAAATTCATCAATTTTCAGTTAAGTAGAACATGGGGTTTTAAAGTATATTCTTGTGATTATCCAAATCTTGGTGTCTGCTGAAATCTTTTTTCTTCTCCAATTTTACTAATTTGGGTCTTCTGTCTTTCTTTTGGTTAATTCAGATAAAGTTTGTCAATCTTATTTATCTTTTCAAAGAACCAACTTTTAGTTTCATTGATTCTTTGTGGTTTTTAAAATTTCTGTTTCATATATTACTTTAATGGAATTGTTGGCAATCTGTCACATTTCTCGAAAGATTATAGACATTAAGACAAACACAGAGATGACAGAGTCATCTCCTTCTAAGAGCTTACTTTTGGATGATGAAGAACTTACAGCAATAATTAGATGGGAACACATGCTCAGCAAACAATTCATGACAGAATGTGTTTACCCAGGGTATACTCTTCTAAGAGTAAAAAGGGTTTAGTGGAAATAGGAAATCTTGTTTGCTTTATTTCTATAATGTGATATTTGAGATAGTTTTGTAGAAAACTCAGGAGAAAAATTTTTGAGAATAAATGGTAACAAGGTGGGACAGGAAGCATGTTTTCCAGATGTGAACAATGTTCTGGAGGCAGAGATGTATCAGAGATGATCTGGGCATCAGAAATGGCTGTGTGCAGACCTAGAGAGTACGACATCCACATGCTGCTTGAAGAGGCTTTTGAGGGTCACCTTGACTGCCAGCTCAACTTGTGTGTAATTGTATAGGCAATGCTGCAAGACACTGAAGTGCTATTTGGAGGCATTTAGTGATTGCCAAGTATAACCTAAATCTTTAGTTCTATAATTACTGGTTCATAATTACTTAGCTTCCTGTGTGTGATAGATTTCCTGGGGTAACTGGAGATCTAGTCTCTTATTAAATGCCATTGAATTTCCTGATAAATGAAGTCCACAAAAGACCTTCAGAAAGGGGTTTTCCAAACTTTTGAGTTTGGCTTAAGTATCATGAATAATTTTCTTGCTTTGGTAAAGGTGCCCTAGAGATTTAGTAAGTCTACTGAGCCATTAGGTTTTTTTTTTTTTTTTTTTTTTTTTTTGATAGAAAACACTCTGGCCTGGGTAAGAATAAAAAAGAAAGTAAAACCTTTCCTATCTTCCTTTGCAGTTACAGTCCTTTGGATCATAGCCTCATCTTCCCCCTTGCTTTAATTATAAATACTATCCTACTTTCTGTGTGTTATTTCCTTTTATTCTTCATTTATGACTATAATATTCTCAGTGATTTAAGATTTAGCTTATTTACCTAATTGTCAAAATACAGTTTTAACTTCGTTTCTCTTTCAGGTTCTTAAATTTATGAATTTAAACGTGACTGTTTATGGATGCCTAGTTTCACTCTTTCAAACCTGTTCTTTAAAATGCAGAAAGGACAGAAATTACAGGGGTTCAGCTATCAAGTAGCTTTGGAATGGTGGGAAAGTCTTGAGTTCCCTCTTTTCCTGTTCATCTCCTCCTCCTTATTGACTATCTGTTGGGTGTAGGTACTCTCTTGCAGACCGAGGGCTCTAGTAAAGGTTGTGGAATATTCCTTTACACTGTGTGAATAAATGTTGCTGTAAGTGATTTAATAAAGAATCCAAGTGACTGATAGCTAGGCAGGAGAGTTTGGGAGGGAAAGCCAGACTAGGAGAATTCTGGAAAGAAGAAGGTCAGAGTCAGAGGAGTCGCCAAGAGACACAGAGGGAGCAAGACATGCTGGAAAACAGGTAAAGCCATGAGCCACATGGCAATACATAGATTAATATAAATTGGTTAATTTAAGTTGTAAGAGTTTTTTTTTTCAATAATAAGTCTGAACTATCGACCGAGTATTTATAATTCATATTAAGTCTCTGTGCTGGTTATTTGGGGAATGTAGAGCTAGAGACATGGCTTGCAGGTAGAGCATTCGCTCCTTTTCTGGAGAAAGAGACTTTGGTTCCTAGCACCCATGTTGGGTGTCTCACCAAAACCTGACTCAGGTACCAGGGCAGCCAACATGTTCTTCTGTTCTCCATGGGCACCTCTACACATGTAGCATGCACATGCATGCACATAGATAAAATGAAAATATGTCTTTAACACATCCACATACAGTATATAGCATTTAGGGGAAATTATTCATCAATTGTGTGGGTTACTTATCAGGCTTTATGGACCTCTCCTTCAGAGCAGGAAGAGGGAAACAGGGAGCCAAAGAGAGTGTCTGTGGACACAGAGACACCTACCAGGTAGGACTGATTTTCTGAAGCTTGTTTAAAAGTTCAGAGAATGAAAGGGGGAGATAGAAGCACAGTTGGAAGGATGGCTAGACCAGAGCTTGGGCTGTATCACACTGGAGAGGGTTTGGGTGAGGGGTAGGGTGTAAGATGCACAACCAGGCAGAAAGAGAACCCATCAAATTGCTGAGTACACAGGCCTGGAGCAGGAGGAGGTAGTGTTGCACTTGGTCCAGATTTCTTTTTTGCAGCCTCAGTAGCTTGGAAAGTCAAGGTCAGGTCTTCAAGGAGACTTTGCTGGGGAAGGCAGATATGGGGAAAAGACTGTGTAAGGGTTAGAACAAGATTTAGCCTTGGAAGCTGCTATGGTGGGTGTTTTTGTCAACTCGATGCAAGCTAGGATCATCTGGGAAGAGAGAATTTTCATCGAGCAAAACAAAAATTATCTATCAGATTAACCTGTAGGTAAATCTGTGAGGCTTTTTTTTTTGAGTGATAATGGTTGATGTGAGAAGACCAGGGTGCTGTTTTAAGTGCCCTCCCTGGGCTGGTTGTCTGGAGTGCTATAGGAAAGAACATCGAGAAAAGAAGAGAGCAAGCTGGGAAACGTGGTCCATGACTCCTCCATGGTCTTTAATTCAGATTTTGCCTCAAGGATACTGGCTTGAGTTTATCCCCTGACTTTCCTTCATGATGTAAGCTATCAGGTGAAATGAACCCTTTCCTCCCTAAGTTGCTTTAGGTCATGGTGTTTATCATTCCAATAGTGACCCTAAGTAAGACAACAGTCAAGGAGCAATATATGGCGGAGTAGGCAAACAAAAATAATCAACACTGAGCCAAGGAGAAGGAGGCCAAAGGATTCACCCACACTTATCAGATTGCCTTGGAAGACCCCTTCACCTTGGCTCCTCTAGCTGGCAGCTCCCCTGCTCAGATGCTATCACAACTGTCTTAAGTAGTCAAATCCAACAGGACAGGGATTTGAATTGGTCCTTTAGATATGGTACACTTCTGGCTCACTAGACTCTCAGGAGGGTCAAAGTTATATATTTGATCCACCCTCAACATGATTTTCTCCTCATCATCTTTCTACTGTAGAAACACTAATTCACCTTCAATGTCCTCTTATTCTCTCCACAGAGCCTTTGCTGCTGAGGCTCAGCAATGAATTCCCTTCTTGGGAAAGACCTCTGTAGAAGGAGCGGTGGGCTGAGCTGCGTTCCCGCGGCCCCAGCTCCCGGCCACCAGGCTAGCTTATGCCCCGAAATAACAACACACAAGCTGTATTCATTTAAACACTTCCTGGCCCATTAGTTTCAGCCTCTTACTCACATCTTGACTAACCCATGTCTAATAATCTGTGTAACACCACGAGTGTTGTCTTACTGGGAAAATTGTAGCGTATGTTCATCTTGGGCTGGAGCTTCATCATATCTGTCTCATAGAGGAGAGGCATGGCGATCTGACTAACTTCCCAGCATTCTGTTCTGTCTACTCCACCCACCTATGTTCTAACCTATCAGGCCAAGCAGTTTCTTTATTACTTAACCAATGAAATCATCTGATGCATAGAAGACACACCTACATCAGACCTAAACATCCTTCATTGTCTCCTGGCCCTTTTTCGTTCTCTCTCTCTCTCTCTCTCTCTCTCTCTCTCTCTCTCTCTCTCCCTCTCCCCTCCTCCCTTGCCACAGTGATGGAGGAGGGTCATCTGTCTATGTGTTACTTTCATTTGTTAATAAAGAAACTGCCTTGGCCCTTTAATAGGACAGAAAATTAGGTAGGTGGAGTAAATATAACAGAATGCTGGGAGAAAGAAGCCGAGTCTGGCAGACGCCATAGCTCTCCTCTCCGAGATGGACGCAGGTTAAGATCTTTCCTGGTAAGCTACCACCACGTGGTGCTACACAGATTACTAAATATGGGTTAAAGCAAGATGTGAGAGCTAGCCAATAAGAGGCTAAACTAATGGGCCAGGCAGTGTTTAAAAGAATACAGTTTCCGGGTAATTATTTCGGGTAAGGCTAGCCGGGTGGCGGGAAGCAGCCCCTGTCCCATTACTACACCACAGCAGTGGTGGGAAGATGCCTCACCTAAATGTATATCCCCTTGAAATGTATTCAAAGGTTAAATCTTACATTCTGTAGGTGGTTAGTTTTCCTTCTAAGCTCACAGTCCACTTGCTGTAATTTGCACACATAACATATCTTACATCTTCTTGGAGTCGCTCAGTTCCATGGGTTTTGAAATGCATGGTTATTTTTGTGGGGAATTACCAAGATAGTGGATATAAAGTAGCTATTATGTTAGATCAAAATTAGGATATTTTGTTTACTTAATTTAGCATATGGAATTAAAAACATCTTGACCATAAGTGAAAACTAGTTGTACACCTTGCATCTAAGAAAAAAAAGTTTTCTAAATCATCACCCTGCCCCTCTTTTCAATTCTCTGAGGCTGTACAAGAGCAAAAACCTTCTGCTCTCTCAACAGTTATGCTATTTTAACCATTATAGTCACATAGTGCTGACAATCTGAATTTATTCTGTAAATAATCCCTAGTGAAAGTTGACACTGTGCAGTTTAATTTCATAGGCTCTTTGACTTTCTGAGAACTGTCTCTTCTGAATCCTGATGTCCTGTCTCCCCAACTCCCTCTATTTTCTTCCAACTCACCCGAAATCAGACTTTAGTGGTTCTCCATTCGAGGCTGGAATAATAATTATTCTTTATATTTTAAAACAATTTGAAAACACACATACATAAACAAAGCCTCAAAGTAAAAAAGGTGCTGCTCCCCCTTGCACTCCCCCATCTCCATCTCTGCCCTCTCAGAGTGTCTGCCCTCTGTACTTAGGAGACATTAGTCTTTTGGCCCTGTTACCCACAGCCGATAATGCTGGATGTAATCACAGCAAGTGATTTGGCATGTGCATTGGTATGGAAATGGGTTTCCAAATGCCCAGTAATGTATCCTTCTAGAATGCATCATCCTTTTCAATACACTTCTTCAACATAGTTTCTTTCAATTGAAGAACCCCCCCCCCGGCATCTATTGGGAAGGTGGGGGTGCCTCTTCTCCTTCAAGCAGGAGGATTCTTTATAGGTAGTTGCTATAGTTAGTTATAGAAGCCAACATTTCTTTAAAGGAAGGAAAACACCATGTTTGGGGATGAAGAAAGAAAGATTTGAGGTAGATGTTGTCTAGTTTCAAGTGAACTTAATACAAGCTAGAGTCACCTGGGAGGAAGGAACCTTTTGATTGAGAAAATGCCTCCATAAGACTGTGCTGTAAGCAAGCCCTTAGAGAAGTTTCTTAACAAGTAATTGAAAGGGGGGGTGGTCCCAATCCATTATGGAGTGTGGCAACTCTGGGCTCTATAAGAAAGCAGGCTAAGTGAGCCATGAGGAGCAAGCCAGCAAGCAGCATTCCTGTGTGACTTATGATTCTAGATTCTTGTCTCGCTTCAGTTCCTGACCCGACTGCCTGATGCACTGTTATATGGAAGTGCGAGTGAAATAAACCCTCTCTTCCCAAGACTTTCATGGTCATGGTGTTTCCTCGCAGCAATAGTAACCCTAACCAGGACAAGGTATTTTACGTTTCCCGATTAGAAGGGAAGTAACAATTGGACAAAACTAGAGGAAATGGGTAATCTGAACACTCAGCTCTATATCTGTGCGCTCAGGATTGGAAAATAAAACCTAACAGACTATGATTTATGAATTTCTTTACCTAAATGTTTCTTTCTCTTCTGCCCACATGAGGGTAATGGTTCAGCTTCTGAAAGGCCAACGCTCCAGACAAAATCCTCAAAGATCTCTTTCTACAACTTGAAGATCCAGCAAATAAGGAGCCCGAATGGCTCCAACGAGTGGAAAGCACTGGAGCTCCTCAGGCGGACCCGACATGAGTCAGCACTGCCGGTCGAGGTTCCTTCTCAGCTGCTCCTAGCATGTTAGGAACGGGGGAACGAAATGGTTTGAAGGTGCAGTGTCAGCCCTGGCTTTATCCATTCAGCCATGTGCCCACCGACTCACTGGGGAATCTGGAATATGATTGCTTTGTGCTGGCACTATGGTAAGTGATAAAAATGACACCCAACTTGTCCTAGGACAGAAATAGCATTAATGCCTGAACATAGGCCTGGACTCTGGGAAGTCCAAAGTCAGGATGCTGGTAGAGTTGGTGTCTAGTGAGGGCCCCTTCCCTGAATTGTGGTCAGCTATCTTGATGTAATTTCATTTGAAAGAAGAGACAAAGTAGTTCTCTAGGGTCCTGTTTAGACTGACACTAGTCCCATCCATGAAGGCCTGCCTTTATGGCTCACTTAGTTCTCAAGATGCCTACATGCAAATATCACAACACTGAGGATTAGATATCAATCTGAATTTCAGGGACCACAGGTTTTCAACCTATAGCACTTCCTTCATCAAGAGGCAAAAGTATAAATGCACGGTAGACACGAATAAAAAGGACTGAAGATATACTATTAAGATTCTGACCTGGGTTTGGAAAGATAAGAGTTTCCTGGGTGTTGGTTGGGGTCTGGTGGGCAGGAAGCCCAGCATGTCTGAACAGACGTAAAGCTCCACGAAACTGTCTTTTCTTCTTTACCACAGCCTGAATCACCTATCAGGTTGTGCAAATGGTAGGACTTCGGAGGTAAAAATAAAAGATGCCAGTGAAAAACGGAAAGAAGAAGAAAGAGAGAGTGTGGCAGGGAAAAACAGGGTTTGTACCTCTCAGTTCAGAGGTTGGGTGGAACACTGTCTTCATTCACTTTCTGTTCAACTACTTGGTACTTCAGTCATACATAGGACCTGCAGTGATAAAGTGATAGTACAAGCTAGTTGTCATGGAAACTGACTTTGGAAAGATGCTCTTGCAAGCTCACGTACAAAAGTCCTCACCTCTCTGAGCTGTAAGCATCTCATATGGAAGGAGGGCATTAGTCTAGAGGATAACAAGGGCCCTTCTTGGCTCTGACGTTGATGACGTTGATGTGGTATTCCTGAATGACTGTCAAGGAATGATGTTGCGGCCCAATGTTGAGCTCTCTAGCATGAGAGCCAGAAGACATCTTAAAGACTTTTGTCCTCTCTTATAGAAAAAAAAAGTAGGAGCCGAGTCTTAACCCTCTGCTACCTGTAATAACAGCTGTTAATTGTTTATGACTGATGTTTCTCCAGAAAGTAAGAAAAATGTTTATTGCATGAGGGAAAACCATTTCTGTTTTGTGTTTCAAATTCAAATAAAATTCAAGTGCTGTAAAGATGGCCTAGAACCATCAGCATCAGAATTCAGGGCCTGGAGATTGGAATATTAGACATGCCTCTGTGTGGTGCAGCAGTCTGGGTCCACCTGTAACTTCAAGATGGTCTTTGCTTCCTTAATGGGGGATGGGGTGGTGAGTTCAGAAAACACCTTTTGATGGCCGGGCGGTGGTGGCGCACGCCTTTAATCCCAGCACTCGGGAGGCAGAGGCAGGCGGATCTCTGTGAGTTCGAGGCCAGCCTGGTCTACAAGAGCTAGTTCCAGGACAGGCACCAAAGCCACAGAGAAACCCTGTCTCGAAAAACCAAAAAAAGAAAACACCTTTTGAAACATTACTTTGAAAAAAAAAGACTAAATATTAAATACTTTTTAAAAGGTGGTAAACATAAAAATCTAGTTGTCTTTTTAGTTTTGGTCAGTTTTAGAATGTCAATATCATTACGTTGCAGTTGGTCACGAACCTCCAAGTCCTTGACTGTAATGACCTTACATTAAAGCAGCTGGGAGATCCATTGTGCTATTCTACGTCTCTGCTCTTGTTTAATTTCACTCGGAAGAAATTAATCATTAATCATTTCCTCACTTTTTAATAGCAGATTGTTTTTTTTTCTAACAGCAACAAAACTAATTGTTTCTTCAGCACATCTCACTTTGCCTGTGTCAGCACGGCCGCAGTGTGAATTGGGACTTGGACTTCAGTATGAGCATGAGCATGAAGAAGAACAAAAGTAATCATGAATAAAGCTTGCCTATCACTCATCACACAAACAACAAACTTGTGTGTGTCAGCTGGGCACCGTGGAGAACACATTAAGGAGGTCATTTGTAGTCAACAACATATTCTGTGGTTACCATTTTTTAGCCCTTAACTTGAACTTCTGGTTGTGTTTGCTAAGTAAAAGGAGTGGAGTTCTGAACCTGCTAACTGTGATGCAAACAGCACAGTCCCAATGCGCGTGCGGGTACACACACACACACACACACACACACACACACACACACACACACACACACACACACACACACGTTGCTCTGGTGAGGGTAGCAATGAAGTAGGGCACCAGGGAACTGAGCTTTTTATAATCTTGTTTCTAAGAGGTTCCTTGTTCTAACTGGTTCCTTGACTTGAGGAAATGTGTTTTCACCTTACTTTTTGGACTCACCACTTTTTTCCTAATAAGAATTTAAACTACCAAATTTCTGGATTTTTTCCAGCTTTGAGACTACAATTTAAATTCTATTAACCCACAGACTGATAATATATTCTATCAATTCCACACAGTCTGCTATTAAGAATGTTTAGTCAGTAGATGAATGACGGATATTGGTTTCTTAGCTGTTTGGGACTGAATATCTATTATGTGTATGTATATATGTATGCATAAATATGTATATATATATATATATATATATATATATATATATATATATATATAACTAAAGTAGTAAATATGTTTCTACCCAGAATTCTGAAGAGAGAGAAGTTCAGGGTGAGGACAGAATGGTTTTATTCAATTATCTACATTCTTTTAAAGCCTAATTTTTGATACTATTCTTCAGACTAAACCCAGATATGGTTTTGTTCTACCAAGAGTTGGGTTGGTCTTCATAATGATCCCAAGTAAATTCGAGAAATTGCCTTAGTATATTATTACTACTTTATCTGGTTATTTTTCATTACCACAATAAAAAGGAACACTAAGCTGAAAAACACCATTTTTTTCCAGATCTTGTTTAGATTGATTATTTTAACCTATGTCAACTTGAGACCTAAACATTAATGAGATTGGCAGATCCCATTTTAAATGGGCATTATGCCAGGATAACAGATGGATCCTGAAACTGTCGGTTGATGGCTCGTGTATAATTCTCTCACATTGTCAGGTGGACATAGTCCTTAACAAGAAGTGTCAAAAATGTTTGTCAGCTGGTTTTCAGATGCCTCTCCCATGCATCATTCCCCTCCTGCAGTCTCTTCAGACTTCTACCAGTCCCCAGAGGGATCACCAATAAACCTCATGGACAGGTAAAATATGCCTGGGTAATTTGCTTGCTTTCCTGCCTTGGCCAGCCTTCCATAGCCTGTTTTTTACTCATGACCTGAACCATTTCTATGGAAACTACTGCTCATTGTTTTTTTCTTAGGGAGAGTGTTCTTACATTATCACTCAAGGAAGAGAGAGTGAGAACCTTACAAATAGCAAGTAATCAAAATATGGTTCCTGTCTGAAAGACCATTCTACTGTCCACAGCACCCCCCCCCCTCTCTCTCACACACACACACCACATTGGCCCATCATCTTGACTTTTGAAACATTTTTTTTCTCTACCTTATTCTCGCTTTGCTGTGACTAATTTCTTCTGCCCAAGGATGTTTATGAAGGCACCGGCTGCTTAAAATGGACCCTTTTATTCAGGCCCAGAGACCCTTGAATCTGAGCCTTATTATTAATGGTCTTTTCCTCATAATAAGCCATGAGCACATCCATTAGCCGTCCTCCTGCCTCATGGTGCTCTTCCTACCTCTGGCAGGTTACTGAAGACCTAGTTTAGTGTATGCCATTAGGATTAGTGATGGATACCTCCCATTTGCCAAGTAAATTGGCTTTATTGCTGTTAGAAAGCATTATCTCATTAAACTCATTGTTTAATCATGAGGTAGCAACTAAAACTGTTATTGTTTGAATATTAAAGATCCCTCTTAGGCTCACGTATTAAAGCCGTGGTCCTTGGCTAGTGGGGCTATTTTAGAACATTCTGCAAACATTAGCAAGTAGAATCCAGCTGGAAGAAGCAGGTCACTGGGTTCTTCCAGTCTCTGTCCCTCTGCTTCCTGTCTACCATGAAGTTATGAACTGCTTCAGCAAAGCTCTCCCTGTCACGATATTCTGCCTAAGCATATGAAGCTGAGCAGCCATGGGTTGAATGTCCTGAAACAATGAGCTGAACTAAATCACCCTCCATCACATTGTTTCTGGCAGGAATTATGTAAATATATTATATAATGTGAAAAAATAAAATTTATGCCCTGACAATGCTGCTGCAGGCATGGGCAGCCCATGTATGGTAGTTCTGTTGAACTTGTCCATATTGGGTTTCATGGTCTAAGTTGATGAGGATGACTGACCAGGTCTCTTCCTTAAGTGGGCACCAGATCTCATTACAGACGGTTGTGAGCCACCATATGGTTGCTGGGAATTGAACTCAGGACCTCTGGAGGAGCAGGCAGTTCCCTCTCTCTAGTCCTCATGTACCTCATGTATAATACACTCTTCTGGAAGCTGAAGATGTAGTAGTGAGTCAAGTCACCGTGTGCTCTGGCCTTAGGAAATGTATATGATGATGATATTTGAATTGAACACTATTAGTGGAGTAATGAACACTTCTTCTACTTTATGGTGAGTATGCATTTATAGGGATGAATGTGCTTCAGTTACAGATGGCCAACCGTTGTTTATAATATATTTATATTATCCAATTATAAAGAGTGGATATTAAAAAGGTGATTGCTGATGATATGATAGTTTACATAAGCGATCCCAAAAATTTTACCAAGGAACTTCTATGACTCATAAACAATTTCAGTAATGTATCTGGGCACAAGATTAACTCAAAGCCGGGCGGTGGTGGCGCAGGCCTTTAATCCCAGCACTCGGGAGGCAGAGGCAGGCGGATCTCTGTGAGTTCGAGACCAGCCTGGTCTACAAGAGCTAGTTCCAGGACAGGCTCTGAAGCCACAGAGAAACCCTGTCTCGAAAAACCAAAAAAAAAAAAAAAAAAAAAAAAGATTAACTCAAAAAAATTCAGTAGCTTTCCTGTGCACAGATGATAAAAGGGCTGGGAAAGAAATCAGAGAATCAACACCCTTCACAATAGCCACAAATGGCATAAAATATCTTGGAGTAACTCTAACCAAACAAGTGGAAGACTTGTATGACAAGAACTTTAAATCTTTAAAGAAAGAAATCGAAGAAGACACCAGAAAGTGGAAAGATCTCCCATGCTCCTGGGTATGCAGAATTAACATAGTAAAAATGGCAATCTTACCAAAAGCAATCAACAGATTCAATGCAATGCCCATCAACATCCCAGCAAAATTCTTTACAGACCTTGAAGAAAAAAACAGTACTCAACATCATATGGAAAAGCAAAAAACCCAGGATAGCCAAAATAATCCTGTATAATAAAAGAACTTCTGGAGGCATCACAGTCCTTGATTTCAAATTCTACTACAGAGCTACAGTACTGAAAACTGCCCGGTACTGACTTAAGAACAGATAGGAGGACTAATGGAACCAAATAGAAAACACTGATATTAATTCACACTCCCGAAAACACCTGATTTTTGACAAAGAAGCAAAAAAATATCAAATGGAAAAAAGAAAGCATATTTAACAAATGGTGCTGGCATAACTGGATATAAACATGTAGAAGAATGAAAAAGACCCATATCTATCACCATGCACAAAATTCAAGTCCAAATGGATAAAAGACCTCAACATAAAGCCAGCCACACTGAACCTTATAGAAGAGAAAGTGGGAAGGACACTTGAACACATTGGCATAGGAGACCACTTCCTAAATATAACCCTAGCAGCACAGACACTGAAAGAAACAATTAACAAATGGGTGGGACCTCCTGAAACCGAAAAACTTGTGTAAAGCAAAGGACACAATCAACAAGACAAAATGACAGTCTACAGATTGGGAAAAGGTCTTCACTAGCCCCACATCAGACAGAGGTCTGGTCTCCAAAATATACAAAGAACTCAAGAAATTTGTCATTAAAAGAATACATAATCCAATAAAGAAAATAGAGTACATACCTAAACAGAGAACTCTCAACAGAGGAATCTAAAAAGGCTGAAAGACACTTAAGGAAATATCAACATCCTTAGTCATCAGAGAAATGCAAATCAAAACAACTCTGAGATTCCATCTTACACCTGTAAGAATGGCCAAGATCAAAAAAACACTGATGACAACTTATGCTGGAGAAGTTGTGGGGAAAGGGAACACTCCTACATTGCTGGTGGGAATGCAAGCTGGTACAACCCCTTTGGATGTCAGTGTGGCAATTTCTCAGAAAGTTAGGAAACAACCTTTCTCAAGACCCAGTAATGCCACTTTTGGGTATATATCCAAAGGATGCTCAGTCGTGCCACAAGGACATGTGCTCAAGTATGTTCATAGCAGCGTTGTTTGTCATAGCCAGAACCTGGAAACAACCGAAATGCCCCTCGACCAAAAAATGGATAAGGAAAATGTGGTGCATTTACACAATGGAGCATTACACAGCAGACAAAAAGTAATGACATCTTGAATTTTGCAGGAAAATGGATGGAGCTAGGAAACATTATTTTGAGTGAGGTAACCCAGACACAGAAAGACAGTTATCATATGTACTCACTCATAGGTGGGTTTTAAACATAAAGCAAAGAAAAGCAGCCTACAAACCATAATCCCAGAGAATTTAGAGAACAATGAGGACACTAAGAGAGGCTTATATAGATCTAATCTACATGGGAAGTAGAAAAAGACAAGATCTCCTGAGTAAATTGGGGGCATGGAGACCTTGGGGGAGGGTTGAAGGGGGGAGAGGAGCAGAGAAAAATGTTGAGCTCAATAAAAGTCAATAATAAAAAAGAAGGTAATTGAGCATGAAGACCAGACAATTGTAGTAATATTGCATTTGTATTTTAACAATTAAAGCTTGCCTGAAGATCAGAGAGTAAAACAGCCTCACAGACCTGATCAGTCTTACAGGCCAGGCAGAGGTGACACACACCTTTAATCCCAGTAGTCACACTAGTTTGCCATAGAACCTGGGCGATTATGGTGCACGCCTTTAATCCCAGCCCTACAGAGGAATATAAGAGAGGATAAGACAGCTCTCAGACACAGTCTCTTTCTGAGGATTCCTAGAGGCAGGAACGCCATTTTGAACTGAAGTTGAGCCAGTGTCTGGGTGTTTTGTTTTTCTGATGTTTGGGCTGAACCCCAATTTCTGTCTCTGGATTTTTATAAATTGTGCTACAGGTCAAGAATCCTCTCCATTGATATTCAGGTCTTCCAGAAGAATTGGATAAGTATATGTAATAAATGTATGTGGCTGGGAATTGATTTGACAGTAGCAAGACAGTTTAACTGTGTGGTAATGCATTGCTGTTAACAAATTCCAACCATATGAATTATTTCTGTATATTCTGGCAAGAAGCAAAACTAGAAGCATTGTAATCACAGCAACTCTAAAGGCTAATAAAAAACGATGACAACTTCAAAGCCTGACTGGACAACTTAGCCTAACATGTGGGAGGCCCTAGGATATACTAACTGACTAACCAACTAACCAATAACAAGCCAATTAACTAACCAACTAACTGACAACAAACCAATCAACTAACTAACCAACTAACCAATAACCAATCAATTAACTAACTAAATAAATAACCAAACAAACAAGTAAATAAATAAAACTGCGCTGAAACAATGGGTACAAAAATGAAAAACTTGGACAACAAGAATGTGATAATATCAGGTTATTCTGAGAACGGGGAACTAGTACCATCTAGTCACTGGCATTTGAAAGAGCTAAGTGCCAGTCCATTTCTGGGTTTCAGGTTCTTCCTCTAAAAGTTTATCATAACTAGATCAAATGATCTCTGATTGACACTTTCAGGAAGCATTTCCTTCTTTAAATATTTTCTCATAGTGTGGGGAGAAGATTAGCCCCTATGACCAGAGAGAGCTGGGGACTCGAATGCTCCCAACCTTGACTTTTAGTGCACTTGAATCTGATACCACATTATTATATAATAGTGAGTAAAATCAATTTGAATTACGGATGGTATAACACGTTCATGTTTATGATGATCTCTGCCTCTTTCCATGTCCCCTTTGTCACTGTAACTCATATCTTGTGGGAAAACCTCAGACACACTAGCAACCTCTTACATTCAAGAGTGCTTTCGGAGTCCCGTGTGGCCACAAGTCTAGCTTTGCGAAGCTAAGACCTCAAAACCTAGCATGGTGTCTCTCCTCCAGGCAGCTTCCTTAACACCATCAGTCTCATGGTTGCCAAGCCTTAGCCTCTTCGCTTTACTGATGGCAGCTTG
This sequence comes from Arvicola amphibius, assembly GCF_903992535.2. Classification (NCBI taxonomy): domain Eukaryota; kingdom Metazoa; phylum Chordata; class Mammalia; order Rodentia; family Cricetidae; genus Arvicola; species Arvicola amphibius. The sequence goes on from NC_052056.1 coordinate 65,146,800, forward strand.
TCTTTTACCATACAATATTTTTAAAATATCATTTGTTTTTATCGTCTTTAAAAATTGTTATGTTTCTGTAGGGCAGATGTTATGCTTGAGTCATACTTTATAGTCTCTGTGTTTTAGATTGTCCATCTTCAAGATAGAGAGTGCTAACCCATGAGAGTTTTGTGAAGGTAAGATTAATTCAAGCATCTGCAACCATTATTATAGTACATAGCACAAGTAGCTTCTTAGTACTAGCTCAAGAGTAATAACATTATTTGTAACCACAATGTCTTCGTCAATGTTATAAAATAAAGCACACAAGGACCAATATGGCAAATAGGGTTAATCCATCTCCATCTCATGTGTTCCATTGGTCAAGAAACTCTGTAGACTTCCAAAATGACTCAGAAGCCAGTTTTTGTATTTTGTAGTAAAAATGAGAAACAGAAAAAGGATATATACATAAATAATTATGATGCCCAATAGAAAATAGGAGAAGATAAAGAATCCCCACAATTCTCAATAGAGTATGTTTGTACTTAGAGAGTCAGGGAGACTGTAGAAGTGAGACAAAATTTTAGTGAGGCTCTCAGAAAACTCTAAGATGCAGATAAATATGTATTTGAGGTTTTGCAGTGGTATGGCAAAGGCATCCCAGTAAGGACTATGTAACGTGCATGAAAGTAACATCTAGAGAATTGCTTAGTACCCTACCAACCACATTTAGAAGTTGAGCTTGGAGATGAAGGGAACATTTCTGGATGTGGAGCATAGACTTTGCATTATATTTGATTTGTCTGGGTTCAATAAGGCAGATTGTTGTTTAGAACAACCAATAAAAGAAATAAAAGCTCACGAGTACTGCTCTTGCTATTGTTCTTTCTAGATGGGGAGGTGTACAAGTGACCTGGAGAGGATGGGTTGCCTCTGCCCTTAAGACAGGACCTTGAAGCTTGGTTCTGCTCCACAGTGGAGCTCATAAGAAGTACCCACTGCCACTTGAGTTCCTTCATCTGTAAAATAACCACCATTAAGAACACCAGGTATAGCACTATTGGGGAAATGTGAATTCATCCAACTGTTATAGAGATCATTATGGATAGACTTGAAGAGACTGAAAAATGGAATTACTATAGGATCCAGGAAAAATGATTTCTGAGTATACACAAGGGAATACAGTCTAAATGCCATAAATATATAAGCACATCCATGTTTATTACAACAATTGTTCACAATCATCAAGTTACAGAATCCGTCTTGATGTCTCTCAGCAGATGAGTGGGTAAGAAAACATGGCGTATGTCAGTGACTCTTAATTTTTTTGACATATAAATCCTTTTGCACCAAAGTTTTTTTTTTAAATGTGAAAGCAGGTATATAAATAAAATAGGTATACAAATCACATGTTTACTGATAGCTATAAAGAAATTTGTTTTAAAATAATTCATATATATATATATATAATTTTATCACTTACTAATGACAAAGCAAAGTTTTCTTACTGTGATGGATATGCCTATTTATTTACTTTTAATCAGTAATATGTTCTCATTTATTTGTTTATTATTTATCTATTTATTTATTTATCTATCTATCTATTTATTTATTTATTTAGTTTTTACACCCCCAGAGCATTTTTCCCTTCCTCCTCTCTTTCCAGCCCCTCTCTCTACCTTCTCTCCTCCATTTCTCTTCAGAAAAGGGCAGATCTCCCACGGATATCAACCAACCATGATATATCAAGTTGCAATGAGGATAGTGACTATTTTTTACACAAAGAATTAAATCTTGGCTAAATATTTAATGCCATGGGATGCAAAGCATCTTCAAGAATTTTGGACTTAATAGATATTTTGAATTTCAAATTATCAATCAATGCAGAGGGTGATGCTTTGCATAAATTCCTAGTAGAATATGACAGAAGCGTGTTCAGAAATTGTTAGAGATTCTGTCCTGATCCCAAGGCAAATTAATGTGATTGTTATTTTTTTTAGGTGAAGCAAAAGTCATCAACTCAAAGGCTAGCTTTAATAATTAAGCATTCTAGGACTGAGACTGTAACTCAGGAGTAGAGTGTTTGCCTCCCAAGTATGATGGATACCCTAGGTTCAATCCCCAGAACACATGTATATAATATATATTTTATATATATTACAATACAAATCGAAGAACTACTAAAGTTTGCATGCCGGAGGATGATGTAGGAAGCTATTAACAGTCTGTTGATTGTGATGAAAGCTCGTATAAACAATACAAGCACCACAACTGATAACATGTAGGCAGTTCAAATGCAAACCATGATGTTTCAGGTAGCGTCTGTTGATGTTTTGTGGTGTGAAAAGTATACATGTTGTATGTTTAGAACCAAGGCTGAATATTAGGTACAATAAACCAGAGTCAAAATGATAAAGATTGTGGGTTTTTTCTTCTCATATCTGGAATCTAGATTTAAAAAAATGAAAGAAAAATGGGGACTATATACAGGCAGAGAAGGGACAAGTAGGAGAGGAAGAAGGGCCCAAGAGAATGAGTGTGAATGACTATGGAGAATGTACAGAGATGTTCTATAAGTAACTCTAAATATATCTAAGGAATAAATACATCATGAGGTACAGTTATCTCTGTGTGACATCTCTTACAGAACAATGCTACTCTCACTGAATGTCCTACACCCCTGGATCATTGAAACCACACCTATATTTTATAATTCTCCAAATCTTTAACGTAGGCATGTATTCAGAATCTATAGCTTAGCTGACGGTAGTTTATGGTCTCTGTGATCTGATCCTCCACTGTTTGTTCCATCCCTGGAAGTCACTCACAGGATACCGTCACTGATGAGAGTCCATGTCTTGTTGAGTCATGTGATGATAAAAATTGGTAGTCATAGCCTAAGGCACTGGCGAATCTCGGGATCCCTTCTGAATCACTACAAGATTAAATTATCATCGGCCCCACGCTCTTTGTTGGGAGTAAATTTTATTTCATTTCTGTGTTTGCAAGTTGGGGTGGAAATCTACTGTGGAAAGAACCTCCTCTTTGTTGTGTGTGAGTAATCCCTTTGTCTCCTTCCATAGATCTTGCAGCTCTCTGAGTCTTCTGTGTTTGTTTTTATGCCCAAGAAAAAGATTGCTGTTTTGAGGAGCAACTATTTTATTAGGGAAATTTGGACAATTAAGAAATAGCAAGTATATAACATTTTCCCCAATTGAGCATTTTATACATGAACAAAATACAGTATAGGCTTGAGAATAGCACCCTGTGTGAGGTATTTGGCCGTTTGAGCCCTCTCTACCTCCTGAAACAAGAAAAAAAAAATGCTTGCCTTGGCACTTAAAAAAGTAGGAAGGGACATATTTTTCTATTTCAAAATAAAATATAGTTATATCTACAAGGTGCCATTCCACCCCTTGGGAACTTTCCTTCTGTGTAGGTGTTGGAAAGAAGATAAACAGAGTACCTTGGAACACCCCAGAACAGACGCTTTGTTTGGACAACTTTATAAACCTTGGAGCCTTCAGGGAACAGTGGTGGGGTGGAGGCCATAGGGGACACCTAGTCTGGATGGCACAGAAAACGGAGGGTGCTGAAGAACCACAGCCCAGAACTCCTGCCACTCTACCAGAGAAGCAAAACAAACAAGCCCTGGGATGGAGGAAGATGTAGGAAGTCTGTAGGGAGACCAGGGTAGGCAGGCGCCTGGGAAGTTACTGCAGCAACCAAGAGGAGTCCACATCATGACCACTAAGCAGGGTTCGTAAATCCCTCTGCTTTGGGGACCACAACGTGCTCAGTTCAGACACCCTAGCCTCCTCTAGAGAGCTTCAGTAAGCAGTCCTGGAAAATCGGATAGGATTGAAGAGCCGTTCCAGCCCAATCCGTTTTCTAGTTTGCAGGGGAAAATCCGGTCCGGTGTTTATTTTTAGCAGCGCTTTTCTGTGACCGAATGCTACTGCTTTCGGGCTGGGATACTGAGGACCTTATTGGGGAGAGAAGCCAGGGCGGGCGGGGGAGCGGGGGGGGCGGTGAAAAAGGGAGGGGAGGACTCTCTGCGCATGCGTGCCAGCGCCCATGCAAATCTGCTGTACATCCAGAGCAAAGTGGGATGATCTGTCACTACACCTGCAGCACCACGCTCCGAGGACAGCTCCTGCTTGCAGCTTCCAGACGCAGGTAAAAATAAATAAATAAATAAATACAATCCTGAGCGGGCCTGTGCATGCTTTTCAGTATCCGCTGTGCATAGCCACCTAACCCCTGTAGAAACAATCTGCTGCTGCTGCTAAGTGTCCTTTTGTGGCTGATCGCAGCTTCAAGGTTTAAGAAATCCCATCTTTCAGGAAGCCCGAAGGGAAAGAAGGAAGTACGGGCGAAATCATCAGATTGCCTTTCCAGATTTGGGGATCCGAAGCGGGCCCACATCTTCCTGCCAACTTCCATTGAACTTCCCTGCACTCTAAAGGGACCGAAATGGAGAGCAAAGGTATGTGGCTGTCCCCATCGGGGCACTTCCCGCTGCATGTGCGTGTGGCCAGGGCAGCCCTCGGCGAGGGGACTGCAGTGCTCCAGAGCGGGAGGAGCATCACACTAGGTCGATAGGAGGAGGATATGCTATGTCCGTTGCAGCAGCGGGAATGTGGCGAGAAGGCCACTAACTCCCACCGCGTGGAAGCCAATGTTTAATACTCCCATTAGTTGCGTAGTGAAGTCGGATGAGTTTTTTTTTCCTCCGGGTGTGTATGTGTGTGTGCGCGCGGGGGGGCGGTGGGGGGGGGTGGGCGATGGAGAAGATACCCTCCCAAAATGGAGGGGGAGGAAAGATGTGTTGGTAAAACGATTTCTTTCCTGTAAAATGGATGGACTGGGATAAATCTATTTTGTTTGCTTTAGGATTGCTGACGAGCACATTTATAGCTGATATCCAATAATGCATTGCTAAAAAAAATGTTTGAATTCCTCCACCCCACCCTACAAGCATGGTGTGTATGACCACATTCGACTGCATTTTGAATGGGTATCAGATAAAAAATTGTTTCTACTAGAAACGGCGTGTCCAGGAACTGACCTCTAAGAAGATCAGGGTAGAGAAGTACCGCTTGGCTCCTGAGCGGGATGCCGTTCACTAGTTTTGGACATGTACATATTAAAATTCCCCTCATAAGCAAATCTGCAAAATGTACACCCACCAACTGCTATATGAACTGTGGCGATCAACTTCTGGTTAGCATATCTAATGCATATAAACCAAGCAGCCTTTAAAATTGTAAGTTTGGATGTCGTTTGAACTTAACCCCCTCTGTGCAGGTCTCTTCCCCTCCTTAAAATGCCCACACACGGTTGTGATGTGGCCAGATACCCAGTAGGGCTAGAGGATGTATTTAACCCTGCTGAAATCAGAGAAATGATGTCAACTTTTATGAAACCATATTCATTACCCAGAACGGGAGAAGCTATATTTGAAGCGAGGTTTTATTTTTAACCGGAATGTCAGTCACTGTGGCAATGTACTTAGGCTCGGGGAGTGGTGTTGAGCTACCTATTTCTAGGCTGATTAACAAAACTAGAGTGTTGACAAGAGCAGCTATCTGCTCAGTATGGTTATTTTGAGTATTTAGTTAGTAGGTTTATTATTTTCACACCTCGGCACTGTGGAAAGAACCGAAATGCTGTGGATAAAGATTAGCTGGTAGCTTTCAGATGGGGCAAACTATTCCCATGACACGTTGGTGGGTATTTCCTTGTCTAACAATGTACATACGGGAAAAGATCTGTATTTCTAAATATATACATAGTGTATAACAGAATCCATTTTAAAATGAAAACCCAATCTTTCTTAAATCATAGATTAATATAATATTCTAGTTAGTTAAGTATTTCTTGGACCTTGAGTTAACAACAGAGTATCATTTTACTATGAAAAACTGTTTTTCTGCTTAGGTGACACCTGGTATTTGACCATTAAATCTGGTTATTTGGCAATGGTTCCTGGTAACATTTTGCTTCTAATTTATACAGCAATTAATGGTCAATCATCAAATGAAGACGTATCTCTCAGCGATATTTTGTGTTTTTTTTAATTGCCCATAAAGAACGCTGCCTGCTTCTCACAGTTCCAGGTGGTTTACATTGCCCAATAATAAGAGTAGACTTCCAGCCGTGCTTCCAGTCTGGGGAGTTCAGAAGGGAGACAGGATTTCAGAAATAGACCTGAGAGGAACTGGGCCAAAAGTTCAATGTTAAGTCAGACAACAGTGATACTGTGGATCCCAGCTCTGTGAGAAAGGTGATGCTCTTGCTATAAGCCAATATTGTGGTCCTTTTGCAGAGGGCTCATAATTACTTGTAGCAACGAGGAGCAAATGGAAGTCTTAATGAGTTCTAATTCCTGGACTTTACAAAGCTGAGCTGCCCAATTACCAATCATGCTGACACTAATACTTCTGCTTTTTTAAGCCAGTGAAAGTGGCATGCTAAAAAAGAATGCAGCTAACTTTAAATTTTTTCTTCTGGAAGGCTAAAGGGACATATTAATGGCAGTTGCATCTGTATTCCATTCTAATTGGAACATCTTTAATTTTTTTATTGCGATCAACTTCTTCCCCAATAAATTCAAGTGTAGTTATAGGAAAACATTATTAAGTATTAGTATGAGAACTAATTTAAATAGAGTCAAAGAATCATCATGTGATTCACTTTACTGCGCAATAGTTTCCCATAGTCTAATGGCATATTTAGACGTAAAACCTGTCACCAGCGTCAGGCAACCTTCACGTTGCCTTTGCCGTTAAAGCAGACCAGCCAAGCAGACCTGTGAGTATCCTTACTCACAAGTAAGATCAGATCTGCTTCCTTCCTTATTCCTTAACATCACTTCCTTCATCCAGGATAAAGAGGGAAATAGATCAATTCAGAGTCAGAGTCAAGGATCTTTGTGTCTCATGGTAATTACATTGTGCCAAAGACTGAGTTGGATGTATCTGAAGTAACTTCCACAGAAATTATGCCTCGCGGGTCCCAAGCGCTAGAGCCTCAGAAATAATGTAGAGTGTTTAATATTTAAACTTGTGGTTCAGAAACTTTCCTGCACTCTAGAACCACTTGGTAGGCTTCGTAAACGTTCTCATGCAGGGTCATAGCCAAAACAATTAATTAGAATGTTGGATGGGAACAAAGAGTTGCACCATTTTTTAACCGTCTTAGGGGCAATGTGCTTGAGAACCACTTACTGAGGTGCTGAGTGATAGACTGTGGTTTGCAGACACATTTAGAACTGCTGGATGCTCGTTTTTTGCTCTAGGCCTGTCGACCAGACTGATTTCTACAAAGCCCCAGGTGGTTTGTTTTCAGGGTAGAGTTTTAGGAGCGTTGATTTAAAGGTAACTGGCGTTTCTCTTCTGTTCCCCTCTCTCCTGACTGTATCACTTTTTTCTTTGCTTAGGTTCTCAACTTCATGCAGGTTGCCTCTATAAACACCTGTAGAACATTTTCTATGTAGAGAGGCTCAGGCTGCACCTCTTGAGATTCAGGTTTAGCTGGTTCTGGGGAGGGAGCTGTGCATAGTTCTTTAAGACGAAAACCCAAACAAAACAAAACAATATAAAATAGTTCCATGTTATTAGTCAGTTTTGTTTTAAAGAGGCATCAAGACAAAGGCAACCTATTAACGAAAGCACTTGACTTGGGGCTTGCTGACGTCTTCAGAGGATGAGTCCATGATCATCACGGCAGGGAGTTTGGTGGCGGGCAGGTTTGGTTCTGGAGCAGTAGCAGAGAGCTTACATAGGATAATGATCAGAAAGAAAGAGCGAAAGAAAGAGGGGGATACTGAGAGAGAATGGTGTGGGCTTTTGAAACCTTAAAGCCCACCCTCCCCAGTGACACGCCTCCTCCAACAAGGTCATATCTCCTCCCCTCCCCAGAGAGTTCCACTAGCTGTGTACAAAGCACTCCAATAGGGGGGCTATTCTAATCAAGGCCACCACAGCCACCTAGTGACTCCACTAGCCAGCCAGTAACCATTGACCTCAGGCCTCACTACTCTTGGTCTGTATTTCAAGCATTGCCCCAGAGCTTGTTAAGGATGCTGACTCTCAGCCTCTTTCCAGACTTACAATTCAAATCCATACTCCAGAAAAGTCACACGGTTGTTTGTATGTGTGTTAAAGTCTCAGAACCACTTGTCTCAATCATGCGAAGTAGATTGTAACTGAAAGCTTCCTCATAAGATAACTTAGTGGAGAAGCTTGGATAGAGATCGTCTATTCTGTGTGGTGGTTTACGTGTGTGTAGTCAGGTCCCAGACCTCTGTTTGCTTTGGGAAAAAGTAGGAAAGAAAGTCCACCTTGTGGTTTGAACCCTAAACAGACTCACTTTCAAGAACCCTCTCTGTTCTTACTCTAGCCATGCATCTTTGTTCCATTCTCTGATACCATTGTTCTGCACGGTCTTTCCTAATTTTTGTGTTTAATGGCTATTTTTAATAGAGTGCTCTATGCAGCTGAAATACCTATTTGCTGTTAATATGCTGCATTCCTTAGACCAGCAATCAAATGGTTTTTATTTAAACAAATACTTTATGAGTACCTACTATGTGCTTGTCATGCTTAGTACTGAAAATCTAAGAGGAAACTAAGTTAAATGTGGTAGCTCATGGCTATAATTTCAGCACCCAGGGTCTAGTGAAAGGAGAATAAGGACTTTGAGGATAGCCTCTACAATATAGTTAGTTTGAGACTAGCCTGGGCTACTTGAGACTCTGTCTAGGTAGCAAAAGCAAGATAGAAGCCTTGATCTTAAACACCTTGCTCTCCTACCCCATGTCTTTGCTAATAGATTGGTTAGTCTTCTTGAGGGCATAATTTGAGTTTTTAACATTTCAGCAGGTATCCTGGAGTTCACCTCTGGAAAAACGATTTATTTTCCATAGCAGGGACACTGGTTTTACATGCTGAGTTGGACAGACAGTAGTTTGAAGTATCACTTTCATGCGTTGAGATGATTCCAGCCTGGGAGAGATAAAGCTGATATTTTACACGGGCATTGTGGAGTCCATCAATTTGTTTCCGGGGTACAGAAGGCAGGAAACCAACTTGTTTTCCCAACAGAGACTGCTCAGACCCTCCGGAGGAGAAAGGAAATGCTTTCGCAGTCCTTAATTTAGCAGAACTGGGAAGTAATTTTGTGAAAAGTCGCTTCCTCTTTAAACAACAATGAGAACCACAGAGAGTGTTGCGGTGGGAGAAGTCAACTCTAGAGTATGATGTGGTAGAATGGGCACCAGCTGCAGGACATACAGCTTCTCGTCCAGTTCTAGGGGTGTTACTTTGAAGAGATCTCTTTGCCTTTCTGGGACTCAACATTTTTAAGTAGTCTAGAGCGTTTGGCTCGTTTGATTCAAAGGCTCGCTGAATTGCCATGTTGTTCCAGGCATGTGGCTCAGTGCAGGGTTGGAGATGTGTATCCTGGCTCCCAGGGTTGGAGATGTGTATCCTGACTCCCAGTCTCTGCACTTGCAGCTGGGACCCACAAGCAGGCTCTGGAGCTGTTTATTGCAGACACGCTACTGCTCCATTCATCCTTCCGAGTCCTTGTAGGTGACCCAGGAGGCTAGAATGCAGAATTCGACTATAATTAGAGACCCCGAGAGAAGACTGAATGTTCCACAGCAGTAATGCCTTCGTTTGCTTTCTACCTTGGTTTCTTCAAAAGAAAAGTCTCTGTGTGGGAGAACACGTGAACACCGACTATGCGGTGTTCCCTTCTGAAAGTGATTCCAGCTGACCAGGTGCTTAGCTGGGAATGGATTGCATGACTTAAGCAGCCGTTAGCCAATTTGTTATCCCCAGCAATGGCTGCAGGGGTGACCACTTTCTTAGCCTTGCCTTTTTATTTTTTTCCAGCCACATCCCACTACATTTATAATATAAACCTTTTCCATAACTGAATTTGTTATTAAGTTACTATTGGCAAGAGGACTTTGTTTTGTAGTAGTTAAGTTTAACATTTTTGTTGGTTGGTGGTAGCTGGAGATTTATCAGGTAGAGGATACATTGAATAGGTTTAAAACACTGTGTAAATTCTGTCCATCAACAGGTTTGTAGCCACAGGGTATATGGCATTCGGCTATTAAGGAAGCACTCAGGAAATTAGGCACGGTGGTTCTGATGAAACCAGAGCCCGGAACTGTGTTTACTCAGGGAACACTATAGGGCTCCTGCCATGGTTTTTTTTTAAATTAGCATTATTTAGTGTTAAAGAGAGCATGGGCATCAAAGAAAGATTTGATACTTCTGTTATAGACTTGGGATAGAAAATAAATATATAAAATAAATGACAAGAAACTGAGGCTAATGACAAGTGGTTCATCTTGTTAGCATCCTTGCTTATAGGACATGGGATAGTTTTCCTAGGACTTATGCAAATAAACTAATTTTAGTTTTCTTATCTCTCCAGTTAAGTTTTAAAGTCCCCTTCTCTTTTCCTCACAAATGTGTGGTTCTCACCCAGAGAAGTTAAGTGACGTAGCTGTTGTGATGTCACTGACGGTGCCTTGGCAGAAGTCCAAAAGGACACCTGTTGTCTTTTTTTTACAGATACTTTCTCTTTTCCCTAACATCTAAGCTGCTTGGATGTTGGCCTAAAAGAGACCCCATTACTGAGGAGTCAAAGAGCCCTCTCATCGAAAGAAAACTTAGGCTGGCCTCAAGTTCATCGTGTTCTTGTCTTAATTTCCCCATGGCTGGTCCTGCAGACATGGGATCAGAGGCTTTGGATCTACTCTGTCTGTGTTTAGCCAGAGGAACAGCCCAAAGGGATGGGCAGCAGAAAAAAAAAAGATTCAGAAGTTTTTACAGGCTGTTCAAAGGATCACCAAGTACAAATAACTTTTCTGTAGCAAGAAGAGGCAGCCATTCCAATCTCTATACCCTGGAATCTCCCCTGCTTCTACAATGACCACCCATGAGAAGCAGTCAGGCTTGTATTAAATCCTCAAATACCGACTTTGTTCAAATAGGCTGAACAGACCTCAGTATGAAGCAAATTGAGAAATTCATCTCCAGCTATTTGGAAACTGGAAAAAAAATGTTTCTGGCCTCAAAACATGTTAAAGTGTTTTTCGTTTTTGCTCCAACTTTCATTCACATACTAAATTCTAGAAATAAGGTAATTAAAAAGCATCTTTTATATGATTGCTCTAATTGGGAATGAAAATCTGGGAAACCTGAAGCCGCCTTTTCAAAGGCTCCTTTTGCATTTCAAAACAGTTTCACCCTTTCCAGAACTACTCAAAACTGAATCTAGTTCAGTTCTGTGTTGTTGTTTCTCTAGGGTTTAAGGAAGAAATATTTGCTGTGCTGCAAGGAGAAAGACTCTGCAAATCACGCTTTATTTGTGAGCCTGCAAATTCAAAATAAGATGCAGTGCGGAGTTTTACCTACGGGCCTTATGTCAGCGTCAGCATCCAAAGGCAAAGCAGTGATGTGAATCCAGGAAAAGCTCTCAGTCCCCGAGGAAGGGAGGCAGGCAGATGCACAGGGACCGGCAGCATCCGTCTTTCGGTGGCAGATGATGGGTGGATTGAATCAATGAGCAGCATTTTTGAGAACTGATGTGTTCGATGTTCTGAGGTTGAACTTTGACAACTAATTTATACACATTAGTGGAATGCTGAGGCTATATTGGTACCTGGGGTTGTAGAACAAACATGAAATAAGACCAGAAGTCCTGTGCTTAAGTTCTGTTTCCTCTACTTATTCCATAAAGGATCCTTGAAGGAAAAAAAATTCCTTTTATATCTCAGGGCCCTTGACCCACCTTCCTGCCTTTCCTCCACCTTTCCTCTCCTCTTCCACCCTCACTTTCTTCTTCTTCCTCCTCCTCTTCCTCTCCTCCTTCTGCCCATTTTCACTCTCCTATTGTAGAGGAATCAACTATCTTGTCAGCTTTCTAATATTCTGTTTTGATGCCTATGCATGCTTGCTATGGAAAACAAAACATAATGGATTGTAGTCCAAATTATCATTTTGATTTTAAACATTCATTGTTGAGCTAGCATTTTTATGTTGTTTGTTTTTGATATTTATATATCCAGTCTCTCGCTATGTAACCCCAGATGGCCCAGAACTCAGTATGTAGACCAGGCTAGACATAAACTCACAGAAATCCACCTACTTCTGCCTCCAGAGATTAGAAACATGTGCCACCATGCCCAGCTCAAGCCACTTTTTTATGTAATAATTTTCAAGACTGGGATTTTGGGCATGTAACTGGGTTGGTAATCAGTTTTGTTCTGAGCGAAGAAGCATTAGGCCTGGTGGAATTATCACTTGGAATATTAGTTACTTTTATGTCAATGAGAGCAAAATACCTTACAGAGACAGTTCTCTCAACGAAGGCTTTATTTCAGCTCACAGTTTCAGAAGAATCTCTGTCAGTCACCATGAAGAAGACATTATGGGATGGTAATGACATCATTTGAGGCAGCAGGAGCGTGAACAGTGGGTGTCAGGCACAGTCCAGAAAGCAGAAATTATATCTGGTATCAGGGAGTAGTGTACTCATCAAACACCCACCCTGGTGATGTACCTTCCACAGTGAACCTTACCATCTACAGGCTCCAAAAACTTCAAAATAGAGGTACCCACGGGAGCCATGAGCTTGTTGGGGACATCTCTTTACATGGGCCATAATATTTAGCATTATGTGTGGTATGGCCATAAATTTGCACTGATGGATAGCTATGGAGCCCTACAGAAATTGCCCTGTCTTGGAAGTTTGGAGGTCTAGATTTGAGTCCTGATTCGTGTCTCAATTATGTGAGTTTGATGTGCTCATTTTTTCCTCTCGCCTTGCTCTTCATCTGTGAAACAAAAGAACACAGAGGCAGAAGCCTTTGGATTTGAGGAATTCTGAGAATTTGTGGGGTTGTGTAGAGAAAACAGTAGATGTTCGCTTTATGATTTATGGTTGGTGGCTCCATCCTTCTTGCCTTTACATAATGTGGTAGTGTTTTGGCTCAGCAGCTTCAGCATCATGTTTTTATAACATCTTTTAATTTTAATCTTTACATGTATACTTCTTACAATTAAGGTTGTTTTTTTATGTGAAGCTGATGCAGTATCTTCCTTCTTCCAGACCTAGCAAGCGTGTTCCGCTGAGAAGAGGCAGAAGTAACGATCACGCCAAGCACTCCGTGCTGAGGGCTTTCCTCGTGTTACAGGCGGGAGATTTGACTTTCTTTTAGTTTCAGCCATCAGACATGCATTCTTCAAAACCAAATGCATGCAGTTCTTTTGTCTTTAGATAATTCGGAAACCGTAGGTATCTCTTGCAACACTCAGGTCTCTGCTGCTCCTCCGAGATAGAAGTATTGTCATTTCCAATGGAAACCTACTTAGTAGAATGGATTAATATTTAAACTGAATTTCTTAGTTATGCAAAGGGCGAAAGCAAAATATTTAACAGCCTTAACGTATTTAAAAACATGAATTATGATCAGGAATACTTGAGATACAATGGTGGCTGTGAAAACAGTGTTTGTGGGCATATGGCCTGATATCAATAACAAGCAACACACCATGGACAAATAACATATTGAAATATGCAAAGGGCAGTATGATTGGATTAGTGACTAAACTGAGTGGATTTTTATTCTTTTTCACCTATCCCAACAATCGGATATTCTAGATAATTTATTGCAGTCTAAGCATGGTGCAATGAGTATCGGGCTCAGTTATAAGCTGTTGAATAGATTTATTTAACCTTTACCAAATCTCTCTCTTCATGCTTCACGACTTCACACTCTGTTCATGCCAGACATCGAGAGGACATTTGAAAAGATAACGGCCTTTCGAAATGAGGTATCTATGGAAACTTTAACTTTGTATTAGGCACTGTACTTTTCACGCCATCCTGTTTAATCTTCACAGCGATCTCACGTCATTCATAGTCTATGACCTGGGAAACTCGAGCTAAGTGATGGCAAGTACTTTACATTTGAACCCACAAAGGTGCTGGGTTGTGGACTATCTTCAGAACGTGACCTCGAACACTACCGAATCTTAGGTGTACTTTATTCTAGTCTGGTATGACCCTCACCTTTCCTCCATTATAGAAAAAACAGCCGTGTACATACAGATTTTACTAACCCTTAGGGCACCCAGTATCTGCTTGTTTCATGGCTAGTAAACCGAACGTCTTGCTGACACCAAGAATGTGAGACAGTAAGATATTCAACAACCGTTAACATGTTTGTGAACATGAATTATGATCTGAAGTACTGGTGATATGATAGTAACTAAGGACAAACAAAACAGCCTTTGTGGCTATGTGCACATATAAGCCCTGAGTCAAGGCAAGCCAAGCTTGAAGAGTTGCTGCGAGCTCCTTCTGACTCTCATGTGGGTGGGTTCAAGAAGGAACCTGGTGCTTTGTTGAGATACCTCAAGTTGGTTCCGACTCCAGTGGCTTAATCAATCAAGGACCGTAGCGTCTTTTTAACCCCCACACATAGCTGCCTTGCTTATCTGGGAAAGGCACTGCACTGGAAATTACACATAGCACTAGCAACCTTTTCATCCCTTGAACCAGCAAAGATACAGCTGGGTGTCTTTCCTCCTAATTTGTAGAAGGGATTCCTTTCAAAATTAATGGGGCCAGTAAGAAAAGACATCAAGAGCCAAGTTAAAACCAGAACTCAGTGATAGCTTGTGTTTGTTGCTTTGACTGACACTTTCATCATCTGTTCCTTTGAAGCTGAAGAGCCCCCCACCATCATGTTAACTCCTCAGCATAGAACCGGATATGCCCTCTGGTATCCTGTGCACCTCTGTGGGAGGCCACAGTTGATGCACGGTAGTGTTGTTAGCTGATGCTGGAAGCTGGAGTCTTTCTAGTCTCCATGCTATTATCCTTCCTTCCCTTAGCACTGACCCTCCACCCTGCCTAGACACCAGCTGCAATGGTTCAACTTGATTACCTTCCTCCAAATATTCTTTCAACTGTTGATCCTTGTAGTTTCTGTTAGTTTTCATACCTTGGCTGAGTTGATTTCACTCACTTCTCCCTGTTTAGAACTACTAGAGTATCAGGCAACTGTGGGGTAGAATTTAACAAGATATTGAGGACTCACTGGTTTAAATCATACAATAAAAGCAAACAGTGTTGACCTTAGCTGGTACAACGGATATTTGAATTAAAATTTTATTAACTTGTTTTCACTCTCTGACCTAAATGAAATTCTGTTTCCTCAGAAGAGCAAACTTGACTATTGGAGCAAAAATGTCAATATTGTTGGTTAGGTCAGGGACAGGATTGCTGGGCTCCACACCCAGAGGGTCTCATTGCATGGTCTGTGATGGACCTTGGAGAATGCTCTCTTACAAACTTGCCAGAGGATACTGCTGCTACTCTAAAGATTTATTTTTAAGAACCATAGGTATAGAAAACCTATTTTAATATTGACTTGTACTTCAATTTGACTCCAGAAATAGATTTTTATTTTTCTGATTGTTCAAGAATAAGGAATTGGGGTAGTAGTCTCATGATGGAAGACCATACATAGCTTAAAAAGAGTAAATAGCATTACATCTTGGAAATAAACCACAGAAATAGTTAATTATACAAGGTTGTGGATTTGGTGGCCATTTAGCTACCATTTTTGCTATATATTCTGATTGTCATTGG
Organism: Arvicola amphibius; assembly: GCF_903992535.2. Lineage (NCBI taxonomy): Eukaryota > Metazoa > Chordata > Mammalia > Rodentia > Cricetidae > Arvicola > Arvicola amphibius. Next base: position 65,162,463 of record NC_052056.1, read on the forward strand.
GACTAGCGATAAAAGATCACAGTTTATTTTATCTGAAAAACACCTCTGAAGTCAGCAACTAAAGATATATGCAAACAAGAACGTAGCAAGTACTGGCTGCTAGTGATGCAGGAGAAAATTTATAGTCTAAATTTGCTTTTACCTATATAGCTTCTGTATAGATGGCTCTGGAAGCAATGACTAAAATAATGGTTGTGTTCTCTGTTATCGCATCATATCAAAGAAATGTAATGTGTACGAATGCAGAGAAAAAGGTCCAAATCCGGGAATAAGTTAGCATTTATAGAAAGGATGAAACTTAAACATTGGAAAAGCATCGTATGGTGAGGGAGTGGTAAAAACCACAGTAGCGAGTGTACCGTCAGCAACCAGGAAGATGTAAAAGATGGTCCGAGTCATCCATCCATCCGTCCATCATACACTTGTGCTGGTTGCCAGCACTCTTCTAGGGGCTGAATGCAGTGGTGAAAATGTAGAATTTTTGCCTTCATGGTGCACAAAGAGATGGAGACAGGAAACATGGAAGGATGAATCATGAAGGAAGGTCAGGAGGAAATTGTGGAAGCCTGTTACAGATTATGTAATATAGGTGGTGATTTCATTGACCTGTCAAAAAACCACAGTTGATGTGATCACTTTAAAGAAAATTAGATTCCTTGGGGATTTTTGATCACAAAGCTTCAATTATCCAGTAGATTTGAAAGAACTCGTATGCTGAAAAAAAATCAAAGCGCACCAATGAACCCGCTATCATGGCCGGCAGAAGTGCCCCAACCCACTGTTCCCCTTTGTGACTTCCACCAACTAATGTTGTGGCACGTTCCTGCGGCCTTTCTGTTGCTGTTGACTCCTGACTTCTGCAAGTTCTGACATAGAAAGGTTTTGACTTGTATTTTTGGGAGAAATGCCCAGACAATCTTTCAGAATGTATCAAGCTTAAAAGATGACTCTCTGAACATCTGTAAATAATTAGCAAGTTTCAAGAAAATAAATACAGAACTAAAACCATGCAAAGACTAATATTATCTTTATATGTTGCAATTGTATTTTATGAGATTCTTCTATCCTTAAATGTATGAAAGATTTGTGTGACACGTTTGTGTTCAGTCTTAGTCACACTCTTGCAGTAGTATGTTTGGATATTCACAAGACACAATTTATTTTAAGAAGAGGGAGAAGCCAATGGCAATTTCTGAACTTGGCTTTTGTGTGCTTATATTCTAACTCGACAACATTGTTTGAGATTCCTGATCTCACTCTTTTAGATTTTCCTACCCATATAATGGAGATAAAAACACTAGCTAATATTAGTGGCTATTAATCGACCTGTTTTGACGATTAAATTAGATATGAAAGTGCTTAGCTTGTATTCCCATATAGTAATCACTTAGAAAAGTGTTGTTATTTAAGTACTGTATCTCAAAACTGCCTCATTATAACCTCTGTTGAAAGTCACAGCCTTGGGCTTTTGTTGAGTCTGATAAATTCAGACTTGCTTAATTTTTAAAACCCTTTTGGTGGTTCTGAGTACGAATGCAGGGTCTTTAACAATGGTAGGCTCATAGTATACCCCTGGGCAACGCTTCCAAGCCTGACTGCTTTGATGAACTCCACGCACATACTAATAGTCACCATCATTCATTACAAGTCAGCATAAGAGCCACTCTGCAAGGTGGGCAGTGGTGGTGCACACCTGTAATCCCAGCACCCAGGAGACAGAGGCAGGTAGCCTGAGGTCTAGGCTAGCCTGGTCTACAGAGGGAGTTCCAGGACAGCCAGCCAGGGCTACACAAAGAAACTCTGGCTCAAAACAAAACAAAACAAAACAGAAAGTCACTCTGCAAATATATGGCTTTTTTAAAATCAAAGTCAAAAATCCACCCAAGGAAAGCAGATGCTGCCAAACTAGATGGCCACATTTAAGGAATGAGGATGGGAATGGGACATTGTATAGAGGAGGTCTCAGACGGGCTGGTGAAATGTTCATGAGTAACATTTTTCAAATAACGGGCATCAGGGGATTTTCGTCTTGAAACTCTAAGAATGGTTAGACAGATGGCAAGGACAGCTTGATCTTTTCTCTGAGTCAAGGCCTTTTGATCTCCATTGACCACTGATTCAAGCCTGAGAAGGGAAGACGGGTGTGCAGCAGCCTCCAGGGGCGCTCACCTTTCTGATGTGTAGAAACGACCCCTCTTCATCTTCTTCCATTTGTTCAGTATTTTGTCACAATTATGGAGGTTCGTTCTCACAGACAGTTTCTTGTCCCTTCTCCCATTTTTATAGAGTCAATAGCTTTGAATTGCTTTATACTTACCTCCACAACCTATATAATATTCACTTTTTACATTCCCAACCCAGAATGCAATTGTCCATCCTTTCATCTTCCAGGCTTTCGCCTTAATTTTGGTTAGGTAGGCATTTACTAGCAGCAATATTATGATTATGAAAATAAGTTCTCTTTATGACTAGCAAATAGAACTATGAAGGCTTTTCTGCTCGTCTTAAGATGTTTTTATACATTTGGTAATTGACTTGTTTTCAGAGGGCTCTACTTTCTCTGTATTGCTTGCTATTATTTTCCTGCCGGTAACACACTCATCCACTCTTCACGACAGCCAGCATCTGAATACACATCCTGAGCTACACATGCTGCTAGGTGTCGACAGACGATATACTACAGCAATTTCCACCATAAACATGTTAACCCCGGCTAGAGGTTGTGGGAAGGGCAGAGGTTCAACCTGACTTTAAGACCTGTGTTTGCAAATGTCTCCACTCTCATTATTAAAGACACCATTTCCCATAAAAAACCTTTTTGTCAGTTTGAAATAAGCCCAAATTAATAACTTTCAGTCATTGCCAGACTCTTTATGGCCCCAAGAGACTTTGGCGTGATTTTAGAATCTACATTTTTCCCTGTGCCATCTGAGACAAAGGGAAGATGTGACCCAGTCTTGGTGAAGTCAAGACTGAAACTCAGACTTTAAAATTCTTATAGTAATGTTCTTCCCACCAATCATATCAATCCTCCACCCTCATGCCCAGCTGCCTATTAATATGATTAAAAATTCTAAGTCGTGATCATGAGGCTCAGAAACCTGGAAGTACTGATTTTAAGAACCTCTGAAAATGGAAGAACAACATTTTGGATGAAGTCTGTGTGTACTCTGCATGTAGGTTTGGGGGTCCAAACTTCTGCAACACTGGACAAGAATGGCTCACTATCACCACGGAGTCCTCACTACCATTTTGTTTTGAAAGATCAAAGGGTCAGAGCTTTAAACCAAAAGGACAGAGCTGTCTTCATGTGTACAGGTTAATGTCGATTGAGTTTAAATTCATGCAGCAAATTCAGGGACAGAAAGTTTGGATGTGGCATCTTGTAACATCCTTTTCAAATGTTCACATGTTTACAGTGTCTTAAAAGCACACATCAGCAATATATACATACATGTAACAATATACATAAGCATCACACACACATATATACATACATACATACACACACACACACACACACACATATATATATATATATATATATGCAGAGAATAATGTCTTCTCTTTCTCCTTAAGGGTGTGATATATTCTGTTCAATTTATGATTGCAAAACTGCATTAATAGTTATCAAATACTGTATTATAGAGCCACTAAGAAGAACAAGGGCACATCATTTACTGGACACTTCATCAGGAACGTAACACTCAGTAACGCGTTATTCATTGAAAGCAAGATCCAACAACCCCAGGGAGATCTTGTGACATCTTCCAACATATATTACTCTTTTGTAGGCACAGATACTTAGATTGCATTTTTCTCAACAATGTTTTTCTTAGTCCTCGTCTGCTGTGTTGACTTCTGTCACACTTTGTTACCGTCTGTCTGTTTCTTGGGTCACCACCTCTCCTCAATTATGAACTCCATGAAGGCAAATGTTCTTTCTTTCCTCTTTGTTTTGCCAGTGACTTGGCACAAACTAAGCCTTCATTATAAAGTTAATGGGAAAGGTCAGAATATATATATATATATATATTTAAAACAATAACTTGATTTTCATAGCATTGTTCATTAGATGGTAGGCATAAAGACTCAGGATGACACACAGGTAACTCACATGCTTCCATATTGGCTTTCTCTTTTGGATGTCATTCTTTGTGCACCCCAGTTAAAAGCTACACCTCTTTAAGTAATGGATCCTCTTGGTTGTGAGATTTCCTCTTGTCCCCAGGAACATAGGCAATCAGGTTAGGTGTAAAATCTCTCCTGTACCTGGGTAGTAGTAAGTTTTCTTCTGATGCTAAAAATGAGAAACCAAGTGACTCCTCTTCCTTATACAATGAAAAAAATCGAGATTCTTCATTGCCCTAGGTTCCTCCATCTGCTCTCCATTCTTGGAAGGTTTGGCTTTACCTTTTTTTTTTCTTTTTTTTTTCTTTTTTTTGGTTTTTCGAGACAGGGTTTCTCTGCAGCTTTTTTAGAGCCTGTCCTGGAACTAGCTCTTGTATACCAGGCTGGCTTCGAACTCACAGAGATCCGCCTGCCTCTGCCTCCCGAGTGTTGGGATTAAAGGCGTGTGCCACCACCGCCCGGCTTGGCTTTACCTTTTAAACTATCCTCAACCTTAGTGGTACAAATTGTCAGGACAAAGACAATTGTTTTCAAAGCCCTGGAATCAGGGCTACCTAGACTCATTCTGTACGATAGTCTGGGATACCCACTTCCTGTGGGCTGCTAGAACATCCCTTCTGATTTTCAGTTCTCAACTAGGACAAGAAATCAGTAGACAACCACAGCCTGTTTCTCTTGAGGATCTTGGTTCTGTCCCTCTTACTTTCCTATTGAGAGGCATGATAATAGTAGAAAACACACAGGGTGATTGGTCCCATTTTGTTTCTGCATCCTTAGTTCATTCTGGATAAGTAAATTTTAGAGGACATGAAGAAAGGGAATGGCTCGCAGTTGTCCTTAAGCTATCAGGACCCATGCTGGTGTCTTCAGCCTTCAGCCAAGGAGTGGGCATGGCCTTAACTTTGCCTCACATGCCCTCTGACATCAGCAGAAATGCAAATTGAGTTAAATAAGAATGGCTCAAGACTTGTTTTTCTAGTCTAGGCCGGGGTATTATTTTTATTTAAGGTTATCATTAGGTGCAGACATTCTCAAACACAAAGTCAGGACTATGACGATCTCTGGGACCAATTTCCTTGCCACCACAGGGCATTCAAAGCAGAGACATGGCAAGTAGACCTTGGCATGGAGAGCCCCAAGAGTGGCTTGGTGTGCGTGTGTTGCCAGCATAGTATTTTTACATGAATACTTCTTAAAAATAATTAATATGGTGGCTAAAACTGTCCGTGATGACAAATGCTAACGTTTTGAGAAAATACGATTCTTGTGGCCCCATATTCTCTTTTAATATGCTTTCTCAGGTATGTCTACTCAAAACCTGAGATGTGGTAATACTTCCATTCTTAAAGTGAAATGTGGCGCAGAGTTCCAGCCTCTTCTCTGCTCTGTTTCCACTGACACAGCTCTAAAAGTAGAAATGTGTCTTTTTTATTGTGGTGTTAAGGGCTTTATTTGGGTTTTACTGCCAAGTAAAATTCCAATTTTGTTTCGGTGGAGCACATTAAATGTAGTGGATCTTAAATTTCAGTAACTGTGGCTACAATATAATTTTATTTCAGGAAGTATGATTTTCTGGGTTCATGTATGGGTGATCTTTGCTTTTATTCTATATTATTCATGTATTTTAAGACTATTGTGTTCTATTTTGGACTCTTAGTTTAAAAGAACCTAGTCAAAGTAAAGTATGCATATGAAATAAATTAATTAATGATATGTTAAAGGCACTGAAGTTGCTTAACATGGAAAAGAGAAAGCTCAGGAACTATGCTAATTACCACCCTTGGCCTGAAGTGACTGGAGAAAAAATATTTAGAAGGAGATTTTTGGTCTCATCTCTTGCTAAAGGGATGGACCGCAGCAGGTTCTCACAAGGTAGACCATGGTTTCCATCCTAAAAATTTGTGTAAAAGCTAATGACATTTGAGATTTTATCCTTTCTCACTTCTGAACAAAACATTCTCTCCAATTATCCTTTGGTTCTGTATTTCTCTCTGGAAATAGAGATTCAATAAACAACTAGTTACCCCAAGACAACTGACCTAAAGGATGTATTTTGTGACAGATGGAAGCTCAAAGAAGGTTGTGGAGAATCCAGGTGTGGATATGACATAAGTGTCCCACCGGAACTTTCCCATTATTCTGTCGTTCTGAAGATTACTGGATGCTCCACTTTGTGTTGGTGTGATTGGCCATCACATAAATTGGGATGGATGACCAAACTCAGGATACTTTAAGCAGTGCTCCTCTGCCCGTGGGGCTGGGGAAGGGTGGATTCTGTGATTGAAGGCAGCTTGTGGTTAGGAGTTTCAGAATTCCACAATGTGTTCCAGATGACTACTTTGTTCTCAGGAGCCTGAAATAAATGTGTGGGAGGATGTCTTGTAGCCTTCCTTTTGGAACAGCCTTTCCTGGGATGGATTTTTCACGTTCATCAGGGGCGGTAATATCCCCAGAGGTAGAGTTCTGTGAGAGTCGTGATCACCATGGACTTTCCCCTTCTCTATGCGGTGACCATGTGGAGGAAAGCACAGAGCAGACAGGTCCAAACTGACTTACTGGTTCTGAAAAAATGCTAATGAATGAAAAGTGATAGGGCTATCAACAGCAGGAAAGCTGCTTTGTCTGCCCCCCTCAGCCCCGAAATCTGGCAGCTATGTATCTTGAAGCCATAAAAAGATAAGGCTGAAGTTTGGTATCAAATGAGGACTGAAAACAAGATAAGAGGAAGAAAGGGGAGAGTTACAGACACATCGGATCTATCAGCTGACCCAATGGCAGTTTCCTAGAGAATAAGACAAAGTTACAAACATATTCTCAGACAGGCAAAGGCAAGCATAGTTTCATGATCACAGCACTATCATGAAATAATGTTTATAAATGGGACAATTTTATATATATATATATATTTATAATATGAGACCCCTTTTCTTTTTTACTTAAAAATATAAACATTGTTTTAGGAGAAATAATTATTTAAAGTGATATTACAATTGGACTACGATGCTTAACCTGTTCTTTTTCTCTGATCTTATGTAAAGCTATACTTTCTCCATTTACATTCTAAGTTCTAACTTGATGGAAATATTTAAGCATCTAAACATTCTGAAATGCTTAACAACACAAATTTCCATATTATCGAAGCCAAGCAAAAGAAAGTAGTACCATGTCGTGTGAGTGTATTTGTTCAGTGTAAAGAAGCACAAGGGTACACTCATCCACAGTGTTTGGAGTCAGGGTAGCAGCTCCACTCGGATGTAATAGGGCTGGATGGGCACGAGAGTGGCTTCTATGCTTCAAGAATATTTTCTGTTCTTTGTGATTTGGATGCGGGCTGAAGATGTGAGCAGATTGTGAATATCCCTCAAATGGTACCTTTCTCTGAGTGTATACTGCTTTAATAAGAACATTTTTAGCATTATCTATGTGAGGTTGAATGTTTTATTCACAAAAGTATAAACATAAAATTATAGTACTGTTGATATAACTAGAAATTTACTCACAAAAGGAAAATTCAGGAGACAAAGAAAGGGGCAAAGGCATTAACGGACAAATCATAGAACACAGATAAATAGCTAAGACACCTAGTTAACACCATCGTTGGTCTTGCAGCTGAAAATTCAATCAGCTAGCTGCTCATTTGCACCCAGACTAACTAGCAACTGTTAAGATGCATGATGGCATAATAATCATTTTTCATTGAGTATATATTATGTGACCAAATGGTTCTGCAAGTTTACTTTTTAAAATAATCTTGATTAAACTTCTAACTCTCTTTTTATCTCCACCTAACAGAGACTATTAGTAACAGCCTAGATAGTAAATGATAGATCTTCAAAACAGTGGTAGCCTATTTCTGAGTCTTATTCTTTAGCAACCATTGTATGTTATTGTCTAATGTTTTAAAAAGAAGAGAACAATTTGATGAGCACCTTGACAGGCAGAGGAGCCGTTTGCAATTCAGATGTTCCACAGTTTCTCTTTGAGCAAAAGGAAAAGATTAAAGCGATAGTAAAGACTTCATTGCTATTTGCTCATCTCTGGCACATGTTCCTTCCCTCCAAAACCCCTACAGCCAAGGTCAATTCCAGAGCCGGCAGGACTCTCAGCTCTCATTCCTGCTCAATGCAAGAATATGGTTGGTCCTCACTTTTCATCATTATTTGATTTTTTTCTCCATTATGTTAACAGCAAGTCTATTGGGGTCTGCTTTGTCACCTTCCTGGCTCTTAGACCACTTAGCACAGTGCTAAGTCTGAGTCATTCAATAAGTACTTTTGATCCTGTCATTATGTCTGAAGCTATTACTGTTCTAGCTTTAGTGTTTGGAAGGGGCTTAAAATCAGGTATAGTTTCTATAGTAGCAGTAGAAACAGGCTGGGAGAGGGTGCTATACACACAGCTACAAAGGTGCGGATCATGAACAGAACTTCCCCATACCAGTTATTTTATTTATTGATTTTTGCCTCTCAGCTACCTCAACTACCTTTTTGAGTACACAATTTGGTTAGAGAGATCCCTGTATATAATTTTTCACAAGCATCTGAGATTTATCAATTTAGTAGCTCCATTCTTTATTAGCTCATTTACCAAATTTTGGAGATCGGTGTTTATACTAAGTACATAGCTACACAGAAGGTGAACAAAACCCAAAGAAGTGTCAGTTTAGTAGAGTTTACTTTCTGCAGAAAGATAGGAACGGTTCCATAGGTAAGACAGCTCTGTCACAGCCAACGAGTTTCTATTTGGTTTAAGGCCCTCCCACAAATTGAAACACATGTCCAACACTGATCTTAGAGCCAAGAACCCGTGGCTAGCAGGTCCGAGGGGAAGGTGAGTCTACCACTATTACTTCTCCAAATGGATGCAGGGTCTAACTACTAATGATTTATTGTTATACCCATGACTTATATCAGTACATCTCTCAGTCCTCATCAGAAGCTCTTTTGTTTGTTGATTTTTTTTCGCAGTCTGTGGCATTTAACACAGAGACCCATATCTGGCCAAGGTGCAGAGAATAAGGGAGTGCAGAATGCTCAGCTCTGAACATGATATCTGTTTTTGCATCCTCCCCACCACAAAGCTCGTGAATCATAGCAGAAGGGTGGAAGTAATGTAAGAGTCAGAAGTGGTGAATGGCTATAGGGATACAAGCAGCAAGTGTTTTCTGGACACAGAAAAGGCAATTGCCCAAATCAATTCACAGCACTTTTGATAGCACGCTCATAACCCATGCAGGCTCAAGTCAGACAGAATATAGGGATGGAGAGAGGGCTGGGCACAAAGTCCTAGCTAAGGAGCTAATGACAGCTGATGGTTGCTAGGACAGAAAGAATCACCTATAAGGCTGTGGCTCTGATGGATTGATCAAGCTCTAGTGGAAGGCCACACATTCTACAGTATATTAGCAGCATTAACTGTATTTGTTATTTTTTTAATAAGACAAAAAGTTGGGTGGGCAGAGAAGTGGGAAGGATCTGGGAGGAAGGCAGAGGGATGAATATGATCACAATGATAATGTCCAAAATTATCAAAGAGAAAATAAAAAAATGAGAGGGAAAAACGAAAATATATATCTAAAAAATTATGTGGAAAAATTATCAGAAAAGAAAGGTTATGGATGGTAGGAGACACCAGGGTTGGTGGGATTTATTCAGAATTTTCATCATTAAGGCCACAATAGTCACAGGAGTGACATGTGTACAAAGTCTATTTAGTCAAAGGACGATACATGGCCTGTCTATGGAACAGCATTTCATGTGGGAGGAACAGTAATGCAAAGACCGAGGAGAGAATGTTCCTTGCGGTATTTGCTGAGCATCAAGAAGGCCACTAAAGACAGGGACAAAGAATGTGTTAGGAACAATCCTCTTCATCACATATCCCGACCAGCAGAGTATGTTAGGCATAGTTCCTCTTCATTCACAAGTCCTGATCAGTAGAATATGTTAGGCATAGTCCGCCTTCATCCTAATAGGGTGTGTTAGGAGTGGTCTCCCTTCATCCACATGTCCTGCCTAATAGCTTCCATCATAGCCAAATCTCTGGTGTTCAACAGGACACTCTTTGGAGCAGACAGTCTACTTTCTTTCTAATGTAAGCCTTTTCCCTTAATCTGTAACTTATGTTTTCTGCTAGGCTTAAACAAGAGTGTCTCTGAAATTCTGTATTGGGGCTGGGAGCCAAACTTCTTCATGTCCTCCACCTGAGAACTTTGAGACAGTAACAGTTATTTCACCTCAGAAAACGTGCACAGTTATATGTATGCCACAATAACTCTCTCTCTCTCTCTCTCTTTCTCTCTCTCTCTGTGTATGTGTGTGTTTCCCAAAAAATTTCATTAGGGCCCCTCTTTTCTAAGAACCTTTGGGGACTCATTTAATTGCTAAATTGCCTGCTGCCTTCTTCTGGAAAAGCCTGATCCTGTGCCTTCTGTTAACAAAAACCAGCCATTGGGTGGAAAACCAAGTGCATTGATGACTGAGGCATGGGGAAGATACAGAAACTCTCATTAGGTGTGTGTGTGTGTGTGTGTGTGTGTGTGTGCGCGCGCGCATGCGCGCGCGCGCGCGCACGTGCGTGTTTGCACATGTGTGCATGCATAGTTGTGTTTGCTTGCTATTGCTAACCATAAGAACTTCTGTATGTATTACAGTTGATACATCACTTTCCCACCCCTTACCTCATCCAGTCTCCTCTTTACTTCCAAATAGCCTCGGTACACAAAGTGATATAAACATGTCCCTATTTATCACTACAACCCTTTTAATTAAGAGGTCGGTATGGTTGGGCCATTGAGCCAAGGTCACTCAGTACTCTAGAAGCAATGAACTTGAACCTCATCCCATGCAGGCTCTATGGTTCCCTATTCTGCATCTCTGGATATTGTCTACTCCACAACCTCTTTGTCTCGCATACCTGGGATCCTAAAAGAAAAGCCAGTCTTCTCTGAAGTCAGACAGTGAATGGGTCTGATAAGTGCTTGTTTCAGCCACTTGTACTGGTCTTCCCTACGAAAGCTTTCAGGCTTCACTGAAGTGAAGATAACTAGGAAACAAAAGGTTTTCCCCATTCTTACCTGGTCCCATGGAAGGACGGATGATTGTTGGAACTAGTTTAATATCATAGGAAAGCAGGCGCTCACCACAGCTGCACTGACTGTCCTTCACTACGGTTTACTGCAGTCCTAAAAACATTAGCATGCCCCCTTTCAGGATGTAAAGGTTTGACTAGATACCATTTAGGTGGCAGGAAGAAGTTGTGTTCTTGCTGACTATAACCCAAGGCCTCCTGCATGCTCAGCAAACACGCTTCTTATGAGCTATAGCCCAGCATTCTCACTTCTCACTCTCCTTTCTGTCTTTCTTTTTTTTGATAGGAGATTATTAGTGTATGAAAATGCAAGTGACTTTGGCATTTTGACTCTGTAATCTTCAACTTTACTAAATTCACCCACTAACTTTAACAGTTTTGTTATGGAGCCCTTGTGGTGCTCTATATATTGCGTTGGCTCATATAATCCATAATCTAGAATTAGTCCTATTTCTGTGTTTCTTACTTATCTATTTTCATCTCTTTTCCTTATCAGCTGACTTTGCTAGTACTTCCAGTTTATGATGAGCAGGTGTGGTGAAAGTGAGCATCCTTTCCTGTAGGAAGAGGTGGCTTGTTTTTTTCCCAACTGCCCAGACCAGAAATAATCACACAGAAACTATATTAATTACAATACTTCTTAGCCAATGACTTAGACATATTCCTGGCTAAGTCTTATATTTTAAATTAACCCATTTCTATTATTTAATATTTTACCATGAGAATTGTGGTTTACCAGTAAGGTTCTAGGGAGTCTGTCTCCTTTGGCAGCTACATGGCATCTCCTTGACTCTGCTACTTTCTCCTCTTTGTTTGGAATTCCCATCTTGTTCTATTCTGTCGTGACATAGGCCAAATCATCTTTATTTATTAACCAATGGTAACAAAACACATTCACAGCATGCAGAGGGGAATCCCTCATCACCTTGTCTCAGATCTTGGGAAAAGGATTTAAGTTCTCCCCATTGGTTATGATGTTAGCAGTCAGCTTTACCTGAATGTTCGTACTATTGTACTTGTTTGTTTATTGTCAGCTTGACAAAAGCTCGGGTTATCTGCAGAGAGGAAACTTCAACTGATACAATGCCTCCCAACAGGTCAGTAGATACTTAAAGTCTGTTGAGGCATTTCTTGATTAAAGATTGATGTGGGAGAACTCAGCTCACTATTTATGGGACCATTGCAGGTCAGGTGGTCCTGGGCTGTATAAGAGAGCAAGATGCATAAGACAGGACAAGGTCTCAGCAAGTAGCAATTCGTCATTGCTTCTGTTTCCATTTCTGTCTCCAGGTTCCTGTCTTGAGTTCTTGCCCTGACTTCCTCAGAAGATGGGTTATGAGCCTGAGCTAAAATAAACTCTTTCTTCCCGAGTTACCTTTGGTCATAGTCTTTATTGTGGCAACAGAAAACAAACTATACCAATTATTTTATGTGAATTTCCTTCCATATATATTGTTAGAAAAATTTATTATGAAGGAAGGTTAAATTTTGTTAAGTGATTCTTTGCATCTTTTCAGATGGTTTTTAATATTTTATTTTGCTAATAAACTCTATATACTTGTAGTAAGACAACCTTGCACTATCAAGTAAATCTCCATAAGTGAAGAGAAATGATTTTTTTGTATGGTATTGAGTTTGGTTTGTTAATATGCTTTTGAGGAGTTTTATATTAATGTCCATCATAGATGTTGGCCTATAGTTTTCCTGTGACATCTTTTGATTTAGGATTGGAGTAATCTGGCCTCATAAGATGCACTTTAATATGTTTACACTGTATCCATCTTTATTAATTTGGAACAGACTAAGAAGAGTTCTTTGTTTGAGAGATTCAGTCTTAAACTCATCTGGTCATGAGCTTTTTAGTCGGGTGTTTGATTTTAGTGTTACTCTCTGTTATTTGTCAGTTTAGACTTTGTATCATATGTCTTCTTGGTCAAGTCTCATGGGTTGTACATTTTTGGCATTCTCCTTTGGGTTTCCAAATTTGTTGGCATGTAATTGCTCATGTTAAGATCTATTTTTATTTCTGAGGCATCTCTTGTAATGTTTTCAATTTTAATTTTGATTTTTAAATTTGTACCTTCTCTATTTTTGTTCTTGGTCAAGCTAAGGATTTGTCAAACTTAATATTTTTTCAGTCAACTCATTCAATAGTCATGGCTCCTTCTCTTTTAGTTATTGGACTGAGAGTCCTAAGATGCATCTGAACCAATAGAGAGTATTGCCATTGCTCTTGTTTGCCCATGATAACTTGATGGTAAAAAACCACATCCTTTGGTTGCAGGACACAGAACAATCAAGCTTTAACTGACCAGGATATTCTCTCCCTGCTTTCATGCTTTCATAGTGTTGAACAGTGATATCCGTGTTGTTAAGGGGGAAAAGACAACAGTGCTCTTACCCAGAACTAGTTACTATACGCTGCAGACCTGACCTGACAGACAAGATGTGTCTACTGGTGCAGTAGTGGCAGATTTTCCCATGCCTCTGTAGATGACCCCACACCCATGCCCATCTGAGCAGAGCTAATTGAACTCAGTAGGTAAAAATAAATTAAAAATTAAAAATACAAAGATATTCAGTTAGGGATGAAGATATGTTGAGAATATTTAGGGGTACTTATAGGTGAGTAATTACAGTGAATATACACGTATGAAAATTTCTAAGAATAAATTTTTAAGTATTATTAAAATACTATTTATCCTGTAGTTTATATAGTCTTTATTTGGCGTAGTTCTGTTAAGATATTGTCAATTTCCTTTCTGTCTACATAGTGTTAAAGTCTTTCTTAAGATATTAATTAGGTTCTTTATTGGGGATATTTTAAATAAGTAAACATTTATTGCTTGAAATATTTTATTACATTTTCATTCTTTCCAAGGTATTTTAATGCTGCCTTTTGGTTTAGGTTTTGGTGCTTTTATTGCTCAGATGAATAAACTCCCATGTGAGTTTTCTGGATTTCTTGAGAGTTTACATCTCAAGTTTCACGTTGGTATGGTTGGATAAAGATTTCTGACATGATTTCAGTCTTCTCCAGTTATAAACAGAATTGTGCTAACGTACTTCCTAATGTATGATCTGTGCTAGAGTGAATAGAGTGTATTCTTAAGAAAATATGCATTTTTCTGTTGATAGATGTGATATCTTGTGGGTCTCTCTTAGCTCCATTTGGATGAAAATGGATTCCAAGGCCAATATTTCCTTTTTGTACTTTTGATCAGCAAATCCCTCCATTGTTGAAAACAGAGATTGAAGTCCCTATTATCATATTGCAGTCTGTGGCTCCTTGAAGATTAGTTACTATTTGCTTTCTACATTTTAGGGCACTTAGGTTGAATGAGTTTATGTTTATAATTGTTATGTCATCTCATCTTGCCTACTTTATGAATTAATCTCTTTATCCTTGTACAATTGCTGCCTTTGTTTCTTATGACAGTCTTTTGACTCAAAGTCTGTCTTGTCTGTAATTATAGCTACCTCTGCTCCTTTTGGGTTTTCATTTGCATGTACTATCTTTTTCTTTCTCCTTATATTTTCTATATGTGTCTCATCAAAGATGAATTGAGTCTCTTGCAGGCAGCGTGGGCTTTACGATTTTAATTCATTTACCTACTTTGTCTTTTTATTTGAACTTGAACACATTTCACTTATGTTTAATGATAACTCAGAACTCACAATTGAGCACTATTTCTTTTCTGTTTATGTTTTAGATCTCCCCCTTTTTTGCTTTCTTCCTCTCTTGTAGGCTCTGTGATTGACAGTTTTCTGAAGTTGCATACTTTGATTACTTTTTCCTTGTTTGTATAGCTTCTGCAGGATTTTGCTTTATGGTTGCTATGAGGCTTATATAAAACACATTATAGTTATGCTGGTCTATTTTGTCCTGATAACAATTTAAATTTGGTTGCATATAAAAGCTTCACAGTTTGAGCCAATAACTGCATATGTTTTATATTTTTGGAAGTCAGTTTCGTTGTCATATTTTATATCCATTATCAAGTTAATGTAGCTTTAGATACTTGAATATCTTTTTCTTTTAATGTGTATTCTAGGGTTTAAGTGATTTATTCACTAACACCAATATTATTCTGAGTTTGATTATGAATTTACCTTTTATACTGAGATTTATACTTCCTTATGGTTTTAAGTTATGACTACCAGCCTTGCTTTAGCTTGAAAAATTCTTTTGCCAACTTTGTGAGGCGAGTGCTGTGGGAACTGACTATGGCTGCCTTGTCTTCTTGATGAGCAACTTGGCTTCCTTGCCTGGTTAAGAAGTTTTGGTTGAAAAAATTACTTACAGCCCTTTAAATGTATCATCTCACTTTCTCCTAACTTGCAAGATTGTTCCCTGAGAAAATATCCTTATAGAAAAATATATCTTTTTTTTGCTATTGCTTTCAAAATTCTTTCTTTGTCTTTCATTTTTGACATTAATCCTGTATCCCTCATGGTTGGGAAGTTTCCAGGTACTATTTCTTTTCTTCCTTTCATTCTCCCTCCTTCCCTCTCTCCCTCCTTCCCTCCCTCCCTCCCTCCCTCCCTTCCTCCCTCCCTCCCTCCCTTTCTCCTTCCCTCCCTCCTCTCTTCCTCCCCCCCTCTCTCTCGACATGATTTCTCTGTGTAGCTCCGGCTGTCCTAGAACTCACTTTGTAGACCAAGTTGGCCTTGAATTTATAGAGATCTGCCTACTTCTGCTGAAATTAAAGGCCTGTGTCACAAGCGTACAGCCTACTCGTACAGCCTACTATTTCTTTTAATAAGTTTCTTTCCTTTTATTATTTTTCTCTCTTCTTTGGGAATTTCTCTCTCTTTTTCCACACATACCTCCAACACAGCATTTTGAGGCTCCTGTTCCAGAGATCTGCAGGCTACTTCATTCCGTTTCACTCCCACCAATTTTTCCCATGCTTCACAAATTCCAAGTGACCTTCCTCGCCACTGAGTGACTAAGTCACCAGCTTGCTCTTTCTTTCTAACCTGTTCTCTGTTGCATTCTACTGCTCAGTCATTGTGGTTTTCACTCCTAATATTTCTATTTCATTTTTCCTATCATTTTTTGTTATATTTAGTTTACTTGGCTGCCATACAATGAATATTTTGAGTTCTTTGACAGGAAGTGAACAGATTTCTAACTTTCAGGGGTGAGATACTGGAAATAAACCATCTTCCTTTGTGATGCTATTATACCAATGACTTACAATCTTGATAGCCTTGCAGAAGTTCTTTGCATATTTAGAGGCTCCACACCTCCACATTTTACCGAGTTGCTTTGGTAAATAAGACCTTTCCCCGAGTGGGTTGGGTCATAAGGAAGCATGCTATAGAAGCTAACTGCTAAAAACAAAGGCACACTTCTGCTCCACATTGGGAGTGAGGCTTGGTGTTTCACAACCCAGGAAGGCGGTGTTCATAGTATAGGCAGCTACTTTGTCCTTGGTGGCAAACGCTATGGGGCTGCCTGCAGAGGACAAGCAAGCAAATGATATAGCATACTCAGCTGCAGTGGCCAGATATTGAAACATGCATGATAGCCATGCCTAGCTGCAGGCATATGCATATGCATGAATAGTGACCCATGAGAGCATAGGTATTGGGCGGGGCCAATTGTGGGTGCACATGCTATACTGGATGCTAACAGTATGAATGCACAGGATTTTGGAGGCAAGCTGTGGCCGGGGATCATGAGCAACCGGAGCTGTGAGTATCCATACAGATGAAGGGGCCGATTTGGGCTACACATACAGTGATGGAAAGGGGTAGGCTGCTTACCACATGCCATTTTAGGAGCTGAGCCGATGACAGGCACTAGCCTGCTTCTTGGGTCAGCCTGCACAGTGGTGATAGGCCTCGGGACTGGAAAACAGACAAAAGTAGCAGCTTCTTTTCATTTATTTTGGATGAAGCTCACTTGAATCTGACTAAGTCTCCATTGCTGGCAGTGAAATCATTGTCAGCCATTATTGCTCTTATCTTGCCTAACCAGTGAGCCGATGTTCTCTCTGTGGGCATTGATGTTACAGAGGAGTGTGTGGCATGGGTAGGGAAGGGGACTGTTACCAGGGCAAGAGGCCCAGTTCTCTAGGTACTGTTTGAAGCCACAACACTACCATTGAGAATGGTAGCCATTCTCTACCCTGACTTCCCTATGTGTGCTTTTGGTCCTCAGCAGGGGCTCTCAACCTTCCTAACGCTATGTCCCTTTAAAACAGTTCCTCATGTTGTGCTGACCCCAACCATAAGGTTACTTTTGTTGCTACTTCATAACTCTAAGTTTGATGGTGTCATGAATTGTAATGTAAATATTTGCGTTTTGCAATTGTCTTAGGGAACCTCAGTGAAAGGGTCGTTCAATACTAAA
This sequence comes from Arvicola amphibius, assembly GCF_903992535.2. NCBI lineage: Eukaryota > Metazoa > Chordata > Mammalia > Rodentia > Cricetidae > Arvicola > Arvicola amphibius. The sequence goes on from NC_052056.1 coordinate 65,180,047, forward strand.
GGGGTTGCGACCCACAGGTTGAGAACCACTGCTTTTCAGGCCTGTGTCTGCCCCTGCCTTGATGTTCCTAAGAGGTCTCTTTCCTATGTATCTCCCGCATCTCTAAACCTACGTCTCCTTAGTGCCTCTCATGTTTTCTCAGCACCAATCTTCAGAACACCTCTGCTCATCTTACTGGAAATAACACCCAGTGAAGTCTACTTCCAATGGCAATGCAAGACTGAAATAATCTAAGTTAGTATTTTCTTTTCTTTTCGGTTTTTAGAGTAGCTTTGGAGCATGTTCTGGAACTAGCTCTTGTAGACCAGGCTGGCCTCGAACTCACAGAGATTCGCCTGCCTCTGCCTCCCGAGTGCTGGGATTAAAGGCGTGCGCCACTGGGCTTCTGACCCCTTTGCAGCACTTACTAGCTCAACACCATCTGTGCCCCATTTTACCCCTCACTTCTTCAGTGTAGAGTCGATTCCTCCTGTGTTGTGTCTCATCCTCTGCACTGGATCCTGTCCACTTTAGTTCCTTGCAGAGTCGGCATCAGCATCAGCATCAACAGCTATTCCCCAGATGTGGACTTTCATCCTCTTCCCTCTTTTTGGCTACCATCATACCCACAGTTCTTCAGAAAAGAGCAGACAGCATGTCATTACCTCCACCTTCCATCTCTTTCCGGCTCTGTCCATGAACTTCTTCATTGTTCAAAGTATTCTTTTGGGCACCATTGACGTCTGCCTCCAGGGCTGTAGTGCCTAAGAAACAGCCTGTGCAGCTCATCCAGTCTTGGAGACAGATGGGCGCTGCCACTCACAGTACAGTCTCCTTGAGAAATACACTGTAAGCCTTTCTAAGTCTCAAGGCCTTCATTTCGAAGGCGGCGTCAGTTCAGATGAGCTTGGAAGACTAGTGTCAGGACGTAAGAAAGTACAGGTGCTTTTACTTAATGTGTGATAAAGGTGTGGTCATAGTATTCCTCATGCATATCTCCCCTTGACCCGAATACCTCTCCCTTTTTCAGTGAAGTGCTCTTGGCAAATTCCTGCTCAACTTTTAATACTCTGCCCTGAGCTGGTACCTACTGTCAATTGCTTCCCTGCCCCATCCAGGGTGCTCCTTGTACCCTCTCACAGTTCCTGATCCGTTCTCTTATATTTATTCAGTGTTCTGCCTCCATTCTCACCCTGCTCTCAGGGAACCTGGAAGATAGGAGCAGTGCTGAAAACCTCATATCCACACAGCCTTGACAGGGTCTGAGTGTGTAAATAGATAAGTACTTGTTACATGTGATTTTATAAGCTTTTAGCTAGTGCTTATTATTAAAGTTGGACATGGGGGTGTGCATCTGTAATCCTGGTATTCCCATGATCAGCTGGGGAGGAAGAGATAAGAGAACCCTCCCAGGTCATCCAACCTGGCATCTGAAATGGTGTACAAAAGAGTGTACAAAAGACTGTCTTAAGTGAGGTTGAAGACAAGGATGTAAAGCCTCGGCTGACCTCTGAGCTCCACACACACACACACCACACATAGGAAAGTGCATGCTATAAATACACACACATACACACACACAACAAAGATAGATAGATAGATGGATAGACAGACAGACAGATAGACAGATAGACAGATAGACAGATAGACAGATGATAGACAGATAGACAGACAGACAGACAGACAGACAGATAGACAGATAGACAGATAGACAGATGATAGACAGATAGACAGACAGACAGACAGACAGACAGACAGACAGATAGATAGATAGATTGATAGATAGATAGATAGGTGGGGAAGGCACTATTATGCACATTTTACAAACAAGGAGACTGAGGCACAGGGTGGTGAAGTTTACCACCCCTGGTATGAGTAAACCGTAAGTGGCAGAGCTGGCATGTGAACATGGTTTTTACCCTTTATTCCACATCTGGGTTCAATATTGTCCACCATGGGGAAACTTTGTATGCCCTGCCTCTTTGCAAGATATTTGAATACCCTGGGAGAGACAAGTAAAGTTAATAAAGCACACAACAGCAAATAATGAGTGAATCCCTTGATTGCTGCTAGCGGTATTATATAGGCATGCATGATGACCATGTTAGGATGAGAGCGTGGTAAGAATTCTGCTCTAGAGAAACGTTGTGAGCAGTGTTACCATTTCCACCCCGGCTTTCTGTTACTGGAAGTCTACTTCCTTATTTTCTTTTCCATCAGAGGAAAGCAAAAATCAGAATAGAGTTTAACTTATGTCACCTCTGGAGTGTGGCCCTACATTCACTTTTCCACAGGATCGATTCTACTCAGGAACGGCTGTTGAGAACAGATGAACTTCCGCAACTGGCCCCGGGGAGAAAACAAAAAGATAATGGAAAGCTATCTGACCTTCTTCCAAAGCAAAACCCAAACCCTGATCTTGATTGGCATGCTCAGCATCAAGGAGCTTTTGTTACAGGATCCGTCCCCGGGACAACCACCCGTGATGATTACTCACCAATGCCAATCACAGATCAAGTGGAGCTGATGCTTGCTTCTGCTCCAGCTCCATTAACAGTCCCCCGTGGGCTCCAAGGGAGAGAAATGGGAGGCACTTGTTAGTGTTACCTCAGGGCAGCTGGACCTGATCCAGAGTCTCGGGGAGAGCATTTTAAAGAGTTGCACTGGGAACAAGGACCAAGGTGGCCTTTAGGGACCCAAGGGCTAAGTGCCACTGAGGCCAACCAGTTGTTTCAAGTGTCGTACAGAACTGAACTTGACCTGCCAACAACATTCTCAGGACATTTCCTATGTTAATTAATAGCAATTAGCTGTGCCTATTGCCGCACAGCACAGGGGATTAAGTTTGAGTCATAACAAAAATATTTTAAGTATGTTTTGGCTCAGTTTGCATCAGTAATCTCAATTCTGTTCCATATGCCCGTAGGAAGGCAAGAGGAATGAATTTTCTGGATGACCAGCGTTTTGAATTGCTTGTGAGTGAGAAAAAGAAGCCACACAGAGAGAGGTGGTTAGAGATGATATATGAGCAAGGCCTTAGTCAACACCTGAATAATGACAGCTGACCCCTGATCTGTTTCCAAGCTTTGCAACTGCTGTTTAATATATCAGGGAAGCATTCTTTTTTTTTTTTTGAAGCCCTGTTGGAGGTGTTGGTGTGGATGACTCTGTCCCTTCTGACGTCTCAGAAGAGCTTCTCATGCCATTCATCACCACACCAGCAAAAGCGTGATTTAGAGATGCTGTCACTGGGCTATCTGTGATAATCACACAGCACCCCTGGTGCTGCCAAGACCATAAACCAGAGGGCACTTGTCAAAGCTATTCTGGTTTCATTCGCTTATCAAAGGATGCACGTTCCATGACCTTTTCAGGTGGCTTCAGAGAAATGCTACACTTAGGAGTATTATAGGAGTATTATAAAGGGTTTCATTCAGGACCAGGCAAATGAAGAGCCACATAGGTGGATTCTAAGTGGGTCTCAGTCAGAACACACTGGGGTCTTCTGATGCCATCAAGGCACGTCCTTTGATGCATGGATATGTTCTCCAATCAGGAAGCTCACTTGAGCTTTGAGGTACAGAGATTTTATATAGGTGTGATTTACTAAATTATTTGTCACCTATGTGCCACGTCTCCACTCTAAAATTATGTGGTTGATCCTTGTGGCAGGGCCAGTCCATGCACCATCATCTCACTTGGTACTCCTGTGTGGCTCAATAGCCACTACGAATGACAGACCCTTATTTACAGAAATTCGGAGATGTGGTGCCTTCAGATATCCAGATAAGGAATACAGAAATTGCTGTTCATTCTCATTTCTATAAAGTTATGCTTCAGATTAAAAGTCTGAGCTTTTAGAAAACCACATACACTGTAAGAAGAGAAATGAAACTTAGAAACCACTTAGTCCGAATCTTTGACTTGACAGGCAAGGACATGAGGCCCAGAGGCGAAAGGTGTCGGTCCCCAGGTCAGTGGACAGCGAACAGGGGAGGTACAGCTGAAGTGAGGGTCAGGGGGAGATTTCCTGTCTTGGGACTATCCTTGGCTAGGATGCAAACATGTCTTATGAGAAACTAGGTCTCCTCTGGGTCATCAATTGCCTATTGCAATGCCACCGTCCTTTATCTCCATCCCAAAAGGTTTCACCCGAGCTTCCAACAGAAGGCACCTTAAGCTCTCCAGACTCAAGCTGAGCACTTGATCTTCCCCCATCCTCTCTGTGTTTTCCTCAGCTTGCCACGTGGCACCCAAGCCACGAAGGCTTTCAGTGCAGAGCTCAGTCATTCTCAGGGTGTCCCTTTGCTTGCCTGGCCTGCTCGGCTCCCTTCAAGCTTCCCCCCAGTCTGAATGTTAATATCCCTCCCACTCTGCTGCCTCCCTTTTGTCTCTCCTTCCTTCCTCCTTTGTGTTCTGTGACCCAGTTCAGCTGGTCTTCCATGCTTTGTCTTGGCCTCTCTTCTCCTTCATTGTCTATCCTATGATGTAAGTTCTATGCACTTTGTTATATTGACCCAGGTGGCTTGCATGCAGGAACAATATTGGACAAGCAAGTGTGCACAAGGGTGTTTTATAGCTGACTACATTATTGAATACAAGAATAACTCAAGGACTCATTTTGCTGAGCCCGGCACCAGATCCTTATTATATGTCTTCACTTCAATTAGTCATTCAGTCTAATTTAGAGTAGGTTTTCAAAAACTCCCATCCAGTGATTTTTGGCAGCTCATGGGTCTGGTCCTTGATGGAAGGGATTTATTTATTTATTTATTTATTTATTTATTTATTTATTGTGAGTATGTTGTCTAATTGCTTGGCAAATAGGAGGTGCTTAAGGTTTTGTTTACTGAATGGATGCAGGAATGTAATGCTTTATGAACTTGAATGATATAAGGATCCGCAGAGAAAATATAATAGGATCTCTTCACTTATGGGTAGAGACACTGTGTGTGGTTAAAAGGAAGTAAATCATATTGTAAACAGAATCTGTCTAGCCTGGTTGTCCCCATGCTTCTCCTGTCCCCTATGGGCCTCCCTGCTGTGACGTCCCTGCTCTTTCTTTTTTTTGGTTTTTCGAGACAGGGTTTCTCTGTGGCTTTGGAGCCTGTCCTGAGTCCCTGCTCTTTCTTGTCACTATGTGTTTTCATCTGTCGGCATTGGGCTTCACATGCCTTTGGTTTGCAGTGTGGAGTGACCCAAATGACTCCTGCAAGTACTCATTCTTCTTCCTATCAGAACTCTCCAGGCAAGGGGTACCACCTGCTTTCCTGTCTCAGTCCGCTGGGTCTCAATTGCTCCAGTTTTTTCAACATGGGGCCCAGGCATTGTCTGTCCTCCTCTTTGCCCCATTTCTTTTGGCAGCAGTCACCCCCAGCATCCAGTCACCCCCATGCACCTGCCGTAGCAGGAACCTTCAGTCACTCCCTGTTTTCTCTAAATCTTTGCTCTAGAATAGGCTCACAGTAGTGTATTGAGACTTCCAGATGCTGCTGAGGGTATATCAAGACCTCTCCTTTGTCCCTGGTAGATACATTTCTGCCTTTAAAAAGTAATTTCTTAGTACTGAGAAAAAGAGACCTATGGGACAAATTTTATTTCTTTTTTTCTAGCAAGGAGAAAAAGCCCATAGTACGAAAGTTGTTGCTAAGGTGAGATTGTTGTTTCCGTCTTTAAATGGCGGTACATTTTACTAGCTTGTACAACCTGGCAGCCAAAAGAGTCGGAGAGAACCATTTGTTCATCCAGTTCAGTGACAATTACCCTCTCCCCTCCCGCCACTCTGGAAGGTCACTGCTCAGGCTGGAATGTCTAAAACTCTGCATGTCTTCTCATCTCACATGCCTGGAGAAGCTACAGAGGGCAGCCAGGGTGGCATGAATGCTTTAAAACAGTGAGATGTTTGACCTTTCACTGGGATCCTCATATGGCCGTGTTGATCCGGCACCTCCTCATATGAGACGGTGAATCTAGCTGACTTTGTGATTTCCAGATGAATCTGAGCTACTTTTCTTTTGAGCCAAGTCCTAATGCTTTGCTTATCTTCCCACACCCCACTCTGTACACAGCACACTCCAGCCTCTTGTGGCTGCTCACGTCTACAGAATCCTGACCCTGCTCTGCGGTGCTCCCTTCCCACACTCTGCCACGGCGCCTCTCCTTTCCTGTGCATTTCTTTCATGCTTGAAATCTTTCCTGTAGAGCAAAATTTCCAAAATGGTTTTGTAGTTAGGGTACGAGGATACAACTTTATTAAGGATGAAAATGCCCAGGCCCCACCTTAGATTCCTGAGTCGGGAACTCGGGTGAGCTTAGCACTCTGTACTTTAAAAAAGTGCTCATGAGATTCCAAAGTCTTTCAATGTGATAAGTATTGATTAAGGGTGAATTCCCAGGCCTCCGTGTTCCTCTGCGAGCGCCTTCAAAAGGCCATAGTGAGTCTTGCGGAAGATACGGTGTGCCTGTGGTAGCTCTTTGGAGTGTGCAGACTCTGCATCCACTCACAGCGATGATCCTCCTTTCTCTCATCAGATAGAGACTTATGGAGAAAAGCCTTACTCAGTGTAAGGAAACATAGTAGGCATCTTAGTTTCTCTTCTATTGGTGTGATAAAATACCATGACCTGAAGCAAACTGGGGAGGAAAGGGTTTATAAGCTGGTAGCTTATAATCCACTGTGGAGGGAAGTCAGGAAGGAATTCCAGGTAGGAACCTGGAGGCAGGAGCTGAAGTAGAGGCCATGAAGGAGTGCTGCTTACTTACCGGCTTGCTCTCTATGGCTTGCTCAGCCCACTTTTTTATATTACCCAGGACCACCTGCCAATGACTGGCACTGCTCCTGGACTCTATTAACTAGCAATCAAGAAAATGTCCCCAAAGACTTCCCTTCAGGCCAGTCTGATGCAGGTATGACTCAGTTGAGGCTCCTCTTCCCAATTAATTCTAATCTGTAACAGGTTGACCAAAAAACCAACCAGAACAGAACAGTGGGCATCAGGGAAATGAGCCCACAATGAGTTTGGTATGCATATAGTTAGTATAGAAGAAGGGAGATTTAAAAGGTACAGATTGCTAGAAAGCAGAAATTGTCAAGAACTGAGAAGCTGAGTGGGAGGATGGGCGAGGATGTCTCACAATTAGGGCATGACAATTGACATGAACCGGAGTCATTCAGCAACAACCATCAAATTCAGGGGACACAGTTAGAAGGCTGAGAAAGGACGAGCCTCAGACGTGGAGAGGCCACAGTGGAACAAGCAAGATGCAACAGGAACAGTGGGCTCTTTCGAGAAGCAGATAAGGATAGTAGCTAGTAGAACAATTACTGAAGCCAGCTGAGCTTCATGTACCGTAATGCATTTACTGTGTGAATTTGAGTTATTGCCTTTACCATTCTCTCTCTACCTCTATTTTCTTGTCTGTACAATGGGAATATAACTTTTCAAAGATTAAATACACACACACACACGCTCACACAATAGCAAAAGTATTTGGAGTATTTAGCCTATTAAGTAAATGTTCCTATTGAGCAGTAGGTATTTGTTATTATTTTGTCATTTGGAATGATTATAACATTCTGTGTAATTGTAAAGAAAGGAATTGGGTGCTATTGGCTGTGTATCAAGTTTCTTATAATATTTTGCTCATGGGTTCTGAATGCATCTAGACAGTAAGTTCTGCTTGCCTCAGGGGAGTCGTTTTGCAGTGGGCAGTAATTTAGTATGAAGACTATAATATAATTTGGAGATGACACCAGCATTTCCTCTTTTGGCAAATGGACTTCCATTCAGAGGGTTCCAGAGTGATGGGCTAATACCTCTGACTCAGAGCTTCTGGTCAGGGATTTCACATCGGGGGAAGTCTCTTTGGGGTAATGATATTCCAGAAGTGTCTCTTACAGCACCCTCTAGACTTCGGGTGAGAAACTTGTCAGGAAAAATAAAATGAATGAGATCATAGCACATCTTTTGGAGCTCAGACATTCTGTTTAGGTGTAGATAAGTAACTTTTAAATATCCAGTTTTAGAGTTTCTTATTCTTTAGAGTCTTTTTTCTTTACATTAGAAGAAAGCAGTAATATATCAAACTAAGTAGAAAAATTGTCAAAAGACAATATTCATAATGAAACACTTGGAAGTACAGCTCAAAGTGAAGGGAATTCTCTCCTTGTTTAATGACCTGGGCCAGAGCTATCAGACACAGTGTTAACAGTGTGGCCTATACTTTGCTAGAGCCAACCTCCACAGTTTCTCTGTGGGCTGAACCATTTTCAAAGGGAAAGAAAGAAGGACAAGGTAGCTCAACCCTGAAGCTCACCAGCTTTGTTAATTCTGGGCTCCGGTTCAAATACAGAACCAAGCTCTGTGAGCGCTCACTGTAGAGGTCGAGGAATAGGTCTTGGCGAAGGTTGTAGATTGCCAAGTGAATAAGTGAGGCCCACGTGAAGGCCACCCACGATGTGCCGGACATGTCACACTAAGCGACGTCAAGCAACCTCTGTGGTGTGAATTTAGGTCTCCAAAGGGCCCGACCCTGTGGAGTGAGTAAATTCCAGCTGCGGACAGAAGACTTCTGAGACAGGAGACGAGCTGAGCCAATATTACAGACGCTGACTTAGTTTTCTCACGCTCTTGTAATAAAGCACTGCAGCATTAGTGGCTGAGACGGTAGAAATGGATTTTCGCAGGACTTGGAAGGCTGAAGGCATGGCATTCATCAGGCATTCGTCAGGGTTGGTTCCCTCCTGCTGAATGCTCTTAGAGAAAGTCTGGACCATGGCTCATCCCTGGCTTCAGGTGGTTTATTGGTCACCTGTGCTGTTTCCTAGCCCCGTATCAGCATTCCTCATGGAGACTTCTTCCTGTGTGCATTTGGATATTTGCATCCTAGATGGTCTTTCTATAAGGACTGAACGTCTTGAATTTGACCCCGCATGATGACCTCATGTAAATCACATTACTTTTGTGAAGGTTCCATTTCCAAACAGTATTGCATTTCTGACTAGTTGCTGATTAAAATGTCAACATGCTGGTGTTTGTTTTTAACTCACACATAGTAAGTACACTTTAATTCGAGCTCATATACTGTGACCTGGCGACAGCTATGGTGCACTGTGGAGCATGTAACAAGAAGCCTGAAGGTGTTGCCTGGTTTACCTCTAATTTATAAAGAGACAAGGACACAGATTTCACAGTCACTGATCAATAATCTTAAAAGGTGGCCCAGTGCTGCTGTCTCAGATTGCTTCCCACTCTAATCTCTAGAGATACTGTGCCATCTAGGAAGTTTACTTTCGGTTAATATCACAAATTATCATGATACTCTTCATGTTGTACTGATGTGAGTTGGGTCAGGGGATTCCCAGGTGATGATGCAATCATGCATCACAACAGAGGAGGGAGAATTGATTTATGCCTTCATTGAACCATCAAGGACACTTCTGGGTCTCTCTGGTATATTGGATTTATGGGTTCCCAGCAGGGTATTCACTCACCTCTTCATCCTCCATGCACTGGGAAGTTTGTTAAAGGAATAGGCACTCTTATATACCATGCCCTGGGATCTGTCAACCTGAATGAACATGATGATCTGAGTTTAGGTTTGGAAACCTAGGGAATTTTTGGTACTTGTAGATCTTATTTTAAAATTAACCAAATTAATAAATTGCTTTGAGTGTGAGTGTGTGTATGAGAAAAAGGAGAGAGAGAGAGAGAGAGAGAGAGAGAGAGAGAGAAGAGAGAGAGAGAGACCACTGAGCCCTCTAACTTACTCTCTTTATTTCTTCATAAGCAGTGAATTAGCATGGTACAGTCCCTAATTGCATTCATGGGGTCTGTTTTGGTGCTCTTGACGGTCTTGAGATACACACAGAACATAAGCTGACTTGGACACGTAGTAAGTTTAATGGTAAAAACTTGTTTGTTTGCTCTTGGTTAGCTTTGCTTATTTTGCTTTATGTTTTTCTTTGAAGTAGTGAAGATGAGACCCAAGTCCATGCTTACTAGTCTACCACTAACCTATACTTCTAGCATCAGTGATTGAGTTTGACTCTCAGATGTCTTACTGCTTTCCTGTTTTTAATTTTAATTCTACACGATGATGGACTTCACTATGACACTCTCATGCCTGTGTGCTGTGCATTTCCTATCACATTCACCTTCAGTCTACTGTGTTTTCTTTTGGCTATTTATTTTGCTTTTAATTATGTGTATGGGTGTGCATCTGTGTGTGTATGTGAGATGAGTGCCAGTACCCTTGAAGGCCAGAGGCATTCCATCTCTCCAGAGCTGGAATTATAAGCAGTTGTGAGCTGAATATAGATGGAGGTACTTAAAACATAATTCCAGTCCTCTGCAAGAGCAATGTATGTTCGTAACCACAGAGCTGTCTCCCTAGCACAGTTCTGTTTTTAAACATGGTCTCAGCTTAAGTAAACGTTGAGCTTGTTCTTGAACTATTGTAAGCTCACTGTCTACATTTCTGGGCATGAGATTCCTCACCTATAAAATAGTTATGAAAACCTTTCTCCTATCTTCATCTTGGGTGGTGCAAGTGGATTATATGAAATATTGACTAACAGACACAGAATTTCATGGGCAGAGATACCATTTGTTTCTTTGATGTTTTATCTTGGAGTGGCATCTCCCATAGTCTCAAAAACATCTAAGTTTATGTAATACATTATGTGTTAAACTTACGAAAATATTAGCATAGGTATTCCTGCTTTTTTCATTCATGCAATTATATGGATAGTTTAAATCCTGGTTTCTCCTGTAACTGGCCAAAGTGCCAAGAATAAGTGATGGAAGAGTGTCTCAAATGGGACAGCTGAATCATCCATCCATTTAAAGGCTTAGTATACATCCTGAAAGGGGGTAAGAAAACAATTTAGAAACTATGGTTAGAGAAATATGCAGCAGAGATGTCTTCTGAACATAGCAATGAACTCATGTAACGGCATGGTAATTGTGATGGTAATGACATAGTAATTGAGCTCATGGATTCACTGCAGCTACTGTTACCTACAGAAGATTTGTACAAGTTTGAGCCTCTAACATGTCATTACAGATGGGGAGGAGCTCCTCCATGAACAATTATCGACAATGGTTGCTGAGGGAGGAGATGTCGCTTCTTCAGTGGTGTAGCCACTCACAAGTTGCTCTCATTACATTAGGAAGCCTCCCACTCCTGCTCCAGTAGGATACTCTAACTAAACTCAATGGCCCACATACAAAACAAAGACAAGAATTCAGACTGGGGCTTCTTGAGAAGAAGTGAGGGAATAAGAGATGGGAATGGAGGTTAAAAACAACTGAAATTTATTATAAATGTATAAAATTGCCCAGCAATAAAAAATACTGGGGTGGTGATGGCTCAGGTCTTTAATCCCAGAACTTGGGAGGAAGAGGCAGGAGAATCTCTCTGAGTTCAAGGCCAGCCTGGTCTACAGAGTGAGTTCCCAAGACAGCCAGGGATATACAGAGAAACCATGCCTCAAAAACAAAACAAACAAAAACAAACCATAAACCAGCCAACCAACCAACCAACTAACAAACAATATTGATTTCTTAAATATTCTCACTTAAATACACGTTTAAGAGCTAGAGGTAGGGTGTAGTACTATAGCCCCCATGAGGCTGGGTCAGGACTGCAGGCTCCTTGAGGTCAAATTGAGCTACATGACAAGGTCTGTTTCGCAGCAGATTTTTAAGTCTCCCAAAGAAAGAGATAAAAGTGCAGAGCAACAACCTTACCAAGAGGTGAAGAGCTGCCTTCTAACAACGTAGACTAAGTGCCTCACTATGAGCACCCTCCCCAGGCCCGTAACTGTGACTGATGTGACAGCCACCATGTATGACTGGAGGGATCCTCCCTCTGCTCATTGCTGTAGGAGGAGAGCAAAGCTCAGGCTTTAGCTTCTCCACTGATCTGTCGCCACTACCTACTCTATCTCCAGACTGTCTTCAGGGCAATGCCAGCTTCCACACTCCTCCCTTTCTTTTCTGCTCCCCATGACGAGTACTCAAGTCCTCTAGGTCTTGAAGACAAAGCCACTGGTCACACTGGCAGACAGATGGCGACGGGATAAGTAAAAGCATGGAGAGGCCTCAGGGCCTCAGAGAAGACCTTGTTCCTAAGGTCTTGCTCTGAACTGCCTCCCATGCTTGCTGGGACAATGACTGCAAATCCCCACGTGCTGTGTCCTCTGCATTTATTCCCGTCGCTGACATTCCTTAGCTCTCCCCTTCATTAGACCTTCCCTTTCCCTCTGGGAAAAGACACATCTCCAGGAAAGTCTTGTCCTGTAGCTGGTAGAATAATAGGCTGTATCTTTTCACCCCTTTGAATGAGCAGTTGAATCATTGAGGATTTCTAGGCTGGAGAATATCCTTTTGATGGGATTTTTTATTCAAGGTTCTTAATATTTTTATGACTATTATCATTAAACGTTTTAGGAGTTAATTTAGATACCACAGATTCTGCTTCTCCTATCCCATTTTTATGATGTAAGAAAATGGATGCTCAGAGATTGATTAGTAATTGTTTTTTTTTTTTTTATGATTGACTAAGGGACTGTTGCCAAGACTCCAGATTCAGGATTCACTCGTAACCTATGGTTCAAATCATTTGTTTGTTCTTTTGACATATGTGTTAGACATAATAGAGACTCACCTATAGCTAACTCTGGATGGACTTCATAGATTTTTTTTGGAACACAAGACATAGACCGTGAATCTTGCTATTGGGGATTACAGTGGCTGTACTTCATTCAGTATTAGACTTTCAACATTCATAGTGTCTTGATTGGCAAAGCCACAGGTCAAAGGGCATGGCATGTACCACTTTGTCACAGGTGGCTGAGAGATTAAATGAAATAGGACCTTAGAAACTGAACATAAATGTGACCATGCATTGGACTGCAAATCCAGATTCTGGAGTGAGGGGTCATGAAAAGTTCAGTTATGACGGGAATGAATTAGAGTTGAGAGCCAGAAGCCTGGGGAAGTCTCACAAATGCGAGTGTTGCTTTAGAGTACTTTGTTAATACAATTCTGAGTGACAAGGTTCTTCGCAGTTTCTTTTTCTGTCTAACACCACACCAAAGCATCATTTAGCTGTTCCCTTTCTGGGGTTCCTCAAGCAGCCTGCTGGCATGAGTGTGTGTCCTATATAAACAGTGGATCACTGGAGGATCCTCATAGTCAGGAGAAGGATACTGGGTTGCTCGTTTCTCTCTGATCCTCAGTGTCCTACCAAGGTCTTTGTCAAAGACCACCTTTTCCAATGTAAGCCATTTCTCAGCTGCTAGGCCACCCTCTCTGATGCAAGCTTCTCACTGCCTTTACTACTGCAATCTAATGTTGTGTGATATTTTGACTGCATTCTGACAATAAAGTTTGCTTTGAGTCAGAGGACAGAGCTAGCCACTTGTGGACCAAAATTAACCATAGTGGTCTTGAAGGACTAAGGACAGATGGGAGACAGGGAGTGGTAAGGTGGGGCTGAGAGAGGATCTCAGCCCTTTCTGGAGGGAGGAACTAAGGAAGTAGGAGCTCATTGGTGGCTTCTCCACTGCTTCTCTGATCATTGAGGTTCTAACAATTATCTGAGTCCCAATTATTTTATTGATAAAACGTAATTAGATAAATGCTTCAGTCTAGTGTGTACTTTATTTTGTGTATCCCAAGAATGCCTTGCACAGAAACCGGCAGATAGCAGGAACTCGCATGGGACTAGAGCTGAGCAGGAAAGGCAGGGTAGAGAAGCCTGTAGATCCAACAAGGGCGGCCCTTTTTCTTCGGGTACAATGCTTCCAGTCCCTCTTCTAGTGTCAAGAGAGGGAAGTTTCCATTGTTCCCGGGCTGAATGAATATTTCTTCTGTCTTGATGGGCTCCTTGAAGCAAGAAGCTTTACAGATGAAACATTTGTGGAAACTTCGGCAAGTTGGTTAACAGAGAACTGAAAGAAGCCACGCCATCCTTTCCTCTTATGTTCTTTTTCTTCTGAAGAAGCCTATTTTTGTTATCATGTCTACAGTTTGGTAAATAACTGCTTTCTCACCAATCTGTCCCCTTGGACCTATAGTGGTAAAATGTGATGATTCGTCATGGGGAAAAGCTATATGCAATCTTCCAGGCCTGTTGGCAATGTGTGTGTGTGTGTGTGTGTCTTTGTGTGTATAGGAGCTCAAGGTAAATAGAGATGAATGTATGAGCATTAGCCTACAGTAACAATCTTAACCCACATTCACTGACTTGGCCTTTTCATGTTTGTATACTTTCAAACGTCACAAGTTTGAAATATACAAAAATATAGAAAATATAGAAAAATAGAAAGAGCAAGCTGATACTGGAAAGTTTATTTAGTTTTGATAGGTAATCATTATTTTCTGAGTTTATAAAAAGTTAAAGTTACCTTCAAAGCTTTTATCCTGGGAAGTATATACCAGAGGACTTGTCTCTCTCTAACACTTTCTCTTACCCTATTCCAGACTTTCCCCGTGCCTCAGTGGAACAAAGAAAACCCCTGCATTATTTTCTACCATTATCATCCCCCTGCAGTGGATTATTAAAGACGATTGGCTGGAGGACCAATGGTTCTTCTGCCTTTAACCATCTCTCTTCCTGGTGTGACTTCATTGGTAACATAAGGGAATCTGCTTGAGCTCCTGGCTCAGGTGATCCGAAAGACAGCTAGTTGTTGTGTATGTAGTCTGGTTTATAATGAAAAGTAATTTGGACTTTTAGATGAACACCCCATGATTTTCGCAGTGAGCATAGATATGCTTGGCTAGCTTTTGTTTATTATTTAATATTGGGTATTTTGTGTGAGTTGTTTGTTGTTGGTCAACATTATTCATCTTGCCTAAAGACAGGAGTGTTTCTAGGGCTTATAGGGCTTCCTCACTGTCCCATATGATCTCTATATAAAGTACGTCCTCATGGGAGCTATTTCTGTTATTTTACCTGAAGAACTGAAAGCCTCAGACTGTCCCAGGAGTAGATAGCTGATGAGCAGTGAAGGCCATTTCTAGTCATCTGTACTACGTGTCTTGTGCTTCTTCCTGCACACCTGGTTAACTTTTGGTTGCTGGAAAACTGACGGTTAGAGAATCTAGCACATTCTTGAAATTTTTATTGAAATTTCTATTTCCTCTTTAAATTTAATGGGTTATTTTTTGGTAAATGGAATATAATCTTAAATCACTCTCTTCATATTTCCATGGCTTCCTGATGTCTATCTTGTCTCATGAAACATTCATTTGGTTACTTGTAGAAGGAGTGGCAGACTGTGTCTAGCTACCCGGCTAGCTTTACCCAAAATAATTATACAGAAACTGTATTCTTTTAAACATTGCCTGGCCCATTAGTTTTAGCCTCTTATTGGCTAATTAACCCATATTTAGTAATCCATGTAGCATCACGAGGTGGTCGCTTACCAGGAGAGATCTTAACCTGCGTCCATCTCAGAGAGGAGAAGCATGGCAACTGCATATGGCGACTGCTTGAAGCATCTGCCTGACTCTGCTTCCTTTCTCCCACAATTTTGTTCTGTCTACTCCACCTACCTAGTTTTCTGTTCTCTTAAAGGGCCAAAGCAGTTTCTTTATTAACCAATGAAAGTAACACATAGACACTCCTCCATCAGTTACTACAGCTACTTTTTTCAAAAGCACAAGTATTCATATCGCTCCTTTGATAGTTTCCTATTGCCTTCCAGTTAATGTTTACTATACTTAGAGTCCACATTATGCTTTGCATATACCTACATAAAAGCACAAATAATACTTTTGCTATTCCCATTGGGGTGTGTGGCTGAAGACTCCTTGAAGTTTTGTTGGTCAATAACATTTGTCATTGCTTTTACAGTTTATGTGTCAAAGTACCACACAAGTGACAAATCTTTGCCCAGAAACACATGTGCGTTTATTGGGCTCAATCAATTTCAGAACAGTTTATTTGCCTGTCCATATATCCAAATGAATACATGTTATGACTTTTGCTGTTTATCATTTAGGCTATTTGAAATATCATCAGCATAAATAAAGTATTGTTGTTGTTAGAGATTGTTCCTCTGTTAATAGGTTTCAACACTTTGGTCTTAGGAGATTTGCATATTTCAAAATTGAAACTTCCTATGAGCTTGTATTTATGTGAGTTATATTTATTGATGTTTACCCAAACATAAATTAAACAAGTCACTAATTCATTTCAAAATTCTAAGAAAAACTGTCCTATTAAAATAGCCATATTTTCTAAACAAAAATATTAGAATGAAGAATAGCATTGTTTTACATTTTTGTGAATTTCTTATTATGTCTGGCTTGATAGAAGACAGTTGGATCCTCATCTCTGCTTCTACATTCAATCTGTGAAAAAGAGTATTTTGGTGAACATAAATTAATAAATCAAGCCACACAGATGTAAAATCGGAAGATGGAGGAGTAGTTCAATACTTTTTAAAATGATATTATTAACAATGTATCGAAGTTCCATTAATGATAGTTTTTTTAAGGACTGCATGATGCACAGTGGTACTTAATGTCTAACAAGGAATGGCTCTCTTACATAACTCTGTGGGTTACATCATATGCCCCACATACTTTTATATCAGGAAGGGCTATTGGTCCCATGTCACATTCTTATCTATCTAAATAGATACACTATTGTTTTTGTTTCTGATCAATGCAATAACATCCATTGTGTTGGTACACTCTAAATAACGTGCTGTCTCATCGACTGTTGGGAGCAATTACAGTGTTACTGAGGTTGAAGAAAATTTCCTCTGGAGTCTGCCGTGAGAGATCACACACTGGACTGTTAGAATATTTGCAGGGACTACATACCTTAGGTGAAGCTCTGATTCTTATGGTAGAAAACAAAAGCGTTGGATGGACAGACCTCCAAAGTAGCTTCTAGATCTCCTAGTTTAACTTCTGATCCACAATCAGTTTGAACCGTATGCCCAAGCCACCTGTTCAGCCATACATATGAGTGAGTCTCCTGTTTCATAACGTTTGTTTGTAATATGCTTTCTCGAGTCTTGCAGAAGGAGTCATCATGCTTGCATTCGTGATTCAACTTACATCTGGAGAAGTGACTGGGGAGAAGACTTGTAAACCCTTCTCCAAATATTTGGATGACAAATGAACGCCCACCCACGTTTCTAGTGGTTTGAAAATGATAGAAAAGATGATAAAGTCCTTGCTGCTTTTTAAAGAAAATGCATATAGTGACTGTAGGTTCTTACAATGAGAAAGGCTGGGTTCAATGCAATACAAAAAGGATAAGGGCATCAGACTTTTAATTAATAATGGAATAAAAGTAAATTTAGTGAACTAGGGGTGCAACTCAACAGCACAGTGCCTCCCTAGCATATACTGCACCCGGATTTGTGTCTGGAACTGCAACAAACTGAATGTATGTAAGCAACAAATTAATAGGTTTTGAACAGTTCTCTTTATATTCATTTCCTTGTTAGCAAGTTGAGAGAGAGCGTTTGGAATTCATGCATTCCCCAAACTCTTCATCTCCTTCTTTTCAGTAGCAGCCTTTATTGGCTTTGTCTTAATTGCATAGGAAATGAAGATGGCTTCTTACTGATATTCAAATTTGATGAATGAACTCAGACCAAAGGGAAAAAAGGAATAAACAACACCCACCATGAGCTTTGATAATTAATTCGTTTTTTACCATTATTGATAGTGTCTTGTCTATGAAAGGGCTTCTTTTGTGATTAATTACACTGAATGTCCTGAGCTAGCAATTGTGTTCTATGTCTCGGGCCTCAGCAATTTCAGACCTTAGGCAAAGCAAGCACGCACTTTTATTGATTTTAGAGTTACTGTCTCCTGGAATGAGATAGTCATCTGACCTCTCATTTTGGCTTATTTATAGCTCAGTCTTCATTTCCTCCTCTTTTCTTGGGCTGCCCAGTCAACATTGAAATATTGCATATGTCCTTTTTAACTGACCCACCCTATCTCAGCACTGGGATTCAACATGCGTTCAGCAAACTTTTGTGACTACTTGGAATCAATGCGAAGCTCGAACTCTTAATACAGAAATCTTGTATTTAATTACCCAAGTTTACAATATTCTTAGGGTGAATGCAGAGAAAAATCCTGATGAAATGATTTATTGAAGTAAATACAATATCCTCCTTTAAAAGGAGAGTCCCTCTCCTGACAACCAAGTAAATCCATTATGAGCTATAAGGAAGACGTACTCTCGAGAAGATGATGTGACTTTATAAACAAATAAATTAGCAGACATTTCTGGATGAATCCTTCTGCTTTATTGTGCTTTCCAAAGCTTTCTATATATCTCATTATTACTTAACTGTAAACCAAACCAAATCAAATAATAACAACAACAACAACAACAACAAAACCCAACCCAAATGTTACTAAAATTTTAGGAAGGAGGCACAGATTTTGTACTGAAGTGTTTATTTCTTGTAGAAAAATAGTAATAATGAAACAAACTATGCAGGGCTCATTTTTCAGTCTTTTTTTGGTGTAAATTAAGGAAGGAGTCCAAGAGGAGTCTTTACTCTGTGACCTAAGACTCACAAAAGCTTGGATATGTGGTCCAGAAAGCGTGGGAGTGGCTTCAACCTCCTGACGTGGCCGTGGCTGATTTAGAATGAGGAATGCTCACACGTACACCTACTGGTTTGGTTGCTACTACTCATCAAATCCGGAGTGCTAATTTATTGGATTATAAAGTCACTTCATCTTCTCGAGAGTACGTCACGTCTTCCTTATAGCTCATAATGGATTTACTTGGTTGTCAGGAGAGGGACTCTCCTTTTAAAGGAGGATATTGTATTTACTTCAAAACTCCAGCCTTTAATCTCTTCCAATATATCTCAAGAATGGAGTTTTTAGTTTCTATATCCAAAGACTGAGAATCGGCTTTATCGCTCATTATTGGTAAGAATCTAAGCAGCTCATGAGACCGCTCTGGCCTTCAGTGGCCTTCTATGCAATGCAGGGCTATTGTGACCTGCCAGTCAGTTTTATAAACAGGATTATAAAACACTTGAGAGAATGCAGGGTGATTGCAAAGCCTAGAGCAGGTGGATGCTGTTATTATAGGATCTACCCGTCCCGATGGCGAAAGTGAAATCCTTGGACATGAACTGCACCGTTTTAATTTCTTTCGCGTTTCTTCTGCCAAAAAAATGAATATTGATTGCAGCTGGAAGGAAACCATTCTGAGAGAGAAAATAATGTTGACTGGGATTCAGAGCCGACTTAATAACAGGCAGCTTGGATGTGCCTTTATGTTTGATGATAATGGAGTTCTGAAGCTACTTTGCTGGCCTGAGAACCCACGAACATCAGGAAAGCCATGAATTACTGCAAGGCTCCCCTCAGGGAGAGACCTGGCAGAGATGAGAGGGATGTTCACGTTTGACTGATCCTCTGTCTCAGGCTGCATGGGCTGTAAAGGAGAACCAGCTCTGTGGCACAAGGAACCTCAGAGCACGTCACCTGCAAGCTGTGAGCTGAGTTTCTCCGGGTCCTACTTACTATGTGATGCACTCCGCAACAGATGCCTAGGCAAAGTTTTGACCTTTGACCTTCAGAATGAGTCTGTGAAATGAAGACCACTGTTATAGTAATGTGCAAGGAAACCCAATATTCTAAGCAATGGTGTTGATTTTCATTATGTTCAGGACTTCTAATTATAAAGTTAGTCCTCCTTATATTTTAAAGGTCCTTCCTCCTGCCTCCCCCATCGCAGCTGCCTAAAATTCTAACAACAACCCTGAATTTACTACTTTTGTACGCATTATCTAACTTGGTGCTACTTTTCCTGGCCCAAGGATTTACAAGGCAGGCCGGTATGAGACTTCTTTGGAGTCTTGGTGTGCTCAAACATGACACTGCCTAACATCCAGAACTCTGGCCTTGCTTCCTTCTCCACCAGACTTGCTCACCCCAAGTCTTGAAAGGCAGGGAGCTGCCTCTAGGATAGTCAGCTGTCAGAAGAGTCCCAGCAAAGTGTTTCAGTGAGTAAAGAAAGGTGCCACCGACCTGGTGACCTGGAGTTAAGATTCAGAGCCCATAAGTGGAAAGCCAGTATCTGCACGAAGACCTCTGATCAGCACATAGACCCTTCCCTCAACCAATAAATAAACAAGCATAAAATATTTTTTAAAAATGAAGTAAGATGAGAAAAGGAGAATCATTAGTAGAAGAGGCATGGTCTTAATCTATATAAAAATGAAGCAGGGACGAAGAGACGCAGTGTTTAAAGCTTGAACTAGTGAAGACTAAGTTAAAGTCCCGGCTTCCAGCCTTGAACCTGTAGAATGAGAGCAAAGCCTGGGCCATCAGCAAGGGGCTGAAGGCAATGCTTGCTCCTGTGGGTAGGAACGCAGGTGAGCAGCAGTGGAGGCAGCCTGCTGTGGGAAACACAAATACTGGAGGCTTAAAGGCAGCATGCCATAAAGTCCACGGCAGGGCTGACTTCAGACAGGTGGTTAATGAGGCGACTCATACAGCCAGGGGAGGTTGGGGAAGTTATTAATTTGGTTTTTGCCTTGATTCAAATTCGTGAAAATGAGCTTAAAAGGAAAATGAATGATAGGAGTGAGTTAACAAGGCGGGGGAAAGCTTAGCCACCCAGGCACACCTGCATCAAATAAGACAGAAACCATTAAGCACTGAAGAGTGAACACAGCCTTATCTTGTGAGATGTTTTATTAAAAGTCAGTTCTGATTCTCTGAGGTCAGTTGTTGCTGAAGCAGGGAAGATGGTCTTGAAGTTATTTTCTTCTTTCTGTGTTTTTTCTTCTCATCCCCCTCTTTCTCCTGGGTATAACCTGGTGAACATAGTCTGTAGACTCCAAGCCAGGGTCCAACTGAGCAAGACACAGTAGATTAGGTAAAGGGAATTTTTTGTTAGGAACTGGGAATAGACTAGGTAGACAAACTTCTTCAAGGAACATGTTCATCGCTGCTCATAGGCAGCTAGTAACAGAGCTGTGACTTAGAATGGGTATGGTCTTGAACATAGTAAACCCAAGGAATTACCAGGTCTGGCTCCCACTGCCTTGCATAGAGCAGGGGTTGAATGTCATTTCAGTGGCTTATTTTCCCTGTTGACTACCATCTGCCTGGACTGAGTGGTCCCAGATAAAGCAGTCATTACTTTGTGAAGCAATTGCTTCATTTGATTGCTGCTTCTGCCCCACTGGCTAAGGGTGTTCTTTGGGTATAAAAGCTATTAATAAAGGTAAGTCTGTAGTTAGCCCCACCTTCATATATGTTTTGATGAGGAGCAATCTCTTTACATGGATGATTTAGCTTTCCTGTGACATCAGCTCCATCCTATTGGCCATTCGTGTACAGTTGCTTTGGGTCTTGTTACCTTGCTATTGTCAGCTGGATTTCTTAGTGATTTTAAATGCCGTATCTTAATTATCTTTTTATCTCATTATTCCTCTCTTACATAATAAGTCCGCTATTTGCTGTGTTCAGTTGAGAACAAGTGTTCTTGTATCTTTCCATGTTAGATCTCCTTTAAGAAATAGCCATGATTTTGAATGTAGTCCTGGCACAACTCTGCCTTTCTTGGGTTTTAGAGCATGGGTCTCACCTGTGCTGTGTCTCATTGGAGCGTTCCAAAGCCAGATTTCTGTGTTTCCCCTTATTCACCAGTGATTTTCATGAGCGTGTAACAGCTTTATGGAAAGCTTCACTAACATATAGCTGGCCAATCAGCATGTCTATAACTAAATAAGGAAGCATCGTCTCCTGCCAACGTCTCCTTCAATGCTGTGAAAAAGATACATCCCCCGCCTTGTTTGTCTAAGATATTTTTTCGTTCTTATTTCCCCCAGAATCTCAGTGTTCCACTGCCAGAGTCCTCTGTCCTCTTCATTGTCTAGCACTAGGTTTGTGTCCCCTCTTACTGATATTTCTACACCTGGGCACTGCAGTTTCCACATTTCCAACAGGGGGAACCCACTAATATTGCTGTGGGGGAAGAAGCAGATGCCATTGGAGGAAGAAACGTATCTGGGATTGCTCTCTAAGGTTTCTTTGTGTTTAGGTACATACATGCAGAGAGGTAGACGTCTGGTCTCTGATGTCTGCATCTTCCATGATGAAGCTAACAATACAGGCACTGGTAGCATCTGCTACTCTAGCCCTGTGTCTACAGCCGAGGGGGAAGAGTCCATGTTGGCACCTCACCCAGAGGAGTGTTGATTCTCCCAGGTTCTGGAGAGAAAACGATGCTAGATATTATTAGTTTCTGTTGCTTTTAGAATGTCGGGTTATTTGCACTGTGTGTGTGTGTGTGTGTGTGTGTGTGTGTGTGTGTGTGTGTGTGTGTAAGGGACGGGGGAGAGTGAAGTTGTAAGAGGTACTGGCATCTAGCCAGGCAGTGGTGACGCACGCCTTTAATCCCAGCACTTGGGAGGCAGAGGCAGGTGGATTTCTGTGAGTTCGAGGCCAGTCTGGTCTACAAGAGCTAGTTCCAGGATAGACTCCAGAAGCTACAGAGAAAAACCCTGTCTCGAAAAACAAAAACAAAAACAAACAAACAAAAACAGAGGTACTGGCATCTCATTTCTAGGATACCACAGCAGCATGCCAGAATGATTTACCTTCGTTAGTTAAACTTTCCCAGAGCCCTTGTAGGAAAAAAGAAGTCTGTTATTTGGCTTCTAGATTGCTATCAGTAGAAACCCAGCATCGGAAGCTGAATCATCCACCAATCTTGGGATGGCTTTCCACTCTGACTTATCCAGTCCTATGTGCTCCTCAAGGCTTGTGGAGAGGTAGCTGAGTGTCCTGACTTCACTTCTAACTGAGGCTCAGTCGGGCTTAAGCACTTTACAAAGGGCTCAGCACCTGCTTTCCCAGATGTGTCTAATTGTGTTTTCTTCAGAACAATGGTAAAAACCTGCAGCGATTTGATTTCAGCCCTGCTTGTCTTTTCAGTCTCAGCTTGAGTTTCCAATTGGGCTGCTACTTCCATGGGTAGCCTACCTATGTTCTGTTGTTCTCTTGCATTTTAACTGGAGTATCAACCTCCTATTGCATCTTCCGCTGGAGAATAAATTAGTTTCTTTGAAAAGTCAGGCTACATAAAACTATGACTTAAAGGAAAGGAGCTTTAAAAAATTCTCCTCTCCATAGCTGCTAGGAGAGACAAGCCATTGCCTTTAGTGGTGTAACCGCTGGCGAGTTGCCCATTCTCCAGTGGGTAGCTCCGCGCTCACCCACATTGATGGCCCTGGTTAAACACAGTGGATCACAAAGCAAAACAAAAAGATATTATCAAGAGAGAAGGAACTTGCTGGGAGAAGGAGAGGTTAAGAAAGGGTGGTGGTGGGGGGGGGGCTGGAGAGATGGCTCAGAGGTTAAGAGCACTTTAAAAGGTACTTTAAAAGGCAAGCACATATTAAATAAAACAAATCTTTAAAAGAAAAAAGAAAAGGGGTTGTGTGTGTGTATGTGTGTGAAATAGTCAAAGAATACGTTCATTTAAACCTCTTCTCTAGCCCATCTCTACTTTCCAAGTGAGCCAAGTCCCCTGTGTTCCAGGGTTGAACTTATGCACTCAAAATTCTTATTCCCTCATGCTCCAGCCTGCTCTTCTCTCCATCATGACCTTACTGCTGCTTGCTCAGCTCCACAACATCATGGCAGACTGTAATATAACTGCTGGTAGCAGCATTTAAGGGCCCAAGGGAACGTTCTTGAAAACCAGCAGCTGATCTCAGTTGAAAGAGGCAAGCGGCAAGTCACAGAAACAATCCAGCACTTTGACATGCCAAGTTCTGGGCACCTGACTACTGCTGGCTTTGAGGTCAGCTTTCAGCCTGCCAAGACATGGGCACAGGTTATCACCTATCTGTGCCCATAAAAGCATGTACTTAAGTGTACTAATCTCAAAACCAATGGGACAATTGAATATTTAGTAGTTTATGGTGATTTTTCTATGATTTTCATGAACCACTGGTGTGTCTCCTTGTGTGCTTCCTCTGAATAAACCTGAGTCTCCTGGGAGTGTGCCAGCTTCTACCAAAAAGTGTGAGGTGTTGAGCGGGGTGCAGTCCTTTCTCAGAAAAAGAAAGAGAGAGAGAATGGAAGGAAGTAAGGAAGGAAGGAAGGAAGGAAGGAAGGAAGGAAGGAAGGAAAAAGCTCAACAAAATGCCCTAGGGCAACCTGGAGAAACATAATCTCTTCAAAGTGAAGAAAACTCTGAATCTTCACATTGCCTTGCCATATTAAGATTTTAATTGATATTTCAAGCTATGTGTAATTAAAAAATGTAAAGCCACATGGCTAGAGACTAGTTAAACAATGACTGGTAGACTGGAAGTCAAGGCTGTTTATGACACTGCCACTCTTTGATGTGCATCCAAGAAACTTACCAAATTCACTTTTTCCATGGAATCAAAGAAGGGATTGTGTCTCCCCCCACCTTTTTTTTAAAAAGATTTTAATTCATTTATTTTGTATATACAGTGTTCTGCCTGCATATTTACTTGCATGCCAGAAGAGGGCACCAGATCTCATTACAGATGGTTGTGAGCCACCTTGTGGTTGTTGGGAACTGAACTCAGGACCTCTGGAAGAGTCGTCAGTGTGCTTAACCACTGAGCCATCTGTCCAGCCCATCTAACTGTTTGCGCCCCTGCACAAGGTGTCTTCTCCATTTGACAATAACATGTTCATATGCAACAAAAAATGAAGGCTTATTGCTCAAAAAGAAAAGTAATTGAAAACTAAAACCATTGCTTGGATGCATCTAGGAAATTAGTTATATTGAAAAAAGTAAGGGTTTATATGTCAGTAGATGTAACCTCAGGGAACTGTAACATATTATGTGTGTATTATGAAACAGACAAATGTAGAACTTTCTAAACTGTACTAATTAAAATGCTCATTATTGTAATAGTTCATTGATCCAAAGAGGACTGACCTAACCAAACTCAGCTATGCAGAAATTAGCTGCAAACAGATAAGGCCTAAAGCAGATTAAACTGTAAGGCTCTCCACCCCAGGAAAAGTTCTCTCAGGATGGTTCACACTGTTCGAACGGCCCTGCTAAACATCACTCATCAGATCCATAGAAAAGTTGAACCATGTGAAGACAGACACAGTTGCTCAGACAATCCTAACTCTTCCAGAAAAGCCAGCAAAACATAAATGATGGAAATACAGAAAAACTTAGATGCCAAGGCCTTCCATCCAGTCAGGGGGCAGATGCCCTACACATTTCATTAGCTTCCAAAGACATCTTCAAAACAACGGATTGTTTTAGAAGCTCATCACGACTTTCTGATTTTTCAAGAACCATTGGTGTGTCCCATGCCATTTCATTCAGGGGAATAAGGACATTCATCACAGCCATCCTGGCACATTAAGAAAATGTTAAGCCCTGCTCAATATGGCTTGTCAAATAGCACAGAAACATGCACAGTGATTATCAGGGCCACTTTGTGTGAGAAAGTTATTGTTTTATGAACTTAGAAATATAAAACAGTCCTACCTCAAGCTTCTGGAGAAGAAAGGCGTAAAGAATAATATATGTTTCTTTCATACGTGTTATGCTCCCTGTATTCGGCATGCTTTAGAATCCTCCATGGTCTTGGGAATGGAACTTTACGTATCAATGCTATAGAGGGGTTTTCTGTAAAATGATTATGGCACTCGTGCTTTAGGAGTCTTCTGTGGGTTCAATAAAACCTTTGTAAAGTCTTCTCATTGTGCCTGCCAAATAGTATATATCCCATAAACATAAACATAAAAGACATAAACATGTCTTTTACTCATTTTAGGTATTTTATAAACAAAAAAAATGCATTTGAAACTGTTTAGCACCAAGGATCATGAACCACAGTGAATATTTTCATGATTCAATACTGCCAGGTATGTGCTCTCATTGGGTACTCTGAATATAATACATGAACAAAAAGAAATTTGCCATAACCTTGAAGTGGCTGTTGTGTGAGATAATTCTGGGACATTTTTGGGGGGATCAGGGGGTAGGCATCCTCTGCATTACTGAGTAGGTGTGTAGCAGTAATCAGGGTTTCTGTCCACTTGATGTTAGTATTAACTCCTCCAACTATAATTGTAAGGACAAGAAATGACTTTCAACATAGTCAAATATCTTGGGGGGAACATAAAATTACCCCATAAAGAACCACCAAGCTATAGAAAACAGGATGCATATGAAGTACATAGATTAAAATTAGATTGCTAAGCTAATAATGAGTGTTTTAAAGTTCCCCTTCCCTTACGCAATGAGGTTCTGATGACACATATATTTTATGTCAGTTTTCTACCTCTGCAACCGAACCCTTGTGAATATAGTGATGGAGTCCCAGGAAGGGTTGAGAAGAAATAGTGTGTCTCATGCAGGTTTTTGAGAAAAAAAAAAGCTTTCCTATTTTTGATGACTTTCAGTTAATCAATTTACATCTGTTAAAATGTTTGATAAAAATATCACAAGAGCCGGGCGGTGGTGGCGCACGCCTTTAATCCCAGCACTTGGGAGGCAGAGGCAGGCGGATCTCTGTGAGTTCGAGACCAGCCTGGTCTACAAGAGCTAGTTCCAGGACAGGCTCCAAAGCCACAGAGAAACCCTGTCTCGAAAAACCAAAAAAAAAAAAAAAAAAAAAAATCACAAGAATAGATACCTCTCTGGTCCACCTGAGTTCTTTCAAACAACAGACATTAATGGATTCACTTCTGGGCCATGTTTCTCTTTGGTTCATTGCCTCCTGGGTCCTGGGGTACCACTCCCTCCTTCTCTTTCCTTGTAGGTCCACCTATCTTTTCCTCTAAAATCCTCATGCTTGATTTCCCTCCCCACACCCCTGCTTCATCTCTGCAGCACTATGCAGAGTTCCAAACTCCATCACTTTCTTCCTGGCATGAGTCAAACTCCTGATAAAGTTCCGTTTCTGATTGCCTCATTTAGGGGAAAATTATCTTCTTTTTATCCCACAATAGTATAGAATACTTGTCTGTGGATCATCCAGCTGTCTTTAATTTAAAATTTTGCTGAAAATAAAATGTTACTTTTTTTATTCCTCTCTTGTTTGCAGAAATTCAATAGTTATGATTAAATTGACCCACTGGTAACACAAGTAAAGGTGTCAAACTAAATAGAATTAATTGTTCCTTAACATAGAAGTCAAGGAGTTGGTATGCTGATGCTGTGATGTCAATAGTTTCTAAGTTTTTCTCTGTCCTTCCGCTCTGACATTTGCATTCAACTCTCAAAATCAGTTCCTAGTTTAAATAAATGTCTGTGTCTCTATTGTAGATTCAACCATCACATGTATTTTAAGCAAAGGGTTCTGAGAAAGAGGGAGAGAGACAGACAGACAGACAGACAGACAATAGACCATGACAGAGAGCCATGATGGAAAGAGACAGAGAAAGAGATGCACACAAAGAGAGAGACAGAGATACAGAAACAGAGAGAGATACATAGAGGACAGAGAAAAAAAGACAGACAGAAAGATAAACACATACAGAGATAGATAGATAGATAGATAGATAGATAGATAGATAGATAGATAGATGATAGATAGATAGATGATAGATAGATAGATGATAAAGAGAGAGAGTGTGTGTGTGAGAGAGAGAGAGAGAAAGAGAGAGAGAGAGGAAGAGGAGGAGGAAGAGGAGGAGGAGGAGGAGGAGGAAAGAGAAAGGCAAAGGGTAAATTTTCAATGGAATATATTTCTTTCTGTAAAATTGTTAAATTAAAATTGTTTCATTTAAATTTTAATACCTATCTCCAAGGATGGCTGGGAGACACACATAAGTACATCATGCATACATACGTACATTGACAATGTCAACAATATAGGCATTGTATAAATAAGAAAGACATGAGAGTAGAATTTGGTCAGACAGCATCCTTTCGCACATTGACCATTTGGAGAACTTACTCCTTTGATGTTTCTACATACATATTTCAGTACGATGTTTCATATCCTTCCTAGGGAAGGATTGTTATATCAACACTGAATTATTTACTCTATCATCTTTTCTTGGCATATGAGGATGCAGTTCAAAGTAATCCATATTATTGCCCCAAGGAATGAGGTGGAACTGTTCGTGTTCTTCTGGAATGTGAGATAGGCTCACCCCATCTACCTGACTAATTTTTTCCACTGATTATCCAAACATTTCTATATGAAGCTGTTTGTCACATACTCTCTTGCATGTATGAAAAGCATGGCAGTTTGACTTGCAGATGCAGAAATCCTGTGAAAATGTGAGGCCCTTGTGCTATGAACTCACCCCAGAAGTCTCTTCTGTTTCATGCTCATTTCCTGACTGTCATTTTCCCCACTCTAAGGCTCCATTCTTCCATCTAGAAATGGGACAAATAATTTGTTGTTGGCTGTCATTTGCTTTATTTTTTCCTGAAGATGTATTGATCATTGTGCTATCATGAGCTGCACTATACAGAATGATGGTGAACCTTAAATTTAAAATCCCATAGAGCCAGGTGCTGGTGGCACATATCTTTAATCTCAGCACCAGGGAGGCAGAGGCAGGTGGATCTTTGTGAGTTGGAGTCCAGCCTGGTCTACAGAGCAAGTTCCAACACAGACGGAACTGTTGCATAGGGAAACCCTGTCTCAAAATCCACTCCTTCTCCAAATTCTCATAGAAAAGCCTGTGTGAATTCAAAATGCTCTTGTGTTGTTGGAGTCTATTTTATTATTTTGATACAGATCCAAGTTTCGCTATTTTGGAAACAAATTCTGTTTTCCAAAAATTCCAGTAGCATTCAATTATCTTATGAAAGATTCTGTTGTGTAATATTACAAGTATGTATTACCCACTAATGCTAATCAGGGAGAATTTAGGAGGCATGGCCAGAAAGCCTTTGTTTAACTCCACATCCTTTTATAGGCCTCGAAAAATTCCACAAAGCGCAAGATTCCTGGTGTTCACTTCTAAGATACATATCATCAGTAACATATCCTATTCCTTATTGTTTGATATATTAACACAGTATTAAGATTATTCTTATAGTTTTTAGGCAAGATCATTTGTACAAAATTTGGATGGCACTATCACCATCGCTTTGAGAAGTCGAGTGAGGAAAGGATTCTGAATGCTAACGCTTTTAATTATTTATTTTTGATCTAATGAATATTTGGTCCATTGTCTTCTTCTTAATTAGAAATTACAAGGCATACAGGAACTAATTAGAATATTTTAATAATACAGATCTTATTGAATTCTCAGGAGGTCACAGAATTTCATAAGAGAGAAATAATGTTTTGATCTGTACTATCTATGATAAGATGACATCAGGTTGAGTGAGCAAAGACTATAAGTCTAACTGCAACGCTTTTCACAGCTATAGACAGTGGTGGAGCAGCAGTCCTAGTACTTAAAAAGCTGAGGCAGAAGGGTTTCTTGTCTAACTTTTTGGTAAATTCAAGGCCAGTTTCATACGCACAGTGAGATCTTGTCACAACTGACCTCCCAAGAGAAATAAAAACAGATTTGTCGGGATAGACATCCCTGAGAGTATTTCTAATGTGGGTATCAGGGAAACTGGAGAAAACTGGGTGGATTTTTTTTCAGTATTGCAAAGCAATTGGACAAAACTCCTTGAAAGCAGTTACGAGTAACTAACTGCTACCACACAGCTTAGTCAGAATAACAGCATAAAGAAACTTGTAGTTGTAGAAGGATCTGTAGATGGAGTGGTGGGGCTGTGTCCTGCCACCCGGCTAGCTTTACCCAAAATAATTACATGGAAACTGTATTCTTTTAAACACTGTCTGGCCTATTTGTTTCAGCCTCTTATTATCTAATTCTAATATCTTGCTTTAACCCATATTTAGTAATCTGTGTAGCACCACGAGGGGTGGCTTACCAGGAGAGATCTTAACCTGCGTCCATCTCAGAGAGAAGCATGGCGACCCACTATGGCGACTGCCTGATGTGTCCCCCCAGCTCTGCTTCCTTTCTCCCACAATTCTCTTCTGTCTACTCCACCTACCTAATTTTCTGTTCTCTCAAAGGGCCAAGGCAGTTTCTTTATTAATAATGAAAGTAACACATAGACACTTCTCCATCATGTAGTCATTTACCTAAATGAATAGCAACCAGTTATAGGTCAAACCAGAAAGTGGTAGGGAAATCAGTCTTCTGCAGTTGTCATGATTGCTTGTAACATGGAATTCCATAAAGAGCATGTTTCCATATCTAATTGTGAGCCCTTTGGCATGTGCTATCATAGAATGTCTAAATGAAATCCAGCCCACAATATCAGCTTAATCTATGGAGAATAGGACCACAGGAGCCATCAGCTCCAATCACCTACAGAGATGAGATGATTGTGTCATAGCATCAATTCTTAGTTTTCTCTTATATGATCCTCTTTTATTGTTCAGGGATGTTAGAACTGATGTCTACCAGTACAAGAAAACAATCTAAATCATCAAAAGAAATCTTTTATTGCACAATTTATTATTTACTAGTACAACCTATAGGCAAAAATTATATTTGTGGTATGTAATACTATAGATGTATATTGTAGAATGGCCAAATCAGGGTAATTAATGTGTCACACACAAGTTTGTGTATATAGACCCCTCATCTTATAGTGGAGGACTCAGAATTCAGAGACTAGTCTCCTGCTCATGTTCATGCAGCTGATTGGCACCCTATTCACCCTTCCTAAAATCAGGGCAGACTCTGAGAGGCATCACATGCTCCCTCATCTGTGGATCCTACTCTGTTGGGGACAATGCATGGAAGTAACCAGGCTGAGGAGGGGTTCTAGAAAAAGGGGTGGGTAGAGGTGAGCATGCTCAACATCCATGGTATGCTTGTGTGAACCTGTCTTTAGAAACCCATCAAGTACACAGTGACTCCATGCTAATTGAAGGGATTGAGCTTCGTAAATGCCAGTGAGGCAGAGTGCAGTGTTCCACTTGACTTCTAGCCTGTTTCTGTACTTTCATGGGGTCCATTGAACCAGATGATTTGGATGTATTAAGTGTTGTGGGATTTCCTCTGACTTTACCTTTTTGGCTATCTAGTAGGTATATGCCTATGACTATAATAGACAGAGAGAAACAGATTTAACTTGACAGCTATAGTTTCTGAAGTCTAGGTTATCGCCATTTTCCTAGCAACTGGATACATTAGGGAAAAAAAGGAATTCAATTTTTTTGGGTAGGGTTAGGTGCTGGCCAATGAAATGTGCTAGCTCCTCCACATCTCCATATTATTCATGTTTTCTAAATTTAAAAATCAAGATAAATGTTCTCAAGAAAGGACAAAATAAAGTCATGAATATCCTCTCGGACTCATGTTCAACGTGTCACACTGTGCTGTGGAATTTAAAGACATCATCTTTTAATGATGATGTTTCATTCTTTAGGTTGTAAACAGGTTAGCTCGATTCAGAAATGTTTAGTAGAACACCATTTCATGTGTCTCAGGTGTTCTGTCAATTACTAATGAAACAAAGCTGAACAATGCATGGTCTTTGGGAGAACCTCAAAAGTTGATGGGAGAAGCTCATTAGGGCAGGGAAGAGTCATCCATGCAAAATGAGATAAATAATAGGTATAGGGTTGGCACACGCACAAGGGAGTGGGCAGCTGTTTGGGTGGCTCAGAAAAGCTCATGCAGATGGGAACTGCCTTCCACTGTGAGTGGGAGTTTCTCAGGAGAGGAAATCGGGGGAGGACTGAGCTCTGGTGGCGGAAGCAGCAGATGCAAAGGCAGGAGCCATGGAGCAGGATGGCATGCTCAAAGGTTGTAAGCCTAGGGCGCAGGATTAATTTGGGCTATTAATAGAACTTGAAAGGAAAATGGAGATGGGCAGCATTTTTTTCCAAAGGTGAAAGGACCACTGAAATGTTTGATATTTACTGACAAGCCTGAGTTTTGAGGATGAGATTTTTCTTTTGAAACATGTGGTATGGTTACATATGCACAGTTATCTTTGTTACTTCCTCAAAAAAATTTGGTTCCTCTTCTTTGTGGTCTGTAATACAGTGAGAAGTGATTTCCTTTGAGAGATAATCAGAGAGGAGATGAGCTTGCCTGCTATCAAGTTATCAGTGAAAACAAATTTCCCTCAAAACTAACGTATTTACCCCCAAACTGCTAGTGAGAAATACAGTAACAGATGAATATGCAGTAGTACAAGTTTGAGCTGCATTTTAAAAAGCATTTTTATTGGAGGAGGCTGCTTGTTCGTTCCGGCTGCCCAGAACCAAAATAATCACACAGGAACTGTATTACTTATATCACTACTTGGCCCCTTAGCTCTAGCTTTTTATTGGCTAACTCTTACATCTTAGTTTAGCCCATTTCTAGTAATCTGTAGATCACCACGAGGTCATGGCCTACCACCATAGTTTCAGCACATCTGGTGGCCTTTCTTTCTCTCAGCATTTGGTCCAGTCCTCCCCGCCTATCTAAGTTCTGCCCTATCAACAGGCCAAGGCAGTTTCTTTATTAATGGCAATCACAGTACAGAGGGAACCCCACATCACATTTTTTTAAATCATTTGTATTATTTTAAGTGAAGATGCGGGTATGTGTACATGTTCTACTGTGCAAGTGTGGGAGTCAGAAGACAGTTTGAGGGAGTTTTTCTCTTCTTCCGCTATGCAGGTCCCAGAAGTCGAACTGAAGTTGCCAGCAAGTACCTTTTCCCATTTAACCATCTTGTCAGTTATTTGAGCTGCACTGTTTGTGTTCACCTTTTTTATTATATTTTAATGATGACTCTCCCTTTCCTTTCCTCTCTCCCATCCCTCATCTACTCCTCCCGACTCTCCTTCAAATCATGGCTTCTTTTTTCATTAATTGTTATTGAATGCATGTATGCACTTGTACACACATATATCACATATTTTTTACTATATAACCTGTTGAGTCCATGTAATGTTACTTCTATGTATGTTTTCAGGGCTGATCATTTGACATTGAACAAGCAATTAGTGTCATCTTCCGTGGGGGAGGGCCTGCTCTTGACTTTATTCAGTTGCCTGTGGTTCTTTGAATAGGGTTGAGGCCCCACGGGCTTTCCTTGTGCAGTTTTGCATGTTCATTAGTGTTGGCCTTGTTCATTGAGCTGCATTTTTATAGAGACAATCCTATAGAAAGAATTCATGGGAATGTTTTAAAAATAAGGTTTAAGTATAACTTTTATAATGTATGACATTTGGGGTATTTATTATCACAAAAATTACAGTAAGAGGGAGAAACTAGATTGCCAAGATTATTTTGCAAATTAAGAACTAAAACTTGCTAATGTAACAGCAGAGGCTTCGAGAGGGAAATTAATCCGTAATGAGATCTATGCCTCGGTGGGTGGGGGCAAGCACTCCTTATGCACTAGTAGACATGGCCTCTTGAGTAACCCATGCGACTGTGTAGAGTATTGCAGTATTGGCTTTAGTGAGCAATCCCCTGCCAACAGATCAGAGAGAGATGGATTCACTTGCTGGATTACAGAAATGAATTTTTCACTGTCTATGATGCACTCAGTTGGATCATGTGGGGCCACTGAGAGGTTGGTTGGGAAGGTTGAGATGATTTCAGTTGACATGGTGACTCTGAAGCCCTCCACTGTGACATGCTGGATGTGGTCATTTTCAACCCTGTGTTGAAATGTCTGGTGATTGGCACTCTTTCTTTGTGCTTAATGACTATTCTGCCCTTTGAGCAACTTGAGATAACTCTCAAAAAGCATCTATTAATCTATCCAAGCCCATGTTGGAGATGAATCTACCCTAATTTTGATTGTGTCTGTCTGGCCTTCTTGCCTTGTATTATAATTTTAACACATTTCTGTTGTTACTTAATTGAAACTTTATCTTAAAGGAAAATTGTTAAAATGTTGGCAAACATTTTCCCTGTTATTTTCTTCCCTATTACCCTCTTACGATGTCATTTCTAATTCTCTACTTTTCTTCTAAATTTTGAAGTAAAGAGCAACCTGTGATTAATATTTCAATCAAATTAATTACAATTCATTTCAATGATCATCTGCTTGAAGAAGGCAAACCAGGGACAGTTGACAATTTGGCAGTCTTAATTTAATTGTTTTATTTTCCATTTATTTCTATTGTGTGTATGCATGTGCACACATATGTGCCATGATACAAGTATGGAGATCAAAGAACAACTTGTGAGAGCTGGTTCCTGATTTCCACCACGTGAGATTTGGAGACTGAGTTTAAGCCATTAGGCTTTGTTGCAAGGGGCTTTACCTATTATTAATCCATCTCACCAGGTCTAGATTGGGTTATTTGTTTGTTTGTTTGTTTTTCAAGACAAGGTTTCTCTGTCTGTCTCTGACTGTCCTTAAACTTGCTCTGTTGACCATGCTGGTCTGAAACTCAGATCTGCTGCCCACCTTTGACCCCAGAGTTCTAGGATTAAAGGTGCCCCAACACCAACTGACTAATTTTTAATGCTCACTACCGTGAGAATTTATGCTTCTAAAAGGTTAAATAATTACTGGGCAGGGACTGTACTTGAATGGCGGAGCACCTGACTAGCATATGCAATGTTCTAGGTTCAATCCCCGGTGTAGCAAAACAAACAAACAAGCAGATGAATACTGATGTGTTATTGTTCCTGCATGAACCTGGAGAATTGAGACTTCATTGTAGAGTGAGTGAGTCATCTCATGAATCTAAGGAGTTTAATGTCCTGCTTTTCAAAAGTAGCGGCATGATCTAAATTACAGACATAATCAAATATGGTTTTCAAGGATAAATCACTTTTCAGACGGGTTTTCCTTTTTGTGACTTGTGATTTTTTTCTCTTGTGACTATCAGTACATCTTCTTTGATCTGTATATTTAGTGTTTTAACTATGGTATGCTTTTGTGAAGTTTCTTTTCTGGTCTTGTCTAGTTGAGGCTCTGTGTGTTTCTTTTATCTGTTTGGGATGTCTTTCTTTAGTTTGGGGAAAGTTCCTTCTGTGATCTTGTTAAAGAACGACAGAAAACTAATGGCTGCTTGAAGAAGGAGAATTAGCCTCATCCAAAAATAGGCCTCTTAATTGTTCATCTAATACAAAGTTGTCAGCCCTGAAACCATATACACACAAACAAAAACAAAATGGACTCAGTAGGTTGTATCTATGTATTTGTGCATGAATATCCAGCATCTATCTGAACATGTGAACATACATTACAATAAGAATCAAAGAAACTATCAGTTTGAGAGTGGGAATGTGGAAGGAGTTGGAGGGAAGAAAGAGAAAAGGGGGAATGATGTAATTATACTTTAATTACTAATGTAAGAAAACTAGATCATCTTCCAACTTCTTCACATATGCAGTTTCCCCTTGGAGAGTTCTTCAATTAACCTAACTTGTCACCATTTCTCAGTCAAGTCCACTGTCTCCCAGTAAAGATGTGTACTCTGTTGTTCCTCTTTGCAGCACTCGGTGCTATTTTGCTCTGGCACTGGTATACTTTGTAAAGGTGGCTTTATGTATACTCCCTAGAGAATATAACTTCACTACATCGTTAGCTCCAAGAGGATTGAATTTTTTAAAAAAATCTACTTTGTTTCTGGCATACCCCTAGCAGCTAAACAATTTCTGGCACACAATAGGTGTCAATAAATATTTGTTGGATACACAATGAGCTTTAGTCACTACCTGTTCTCTGATGGCTCCCTGCCTGGCATCTTTCTCAAAGCCCTGACAGTCCATTCTGGTGAGGGCTGCTGTCTTGATGTCTCTTTCTGAAGGCTCACACAGAGCGCCAGAGTCAGCACTTCTAAACCTGGCTTTAGTCATCCCCTTCCCACCTTGCCTCCATTTGCCCTGCTAAGAGGTCTCGGAACTTTTCTTGCTAACTAAGCTGAAGCCTCGGTTAAACCTCACATTCTTCTTTTTTTATCCTTCATGTCTAATAGGTCACAAGGTAGCAGTTGATTGTGAATGTGTTTTGTATTTTCACAGACATGAATATCCTACAAGTTCTCATAGTCTTTCAGCTGTGCTGCTCTGAGCTCTTCTATCGCTTCTACCTACTCTGTCATATGTGACCCATTGCTTGAAATCTCGATTGGTAATTCCTTAGCATCATGCTCTTTGTTCAGGATTGTGTTGGCTATCTGAGGTTCTCTAGTGGTTTCATATGAATTTGAGGAATTTTGAAATGACCATTTCTGTGAAGAACATTGTGTGGGAGTTTCGAATGGAGTTGCACTGAATCTGTAAATTGCTTTTGGTAGAATGGTCATTTTCATCATATTAAATTACCAATCCATGAGAACAGGAAGTATTGCCATTTACTAGTGTCTTCCTCAAAATTTTCTGCAAAGATTTAATATTTTCTGCAAATATTTAAAGGTTTTTTCATTATATAAGGTCTGTGTTTACTCCTAGACAATTTATTTTCTTTGAAGCCATTGTGAATTTGAATTTGTCCATGATATCTTTCTCAGGGCATTTATTTGTAGTGTGGAAAGGCTACTGATTTTTCTGAGTTGGCTTTGTATCCCACTGCTATGATGAAATTATCAATCATTTCTAGAAGTTTTCTTGTGGTTTTTTTTTTTTTTTTATTTCTTAGGTATACTTGAAAATGAGTAGAGACAGTGGCTATCTGTGGTGGTTTGAAAGAAAATGGCCCCCATAGGGAGTAGCACTAGTAGGAAATGTGACTTTGTTGGAGTAGGTATAGCCTTGTTGGAGGAAGGGTGTCACCATGGGGCTGGGCTTTGAGGTCTTCTTTAAGCTCAGTGTGACACATAGTTCACTTTTCATTGCCTGTGGATTAAGATAAAGAACTCTCAGCTCCTTCTCCAGCACCATGTCTACCTACAGTCTGCCTTGTCCTGCCATGATGACAATGGACTAAACCTCTCAACTGTAAGCCAGCTCCAATTAAATGTTTTTTCTTATAAGAGTTGCCATGGTCATGGTGTCTATTCACAGCAATAAAAATCCCAACTAAGACACCAATCCTGTCTCATTCCTGATTTTAATGGGATTACTTTGAGTTTTTCTCCATTTGGGATAATGGTGGCTGTGGGTTTTTCATATGGCCTTTACTATGGTGACATATTCCTTTTAGTCCTACTCTCTCTGAACTGTTATCATGAAGGCATGCTGAATTTTGTCATGTGACTTTTGTTTTTAAGCCTATTTATATTATTTAATGCATTTAACTATTTAATACATTTATTAATTTGCATATGTTGAACCATCCCTGAATCTCTGGAATAAAGCCAAATTAATCTTAGTGGGTGATTTTTTAAATATGCCTGTATTTGTTTTGCAAGTATTTTGTTGAGTTTTATGTCCATCTTAATGACATGTATTGGCCTGTAGTTTTTGTTATTGTTGTGTCTACCTGGTTTTCATATTGGAATACTACTACTGATTTACTAATCTCGCCATTTTGTAACCTTTAGGAAGCATGCTTTTCTCTCAGGACCACCTGAGTTCTCATGTTGGGGGAGTAATGATTTACTGAGGGAATCCTTCTCCTAGAAAAATTCCTTAAGTACCTGAGCCTCGGTTTTTATTTCTGTAAAGCAGAAGACTAAGTCTTCTCAGGAATACTACAGATGGCTTTTGTGAGAGATTACTGAAATAGTAGTCTTGAAAATATTTTCAAATGATAAATATTTGCCTAAATATTAATTGTGAAACAGACATCAATTATTCAAAAGTCAAGAAAAATTCTAGGAGATTCGATATATTGATGACATGGTTAGATATGATTGCAGATGTAGAAATGACATAGATATGAATGAAATGGTAAAAAAATCTATTTACAAACACATGTGATATATATTTCTAAGATGTGTCATTTAGAAGGGGATTGGGCATGCTTTTCTTAAAAAAATCAAATAAAGGATGAGATTTGGGGGCTCTGGTTGTGTTTTTTGGTTTTTTTTTTTTTTGGTTTTTGTTGTCATTGTTTAGTCCGCCTGTGGCCAGAAAGTTACTGAAAATAGCAAGCAGACACATACACAGTGTGGTATTTTAATAAAACTATCTACTGGCACTGAAATCTGATTATCATATGATTTTCACAAGCAATAATACTGTTCTTGCCATGTGTCTTGGCATATGCCTTTAAATTACCTCTTGGCAATCTGGGGCACAAGAGAGATGAAATGGAATCAGACCTGTGCTATGGAGCAAGTTTCAGACAAACTCAAGCTATGCAGTGAGCTCCCAACCTGCCCTTACTCCCAAACAGTATTCTTTCCATTGTTTTTCTACTATTTAAGGCTATAAAAAAATCACCTCCAACTTTAGCAATTGAAAAGAAACTACAGGCTAGGTTTGAATCACAACTTTAGAACAGATTTTCGTGAAGTAAACTAAACTTTTGCCAACCAAAATTTATGTTCGCCAATGTTTTCCACCTGTTCTGAACGAGGCTAGCCTGACTATGAAGTTGAGTGAGGTGCATTGCTTGTGAAGGTGAGTAGGCCTTCCTGCCTTCTAGGTCCCATTTCCTCCAGAAATCAAGGTGATGACATTTGATGATCTCAAAGGGACCTTCACTGTCCCTCTTTACCCAGTGAGCCATTTTTGCTGACCCTGGAAATTTTAAAGAGAATTTTGATTATGTGTTCCGAAAACATAGTATTATAGGTTATTTATAAATAATAAAATAGTTAACATAGCCATCATCTTCCATAGTTTCCCCCATTGTGAATTAGTTTTATGTTGAGAGCAGGTTAAATCTGTTTATTTAGCAAGAATCTCAGACTCGGTAGCATCTTGTTAAAGTCTCTCTTCAGGTTGAATTAGATCTCTAGATACACTATCCTTTCTATTCATTACTACGTCTACTACTGGATGACTCTCCAATTACATCTTGCTGCTCCTCCCTCTACTTTTTTTTTTTTTTTTTTTTTTTTTTTTTTTTCCTCATGGTTTATTTTTTTTTTATATTTAAAAATTTCCATCTCCTTCCCTCCTCCTCCCCCCTCCCTCCCCTCCTTCTCCCCTTTCTCTCCCCTCCTTCTCCCCCTTCCCTCCCCTCCCCTCCACCCATACCTCCCCTCCCTCCCTCTCAAGGCCAAGGAGCCATCAGGGTTCCCCACTCTATGCTAAGACCAAGGTCCTCCCAACTCCCCCCAGGTCCAGGAAGGTGATCGACCAAGCTGAGAAGGCTCCCACAGAGCCCGTCCATGAAGAACAATCAGAGCCCAGAGCCATTGTCCTTTGCTTCTCAGTCAGCCCCCGCTGTTGGCCACACTCAGAGAGACGGGTTTGGTCGCATGATCCATCAGTCCCATTCCAACTGGAGTTGGTGATCTCCCATTAGTTCTGTCCCACCGTCTCCATGAGTGAACGCACCCCTCTCGTTCCTGACTTTCTCCCTCATGTTCTCGCTCCTTCTGCTCCTCATCGGGACCTTGGGAGCTCAGTCCAGTGCTCCAATGTGGGGCTCAGTCACCTTCCCCATCTGTCGCCAGCTGGAGGTTCCCTCACGGTCCTGACTTTCTTTCTCATGTTCTCTCTCCTTCTGCTCCTCATCAGGACCTTGGGAGCTCAGTCCGGTGCTCCAAGGTGGGGGTCTGTCATTTTCTTCATCTATCGTCAGGTGGAGGTTCTATGGTGATATGCAAGAAATTCATCAGTATGGCTATAGGAACTGGCCTTTTCAGGCTCCCTCTCCTCAGCTGCCCAAGGAACTAACTGGGGGCGTCTCCCTGGAAACCTGGGAACCCCTCTAGGGTCAAGTCTCTTGACAACCCTCAGGTAGCTCCTTAAATTCAGATATATGCTTCCCTGCTCTCATATCCACCCTTCCTATATCCCAAGCACCCCATTCCTCCGAGCTCCCCCCGCTCTCCCCTTCACACTTTTCTCTCCCCATCTTCCCTTGGCCCAGTCTTGCCCAACCCTCAAGTTCCCAATTTTGCCTGGCGATCGTGTCTACTTCCAATATCCAGGAGGATTACTATATCTTTTTTGGGAGTTCACCTTCTTATTATCTTCTCAAGGATCCCAAACTTATAGGCTCGATGTCCTATAATCATGGCTAGAAACCGAATATGAGTGAGTACATCCCATGTTCATCTTTATGGGTCTGGGTTACCTCACTCAGAATAGTGTTTTCTATTTCCATCCATTTGCCTGCAAAATTCAAGATGTCATTGTTTTTTTACCGCTGAGTAGTATTCTAGCATGTATATATTCCACAGTTTCTTCATCCATTCTTCCACTGATGGGCATCTAGGCTGTCTCCAGGATCTGGCTATTACAAATAATGCTGCTATGAACATAGATGAGCATATGCTTTTGTTGTATGATTGGGCATCTCTTGGGTAGATTCCCAATAGTGGAATTGCTGGGTCCTGGGGTAGGTTGATCCCGAATTTCCTGAGAAACCGCCACACTGCTTTCCAAAGTGGTTGCACAAGTTTGCATTCCCACCAGCAATGGATGAGTGTGCCCCTTACCCCACAACCTCTCCAGCAAAGGTTATTATTGGTGTTTTGGATTTTAGCCAATCTGACAGGTGTGAGATGATATCGCAAAGTTGTTTTGATTTGCATTTCCCTGATAGCTAGGGAGGTTGAGCATGACCTTAAGTGTCTTTTGGCCATTCGAACTTCTTCTGTTGAGAATTCTCTGTTCAGTTCATCGCCCCATTTTTTAATTGGGTTAATTGGCATTTTACCGTCTAGTCTCTTGAGTTCCTTATATATTTTAGAGATCAGACCTTTGTCAGTTGCAGGGTTGGTGAAGATCTTTTCCCAGTCAGTAGGCTGCCTTTGTGTCTTAGTGACAATGTCCTTTGCTTTACAGAAGCTGCTCAACTTCAGGAGGTCCCATTTATTCAATGTTGCCCTTAAAGTCTGTGCAGCTGGGGTTATGCATAGGAAACGGTTCCCTGTGCCCATTTGTTGTAGAGTACTTCCCACTTTCTCCTCTATCAATCTCAATGTGTTCAAATTAATATTGAGGTCTTTAATCCATTTGGACTTGAGTTTTGTGCATGGTGATAGATATGGATCTACTTTCATTCTTCTACAGGTTGACATCCAGTTATGCCAGCACCATTTGTTGAAGATGCCCTCTTTTTTCCATTGTGTACTTTTGGCTCCTTTATCAAAAATCAGGTGTTCATAGGTTTGTGGTTTAAGATCCGGGTCTTCTATACGATTCCATTGGTCAACTTCTCTGTTCTTATGCCAATACCAAGCCGTTTTCAATACTGTAGCTCTGTAATAGAGTTTGAAGTCAGGGATGGTAATGCCTCCAGAAGTACCTTTATTGTATAAGATTTTTTTGGCTATCCTGGGTTTCTTGTTTTTCCATGTTTATTCTCTGTTTCTGTGAATTAACATTTGAGAAGAAATAAGCAATCTTACATAATTCCAAATACAAGTATCTTACAGTGTGGATCTCTCTCTGTTAGACTTTTTCTAGTCTATTATCCTCAGTTTCCGTTTAAGTTGTAGCAAGTGGCAAAACTCTGCTTTTAAAGGATGAATAACACTGCCCCAGATAGGTCTAAGTAGCAATTTCTGTATCCGTTTACGCATCAACGGATCCTTGGGTTATTTCCATGTCTTGGCTATTGTGAATACTGAATTCACAGGAGAATACAGATATCTTTACAATGCAGACATTGCATTTTCTTTGGACAAATGTCCAAAAAGCAGGATTACTCTGATGGTTCAACTTTGAATTTCTTTATGAAGTCCTTGCTGTTTTCTGTAGTGGCTTTGTGGGTCCATATTCCCACCAAGACTGTTTCAGGTCTCCTTCTTCCTATCCTTGCCAGCTTACTACTGACTAGCTTTTGTTAATTTTTAATTGATGGGAGGTGGTATCTTACCATGGTTTTGACATGCCTTGCTCTGTTGAAGAAGGATGTTGAACACTTCTTCACATAGCTCTTTGCTATATGTGCATTCTCCTTAGTCAAAGTCTAGTTAGGTACTCTGCTCATTTTAAAGGGAATTGCTGTAAGGGTTCCCTGCCCTGTGGGAAGTCCAAGGTCCTCTCCCCTCCATCCAGGTCTAGGAAGGTGAGCATCCAAGCAGGCTAGCCCCCCCCACCAAGCCAGTATGGGTAGTAGGATCAAAATCCAGTGCCATTGCCTTTGGCTTCTCAGCAGCCCTCATTGTCTGCCATGTTCAGGGAGTCCGGTTTTATCTTCGGACAGGAGAGGGAGGGAGAGTGGCAGGGGAAGGGAGAGGTAAATGGGAGGCAGAGAGGATGCAGAAATTTTTAATAAAAAAAATAAAATAAATAATTCCGTGTGGGTTAAGTTCACAAAAATGTCAACTGTGATGATTAAGTTTGTCAGCTTGACAAAAGCTAGTGTCACCTAAATGCTGTTAGATCAGACTGTAGGCAAACCTGGTGGCACATTTTCTTGATTAATGAGTGATATTAAAGGGCCCAGTGGGTAGTATCATTCTTTAGGTAGGTAATCTTGGATTTTATAGGTATATGGATATATGTATATATAAAATAGGATCAGCAAGCGGTGGAGGCAATCCAGTAAACCACACCCATCTGTGTCTCTGCTTCTGCTCCTGTCTCCAGGATCCTGTCCTGCAAGCCTACCCTGATTTACCTCAGTGATGTAATGTGATCAAGATGTGTAAGAAAAATAAACCCTTTTATCCTCAAAAAAGGAATTTCTTTTCCCTTATTGAATTGCATGAGCTCTTTGTAAATTTTGTATGTTGGCCCTGAATCATATATATCAGTTGCCAATATTTGTTTAATATATAGCTTCTTACATAATGTTTACTATTGCTTCTGCTGCCATGCATACCATAGTGAAGTTTTAAGTATATTGATAAGCAGAAGCTGATGTCTATGTCTTGGTAGGTTAGTCTTCCTTTGATTCTCAAATTTCTCAGAATTAAACTAGGTATGTTGAATGAGCATTATTTTTCAGAGCCTTCTAAGGTTTGTAACTGTGTTATCACTACACTTCCCAGGAACTGCAAAGGGTATGTTTCAGTATAATTTTTCTTGTTCCAAATACTCCCACAAATGTGGGTTGTAACTCATACTATAATAAATGAATACATCTATAAAACAAGAAACCTAATGCCTACTTTGTGGGCATGTGGATAAACTTAATTATTTAACGCTTCTGAGGAACTTTCAAAGCTGTGAGTAAAATGTATTATTCAATGCTAAGAGCTATTATTGTTTGTTATTTCCTCTGTTATTTCCCATTAGGCACCTCATTATTAGTATAAAATGGCAGTAGTTCTGAAAGAGGCTAGCATTTAACTTTGTAGGGCACATGAAGCTACAGGTAACATTTTAATGAACTC
This sequence comes from Arvicola amphibius, assembly GCF_903992535.2. Classification (NCBI taxonomy): domain Eukaryota; kingdom Metazoa; phylum Chordata; class Mammalia; order Rodentia; family Cricetidae; genus Arvicola; species Arvicola amphibius. The sequence goes on from NC_052056.1 coordinate 65,223,332, forward strand.
TTTCCCTCCTTCCTCCCACACCCAGGATCATTACTTAGCTTAGATGCTGCACATTCTGTTAAATGCTCACACAATTTATTAGTATTTAACAGTAGTTGTGTCTAAGTATAAGAATAAGAATAAGTATAAGAATAAGTATAAGAATAAGGTAATTTTTTACAGTGAAGATAAGGTGATTTAGTAATGTTAATAAACTTAGGGATGTTAAATGATGTCTTGTGGGATGAAAAATAATGAGTTGGATTTAATGGTTGTAGTTGACCTTTGTGTAGGGTTAGAGCCTTTGGATACGGGTCCCAAGTCCTGCTTCCATAATATTCACCTTAGTTCAGAAGGGCATATTATAAGATGTGAAACCATTTAATTCCCACTTACAAAACTGTGAAAATCAGCCACATATTATACTAGAAAGGCCATGGGACTGTGGGCCAGCTACCTCTACAGAGGTTCAATTCTTCTCTTTTTTAGCAAGTTTCTTCTTTCCCTAAATCTCAAGTTCCTCATAAAAATTATTACATCGCTGATTTTCAGTTGCTGTTCCTGGCAACCTAAGGCTAAGGACAAATATATCAAGATTTCTACCAATAATTATTTTACAATAAACATGGCAGCATTCATGCCTATAGATTATATTCATTATTTCTCTTCTACATTTCAAAGTTCTTTTTAAATGTGCATCCAAAGAGTTTTGTTGTTAAATTCTTTTATCTAGTGACCAAGAGATTATTTTCAGTGCTGGCATCCAGTGATCTTGCATCTCAATTGAAGCTGACATATTAAACACACACACACACACACACACACACACACACACACACACACACACACCATTTTTTGAGGACTTCAATTATAGGCTGTAGGACAAGACAAGTATAATTCTTGAACTATGGAAGTATTGTTAAATGAAAAAGGGGAATCATTCAATAAATGGCACTAGTAAGGTGAATATTTTGATGATTTTCGACAAGTTACCAGCCATAAATTTTCACAGTATTGTACCCTCTGTCTGTACTAGGTGTATCCAGATAATACTTGAATTGTCTAGTCATATAGACAAAGTTGGACCAAGAAGAGCTATGATATGCCTTCCCTGGTGCTGAGTGTCCTGGGCAGTGCCTTGACTTACAAGTTTTGATGTTCTAGCACATTATCACTATAAGGTAGGGGCTTGAAAATGCCTGTTTCAGAGCTGATTTCTCCTTCTGTTATGGAGATTTAATAGTTCTGACCCCAAGAAATAATTTCAAAAGCAAGTGTTAAAAGCTAGGCTTATACTTTCAGGTGGTCATGGTCTGCCACGGATAGTGTGCCAGGACCCAGTCCATATTGTTGGTACAATTAAAGAGGATCCTTGGCCTGACAATTGGTCACCATGCAGAGCCAATAACATGCTTGGCATATAGGATCATCTGAGAAAAGCATGGGGCGGAATGGAAAGTATTTCACTGGGGTGTCCATCCCAGCCCCTGTCATTGGCTAGCCTGAGAATGTGGGCAGGAGCTGTCCCCTGTGTGTATCTCAATTTAGGGTGTTTGTTTAATATCTCTCTCATCTCTGAAATCACTATTATCAAGAATAAGATAACCATAGTAGGTAAGCTTAATCTTTGTTTATTTAGCATTCCCAGCAGTGTTTATTAATATCATGAATATTTACCTTACATTAGACTCTAGGCTAAAAGGGAACTTTAAAAGGATGCCATCGGCTCCATTTATTTGCAGTAGGAAACTGACTGAGAACAAAGGGGTCCACTCCCTGCAGGGTACAGTTAGAAATCTGCCATTGCAGAGGCGAAGCTTAACCAATAACCAGGTTCTAGAGCTAGAATGCAATGCCCATTGGGTAATGACACCCGAAGAATCAGGGCCCCATGCTAAGAGCTGCCGTGTGTCACAAAGCAAGCTATGGCAGTGTTATCCTCTGAGCACTTACAGTTGTAATTTGAACTGAAAGGAAGCAGGAGTGAAAGGGTTAGGAGAAATGCCAAGCAGTCTGAACACTGGTGGCCAAGGGAGAAACATCCTCAGAAGAATGCAGTAGGAACTTGTCACCACTAAGGTGTCATTACAAAACCAGCCAAAAGCATTGTCAGCATGTAGCAATGCAGCCATGGCCTTCTCCAGAGATCAGGGCAGGAGAGATGCAGTGGAAAGAAAAGAGCTCCTCATCATTGCATCCTTAGTTATCTTCTGCTTGGAGGGATAACTGCCTATGATAAGCAGGTGAAAGGTGGTTTCCTAGGTGATTCTATGACCGTGCAGCCAAATCAGCCTCTGCCTTCTTTCCCTGATCCTAGTCAGCAACCCTCTCTTTGCTGCTGTTATCCTTCCTAGCACCATGGCCAGACTGGATCTGTCTTCATTTCCATTACTGCTTTTGATTTGAAATGAGGCAAGCATAGATTTTTTTGAATAGGCCTACTTTTTAAAATAATATCTTTGTGGTTATGCTTAGCATTTGAGCCATTAATATGAAGTCACCATTTTGACCAACATGGCTAAGTCACATTTTGGCAAGAAAAAGATTCAGCAGGGAAAATAGATAATATTTATGACACATTTGAGCACCACACCAATATTCTCACTTTCCCTCTTTCCCCCTTCGCGTGCACGCACACACATGTGCACACACACACATATGAGAGAGAGAGAGAGACAGAGACAAAGACAGGGAGAGACAGAGAACCACCATGTGTTTATAGGAGACCAGTTCCTAATTCATGCAGGACAGAAGAAATAAAAAGTGGCATGTTGCTCCAGGATATTTATTAACCCCTTTGCTAAGTATTCGGTGCACATTTTAACGTGATGACATGTAGATACTTTATATTGATTTTTGAACTAACAGTCATCCTACCCATGAGAACTTTTTACAGTAGTGAGAAAGTTCTGCTTCTGTTTTGTCTAATACATTGCTTCCTTGTCATTTGTGGCATTTGAACATGTGAAATGTAGATGCCATTCATCTCTGAGCTCCCAGTCTCAATCCTAAGATACCCCATAATAATAATGCACTGTTCCAGTGATTAATACTGACTGCATCTGTGATCAGAAGCCTGTTTGGTGTTCTGAACTTCTAAGGTCAAATTTATAGTACACTTTGCAATTTACACTGACAATTAAGACTTGATAACTAGAAGATCTTTAAGGTCTTTCTTGCTATAGGATTGTGAAAAGCTATCAGTTGGATCAATTCTACATCTTATCCAAACTTCTTTGCCCAAGTTCAACAGAGAAGCTGTCCACTCAATACCAAGATAAGATAAAGAGTGATTTTCCACTTCCAACCAATGAACTTCCCAGGATGTTAACAAAAAAACCTGAGAGCAAACATGTAAAACAAAAAAATTAAAGAATCAATTTATTTGCTCAAGTCATATAAAAGAACCATTGTTCCTCCTTTGTTCCTAACATAGTGTACCCACAACCTGAGGCAATTATAAAATACATGAAGGTCTAGTAATATTAGGTGTTGGTACACTGACAGAATTCAGTGCTAAGTTACAAAGGTTTATAAGATTGTATGTTAAAGTCAATAGGGATTTGTTGGGTTGTACTTAAATAAAGAAGTAATCCTGTATCAAACAAATGCATGGATATATAAAATAAAAACTTGTATATAACTATGGAAAAATTTTAATGGTTTAGTGAATTTGCCCTCATCTCTCTCCCCCTATTTCTCAGACTGAGCTTCATAATGATTTTCTTTAAACACAAGACTTGGTTTAGAGGAAGAGTCAGAAAAAGTAGTTGAAAAATGTTCAATATAAAAAACAAAAACAGACTCAGCAGGTTATGTTATATATTTCTGCTCAAATATATATGCACCAGTAATAATAATAATAATAATAATAATAATAATAATAATAATGAGGTCATTAACTTGAGAACATAGGAAGGTTTGGGGGAAAGGGAAAGGTGTTATAATTATATCTCAAAATATTTTAGAAAATATGGAAACAAGTAATGAGAAAAGTTCAAGCCCTTTATATTCTGAAACATGGGACCAGGTGCTTTAGACATCTTCTGAAAACAAACCATCTGACTGGCATTTTAGAATGTGAGGAGACTTTGTAATTATTTGTGATTATAGTAATAGATTATGTCATTTATGAAATAATTGTCAAGGATGAGGAGGTGACTTTATCAGTAAAGTGCTCAGTGTATAAGCAGAGGGCCTGGAGGTATCTGTACTGCCAGCACCTGGGAGGCAGATAAAATCCTTGGGACCTGTGGCCAGCCATCTAAAGAGAGATTGTAGTAGGAAGCTGCTTGTTTGTTCCTGGCTGCCAGCCCCGTAATAACCACAAAAAACTGTATTAATTAAATCACTGCTTGGCCCATTAGCTCTAGCTTCTTATTGGCTAACTCTTGTATCTTAATTTAACCCATTTCTATTAATCTGTGCATCGCCACATGGCTGTGGCTTACCAGCAAGGTTCTGGCTTGTCTGTTTCCAGTGGCAGCCGTATGGCGTCTCACTGACTCCACCTTCTTTCTCCCAAAATGCAGTTTAGTTTTCCCTGCCTACCTACATTTTGCCTTGTTATGGGCCAAAGCAGTTTCTTTATTCATTAACCAATAAAAGCAATACATATACAGAAGGACCTCCCACACCAAGAGAATGTTTACCTAAGTATAAGGTGGAGAAGTGATTGAGGAAGACACTCAACACAGAGCACATGTGTTCATATAAGAGTACCACACTATTTTCACTGTGAGCTTATATTTAAAATCAGTTATTATTTTAAATCTTCATAATTTTTTCCTTTGTACATATAATCACTGTATTGAAGAAATTTCAACTTATTTAAATGTATGGCTTCATTTAGCAATGATTCATCATATCATCTTCATTAAAATATATTTAGTAGACACTCAAAAGTGGGAAGCTAAGATCCTTCCTACAATGTTAGTTTCTATGTTTGGGGCTGAATATGTTTTTGAATGCATGTGTGTATATATCTAACTGTCTTGCACAAGAGTATGATATTTCCCCCACTATGCCAGAAGCCAGAAGGTGAGTGCAGAACAGAGTCTCTGTAAGAGCCTCTAGATTCTAGAATCTAGAAAGAACCAACTCAGCCAGCACTTTGTTTTATATTCATGCTTTTCTATGACTGGGATAGAATACATTTTTACTATTTTAAGATGTCTAGTTTGTGGTATGGTATTTGTCATGGTAGTCCTAGAAAATTAAGGCATTTTTCAAGCTTTGTTTTCCTTCATTTCAGAGAAAGGATGATGGTTCTCATCTAAGCTTTATTGAGAACCAAAAAACCTAGAATCACTAAGAAGAGACTTGCTGGTTAAAAAGTGGTCTGCAAATATTTACTCTTGAAAATGCTTTCAAAGGTGATGGGATGCTTGATAGTATCTGAGAACTTTTGGGCATCAGCATGCCACACCTTATGCCCACCCTGTCATGAGAGAGCATATCATGGGAGAATTAAGAAAGCTGTCTAATATTATTTTAGCATCTTGGTCCTTGGAACAGAATAGTAACAAAATGTGCTGGTATTTACTTGTTGGGGATAAAAGAGAGTGTTTTTTGTCAACACCCTGTGATGTTTTTCTTTATCCAGAATCTTCTTCCTCTCTCAGACCAGTGAAAGCTCATTGTGTGATGATCAGTAAGAAAAACACGTGTGTTCACTCTACCCTCCAAGTGGAGTTTGAAGGCAGGCTCCGTTTTTCCATTACTGCTTACCTTTTCCAAGAAAACCCACAACTTCTCAAGAAGGAATCCCCTGTACTTTGTATTAAGTGCAATCTGGAGTCCCTGGAGGAATATAGACGAGTGAAGCCATCCAGTGCAGCTCACTTTCAAATGGTTTGGTAAATATCGACTAATCTGTTCTTATTGCTCTCCTGAGGGAACCACGAGTTGTGTTCCTTCACAACACAGAGGCAGAAATGGGCCAGGCTGGTTATACAACAAGTGAGCTGAACTCTTGCGATGTTGGGATTCTGCACACCTGTGTGTGTCTCACACAATGTGAGAAGACCCTCAGCTTCTCCATGCCTTTCACTGTGTGTGCATGTGTGAGTGCATGTGCGTGTGTGCATGTGTGTGTATGTATGTGTATGTGTGTGTGTGTTTATGAAATATATAGTGTATACGCATGTGGGAAGGTAGTGAGCGTACCCCAACAGAGGTTGACTTTTGGTATCCTCTCTATTGTTCTCTACCTTATGTTTTGAGACATGGTCTCACTGAGATTGGAATTTCCCATTTTGACTAGATAGAAAGTCTTCTTGCCCCACTGAGATCCACCTGTCCTTGATACTCAGCACGGGGGTTACAGGAGTGTGCCATCAGGCCTGACATTTTACTTGGGTGTTCAGGATCTGAATGTAGGTCTTTATGCTTGCATGGCAACCAGTAGATCCATTGAACTCCCTTCCCAGCTCTTTATCCATGCAATTGCTTTCTATAATTGTATCCCATAATTTATCTTAAATCCTTCTTCTTTCTTGCATTTGCCAGTTTATCTTGTACTATCTTGTATCTAGACATGCCATGATAAGTAAATGTACCATCCAGGCTGTCCCTTGTCATTAGTATGATATATCTGGTCATGACTCAGTGAACTCACAGAGGATAAAGTAGCGTGACGTTTGTCAGAACTCACATGTTAGCTACACAAGGCCACTTGGTTCAGTAAGATGTGGTGAGAGTTAGTGAGCTAATGTCTCTTTGATGTGGGTGGCACTCTGTGTGCTGTGAATGTTTTATTGCCATGGGTTAATAAAGAAACTGATTTGGACAATAGCCAGGCAGAATAGAGCCAGGCTGGAAGTCAGAGCAAAGATAAAGAGAAGTTGGGCAGTGGTGGTGCACGCCTTTAATCCTAGCACTTGGGAGGCAGAGGCAGGTGGATCTCTGTGAATTTGAGGACAGCCTGGACTACAAGAGCTAGTTCCAGGACAGCCAGACTGTTACACAGAGAAACCCTGTCTTGAAAAAAAAACAAAACAAAAAGATAAAGGGAGAAAGAAGGCAGAGTTAGGGAGATGCCAGCAGCTGCAGGAGGAGTAAGATGCCAGAGCAATCCAGGGAAGACATGGGGCATGTGGCGATATACAGATTATTAGAAATGGGTTAATTTATATGTAGAACTAGCCAATAGGAATGCTGAACTATTGGCCAAACAATTATCATTAAGCCTCTGAATTATTATTTCATAAGCAACTTCAGGGACCAGTGGGCAAGAGAGATCGGTCCATCAGGACCAGACAGGGCAGAGAAGAGACTTTCAGCTACATCTCCTCCTGCTATGCTAGGAGTTAGGAAAATTGTCTCTATGTGGGTGCATAGAGAGGGCCGAGAATGGTGGTCAAATAGTGTCAGCACAAAGGACTACGAGTCATTCTAAGTTGGGAATTTACACAGAACTCAATGATGCTAGAGAATGGCGCTTCTTCGACATCACGGTTTTATTGTTTTCTCTCCATCACTTAAGTTTGCATCTTTCTGTGTTTCTAAGCTGGGATGCTGCCAAAGACCGAATACAAGTTTATCAGCATGTCATTCCCAATGGAGACTTGGAGGAGCTGAAAGATGCAGGGAACCTATGCTTGTTGTCTTCTCTGCCCTCACAGAAGCACAAACTATTCCACGTCTCTGGAAAAATGTCACACTTACCAATCCCACATTTGAAGTTTGGCTTCCTTCAAGATCATTGGTGTGTTTTTCAAAGTTCTCTGACACCTTCCTGAAGTTTAATTAGTAACACCTACCATGTATCTCAAATTCTCTAGAGAAAAATGACTGTCATAGGTGTATACGATAGACATTGTGATGTTTAGGCGATTCTTACTGCCCTATAGGATAAAAGGAAGACCCCTTAGATGGGTTGGAAAGCTGGCTCAGTGGTTAAGAGTATATACTGCTATTACCAAAGACCAAAATTTGGTTTCTAGCACCTGTGTTTGGTGGCTCATAACCACCTGCAACTATAGTTTTGGGGGATCTGACCTCTTTGGTTTCTGATGGAGACATTCACACATAAACATGGACATACACGCATACATATAATAAAATTAAATAAATCTGCTTGCAAAAACGTCATTGGAGTTCATTTTATATTAAAAATGTCTCCTTGATATGTTAATTAGGTTACTTTTGAGGGGTTATGTTCAAGGGCTTTTTTATAGCTCTTCAGAAATATTCCTTACTCAGTGAGCAAATTACTTTTTTTCTGTTGGAAATAATTCAGAAACTCTGCCTAAGTTTTAAATTTTCGTAATCAACCCTGGAAGTCTGTATTTATATTCTCGTAAAGTTAAATTTAAAAGGATCATTAACATTTCTGATTTATTGAAACCATGCCCCAGAGAGATAATATAACTCACTCGGGATCATTTATCAAATTAGTGTCAAGAAAATCTCAACCTCTGGTTCTTAGTTCTATAGTCAGTGATCAATAAAGATAATAAAGCTATCCTTTTCATTCATGGGCTAAAAGGCTCTGTAAAGAAACAGAACCAACTCTTTGTGTGTGTGTGTGTGTGTGTGTGTGTGTGTGTGTATGTATGTATGTATGTTCCAAACATAGTCACACACAAACACACACACACACGAGAGTAAGAGGAGAGAGAGAGAGAGAGAGAGAGAGAGAGAGAGAGAGAGAGAGAGAGAGAGAGAGAGAGAGAGAGAGAGAGAGAGAGAGGGCTGACGCATGCCCAGATCAGTAGTCAGTTTGGAAGGTATAGGCAAACCAAAGGTGTTAGTCAAATTCAAGGCCCAATTGTATAGCTCCAGCTTAAATGCTAGCAAGCCTGATAGCCACAAAGAACTGGAGTTTGCATTTCAGTATGTAGGTGAAGGCAGGAAAAAAATCCAATTCCCAAGCATGAGGTGGCCAGGTAGGAGGTTTGATGGGCGAAAGGGTTCTTCTTTGTGTCTTGTGCCATTGACTGATTAGATGAAACCTGTATGCATTACAGAATGCAATAAGCCTTCAATTCAAAGATAACCTCATTTACAATTATTCTCATAGATATGCAGAGAAAAACATTTATCCAAATGTCTGGGTACGTTCTGCTTCAGATGAGTTGATACAGAACATTAGTCCCCTCAACACACAACAGAATGACCAAATGAAAAAGTTATAAAGAAACAAAATGCAGGAAAGGAAGTAGAAACAAATTTCATTAGATTTTTCTGGTGGAAAGAAAAAAATAGCACAGCTCTTTTATAGCTCGACATATATGTATATACACATATATATGAATATAGATTAACCATTTTTATTAAGCAAACATTAAATTATCACAGTGCATTGCTACTGGATTCTGGAGTTTAGCTTCAGAGAGATGAAAGCTATGTTCACACAAAGAGTATGTACTATTATTCTCCAGAGCTTTGTCTGTAACAGCCATACTGGTCCGTGTGCTCTTTAGCAGACGCAGGGATCACATATGCTCTGCCATGAAAGAAAACCAACTGTTAATCCATACCACTACATGAATGACTCCAGGAAGTTATGCCAAGTGAAAAATGCCAATCCCACAGAACTGTAGAGCTTTAGGATCCATGGCTATAATCTTTTAGTTGACAAGATTTCTAAAGTGGAGACCCTGTTATTTCCAGGCAGTAGTCATAGGCTGGTGTAGTGACGGGAAGGAGATACTGGCTATGGCTGGTCAGCACAAGCAAGTTTTGTGAGGAAAAATTCTCAGCTTCTGCCAATGGGGATTCTATATAAAGTTTTATGTGCAGCAAAACTGAGCAGACTGTGTTTGCACACACATGGGAGCCGGGTGGATCCCATGCCCTATAATATGCTGCCTTAGTTTTGAATGGTATATTGAGGTCATGTCTGTATTACTTCTTACAATCTCATGTGAATTGATAATTATCTGTAAACATTTCAATTAGAGAAGAGACATTCCTGCAGGAAGCAGTTTTCTGGATGCTGTATGTCAGTTTGGGAAAAGGGATGTTTGTGTGCTGCTGTGCAGTGTTGCTGAGGGGAGTAAAGTAGACCTCTATACTATATACTTGTGGGAGCTCAAATTGCTACAAACTTCAAAATTCGATACATGCAAATTTGTTTTTCTTTTGTGTGTGGTGAGGTATGTGAAGGAGAGGTCAGTCTTGGTTGTCTTCCAATCTTGGTTGTTTTCCTCAATTGCTTTCCAACTTTTGTTTTTGAGATATAACCAGCCTGCCTGGGGGTCCTCTCTCAGCCTCTGTAGTGCAAATATTGCAGGGATTCACCCCTGCACCCAGTTTTCCACTCGGGTACTGGGGATGTGAGCCCAGATTATCATGCTTACACTGCATGAACTTTGCCAACAGATCCATCTCCCCACGACACAGTTTAAATCATTTGACCTGTTTAATTTATACCCATGAAAGTCACAGGAAAATAATTAGAAGGAAACATTTCTTCACACGTATCTTTAATATAGTATTGTGATTACACAAAAATGCCAAACATTCATTACATTCATTATAATCATGTTTTCCAAAATTCTTAATTGGCTAGAAGCTCATGAGATAATGTTGAGTACAAGAGTTAAGATGACACTGTTAGTTTTATCAGAAACTATATTCCAACAGCTGGATCGGATAGCTTACATTTCCTAATGTCCGAGTTGGGTCAGATTGCTAAATCCCTTTCTGGACCTATTATTTTTACGGTAGCCATTTGTTAGGAACATTCATACTTTATAAAAATGAAAGTGGCTTTAACTCATTCAAACATGTGACTTTAAAGGCTGGTGTGAAATAGCAGCTGTCTTTGTGTGGTAATAATATTATCCCCACTTGTACTCTTGTGCTTTGAAGAAACTTTCACATTTGACATAGACATATGATACTCCTTTTTAAAATGATATGCATATGCACACATGTGAAATACTGAACTTATTCCCACATTTTACACCATTAGTGATTAATTTCCATCCATGAATTGTTCACAACTACAACTCATACACGTGGTCCATATGTAAGAACATTGTAAACATCTATGGACTGATGAATTCTTAGACATTCTTGAAGATAGTGAGAGTCTTGGGACTTACTTAGCTGTAGTCAAATTTGCACCTTATAACTAAATAATATGATTTGATCTTGAAGAACGGAAATAAAATCTTTAAAAATTACTCTTCATTTTGGCAGTAGAGAGATATCTTTCTGGGAAATTATTTAGATTTCAAAATAGGTAATATGTGATAATTGTTTCACATACACTGATATGACATGTTGACTTTAGTATGGAGAACTCAAATCAATTGCCTGATACATTAGGAGGCATTTAAAAATTCACTTAACGATTAGTGAACTTTTAATTTGCCTTTCAAGAGGCATCTACCAGCCTTCCAAACATCTTGTAGACCTGTGACATTGCAGCACTGTGAGAAAAAAAACGATCTTTGGAGACAAAAATCTACAGAAAGTAGTCAATGGGAACTATGTCATCTATCTATTCCAATAAAATGTATCTAGCTTATCCAAACATCTACCAATCAATCTCTCTATGACGTACCATTAAACAACCCAAGAACTTCGGAAAAGTACAACTCATGATGTAGTTTCTAAACTTCAGAAACACATTATGCTTAATCATAATTTTGTTCATTATTCGAATCTTATTTTGATTGTTATTTTAATAATTTTTGGGTCTTCAAAATTATTTTTATTATACTTATAAAGTCACTTTCGTGAAAATGTTTATAATATTCTTTGAGCATATTTTTCCTCACATATCCCACCTTCCTTCACCTGCTTCCTCTCCATCCCTTTTGCTTCCCTGGATGATTTCACATCTACTTACATATATAATTTTATGTATCTATATAAAGTCTATAATTTATAAGTGAGATAAAAAGGATGTAATATTTGTCTTCCTGAGGTTGACTTAATTTGATTATCTCCAGCTGTATCCAGTTTCCTGAAAATAATATAACTTCATACCTTTTCCATGACTGAAAATAATTCCACTATGGATATTATTGCCATAGGTTTTTTTTTATCCTTTGCTTTGTTGACAGAGGCCTAGGTTGGTTCCATAGTTTAGCTACTGTTCATAGTGCCACAGCTAACATTGATGTGAAAGTTTCTTTTATGATGTGTTGACTTGCAGCCCTTTGGGTAAATACCCGAGTGGTATAGCTGGGTCATGCGAAGTTCTACTTTTAGGAGTTTGGAATTTGTGTTGTTGTTGTGTGTTTGTTTGCAAAACTTCCATACTAATTGCTGCACTAGCTGAATTCATTTACATTCTTGCTAATGGTATACAAGAGTTTGTTTTCTCTACGCCCATACCAGCATATGCTGTTATTTGTTGTCTTGATGACTCCCACTCTGACTGGGGTGAGATGGAATTTCCGTGTAGATTTGGTTTGCATTTTCGAGCAAGTCTGAACCTTTTTCACATGTTTAAAAACATTTCATAATCTGAAAGTTTCTTGTGACACCTGGTAACAAAATGCTTACAAAATACAACTTTTAAAAGACTGTGTTTTCTGAAAATAGAGATTCCATATTTTCATATTCCTGCTTCTGTATTTATTCATGGTCCAAGAGCTATACTCTTTTAAGGAAACCATTAGTGTTTGGTTATAATGCCTATTACCAACCGTGAAAAGATATTAAACTTGTCTGAACTCATAACTTTCTATTTATTTATTTAGTTACTTACATATTAGCAGTCATGGCTGTCCTGAAACTCAGTCTGTGGACAAGGCTGGCCTCAAACTCACAGAAATCTGCCTGCCTCTGCCTCCCAAGTGCTAAGATTAAAGGCATGCACCACCACTGCCCAGTGCTCCTATTTTATTCTTTTTAAATGACTTTTTTGGTTTTTTTTGAGCTATTTGTTTTTCTCTGCTCCCCTCTCCACCCTCACTTCTCCTTCTGCCCTCTCCCATGATCTCCATGCTCCCGATTTACTCAGGAGATCTTGTCTTTTTCTACTTCCCATCAAGATTAGATCCATATATGTCTCTCTTAGGGCCCTCTTCATTGTCTAGGTTCAAAAGTCACTTATGAGTGAGTACATATTACATTTACATTTGTCTTTCTGGGTCTGGGTTACCTCACTCAATATGATGTTTTCTAGATCCATTCATTTGCCCACAAATTTCAAGATGTCATTATTTTTTCCACTGTGTAGTATGCCATTGTGTAAATGTTCCACATCTTCTTTATTCACTCTTTGGTCGAGGGGCATTTAGGTTGTTTCCAGGTTCTGGCTACGACAAACAATGCTGCTATGAACATAGTTAAGCACATGTCCTTGTGGTATGATTAAATATCCTGTGGGTATATACCCAAAAGTGATACTGCTGGGTCTTGAGGTAGGTTGTTTCCTAATTTTCTGAGAAATAGCCATACTGATTTCCAAAGCAACTGTACCAGTTTGCACTTCCACCAGCAATGGGGGAGTGTTCTCTTTATCCCTCATCCTCTGCAGCATAAGTTATCATCAATGTTTTTGATCTTGGTCATTCTTACAGGTGTGTAGCGAAGTGACGAGCAGGTCTGTTTTTCGTTTTGCCCGGCTCCCGCACGGCTAGCTTTACACCCGAAATAACAACACACAAATTGTATTCTTTTAAACACTGCTTGGCTCCTTAGCTCTAGCCTCTTACTGGCTAACTCTCACATCTTGATTAACCCATATTTAGTAATCTGTGTAGCACCATGAGGTAGTGGCTTACTGGGAAGATTCTAGCCTGCATCCATCTCGGAGAGGAGAGTCATGGCGACTGCCTCATGGCGGTTGCCTCACTTCCCTTCTTCCCAGCATTCTGTTCTGTCTACTCCACCCACCTATGTTCTGACCTATCAGGCCAAGCAGTTTCTTTATTAAAAATGATCACTCTCTTGTGGGTTTTACATGATGAACGTGAATTTCCTAATCAGAAAAGAAATTAACACAACATATAATAATGCCTGTACAAATGTATAATAGATCAACATATGTACAATCAACTATCCTTTTGCTGAAGTTAATTTTTTCTTTATTTTTCTGTCCAAACCTAAAAGATAATTATTTTATAATAATGATGAGAAATTATTTTAGAAGGTTGAGAATTGAGCTTCATCACATTTAGATTATTTAATTGCTTCTATTAACATTCACATGCATAGGATATAATGAACAGCTAAGTGTGTGAGGCCCCTTCTGTGTGTGAGGTCCTCTATGTGTATGAGAGCCCTTGTATGTGTGAAGTCCCCTCTCTTCTGTCTTTCCCTTTTTTTGGAATTTCTCTGTGGTGTTAGCTAAAATTAGAATGGTTTTTTGAAATATATTCAATGAAATTTGGGTACATAGGTATATTAATATTTATATATTCGCTTAAATAAAGTGCTTTAACATAAGTAGAAACAGAACCATTATTGCGTATGCCAGTCTAATTTGAGTAGGGATTTTAGTAGTTCTTGATTTAGTTTTATTTATGATTTAAAAACAAAAAAGAATTAAAAATTGTTCTCCATTTGTCAAGGGGGAGGATTCCTTGTATGGACTTCTATAGAACACTGGTTCTTGTTAGAAATTTCTGGCATTGAGTCCTGAGGAGCTAGGTGGCAGGAGTTTAAAGTACTTGGCTTAATAATGCCATTTCAGTTCAGCACAAGAGAACGTGTGTTTTCACATTCGATTAACCTCTGTCTAATGCAGTGATGACCTGATCTTAGAATTGATTATCTACCCTTGGACATGTTTCGAAGAAACATTTTAAGTAACTACACTTTCAAACACACGGTTTTGGCATCAGGTCATAATCGTTTTCCAGTCTTCAGGGAGTGGGCCTCCGTGAGTATCTTAGATGTTTCATTCCAAACAAACAAACAAAATCAAACCAAAAATACCAAGAACCTCCACCACCATCACCCCCCAAAAAAACAGAAAAAGAAACCTGCAAGAGCTGACAGGATCAGGAAGCAAGAGGGTGGACTTCGTTGTCTTTGGCTTCTCTATTATCCATGGTCTTCCATTTTTGCATTTTCTGCACCAGTAATGACTTGATTGTCTCCCTAGTGGGCAACTTACTGCTCTGGGAAGACATGGAGAAGGGAGTAATGATAATGGACTTCAATATTCAGAAAGAGTGCTACAAGCTTTTCCTATGAAGCACCAACTCATTTGTATATTTTCCTATCTATCTATCTATCTATCTATCTATCTATCTATCTATCTATCTATCTATCATCTATCTATCTATCTATCTATCTATCTAATCTATCTGTCTGTCTGTATAAAGTTATAGAAAGATATAGGTGTATATGAGGCTTGTGTGAGTGGACTATTTATATAATATGTTATATACTAAATACATACACACATATATACATACACACACACATATATATGATATATATATGTCATATATATCATATATATATATATGACAAAGAAAACACCAGGCACATTTTGTATGAACAAAACCAAAACAACCAGGGGAGGGGACATGATAATTAGAACAATTCTGAAGGAATTAAACGGACATCGTGGCTTCACATCCAAATTAGTATTTGTAGCATTTCTTCTTGATATTTTTATTTTAGCAAAAGAAGTAAACTATAATATTCACAAACATTAGATTAGAATTAGAAACTTGATTTCTCTGATTAGAAACTTGACCCAGAACTACTATGAAAAAGCATATTTGGCTTACATTGTTTTGTGCATATGGTGTGAGAGAGACAGAGATAGTTACAGACATAGAGAGACGGAGGGAGACAGAGAGAGGAGGAGGGGGAGAAAACCACTCTGTGCGTTCACAATCCCTGTGTATGTGAGAGAGAGAGAGAGAGACAGAGATAATCACAGAGATGGAGAGACAGAGAAAAAGAAGCAATGAGCAGGAGGAGGAAGAATAAACCATTCTGCATTCGCAATCCCTGCATCCCTATTGTGCTGGATCCACTTTTGCCTCTACCATCACTGTTCTCATTTCTTCCTTAATCTACAATGTAAGCAAAACTTAGGGCCTGGAGTATGTGTTTCTCTACGTATCCAGCATGGTCTCTATTGGGGAACCTGGTACAGAACTGTTACATAGTTAATGTTTATTTGACTGAGCTTATTTATCAGTAATGCTTTCATTATTCTGTTGTAAATAGAGGGGAAAGGCAGAGAAGAATTGGCTAGGAATGAACTACAAAATGAAGTACAAATATGTCCTACAAGGTCCTGCTTTAAGTGTCATAATCCAGAAAGATTATGTGGTTAGCACTTGGTGTCTGCGGGCAGAAGTTGCTAACCTATCACCTGTTAACCTTTAGAACTGATGAGGCCTCTGTGTGTGTGTGTGTGTGTGTGTGTGTGTGTGTGTGTGTGTGTGTGTGTGTTGTTTTATCTTTTAGGAAAGAGCGGCCCGCGGTGAGGTGGAGAGGAGCAGTCCATTAGATGACTCAGTCCAGCCTGCGGCCTCGGTTCTCTTTGGCCGGCTCTGGAGGCTTCCTGTTTCTTAGTTGCCGATTGTTGCTTAGTGCCCTTGAGCTGAAGGAGGCCATGCTGTGCAAAATGATTACATCAACGTGCCAGTTGGCACAGAGAAGCCATGCTGTGCATATTTATTTGTAGCCACGCCGTTTGACAACAGTAAGCTTTAGTATTTGGCTTGCATCGAGAGAAGAACTAGAATGAAGGATGTTCGCTCTGGGGACGGCGAACAGCAAAAACCTGAGTGTTCAGTCCTAATGTCTACAGCTTTCTGTGTGAAAATCTACAGATACTGTTCTTCCGCATACAGGGCAGACGCTTGGTTTGCGAGATGTGGACCCGTTTCCTATTTTGCTCTGAAGAGAGCTTGCATATATAACATTTTACTCTTGACAGTGGAACAAGGTGCCAGGCATTTGGCCAATCCTCCCAGATTTCTTGATGCCCTTTCTGTTTTAAAAAAGTATAGTTCTTAGGGCTGGAGGCAGGAAGTTCTGAGTTATGAATAAATGTGGGCTTGTGTGTTTGTATTCATTGTCATTTTTCCTTTATTTGTGTGCCTGCGTGTGTATAAGCATCTCTCTCTCTCTCTCTCTCTCTCTCTCTCTCTCTCTCTCTCTCTCTCTCTCTCTCTCTGTGTGTGTGTGTGTGTATGAAAGAGTCTACTTATTTAAACTCATGTTGTGACTTCTGTAAAAGGGAGACACAATTGACACAATTTTCTCACCATGAAAGATCCGTGTAGTAAATGGTATTCTGCTCCATGAATGGTTTAAAACATTATCGCCAGTCTTTAGAAAAGCCTTGCAGTAGGGTGCAGCTATTTCCCCCTCTCATAAATGCTGAGGAGAGTGTACGAATGCTCATTTTCATTTTGTCTCATCAGGAGAAAGAACTGTTGCCTCCCTGTGCTTTGCAGTCAGTCCAACACTTCCTTCACATCCACTGTGGCAGAACTTTTTTTTTCTCATTTTTTTATTAAAAATTTCCATCTCCTGCCCTCCTCCTCCCCCTTCCCTCCCCTCTCTTCCACCCATACCCCCACTCCGTCCCTCTCCAAGCCAAAGAGCCATCAGGGTTCCCTTCACTATGTTAAGTCCAAGGTTCTCCTCACTCCCCCTAAGTCCAGGAGGGTGAGCAACCAAACTGACAAGGCTCACAGTGAGCCCGTCCATGCTGTAGAGTTCAAGCTCATCGCCCTTCTCCTTGGTTTCTCGGTCCTCCTCTACCGTCAGCCACATTCAGAGAGTCTGGTTTGGTCACCTGTTCCATCAGTCCCATTCCAACTGGACTTGGTGGTCTCCCATTAGATCTGTCCCACCGTCTCAATGGGTAAACACACTCCTCATGGTCCTGACTTCCTTGCTCATGATCTCCCTCCTTTTGCTCCTCATCAGGACCTTGGGAGCTCAGTCTGGTGCTCCTATGTGGGGCTCTGTCATT
The DNA here is from genome assembly GCF_903992535.2 of Arvicola amphibius. NCBI lineage: Eukaryota > Metazoa > Chordata > Mammalia > Rodentia > Cricetidae > Arvicola > Arvicola amphibius. The sequence goes on from NC_052056.1 coordinate 65,241,183, forward strand.
TTATCCATCCAACGCCAGGTGAAGGTTTTATGGTGATATGCAAGATATTCATGAGTATGGCAAGAGGATCTGGACATTTCTGGCACCCTCTCCTCAGCTGCCCAAGGAACTAGCTGGGGGTGTCTTCCTGGACATCTGGGAACCCCTCTAGAGTCAAGTCTCTGCCAATCCTAGAATGGCTCCCTTAATTAAGATATATAATTCCTTGTTCCCATATCCACCCTTCCTATATCCCAACCATCCTATTCCCCCAAGCTCTTCCCATCCTCCACTTCACACTTTTCTCTCCCCATCCCCCCATCCCCCATCCCACCCCACCCCCAAGTTCCCATTTTTCGTTCGGCAATCTTGTCTACTTCCAATAACCAGGAGGATAACTATATGATTTTCTTTGGATTCACCTTCTTATTTAGCTTCTCTAGGATGGCAGAACTTGAATTCCAACCCCACTCTTAGGTTTCAAAACCCACCCTTCCTTTATGCATTCAGTACCGTATAGCCAAGCTAAATGCAAACCTAGTTTTACAGAATGTAAAATTCAATTCAAATCCACACAGTTTTTCTTAATCTGCTATCTGTGGTACAAAACTGGACAGAAAGAGAAAATTTGGGGGAAAGAAATTGCTTTTAAAAATTAACTAGCTAAATGCAGACCAACAATGTGAAGGAAAAGTACACATGACTTTGAGTGTGGAAATATGAAAAGCGCACTTTGGATTTTGATTTGCCAATAGCTTGCTGAATTAAAATGCATTGGATTATGATTATCTTTGATTATGTTAAACTAGAATCAGATGATCCACCTGCCCATTCTCGATGTGGATGGGAGGCAGGGTCCAGTACCTGGGCCTGCGGAGACTTCAGAGCTGAACATCTTAGGCTTCCAGGTTATCCAGGATGAATTTGGCTAGGGCAGTTTTTCCACTTGCTTTAGAGGAGAACTCAGTGCTCCCTGCGTCGACATGGTACTCAAAGCTGAATACTCAGCAGCTTAGACATTTGAGCTTCAAGAGGTAGCTAGGGGATATTCAGCAGCCATAAATTAAAATCAAAGAATGGGGCTTATATTCTAATGTTCTTGGTGGATGGTGCACACGAGGAGAACATCAGTATTGGAATTCAAAACTGTCAAAGCTGAACCACATGGATTCTCGCCTCAGCAGCTTGTCAGGGGCAGAACTTAGGCAGCAAGCAAGAGGCACACTGGCTAGGGCAGGCAGGGTGACATTTTCCCTACTGTATCCTTTTTATTCAGAGCACACACCAGGCAAATGATTCTCAGCAGGGAAAGATGCATATTATTTCTCGTGTATCACAGCCATTTGGGAGAGATGAAATATGGGCCTTGAAGGCCTTTCTGGCAAACTCCCCAATCACTATAAGGAGTGCTTTTTTAAAAAAGAAGAAAATAGGCTCTTTTTTATTTTTTAGTTTATTGAAACCAGAATTGGTTTTCATCTGCGGGGAGGGGGAAGCAAGTGGTATTTTATTTTTAAATTCAAAGCTAGAGTATGTTTTCATGTTTATATCATCTGAGGGGATGGGGTCAGGTAGGCAAAAATGGAGAGCGAGCAGGGTGTGATACCGAAGAGGGTTAGTATATGGACAGGGGTCAGACTAAAGGCCTCCTTGCGCTTCTTCCATTCACTGACCGCAAATTCACATCTGAAATGGTCTAAGGGTTTTTCAGGTGATTATTTTTCTCCCTGGAGCCCATCTCATTAGCTATTCCCAAGAGTTAGAGAGAAGACACTGCCTCGTGGCTGGAGGCCCAATTATCCCAAGTTGCTAAACTTCTGTTTCTTTGCTTTTGTTGGACAAAAATTGCCCAGCTGGAGATTCCTTTCTGATTAAGGATATTGCAAATGAAAAGCCCAGCTCTAGTCAATACTCCAATTTCTTCTGCAAGTGGTGAGAATGTATAGGTTTAGAATAATTTAGCTCAAATTTCTTATAGTATAAGAAAAGTAAACGAGTAAAATCTAAAGACTTGCTATTGAGAGTATCAGGAATGGACTTAACTACTCATGCCCACTCCCACGCCTTCCTGGTTGGGTTGGTGGGTCATCACCATACAATTATACTATACCCATAGTTAACAGTGGCATCTCTGAGATAAAGACTTTAACTTTGAGAGCTATAAATGCCTCACAGATGTCAGCAAGAGATGCTCAGAGGGAACTGGACAAAAACATCCAGCAGATCCAGTGAAGAATGACCATACTCTGGTCACGCACCCTAACCTTGTCCCCTTGACCAGTTCCTGTAGAATTCCCACCTCTCTCTGTTAGGGACATGTTGTTTCCTGTCTGCTGTCTGTCCATTTTTTGATGTTTTGATGTTTCTCAAAAATGTCACTTATCTTACCTAGGAAAAACAAGGGATACATACATATATATATATATATATATATATATATATATATATATATGTATGTATCCCTTGTTTTTCTCCATATATATATATATATATATATAGAGAGAGAGAGAGAGAGAGAGAGAGAGAGACTTAGAAAGATGGGTAATTTGAGGGCATCCTTGAACTCTTGCTCAGTCAGAGAAAAGGTAAACTCAGCATTTGATCCAGCCAGTTGTGTCAGTCAGTCCTTGACCTGTGAGAACAGAATCATTTGGGGCTGGACAGAGTCATTACTTTTTTCCCTTTCATCTGTGGCTCTTATCTATACAACAGCTCCAGATGAGAATGGGACCAAAATTTACTTCAATTTCTGGGCCAAAGAGCTAGAGATAATGTTTTTGTTTCTATTTCTAGCAAAGAGAAAATTCAAATTTCTTTATTATTAATACACTGTCATTTATATATATTATTAACACACTGCATATATATAATACATATACTATCTTATCTCATAACTTTCAGGACCAAATCTCTCCTCTCCTGTCTTTCTCCTTTATTCCTCTCTTCTTTTTTCTTTTGTCTGTTCTCCTCTTTTCGTCTTTCTCCTGCCCTCTCCACACCTTTCTTTCCTCAAAATGGTCATTAATTTTCAGAAATTTATCCATGTATTACCTTCTCTTAGATCAAATGGAATCATTCTGTCAAAAATTGTATAGGTTTGTCTAAGGTCAAGAAATACACACTTGAGTTCTGAGACCCTATCAGCTTGCAATCTTGCTTCCCTTGCAGCCCCTTCTGGTTAACCAGGATCACTTTACATCTTTCCCCTTGAGTTGGCAATACGTGTTCTCTTTTAAAAATGCATTCTGTATAACCTTAGTGTTTACCTCATACTATCAGAGAAGAGGAGAATAAGCAGGACCTTAGCAGCTATCCCAAAGTATTTTTTGTGATAAAAGGTTGCCTGGTTCAATTTGAGCTCTGAAGAAAGCAATTTGTGCTCTTCCACACTAAGGCACGGCTTGGTTGGGCAACTTTGATTTTTCTTTGCTGTCCTGAGTATATAGATGGAATCATATTTACATTAGTCACCCAAACTCATAATTTTCCACCTTCAATACCTAATACAACTGTAGAATTCAATGTGTTTCTAGCATTACCTTGATTTTGGTGGAGTGTAAACCTAGAATATCCATAAACCACGTGCTACGTGAGTTGCAGAGCCTGTTCAGCATCTTCTATGTTCTTCCTCCTCCATCTCAGTTTCTCGTCATTTTATTCTCCTTGCAAAGATTTCTGCTCATATCTTACCATCTAGCAGTTGGTGGACTGACATCTCCAATACCTCTCAAGAGTTTCTTTGAAACGAGAAAGCATTGGGACCACTTCAGCCTGTTGGATCAACAGTCTATCTGGTTCCTCAGGCAAGTTGTGCTTACATTTATGGTTGAAAGGCTTAATACTATTTCGATGTGCCTTAAGATGACTATAAGTGACCTTAAATAATCTAGTAACAACACCAGGGTCGAAGGAGGTTCTGCTCGATGACCCAGATCTGAATGGCCCAGGGAAGGATGGCTCTGTAATAAATTGGAGAGTGACCTCTCTAACTGTGGCTGTCACTCATCTAACACTCTAGGTAGCCATATTCTGAATGCTTCTTTCTCTGGGATTTTTCCTAAAGCTGCATGCTTAGCATTGCCACCTTTTCTACCCCCCTTCTCCTGAAGCAGAGCAGAGAAGTTGACTTTTTACCAAGTCTTTTCCAATAAGTTATTCAAACCTCTGGGAAATCTAATATCTCTTGCTCTTTCTTGTTAAAAATAAAAAATAATAACATAGAAATAGTTTATGAATTCGCCATTTTCCCATAATACATTACAGTTTTAAACACACACATATCTGGATTCTTGATTACTTGGATTTAACTAGACAATATTGTATTTATTTGTATCTATCTAACATATGCTTTCAAAAATGTCTCTGCTGTCTATTTCTTTTTTCTTCTTAGGAGATGAAAAATATACCTTTTATCCCTCTTCCACATTGAAACACGATTAAATGAAGCATGATTAATAAAAACTCAGGGTCAGAAATTGGGGTTCAACCTGAAGACCCAAAAAGTAAAAAAGTAAAACAGCCAATCACTGACTCTTACCTCGACCTCAGTCTGAAATGGCAATCCTGCCTCCCAGAATCTCAGAATGAGACTGTGTGTTGAGAGCTGTTTCCTCCCATTTTATAATCCTCTCTAGGGCTGGGATTAAAGGCATGTACCACCATCATTAAAGGCATGCACCACCCAGTTTGTATGGCAACTAGTGTGACTACCAGGATTAAAGGTGTGTGTTACCATAACTTGCTCTGTAAGGTTGACCAGTGGGACTGTTTTACTTTCAAATCTTCAGGCAGTCTTTATTAATTGAAATGCCACCATACCACATAATTGTGTTTTAGGCATTGGAAGAGCATGCTTTTTATATCCTGACTTACAAACCTCTTGTATCTGCTGCATAATCTAATTTCTCTCACACTTTTTCATTTCAAGTGAAATTTATAGAACCTCACTTACTGCTGTAAGAAAGGTTGTAGGCATTGATCACAAAATGAACCAAAGATCCAAGCAAGCCATAGGCGAGGGTAGAAAATATTCTCCCATAAAGAGGGCATGTGTGATATAGATACAGACTGTTATCAAGATGAAAAATAAGCCTATTACTTAATGAACTGTTATGTATCAGTCAGATGAGGTATTTCTAGCCATTCGTAAAGAATGCATATATATATATGTATAAGTATATATGTATATGTATATATGAATATGTTTATTGCTTTATGAACAGTTTATTATATTTTATGTTTATGTTTTAATTTCTAGTGTTCATTCTAAGAATTCTTTAAGCAATAAAATTCTAAAAGTCCATGCCTCAGAGTGGCACTTGTCCACAGCTATTGAAGTTTGTGAATATGAGAACTAGAGACTCACAGGGCATCGTAGAACTGTCAGGGGAAACCATGCTATGGCTGAAGCATCCCCAGACGATGAGTGCAAATCCAAGCAAACATAGCATCACCAATGGCAGGACTCACTAAAATTTTTCTTAGTCCTTTTCAGGTTATAGCTCATAAGACTTTAGAAATAACAAAAATGAGAAACTTCTCTGCAGTTGTGCCATGCCAGGTTTTATTAGCCACTGATCCAAATATTCAAACAGAAACTTTTTAGGAAACTTTGCTCCATTGCAATAGTGAACATAGGGATGACTATAAAATATAGTATTTTACCAATATATTAATTTTTCATTATATTTTAAAATTATTAGTTTTTTTTAAATATAAACTAAAAATTTTAGAGGTTTAAACAGTGTAATAATCAATGACAATGACAAAGAAGTTAAAATCATCAATAATCATAACTCTATTAGACAAATCATATTTTGGTATGCATTTCCTCATGTAAAATACTAAACATAATGTAAGTATGGATATCATTGTGTATTATCTTTATCACACCATATATCTCTGTTTTTTAATATACTTTCCTATTATATAAAATCTTTGTTTTTGACTTTCACAGAAGTATTTAATAAATTTTAGTCATTTTTGCCCTCTCCCATCCCCCTCTGTCTTTCCCTGGAACTTTTATTTCTCCCAAGAAGTTCTCTTCCTCGTTCTGTGTCTCATGTGACTTCCCTGGGACCCACTGAGTGTAGTTAGTACTACAAGCATGGGAACACATGGCAGTAACACTGCTTGCATGCAGTGGATGGGAGGAACATGGGCAACGTTTCAGTGGCTACACCGCTGAAGAAAATGCCATTGCCTTCTCAGAAGCCATTAGCTGCCCATATTCTCCCATGTAGGGGTGGAACCTCATTAGCCTCTCCCATACACGTACTGGTCCATTATGTATGGGGGGTCTTCTGCAGGTATTCACAGATACCATGGTTTCATGAATGCCATGACCATTGACTTGTTTTTGGTTTCGTTTGGCTTTTGTTTTGTTTTCCCAGAATAGCTGCCTTTCCCTCTGGTTCTTGGATTCCCTCCATGCCCTTCTTTTCCTCCACAGTGTATCCTAAGCCTTCTGTGTGAGTGTGATACAGATTTCCAGCTCAGGGCTGGACCCTCCATGGTCATTAATTAGTACTTTGGCCAGTAATGGGTCTTTGCATTAAATGTCATACATAACCATATGAAAATTCTCTGATGAAGACTAAATTCAACATTAATCTATGGATATAACTGTGAATATTTTAAAGGCAGTTTAGTAATATGTAGATTCATCAAAATAATAGTAGTAAATGTTAGGAATTTTTCCTAACGTGAGCTCTCTGCCAACTCAAAATTCTCAATCAAGCCAAATCAAAACAAGCCAAAAAAATATCCAGGTTTAATGGGATTCCTGCGCTCTCGGGTAACCCCGAGGGGGAACCCGGTAGGCCTCAAACTCGACCACCAGGAGGAAGGAAAAGAGACCAAGTCAAGTGTTCCTCTTTGGGGAGTTCACTTAAATATTTTGTGGGAGTGGTCCTGACCGCCCCCCAGGGAGGGGTTCAGGACCTGGCCTGCTGAGATTTGGAGTCCAGACCAACACAACTCTCAGGCCTGGGATAGATGCGAGGGCCTGGGGTCTACGCATCCAACTTAACAGTAAATTATTCTCTAGGGCCTAGGAACTCTCCAGTCATGGGCTCATGACAGGGTTTCTAGTACCATGTGTTCCCTCATGTAGTACAGCCCTCCCATATAATCAGAAACTGGTTTTTATCCAGTCATAATCATACTACTAGTGCACTGTGAGCACATCTTGCCTACTAGGTTAGTAGATTGGCACCGTAGCTTACAAAGTTCACACTGGGAAAAATATTGATGCCTTTTCCCCCAGAAGCCTTTTTTCACTTTTAATTATTCCATAATATACCTGTAAATGTATGTACCCATAATTCATTTTATCATCCCCTTATTGCTGAATATATATAGATACCACTATCTATATATACATATATGACATAATACATATATGTTATATAATATATGTCATATATATTACAAATTAAACTTTTTATTTTATTACTGAAGTAAATATCCTTAAACATAAATATTGACCATTTCTATAATCTAATGCTGAAATTGTTTAGATTGGGATTGATAATTAAAATTATAAACATGTCATACTTAGCCATTAAATGAGTAGGTTGTTTGATTTATCTTTGATTAAAATTTTATTTACCACACAGTTCTCCAGTGGAATATGGGGTAGGGAAACATGGGAGTGAGGATGTAGCGAATTAGAATTGTGGCAAAACCTAAAACTATCTGCTAGCAAATAACTCAAGTTATTGCCAGTTAACTAATTTTAAGCCCTCTAAATTTGTGGTTTGGTTTTATGATGGGAAGTTTCAATCCTACCATTATAAACAAGGAGGAATTTCTCATCTTTCTATTTCCTAATAGGAAAAAGGGCAGAAGCACATTGAAATGTGTAGCTGATGTATTTTTGGTTTTGTGTATAAAACTAGTAATCTTTAAACCCCTTAGGAAAGGTTTTCATTGCTTTCCTTACATTGTTGAATGACAGAGAAAACCTGTGAACTCTGAGGGAAGAACTAGGGACTGTCTTGCATGTGTCTCCATGATACCTTGACAAATGGGGTACAGCAGATACAGGAACAGTGTGTAGAGCCTTCCCTTGCGATGACTAGCATTGAAAAGGGATCTGGTTAAATTAATTTTATTTCCTTGAAGGATTCTCAGGTGAGCAGCAATGCAATGGGAAAAAAAATATTCCTATAAAAAAATAAGAATGTTCTGAAAGGCCATTCTTAATCTTATCTTTTGAAGGCTATAGCTCTTTCTTAATGATGATTCTGAAGTGTACAGGATTTCTTTTAATAGAGGGGATCCCAGTAAACCAGACCTGTATCTCTCTCACTTTTCTAAGAGAGATTGCCTGAAACCCCACCTCCCTTTCTTCTGATCTGGCCTATTACAGCACAGAGAAAATCATGTCTTTAGCAATGTTTTCTCTTAAAACTTAGTCTGGATCTGGGGGTAGTCTTTGTCCTGCTGCCCAAACCTAAGGATTTGAGTGGGATTCCCAGCACCCATACAGAAGTCAAGCCAGAACGTATCTATAACCACGATGCACAGGGGCTAGAAATGCAAGACTTTAGGGATACCTGTCCACGCAAATTAGCCAATCAGTGAGCCTATCTTTAAAAAAAGTAAGGTGGGGAGCTAAGGAAGAGCAATTGAAACTAACCCATGGCCTCCTCATGTGCACCTCCAACATGTCTGTGCACATGTGAGCATGCAAGCACACACACACACACACACACACACACACACACACCACATAAAAACAGTTTGGCAGCACTGAGGAAAAATGCACTTTAGTTTAAAAGTCTTATCTCTAACACCTGTAGCAATATGGGTATAATTTCTTTTGTTCTGTGAGTACGTATAAGGTAATGAGCAAATTCATAGGACAATACATAAATAGAGTTTTCTTTATTATTTTAAATACAAATGAGTCATAAAACCTAAAAGTTTATAATAGGGCTTGTGGCATAATAGCTGATACATATATGCTTTGCACAATGTTTCAATTGGTTTGAATCTATTTATCTCTTCAAATATATATTATTAGTGGTGAAAATATTTCGGCTATAATATTGTTTAACAGTGCTCCGCTTAGTGATCCCAAAGGTAACTTAAGTCACTATTTCAACAACAGACTATGGATCAAAGTGAGAAATGAGTGGCCTAGTTAAGTCACAAGCAGTGTCGCTCCTGAAATAGCTCCACCCCTTTATACCCAGCAGGGAAGTCTTTAGAAGTTAAAAATAAAGAGGGACTATAGATTTTTTCTTATCATAGGCTGATTGCATATTTGTTTATTTTTTCAATTTAATTCTAATATTAGCACAGATTAATTGAGGATATTACTGGTTGTTACTGATGTTCTTAGAAATGCATTATTGAATGCTGCTTCTGTCCACTCTCCAACCTATCCTCTCTTACCTCAAGGTTTCTCTTTATTGCACCCTATTCCCCCTGTCCCTGCCAGTTCCCTCTAGGACTTTTTCAGGTTACCTTTAAGAAACTCTAGGATCCACACATGATCATGTGGGTACTTGCCTTTCTGTGCCTGGCTCATATCTAAGCATGATTTACTATGCTGAATTAGAATTCTTTCACACAGTTAATTTAGCATTTTTTAACCATGAATTGAGGTTGGATTTTATTGAAGTTTTTTCAGCATACATTAAAGTGACAATGAGATTTTTAACCTTGATTCAATTCATGTTGCTGTGTTAGTTACTGATTTGAGCATGTTGTTCTGTTGTTGAACCCTTGAAATTAAAGCATGGTTTGATCTTTTTAAATGTGTTTTAAAATATTTTTTTCAGTATTTTATTGAGAACTTTTGCATTTGTGCTTACCATAATATTCTTTTTTTTTTTGGTACATCATTACAGGTTTTTGTTTCAGGGTTAAACTGGCTGCCAGTTCATGGAATAATTAGATAAATTGGTATTCTTGAAAAGTTTATAGCTGGGCAGTGGTGGTGCATGCCTGTAATTCCAAAACTTGGGAGGCAGAGGCAGGTGGATCTCTGTGAGTTTGAGGACAGCCTGGTCTATGGAGTGAGCTCCAGGACAGCTATGACTGTTTCACAAAGAAACCCTGTCTCAAAAAACACAACAAAATATTTCAGCTATGAATCTATCTGATTCTTGGTTTTTCTAAGGTGGGAACTTCTTTTGCTATGATTACAGCTTCAATTTCATTGCTTGATTGATCTACTTACACATGTAGGCCTAGAAATTTATACACTTCTTCTAAATTTTTCCAATACATTAACACACAGAATTTCCCCAATGCTCAGTGGTGCCTGTTGTCATATCCCCTTATTCACATCTAATTTTGTTTGTTTGGGTTTCCCTCATTCATTGGCAAATAGTTTGGCAAAGGACTGTCAGGTTTCTTTGAAGGAACAGTTGTGGTGATCATTTGTACTAGACTAGTCTCCACTTATTAGTCTCTGATTGTTAGGATTTTTCCTTTCTATTCATCTTTTTGTTTGCAGTAGTTTTTCTAAGGCCATGCATGATATATATCATTTTGCTATTTATTTGACTTCTCTGTCTTTTTCTTAAATTAGGACACTCATCACCACAGACTTTCCCACTAGAACTTTTTTCTCCATATGCAGTGAGATCTGGTGTGCTATATTTTCACTTTTATTTTATTCTAGGTAATACATATGGATAAATATATTTTTATAATTAAAATAAAGGGATACATATATCCCTTTATTTCTATAATTATTGTTTGATTAAAATATTTTTGCTTTAATCTCCATGCATTTCCATTATCCTCTAGTTTTCTTATTTATTTTATTTACCCTATTTATTCTGCTGTGATCCAAAAATTTTAAGAAATCATTTAAAGTTTTGTACTTTTTTAGATTTATTATATATACAGTGTTCTTTTTGCATGTATCCCTGCATGCCATAAGAGGGCACCAGATCTCATTATAGATGTTTGTGAGCCACCACATGGTTGCTGGGAATTGAACTCAGGACCTCTGAAAGCCAGTGCTCTTAACCTCTGAGCCATCTCTCCAGCCCAGTTTTGGGGCTTGTTAAAACTCACTTTATGACCTAAACTATGGTTTGTTTTAGAAAAAGCTACCTACGATGATAAAAATACATGTCTGTAATTGCTGTGTAGAATGCTTAGGAGCTGCTGTGTTAAGTTCCCTTCCTGTCACTGTGACAAAATGACTGAAAGATGCTACTGAGAAGAGCAGACATTTGTTCTGGCTCCTGGTTTAAGGATAAAGATGTCCACCATGACAGAGAAGTAATAGTTGCCGTGCACGTTCGGTCCTTGTTAGCAGGAATGCAAAGCAACAGGGCATCTGCTGGCAGCCAGGAAGGAGGGAATTAGGTAGGAAGCGAGCCTGAATTACAGCCCTTAAAGGCTGCCCTCTGTGGTCTAACTCAACCACCCCAGACCCCATCCCCTAAATGTTCTACAGCTCCACAAAGCATTGTCGCCAAGTTACTGTTTACACGCAGGAGTACGTGAGGTGATGCTTGAGATTCAAAGCTTGATGTGTGACTATTAAGCCCACATCTTCTATATTATAATTAAAAATTTGTGGGTTTTTAATTTTTATTCTTTTCTGTCTGGAAAATTTATCTCTAGATGAGAACCATCCATTATTATAATAGTAGCACCCTTTTCCTTTATTTTCCATAGTATCAATTTGAATAGCATACTGTTTCAAAATCCAGTGCATACCCATTTATAATAATATCATTCCCCTTAGCAATTGTAGTAAGCTTTTTTTTATCTCACACCTTGGGCTTGTAGCTAACTTGTTGGCTGTGAGTGTGGATATCCCTGCTGCTGTCCTGATTCTACTTGTTTGGGATGCCATTTTCTAGCCTCTCAATTACAGTCAATGTGTGACTTGGCCAAGTGAGATGAGTTTCAGAAGCCACAAATGGCTGTCATTCTTTTTTTAAATACAGTAAACCAGCCTGCGGCTTTTATTTGAAATGCTAAGGCCATTGGTGTTACACACTATTGGCATGGGGTGTGTTCTTGTGAAAATAATTTTGCTGATTTTCTTCTGCTTGTTTGTGCTTGTTTCTTTCCCTGATGTTCATGCTAGACATTTAGTGATTGACTAAATGATGTTGAATTCTTCCCTAAAATGGTCCTTTTACTGAGATTTATTCTTCTTTCTTGGTGGTCTTTAGCTTTCTTCCTCCTCATTGTGGAAGCCATCTCCGATCATCATCTGGAGTGCTTGTTTAGGGCCCACGAATCCCACTTATTTGAGCTTGTTTTGGATCGAGGGCCGTGCTCTCCTGTGTGACAAAACAGGGTGGCATTCATTTCCTTTTGGAGTCATCAATACGTTTGGACTGTCAGAGCCTCTACTAAGAGAAGGCTGTTGTTCCAAGCGGTTTGCCTGCGTAAGTGACTTGATACTTCTGTTTTGAAACTTTTGATATTAGTATTTCATTACTTGATTGTTTCTTTTTTCCCCCCTCTATCAGTTTGGCATAATGCAGAGAAATGAAACTGAAATGTCTTCTGACAGTGCCTATTTGCTGTTCTAAGAGCCTCCTGAACCAGGGTGTTCATACCTTTTCACGATGTGGGGAATTTTCTGTTCTCATTTACTGGGTGGTTTTCTTCACTTTTGGTTGTATCTTTCCCTTCATCAGTGGTTTTCCACAAGCTGACCCTTCAGCATGTCACACGGGACTTACATGCTCTTTTCCTGTTTTTCACTCTGTTGCTGTCTGAACGGGTTGGTTCATTAACCTCACCCAGAAGCCTTCCCTTCACTTCATCTTGTTGATCAAGTAAGGCTTCCAATTAAATGTTTATGAGGTATTGAACTTTTCAAGATTTCTGATTGTTTTTCGTAATTCCTGTGTAGTCATTGGATTTCTTCTTTGTAGTCTGTATTCCCTTCTTTAATGCATTGGGCTGTTTATTTTTATTATCCTATAATATGTAGATCATATACCTTGCTTTTATATGCCGAGATTTCATCCTTGGGGATAACAATTTCAGTCACTTTTGTGTGAGTGTTTCTATTGTTTCTTCCTTGCCACCATCTGATGTGGGAGGTGATATATGCTGTGAATATATTTAATTGCAATTGATTAATAAAGAAGCTGCTTTTGGCCAATGGCTAAACAGAGTAAAGCCAGGTGGGAAATTCTAACAGAGATGTAGGACAGAATAGGTAGAACCAGAGAGACACCATGTAGCTGCTGCTGGAGACAGACACTGGATGGAACCTTACCAGTAGGCCACAGCCATGGGTGATTAATAGAAATGTGTTAATTTAAGATGTAAGAGCTAACTAGAAATATGCTTAAGCTATTGGCCAAACAGTATTGTTTATCCTTCTCCTTTCTAAGTATTGAGTATCAAATAGTCAAAAGATTGCTGTAGGCGGAGGCTGCTCATTCATTTCTCTGCCATCGAGACACAAAATAATCCACAAAGAAACTGTATTAATTACAATACTGTGGCGCATGAGCTGAGAGAGTGCCCAGTCAGCCAACATATTTCCACAGCTGGTGAAGGCCAGCTGGGGCTCATGTTAAAACTAATGAAAAAAAAAGGCAGAAAGGTAGGCAGGAAGAAAGAAAGGGAGGGGGAGGGAGGGAGGAAGGGAGAGAAGGAGGGAGGAAGGAAAGAAGGAAGAGAGGGAGGGAGAGAAGAAGGGTGGGAGGGAGAAGAAGGAAGGAAAGAAGGAAGAGAGGGAGGGAGAGAAGAAGGGTGGGAGGGAGAGGAAGGAAGAAAGGAAGGGAGAGAGGGAGGGAGAGAAGAAGGGTGGGAGGGAGAGGAAGGAAGAAAGGAAGGGAGAGAGAGAGGGAGGGAGGGAGGGACGGAGGGAGGGAGGAAGGGAAGGAGGGAGGAAAGAGAAAGAAAGAAAGAAAAGAACCAGATCTCCCAGGTGTGAACACAAACTTGCTCTGGGCAGCATACCCATGCTTTCAGAGCCTTAAACTTGTTAAGTCATGAACCAAGAAGCCCCTTGAGATGGCTATGACCCTCAGGGAAGGTAAGTGATATAATGGATTTCTTATCTAAATTGAGCTTGGTGTGTGTGTGTTGTGGGTAGGGCATGTTTAGACTAAATTCAAGTTCTGTATTTACTACTTCTAAGAACCTTGGTCTCTCCTGGAGCTAGGTCTGCCTGTTTGTTATTATTACCAGGCTGCCTGCACTTCGTAGTTTAATTTGTGCCCATAGCATCTGGTCCCTGTCCAGTCCCTAGGGAATCTGAGTTGGAGATGCTGAGTGTTTGAAGCTTCCCTCTGAGTTGCCATTTGGGTTCCCCATGCTCTTTTGCCTTTCTTTACCTCTGTTTATGTTCTTATATCTCCTGTTCTCTTTTCTCCTCAGAATATAACTTTTCCTTTCTTGCCTTAATTCTTCTAATACTCCCGTTCTGCCATCTTAGCCACCACGTCTCCCAGATATCTTAATTTAGGTCTAGATGTAGAAATAGAAATACAAGTGAACAAAGAATTCATACGTCAGACCCTTTTGAAAAGAAGACTTCACAGGAAATTATTTTAACTTTGGTTTTAGTGAGCATCGGCCTTTAAGGATAAAAACCTTAAATGTAACTAGAGAGTGAAAAACATGGAGAAATGGATGTTTAAAAATAATTGATGAGAAAGATATACAGAACAGCAAGTCTTTATCCCTTAAGTCATCATAGACCTGGACTCATACTCCATGAATGAGTTAGTATCGAGGGACTATGTCTATGTGTTTCTCGTCAGTGTGCTTGAGGTGACAGTTCCCTCAATTCCCTCAGAGGATTTCTCTAACAGGAAGTTGCTCACACCTGCTTTGTCTTTGGACACGTTAGGAACATCTGCAGATATTAATGAGTTTCTAGAAAATATGTTGAGTGTCTACAATAACAGAGAATAGGTATTCTCTAGAAAGGTCTCTTTTTCCTTGATTATTAAGTCAATCTGTGTATCCATAAGCCAAACATGGCCACCTGCTCAGATCAGGAGTGGAATGGGACCTGTGTGGTTGTCTCCACAGCCTTCAGAGTTCTATTTGTGCAGCCAACTCTTGATTATCACACTGTAGCAAAAACCAATAAAGGATCCAGCAAGCCATAGCTCTGAGGGTTCCCTGTTACTTTCTTTATTATATAACAAAGGTGCCTATACCCAGATTTCCAAAGTGTACCCTAAACATGAGAAAACACTTCACATCAGCTGACATTGCTGAACCACCACCACCACCACCACCACCACTGCAACAACAACAAAACATCTTCCTCTCTTCCGAAACATTTTTCAGAAAGGAGATTGTGCAAAGAAAGCCATCAAGGAATTACTGACGTTAACAAGCTTTTGACTGGTCAGCAAAATATTTTCCTTTTGCTTCAAAGTAAAAATAAATAAAACAAAGCAAAATGAAGATGATCAGCAAAAAGAGCAGCAAATAAGGGTGTCTACATCTTCCCAGCAAGAAAAAAAATGAGCAAGGAAAGGTCACCATCTTGTGTTTTCAGAATTATTTGTCTATCTCGCAGTTTGTGGTTCCAAAGTATTTTATCAGCATTAATTAGTTTTTCCCTTAAAATGTCTGGAAACATTTGACTTGAAACATTTATGCCAACTTAAGTCTTAAAGTAAAATTTGGGCAGTTTGTATTTCTTGGAGGACAGGGTGAAAAAAAACCATTTCTATTTATTTGGTTTTTCTTCAAAACCTTAAAATAACTGGATCTAATTTTCCAACTTTCCCTGTCTTGAAATGAATATATGCTCTGCTTAGAATATTTATGGAATGTAAAACAAGTAACAGAAGAAACAAATTGTCCTTCTAATCTTACCCATGGACATAACCAGTAGGTACTTTTTCTTCAAGCTCTGTGTGTTTGGTGAGCTTTTTATCCCCCACCACAATCCTTTTTATTTATATGGTGGACATTTTCTTTTATGTATTTCACCAAACCGATCCAAGACAACTTAATAAGCTTTCTTGTTCAGTTTATTTGTGTTTTGGGAGTAGGACACATGCAGAGTACAAGCTGGCCTTGAGTTTGCTATATAGCCAAGGATGTCCGTGATCTCATTTTCCCACTTTTACCAGAATTAGTGTTAGATAGAGGAGTGCCCCACTATCCTTGGCTTTTATGTATTTCTAGAGATCAAACCCAGGGCCTGGTACTCCCTAGACAATTGCCCAATCAACTGATTAATATCCCTAGTTCTAGTGAGTATTCTTTTAAACAGTTAGTTAATTGATTGATTTTATGTTTAGTTATTGTGTGTGTGCATATGCATGTGTTCCCATGCTCTCAGATGCTCATGTAGAGGTCAGAGGAAGCTTTCAGGAGTTGGTTATCTTCTGCCATGTGGGTTTGGGGATGGAACTCAGAGGGTCAGGCACGGTGGCATGCGCCTTAATCCACTGGGCCATTTCACCAGCCCCTCTTCTTATTTTTAAGAAAGAAAGTAACATCAACTCAACAAGAAGTCATTCAAGCCTAATACCATTTTAAAATTCTACTTACATCCATTACAGATCGTGAATTGTATTACAAAGCAAATTTTTTTTTTGCTCAAATTGTTCATTTTCTTACAAAAGCCAGGCAAAGAAAATTATGTGTGAATTAGACAAAGTAAGAAATTTAAAAATCTGGTTAAAATAAAAAAAAGTTAATCAAATACAAAATGTTAGATATGTTACCTGAGGCTAACTAGAGCACATGTTATCCAGGTCCTTTAAGCATATATATATATATATATATATATATATATATATATATATATATATATATATATATTATATTATATGTAATATATTTTAACCATTAGTCCCTGGCTGGCTTGTTTTCATGACAAAGAAATGGCTTTGGCTGGAGCTTTCTACATAGCTAAGATTAATGAGCATCAAGGGAAGTATGTGGCACATGGAGCTGGAACAAGACTTGAATACCAAAGATCCAGCCTGGCTGTTCTACAAGATCTCGAACGAGCTAAAAGTGTCCCAGAATCTCTGTCCCCACCTCTGGCAGCCAACTGAAGTACAAAGAGATTCACTGAGCTGTTGAACCTCCAGAAGGGGAAGTGAGAATGAAGAGTTCCTGAATTTATTTCAGTTACAGACTATTTTTCACGCAATCACACAGACAGACAGAGACAGAGAAAGACAGAGAAATATGGACAGAGATAGAGACACAGAGACAGAGAGACATAAGGACAGACAGTGTGAGATATTATCTAATCTCTCCCATCTCCTGAACTTCCAGCTGCTGTTCCTCCAGATCTGTCCTTTCTATGTTACAGTGACCATAAAATCTAGAACAAACACTGAACTCTACGGAAAGACTAAAAATGCTTTCTTGCTTTTCAGATTTCTGGAATGAGGCCCCAGGAGCTGGTTTAGTGTTGAGCTTTCTAAGTAATTCTACCTATTATTCAAAGATGCTGGACTCTGCGGTTTCATGATGTAGTTTTAAGTGCTTCAGTGAATGTATTCAAAATAGCTTCTGATCCCTTAAGGCTAATTCAGGGATCTTTCAGATAGTAAGTTCTCAATAAACATTTGTTGAGTGAATGTAGGTCTAAAACATTATTTAGATATTTAAACAGTATTTAAGTAAGATGAAAATCAAGGAGAAGGCAGATCCCTGTTAGCTGCCTGCCTTAGTTACCGCTGGCTTTGTAGACTTCAAGAGCCAATAGTAATCCAATAAGAAGCCATCAATACTTCCTGAGGATGCCATGCTTTTAGTCAAGGTCTAATGAACCTTAAGTTTGGACTGGAGAGGTGGTTCAGCAGTTAAGAGTGCTGCCTGCTCTTCCAGAAGTCCTTAGTTCAATTCCCAACAACGACATGGTGGTTCACAGTCATCGGTAATGAGATCTGGTATCTTCTTCTGGCCTGCAGACACACACACACACACACACACACACACACACACACACACACAGAGAGAGAGAGAGAGAGAGAGAGAGAGAGAGAGAGAGAGAATACTATATACACAACAAAATTACACACATGCATGGTTGTATAACTGTATACACTGTATACATAAAAATATACACATAATTATGTATACAGGCAGAACACTGTATACATATTAAAATTCTAGATCCAAAATTATCAGAGCTGATTTTCCATACTTTATTTTTCTTTCCTTTTCCCTGTAACAGATAACTGTATGCACACAAATGATGGGCGATGTCCTACGATGTGGGATTCCCCTCTGTATGCTGTGAATACCATTTGTTAGTAAAGGACTGCTTTGACCCTGTGCAGAGCAGAATGTAGGTAGGCAGGGAAAAACTAAGGTGAATGCTGGGAGAAAGGAAGGCAGAGTCAGAGAGAAGCCATGGAGCCACTGCTGGAGTCAGAAATGCTGGAACTATGCTGGTAGGCCATGACCTCGTGGTTATGCACAGATTAATGGAGATGTGTTAAATTAAGATGTACTAGTTAGCCAATAAGAAGCTAGAGGTAATGGGCTTTAAAAAAATATGGTTTCTGTGTGATTATTTCGGGGTTAAGCGGCCAGGAACAAACTAGCAGCCTTCTTACTACAGTTCTAAGCCTTGAGAATATGCTAGTGAATGAAACAGGTAGAAGTCTGTGTCTTTACATATATTGGAAAGTAATTAGGAAAATAATATGTGTGTGACAAGGAGCACAGAGGAAAATGAGGCAGAAAATGCATGAAGAACTAGGGTGAGGCAGACTATGGTGGCTGTCTGGGGGTGCTTTCCTCTGCAACCCTAGGAAGACATGGTTTGAAATCGTGAAAGGGGAGAAGAGGCTAACAGATCAGCAAGAACAGAAGCTAGGGGACAGGAGTACATATATAGTATCCACAGAAGAGTTGAATGACCCAGAGTAAGGGACAGTCAGAAAAGCAACAAAGATGAGGGGCCTTGTAGACCTTTGGAAGCTGTAGTAGTGACACCATTTTCATTCTTACAGAGATGGGATGTCCCCACTGGCTTTCACAAGTGATCTGGAAATACCATGTAACTGGACCACTCTGGTCACCACAGTGAATAGACCAATGTAGGTAACAGGTAGGAACAAGCAACCATTCAGGAGTCAACAGCAATAACACAGACAAGGATGCTGGTGATGTGAACCCAGGTTAGTAATAAGAAGCTGTGATTTAAGAACTGACATGACCATGACTAGGGAAAAAACGTAATTTCTTCCCCTTATATAAACTGTAATAACATTAACCTTCACATTTTCTTGCAGCCCCATGAGAACTTCTTATGCCCCATTTACAGTTGAGAAATGTGAATCTTACTGAATATACCCCCAGTGATTTGTTTTCATTTTTCTATTTTTCTTGATACTGGCCGGCCAGACTATGGATGAATCTAAAGAGAATCCTATCCCAGAAGAGAATGGCAGTAGATGAGTCTGAGCATTCATCCCAATACTGAGATATCATTATTATATAGTTCTTAGTAACTAGGAAAAAATTTCTGGATGGACAAGGACTGAAAACTTCATCATCTCGTACATAAGGGCAGCACCGATGGTCACAGTTTATTACAAGGAAATATTAATGACCATGTGTAACATTCTACACATGTTTTTTTTTTTTTTTTGGTTTTTCGAGACAGAGTTTCTCTGTGGCTTTGGAGCCTGTTCTGGAACTAGCTCTTGTAGACCAGGCTGGCCTCGAACTCACAGAGATCCGTCTGCCTCTGCCTCCCGAGTGCTGGGATTAAAGGCGTGTGCCACCACCGCCCGGCACACATTCTACACATTTAAAACTGACCCAGTACAGACATTGCTCTTTGTAGACGTCAGTTGTATAAGCAGCAGGTACTGCCATACATCTAGCTGGCTGATTTATAAATTACCCTTATGCATAGGTGTAAATCACATCACACCTTAACTGATGTAGTCTCACATAGGCACTGCCAGATCTAACAAACTCACTGAGACAGTGTAGTAAACAGACATGCTTGTGCCTACTTTGCACCTGACATATTGAGAGAAATGTAAAGGAATATTGTGAGGTGTGGGTATCACCTTTTAATCCAGTTTGGAAGGGAACACTTTGCATTTAAAATGAATCGAGAATAATCTGACATAGAAAATGAAATCAACCTTGTGCAAATTCTTGCCCTCCACACACATTTGCCTGCAACTTTATAGCTGTGTCATGCCTAAGACTTCAGATTAGTGTAAAGAGGAAGCTAAGATGATCGGTAGGTCATAGGAAAATAACATTAATCTCATATTGTGTAGCATTTTGGAAGAGAAATGCAAGATCCCAGGCAAGGATTCAACTCTAATTTAGGTAATAGACACATAGTATGATATTATTTCCCCAAATCTGTGCTTCTTTTCTAATTCGGGTGCTTCCTAGCACAGTGAGATCCGGTGTGCTGGCTAGTTTTATGTCAACTTGACACAAGTTAGGGACATTTTAGGAGAGGAAACCTCAACTGAGAAACTGCCCCCCTCCCCGCAGACTGGCCTGTCAGCAAGCTTGTGTTACCTTTTCTCGATTGATAATTGGTCAATCAAGACCTCTGCTCACTGTGGTTGGTGTCACCCTGGGCAGGTGGTCCAGGGTGCGTTAAGACAGCAGGCTGATCACATGCTCATTCAGTCCCAGTCCAGCTGGCCTTGGTGAGCTCCCATTAGATCAGTCACACCATCTCAGTGGATGTATGCACCCCTCGTGGTCCTGACTTCCTTGCTCATATTCTCCCTCATTCTGCTCTTCATCTGGAGCTTGGGAGCTCAGTTCAGTGCTGCAATGTGGGTCTCTGTCTCTTTCTCCATCCATCGCCAGATGAAGGTTCTATGGTGATATGCAAGATCTTCATCAGTGTGGCTGTGGGAGAAGGCCAGTTCAGGCACCCTCTCCTCTGCTGCCCAAGGACCTAGCTGGCGACATCCCCTTGGACACTTGGGAACCCCTCTAGAGCCAAGTCTCTTGCCAACCTCAAAATGGCTCCCTTAATTAAGATATCTTCTTCCCTGCTCCCATATCCACCCTTCCTCTTTCTCAACCATCCCATTCCCCAAAGCTCTCCCCAATCCTCCTCTTCTCCCTTCTCCCTCCCCATCTCCCCTTACCCCCACCCCACACCCACTCCCGTGCTCCCAACTTTTGCCCAGCAATCTTGTCTACTTCCAATATCCAGGAGGATAAATATATGCTTTTCTTTGGGTTCACCTTCTTATTTAGATTCTCTAGGATCACAAATTATAGGCTCAATGTCCTTTGTTTATGGCTAGAATCCACTAATGAGTGAGTATATACCATATTCATCTTTTTGGGTCTGGGTTATCTCACTAAGTAAAGTGTTTTCTATTTCCATCCATTTGCATGCAAATTCAAGATGTCATTGTTTTTTACCGCTAAGTAGTACTCTAAAGTGTATATGTGCCACACCTTCTTTATCCATTCTTCCATTAAGGAGCACCTAGGTTGTTTCCATGTTCTGGCTATTACAAATAGTGCTGCTATGAACATAGTTGAACAAATGTTATGATTGGGCATCTCTTGGGTATATTCACAAGAGTGGAATTGCTGGATCCCGAGGTAGGTTGACTCTCAGTTTCCTGAGAAACCGCCACACTGATTTCCAAAGTGGTTGCACAAGTTTGCATTCGCACAGCAATGGATGAGTGTTCCCCTTACTCCACATCTTCTCCAGCATCAGACCAGACTCTCTGAATGTGGCTGACAATGAGAACTGACTGAGAAGCCAATGATAATGGCACTGGGTTTTGATTCTACTGCATGTACTGGCTTTTTGGGAGCCTAGTCTCTTTGGATGCACACCTTCCTAGACCTGGATGGAGCGGGGAGGGCCTTGGACTTCCCATAGAGCAGGGCACCCTGACTTCTCTCAGGACTGGAGAGGAAAGGGGGAGGGGAAGTTGGGGGAGTGGAGAGAGTGGGAGGAAAGTGGGAGGAGGGGAGGAGGTGGAAATTTTTAATAAATAAATAAACAAATAAAAGGACAGTAGGCTGAGAAATACATGAAGATTAAGTCATAAGCAGACTTCCTCCGTCTGCTTCAGCTCTGGCCTCCAGGTTCCTGCCCCTCTTTGAGTTCCTGCCCTGACTTCATTTGGTGGTGAAGTACAGGCTGAAAGATGAAGTAAACCCTTTCTTCCCCAAGTTGTTTCAGGTCATAGTGTTTTTATTACAGCAATAGAAACCTCAAGTACGATATCTAGCAACTTTATGTCAAAAGCATGAGAGAGTATTAGGAAGTTATCTTAAGACCTTTCACAGACCGAATTCAGATTTATGAGTGTCTTCAGGAAGATCTTTCTTATGTGGGTCGGAATAGGAGCACTCAAGACCTTGATATGAGCGCTCACTTAGCACTTCAGTTATTTGAATCACAGTTATGACTACCGTTTAGGATCAACACAGTCAGCAACATAATAAACAAAGACTTTACAGAATCTGAGTTATTTGACCTATCTGTTTCCTAATAATTAAAAAAATAGCCTAGAGGCAGAAAGAGCCAAACAAACCCTACCCAGCTGGAACTCAGCATTTCCAGACTCTAACTACAGATTCTATCCCTCAAGTGAGATGCCCATTATAGCTCAGCCAAAAGCCATTTTTAGTATCCTCCTCTTCAAAGCTGCCTCACTGAGCTGGTTAAGTGCTGGAATCTGTGGAACTGACCACGCTAAGATGGACTTCTACATTAAATATTTCAGAGCTTAGGTAAATTTAGAACAACCTAAAGAGAGCCCTGTTCGGTCTTACTGCTTATCAAGTGGGCATAACGGGGAGAGTTAACACAGGAGCTGGGTTTTTCCGGAGGACTGAATTATTTCATCGTCAGCAATCCTGAGTTCCACAACAAAGCAGAAGTAACAAAATTACCTGCATCTCAATGTAAGAGCATCTTCTCAGAAGGTTAAAAAAGGTGTTTTCGGCCATTTCTATTTGCTGACTGTTCTGGGCTTTGCCCAGTCTGAACTGCTTTTGAGAATTCTGCCGAAGAAGTAAGCTCTGTACAATTGTAAATAACAGGCTCTTCATATGCTTCCTCACTAAGTGTCAAATTTGAGCCATACTCCTTTCGTTCTAATACACATAGCTGTTCATTACAAGGGCCATGTTCTAAGTCTCAGTCTAGACTTATCATCATGTGTCTTAGAATGATATAACCAACTCCTTGGTGCTGCCCTTTTCCCCATCTGTACGCTGGGGCATTATCAGCCCTCCATCACAGTCTGGCTGAGAGGCAGAGTCAGCCTGGCCCAGAGAAAGTGCTGAGCCAATGCTATCTGCCCTTGTTCTCAGCATCCACATGGAAAGAAATGACCAAAAATTTCCACCAGCGAGCATTTTATATCTTTAAAAAAATGCTGTCAAAATTGACACTTTGAAATGGATAGTTATCTTCAATGAAATTAGTGAACCATGCACTTGAATAACGAGTCATCAATGTGTTTTTTAAACAGCGAGTTGAAAATGATGTAAGCCTTTTACTCCAACAAAAGAACTTGGCCTCTTCTGGAAGCTTGCTATGTGTCAGGCATATGTAATGGCATTGAGCCTCCCTTCGCTCTGGCACTGCCATCTGCATGCTGGAAAGAGGCAGAAGCTCCACATAGCAGTAGCTTTAGTGAGCAGTGTGGTAAAGACACAAAGGAGACATCTCTGGACTTCCTCTTCCACTGTCCCCAACAGGACACCTTCTATCTCGCTCCAAGTCTCAGCTTCCTTTTGGTCTTTCTGATACAGCTCTGGATATCTTAATTAAGTCACCTGGACACAAGGGGATTTCACAGAAACTGGCAAGATGTGGTGGCTTAGTATGACTTTCTCTCCAACAGTCGCTAAGCAGGGGGCCTCTTGGTCCAGCTGTCGATGGCTGGTGACTCATGTTGTAGTCCCCCAACAAGGAGAACATGTTAGAAGTTTGGGAGAAGCTGTGAGAGGATGCATGGTGAAATCGTGAATATCCGTGTGCATGCTCTCTCACGCTGTGTCTCTATATTCTCTGCTCCAACGGTAAACATTTAGAGTCACAGGTTTTACTCAGCATGCTGCTATCATTACCATAAAATAGACCACAGCATTTGGAACAAGGCAATGTATGCTCTTGGACGGGATGGGAGGATGAATTGTCCTGGGGCAAGGCTCCTGATTGGAAGCTATTTGACAGAGTTAACTTAAAGGAAAAGCCGCATGTATCTGGATGGGTTGGTGAGACTGTGTCTTAGTTATTGTTCTGTTGTGGTGAAGAGACAACATGAAACAGGCAACTCTTACAAAGGGACAAAATGAACTGGGGGCTTTGCTTCTAGTTTCAGAGGGTTGGTTCATGCTCATCATGACAGTATGCAGGTAGGCATGGTGCTGGAGAAGTAGATGAGAGCTACATCATGATCCAGAGACAGCAACAGATACTGGCCTGACATGGGCGTTTGAATCTTTAAAGGTCATCCCAAGTGGCATACTTCCTCCAACCAAGACATACCTCTTCCAGCAAGGACATGTCTCCTAATCCTTCCAAATAGTTCACCAACGAGGGACAAAGTAGGAATACATGAGCCTATGGGAGTCAATCTCAGTTAAACCACTACAGCCAGGGTTTTGATATGGATTCTTGAATGGCCTGGTACTTGCTCGGTGCATGCCCTCAAACTCACGACAACACCAACTTCAGTCTCACAAAGACTTAACAATGAAAGGTGTGTACCACCACACCCAGCCTCTAAAGTCTAATCTTATGAGCTGGGAAACCTCACTTCATCTTTTAAGTCATATTTCTCTTAGTATAACAGACAGAACTTCCATACCATTGTTATAGGGTATCTTAGGGTTTATATTACTATGGTAGATCACTATGACTTAAAGCAACTTGGGGAGGAAAGGGTTTATTTCATCTTACTGCCTGTAGTCCACCACCTAGAGAAGTAAGTTAAGGAACTCAAGGCAGGAACCTGAAGGCAGAAACTGAAGCACAGGCCCTGGAGGAGTGCTGCTTACTGATTTTTTTTTCTCATGACTTGTTCAACTACCTTTCATATAGCAGACAGGACCACCTTGCCAGGAGTGGCATAACCCACAATGAGGTGGATCCTCTTACATGAATCATTACTCATGAAAATTCACCATAGGCTTGCCTCCAGGTCCATAAGTTGGGGGCCATTTTCTCAACTGATGTTCTTTCTCTCTCTTTTTTAAGGATTTATTTATTTACAGTGTATACATTGTTCTGCCTGCATACCAGGAGAGGGCACCAGATCTCATTACAGATGGTTGTGAGCCACCATGTGTTTGCTGGGAATTGAACTCAGGACCTCTGGAAGAACAGCCAGTGCTCTTAACCTCTGAGCCACCTCTCCAGCCCTGATGTTCTCTTTTCTTCAATGACTCTAGCCTGTATCAAGCAAGCTGACACAAACAAGCCAGTGAATAGGGTTCCTAGTGATGATTGCTGAGACATGGA
Source organism: Arvicola amphibius (assembly GCF_903992535.2). Lineage (NCBI taxonomy): Eukaryota > Metazoa > Chordata > Mammalia > Rodentia > Cricetidae > Arvicola > Arvicola amphibius. Next base: position 65,266,564 of record NC_052056.1, read on the forward strand.
GAGCCACGACCATGGTACACCTGTTAGTTCCAAGCCAATGGGGATTCTTCGTGTGCGCTGATTTAACTAAAAACACAAGAAAGACATGCATAATGAAGTCCTTCCTGCATTGTACAGTGGTATCTCAGATCTAACTCCTCAAAATAAAGCATCTGGAATTTCTGTGCTTCTGAAACCAACTTGTACATGTAATGGCAGTTTACTTACTCAGAGAGAAGACTCTCATCTTCAATCTAATCTGGCTTCACTTGCCAGCTCTGACGACATGTACAACCTCCAACATCCAATGTGAAGGAAAAGAGAAGTAATTGGCCCCTTCTTGTGAGGCAAGCTTTGCACAGACACCGGCTGCTCAGATAAATTTTAATAATAATTTACTTGATAAATTTTATCCTAGCTAGCCTCATCCTAATCTGCACTATCTATCATTTTATGCTGCTTTATTTTTTAATAACGTTCTTACCTTGTAAGAGCAGCTTTAAGCTTATCGAAAGACTAATTGGAAAGGAAAAGTTGCCCCACCCCATGTGCCCAACCTTCCCCACCATCAGCATTGCCCACCAGAATGGCAGGTCTTTTGTAACTGATGAGTCTACAGCACACAGCAGTAGCACTGAAGGCCATAGTGTCCAGCACAGCATCTGAGTTTAGCAGACTGTTGCCAAGTGTATAGCGCTGCAGTATCTCAAAGTAGCTTAGCTACTCTGCTCAAAAACTCCTCCATGTTCTTAAATCATACCTCCTCCCTCAACTCTTGCAACAACTAATTAAACTTTGTTCTATTTCCATAGTTTTGATTTTTTGTAATCACATACACCTAATGCCTTATGTTTTTATTTTTGCCTCGTTTTGTTTGCCTGAGAGACATTCTCCTTGTGCTGTTCAAAAAGGTAAAAACTGTGCTATGCATCCCAGCCTGGTCTTAAACTCCTTATCCTTGTGTCTTCACCTTTTGACTTCAGGGATTGCAGGTATATGGGTCATACCATGACCAGCTTGATACCATAGTTTTTTAGAAACACTTTGATTAGTTTTTCTATTGCCATGATAAAACACCATGCCCAATGCAACATATAGAGACAAAAGTTTGTTTGGGACTTAGAATTCCAGAGGGTTAGTACCTGTGATGGTGAAGGATCACCTGTGTATCCCTCATGGTCCTAAAGCCAGCCGGAGACAGCACTGCCAAGCTAGCAACTTGGGATGACCCCTGGCCCTCTGGATCACATTTCCAGAAACCCAGGTGTGTGTGTGTGTGTCTTTTCTAGGGGAAGAAAATTCCTTAGGCCTTTTCCTTTCATAAATTGGAAGTACAGGTGGGTGGGGGCTTGACCTGAGGTCACCCCTTCCGTTATTCCAATGTGTGTCACTCTGCTCCTTCATCTACCTCTTTAAACACAAGCCTTGGCTCCAAAATAAAATTTCCTGGAGTTTTCATTCTCTTCAAACTGCATTTTGTAGCATTTCTTTTTTGCCTCAGTTCCTCTTTTTATTTTAGACCTACGAAGAGTAGGTCTAATAACTACTAATGGTTGCTATCAATTACACAGCAGAGTCAATATTACGCTGTCTTAAAATCTCCTCCAGCAATGAAATTAGCCTCAGGCAAATTCTTAAGGCAAAAGCAGAAAGCGGCCACATTCTTTGCAAAGCATCACGAGAATGGTCTCTAGCTCATTTGTTAATATTGTTCTCTTCTGAAACCTCTTGAGTGGGGGCACCAAAGTTGTTTCTCCTGAATGACTGTCTTCTAAGCGCCTAGTCTGGTAGCCTATTGAGCACTCCTTAAAGCACTTTTCTAACAGAACATCTCACAGTCTTCCACATTCCTCTAAAAACAACATTGTCAGGTTCTTCTTGGAAATGACTTCGGTCTTAGTTACTTTCTATTGTTATGATGAGACACCATGACCAAGGCAACTTACAGAAGAAATCGTTTATTTGGGGCTTACAGTTCTAGAGGACTAGAGTTCGTGAGATCAGAATCGAGGTAGCAGGAAGCAGGCAATTAGAACAGCAGCTGAGATTTCGCATCCTAAACCACAGAAAGAGACAGAGAAAGCTAACTCAAGACTTCATGGTCTTTGGAAGCCTTAAAACCTACCCCCAGGGACATACTTCTTCCAGCGAGTACACATCTCTTAATCCTCCCCAGATAGACACCAACTGGAGATCAAGTGTTATCGGAGACATCTCATCTAAGTGCTAAAATACTTACTGCTCCTTTTATTATTTGTTTGTTTTTCTCTCACTATGTGAAAGCAGTGTCAATCCCCAGGGTTCAACTCTGCCTGAATGAGAGTGTAGTTATTGAATAGATCATAAAAATTACTTGTATCTTTCCACTAATATTAGAACTGGTGGTTGGAGATACTTACAATGTAGCCAGAAAGATATTAATTGCTATTTTTTTTATTTTCCACATACCAGACACCACATAGTACACCCCGTGTGACATATACTTTAACCAGCATAACTACCTGGGGATAGGTACCACTTTAATAGGATAACATAGGTAGTGTATAAAAAGATGATGTGGGATTCCATTCTGTATGCTGTGAATATGTTTTCCTGCTATTGGTTAATAAAGAAGCTTCTTTAACCTATGGAAGGGCAGAATATAGCAAGGCAGGAAATCCAAGCAGAGATAGAAGAGGAAAGAGGGTGGAACCAGACAGATGCTACCATGTAGCTGCTGAAGGAGAAAGATGCTGGAATCTTACCTGTAGGCCACAGCTTCATGGTGATATACAGATGAATAGAAATGGGTTTATGTAAGATATAAGAGCTAGCTAAGAATACGCCTAAGCCATTGGCCAAACAATGTTGTAATTAATATAGTTTTGTGTGATTATTTGGTTCTGGGTGGCCCGGAAACATAAGAGCAATCTCTGCTTACAAGAAATATAGCTAATGTTCAAGTAAGGAAATGAAACTGAGAAATTATCCAAGGTCGCGCACTAGAAAATATTAGGACTATGCCCCAAATTTAGGTCATTAGATTCCAAGCTGAAGTTCTTTAACTAGTTTATCATTGGGGGAACATCACACTAATTGTAGATGGAGCAGCAGGCTGTGTCCCGCCACCCGGCTAGCTTTACCCAAAATAATTACACAGAAACTGTATTCTTTTAAACACTGCCTGGCCCATTTTTTCAGCCTCTTATTGGTTAATTCTCATATCTTGCTTTAACCCATATTTAGTGATCTGTGTAGCACCACGAGGTGGTCGCTTACCAGGAGAGATCTTAACCCACGTCCATCTCAGAGAGGAGAAGCATGGCGACTCACTTATGGCGACTGCCTGAAACGTCTCCCCAACTCTGCTTCCTTTCTCCCACAATTCTGTTCTGTCTACTCCGCCTACCTAATTTTCTGTCCTCTTAAAGGGCCAAGGCAGTTTTTTTTATTAATCAATGAAAGTAACACATAGACACTCCTCAGTTTCCATGTAATTATTTTGGGTAAAGTTAGCCGGGTGGCGGGACGCAGCCCCGCCGCTCCATCTACAACTAATCCATTTTACACCTTGGTTCTGGAACACAGTTGGTTAATTTACCTGCCATGATACTCATTGTGGTCAACTTAACATCATGCTGTGCCTACCTTCTGCTGGCTTTGTGCTGTAGGGTATCACCTGGCAATCCTTAGAAGATGTGAAGATTTTGTACTCCCCTCAGGACCCACCCATCAGTTTCTGTGCTTTGAAAAAAATTGTGGAAGTGGGGACAGGTAGCTGCCTGGTGTTTGTTGTCCAGGCAGACTAACTTACTTAAGAGAATCTCAGGCCAGTGAGGGAAAGACATTTCCACCCCACAGCAATGGGTCATATCTGAGGACATCTGATGTGGCCTGAAATGCGTGAGATATGCGTGTCTGAGCAATGCTACTCTGTAAGGGGGAACAGCAAGACTTCCAGTAACATCCCCTATCCAAGGAACAAAGAAAACAAAGTTAGCTTCCACAGCTTCTGCTCTTGAGGTTTTCATGCTCCCTAGTATCTACCAAACACTCCGCAGCCTGATAAATTACTTAAGGGGTGGAACATCAGCCAGGAAAATGGACTGACTGTAGCAGAGGGTGAACAAGCCAGTCTCCAGCTCCCACACAGCATAAAATATTCTCTTTGAATAGTGCACAGAAAAAATCAGGGTTTTCTTTTTTCTTTTTCTTTTCTCTTGCCATGACTCAGTAGTAGGGTGGGTACCTAGTTTGTCAGCACTTCCTACTGTAGTGGGTATATTTCCATAATAGCATTCAGAAGGCAGCACATCTGTAACCCTGCGATGATGATAATGCCATTTTCAGGGAAAGCTGATGTTTGATTACAAACCACAGAAGTCTTACTGCATTTCTCCCTGGGATGATGTGGGCGGCCAATTTCAGCACCACTTGAAGCTGCTGCATTCTTACATGAGGGAACAAAGTGCTGTCTGCTTTGTTATGTCTCTGTCCCGAGCTCAACCCTTACTACGCATTTAACTGTTTATGAGTATTTTTGCCAGGGAGGACAAGGTGGCTTGTTCCAGGTATGTTGACTTTCCCAGCACAGTCTGCATCCGAAAGCCAGCTGCCTTGCTGTAGGTGTCTTTGTGTCTGAGGATGAATTCGGGGCTTTGATCGGTGCATTTGTTTTCTGCTTTGTCATATCCATAACTGGCAAGTCCAGCCAGCAGTATATTCCAGGAGGAAATCTTTCTGTGCCTGGAATGCAGAACCACCGGTTTCTCAGATTTTCTTCCCTCTGCACTCTCCACAGCTACCCTTCCTTCCCCGTTTGTTCCAAACTTATATGCAGGCTATAATTATGTGTCTTTCTTTTCATGCTGTTGATAATCATCCAGTGTTTTCTGCACCCAGAAGAGGTGCAATTCATCCCATTTCCTCTTCTTTGTAACCCAAGCTGTTGCCTTGTTCTCTCTCATTGATTCCTGCCTGCATCACAACAATCAAATGGAAATACAATACGCTGCATCTGACATCCATTTAAAGCACCTGCTAAGGGGCCGAGAGGCTCTGCCGATGCCTTAGTACAGCAGCTAACGGGGAATTGTCTCGCACCACAATGTGCTCTGTCTGGCATGTGCTCTGCTTCGCTGCGGGAACAATTCTACAGCCCTGTAAGAAGTTAGTGGAAATGAGCATGCTGGGATGTCATTGCCCATCTTCCCCGTGTTTAAGTCTTCACAGTGCCAGCCCTTCCTTTCTTCCTTCCTTCCTTCCTTCCCTCCCTCCCTCCCTCCCTCCCTCCCTCCCTCCCTCCCTCCCTCCCTCCCTCCCTCCTTTCTTTCTTTCTTTCTTTCTTTCTTTCTTTCTTTCTTTCTTTCTTTCTTTCTTTCTTTCTGTGGATGCTTTGCTTAATCCTTTAAAAGATTAAGGTCTTAATATGTGTGTGGGATTTGTTTACAGGGAAGGCAGTAAGAATTCACAGAAGTGAGGTGGTGTTTCAAAGTCTCATGGCTGGCCACTGGCAGTGGACATAGAAACCAGAACTGCCCATCGAGATGGGCTGTCAAGAGTCAGTGGGTATTTGCCAGGCTCAGCTGAAAGTCAATGTTAGGCACTGCACCAAAGGGGCTTTCTTTCCTCCGAGGAGCTGGAAAATGTAGGGAAACAAAAGTTACAGTCAGCAAGCTGGGCCTTTATTGATTTATATTTATTTTGTCCTTTTTTAACTAGTGGTGTTGGTTTGTTTGGCTCTGAGCACTGGCAGCTCTTGCAGAGGACCTAGGTGGAGCACTCACAGTTCCCCTACACTCACATGGAGGCTCGTCACCATCAGCAACCTCAGTTCCAGGGGATCCAGTGTCCTCTTCTGGCTTCCAAAAGCATTAGCAAGCATGTGAGGCAGATGCATACATTCAGGCACACATACATACACACAAAATAAGAATAAATCTCTTTTTTTTTTAAAAAAATCTCTTCTTCCCTTGTTATGGTCCCCTTTCTAGTTTCATGACTTACATCTCCATTCTACCCCACCCCTACACACATGCAAATTAAAATCCAGAATCAACCCACATATGAGACAAAATGGTATTTATCCTTCCGTGTCTTGTTTATCTCCCTCAACAATCTCCAGTTTCAGCCATTTTTCCATAAATGTCTCAGTTTTGCCTTTCTTTTATGTTGTATAAATTCCCCTGTATGTATGTATGCATATCACATTCTTCATCTGTCGCTGGTCATCTAGACTGGTTTCATTTTGAATTGTGTAGCTGGGTGGTATAGTAGTTGCAGCAGTCTACCAGTAGAGGATGCCTTCTAGTTTAAATTATTCAAACAGGTTACCTGGTTGCATCTTTCCTGCTGAGAAGGGTTTCACTGTGGGGACTTGAACTTTTGCAGAGACACCCTGCCAACAAGTTCCAACTTCACCCTCGGTGCTTGAGTATCGTACACAGGACATTCAGTGCATGAGACTCCTGTTCAGGGGCTTTCTCTCTTTAGCACAGGATTGTCTTTCTCTGGTCCTGCCCACTGTGGAGACACAGACAAGTTCAGCCGTATACCTCACGCGTTCCCACGACACTAGCTCAGGCTATAGAAGACTCATTCCTTCTTAGACTATTAGAACCTGTGGAGAGTCTCAGCTTTCGGCTTCAAGCCACACCGTGCCTCCAACCCTGCCCTTCTCCAGCTCACTATTTGTTTTAGGAGCTGCTATGATGCTGTGAAGAGACACCATGAGCAAGGCAACTCATATAAAAGGAAATGTTTAATAGGGGGCTTGCTTACAGTTTCAGAAGCTTGATCCATGTCACCATGACAGGGGACATAGTGCCAGACTTGGCAGGCATGGTGCTGAAAAAACTAGTCAAGAGCTGGGCCTCAGGTCGGGATGGAGGGTAAGGGGTAGGATGGGCCTGGCATGGGCTTTTTAAAGCCTCAATGTCTACTACCAATAATATAGTTTATCCATCAGGGCCACACCTCCAAATTCTTCCAGTCCTTTCAAGAGTTCCACTCTAGGGTGACTTCGCATTCAAATACATGAGTCTATAGGAGCCATTCTTACTGAAATCATCACACCGTTCTTGCAGCCACCTGTGTTCAGAGGGAACAACACCCTCCTGGTAGCTTCTGTCTAGGCCATCCTGTGTGAGCAGTATGGTTGCAGCCGCAGAGGATTTGGCACATGCTCCTGTCATCCTGAGAAAACGCCACCTGGGTTTATTCATTTTTCTCTCAGCTCATTCTCTTAAAAATCCTTGCTATTTCCCTGGACTGCACAAATGTAGCTTCCATTCAGTCCTACCCAGAAGCCCCCCATGCTCTGGCATTTTAGTGAATTTATAATAAGTGCTAGTGGCTGCCTATTCCGTGTAGAAAACATCCTAGGAAAAACTGTCTGATACTTGATAAAATCCTACATTTCCTTTGTTAACCCACTCCCTTATATCTTCTTTTCAACCTGTCACATTGTTATAGCTGAAACGATCTCATTGATTAAAACGAAACCAAAGTCACCTTACTCGAGACAGAGGTGACTCTCCAGGCATAGTCCTCAATCTACCTGCCTTTGCAGTCCACTGACAAAGTCATAGACATGCAAGCTCATGAGTCTCGACCAGGTCTGAATCAGAGTCTGAGAGCAGCATTGTGCCGTCTGCTTTAATGAACTGTGCTGGAGACCCCGATTTGATCAAGAATGGGAGCCACTGCTCTGCTAAGACTCAAGTTGTTAGTAACAGTCAACTCAGAGGCTTGTAAAGGACATAGGGTGAGGAGGTGGAGCTAACAACACTGTCAGGGTGAAGAAAGGGGGCAGTGGCGAGCTGCAGGCCACCTCCGCTCCTGGCAACAGCTGGTGGTCATTCCACCCTTGCTTGTCATTCAGGAAGATGGAACACCTCCAATTGTAATGCTCCAAAGGATAACCACAGGACTGCAATGGACACTCTGAAGACTGGCTCATTAGTAAGAAGTCAGAAAGAACAAAGCTTGTTCAAGAGAAAATGAGAGGTGGATGTCTTCATATGGTGAACAGAAGAATATTGAAATAAGGTTAAGTTAATAACAAATTTGATTAATACTCAAGAGGGAAATGGGAAATGAAAATATTACCTGTAGGTCATTTGTTCCTCTCAACAAAAATAACTCACAAGCGTTCGATCTTCTGTACATTCACATCTAACTTTACAGAGTCTTGTTGACCCCAATCAATATCAAGCAATAAATCAGTATTTTATACCTGGAGTCAAGGATATATATGATTAAGTAAGTCCTAGGTAGGTTTATTAAACAATGCTACACTTTACTGAAAAAACATGCAATAATATTTGTTGCCTTATTCCTAAAGTTTGTAGTGTGTGTGTGTGTGTGTGTGTGTGTGTGTGTGTGTTTGTGTGTGTGTTGCTAAGAACCAAACCTAGGCTTTGGCATATGCTAGGCATTACTCTACTACTGAACTATTTTGAGACAGATTCCCACTAAGTTGTCCCTACAGCACTTGAATTCATTCTGTAGGCTCCAGCAGGCCATGAACTTGTAACTTACCTGCCTCAGTCTCTTAAGTAACTGGATATGTAGAGCAATCCACCAGAGCTTTGCAGAACTTTTTTTCTCCTTAGCCAGAAAGTATGACAGACTCTGCATTTTCAAAAGGAAACTGGAATTAGGGTTCATATAGAAACTGTGTTAGCTGTAGCCTAAATAAAGCATACTGTAGGACTGGTACTGTAATGTGCTACCTTACAACTTAGACATGAACTATGACTGCATTTCCAAAATCCAAAGACATTCTCCTCACTGTTTGGTGTCTCTCATTCTCTTTACTTTCTGGACTGTGCCCAAGGAAACACTCTGCTTTGAAAGTAAAGCCTGTTATTCAACTTTTGAAAGCAAAACTAAGAGTTAATCTCCTGTGCAAGTGTCTTTTTTGGGGGGTTTTTCGAGACAGGGTTTCTCTGTAGCTTTGGAGCCTGTCCTGGAACTAGCTCTTGTAGACCAGGCTGGTCTCAAACTCACAGAGATCCGCCTGCCTCTGCCTCCTGAGTGCTGGGATTAAAGGCGTGTGCCACCACCGCCCGGCCTGTGCACGTGTCTCTAACAGGTACTTCTGCACTCATCTCCCCTGTATTCTCAGAGAAAATGTTAGCATGTTTGTTTCCCTGTGTAAGCTTAATTTAAAAGCTGAGCCACTTCCCCATCAACATTTAAAAGACAAGGCAAGTCTGCGAATGAAAGCCGCAGCTAGAAGAAGCTAGACCAAAGTCATCTAAATCCATGCCACAGTAGTCTCTGGTAGGGGAAGCAGTTTGAGGATTTTTATGCAGATGCCTTTTCTTCCTTCTTCCCCTTGTTGTTCCAGAGCCTTCTACGCTTGAAGACAGCTTTAACCCCCAGGAAATGGCCTGTACACCCCATAAAAAGAAACCAATGCTCTGCTTGGGTTGCAAACTAGACCTTCAAATGTGTTCAGGAACAAAAATAGTCCTGGAGCCCAGTGAAGGTTTAGGGAGATTAGCTTCCATTTCCAGATTTACTTTGTGCATTGAGAGTCAATGTTTATAGGTGCCTAATTCAATGTTTCTTTCTTCACCGAAGGTACAGGCATTCACTAAGAACTATAATGGTATAGACACTGGTTATACAAAAGTCAATGGAGCAAAGTGTTTTCATGGATTCAAGTTCTGATGAGTAGAGTTAACACAAGCAGATAAACAAATAATAGTCAGATGGGGATAAGTGCCATGGGGAGAGGAAAAAAAGCAAAGGAAAGGAAGGAGACAGGTAGATTCCAGAAAACATATAGAGAGGTGTAGTAGTTGGATACAATCATGGAAGAAGGACAGTATGTGTGGTAACTGATCAGACTTTCAAAGTATGGAGAGAGCCATGCAGGCACCTAGATTCCTAACACAAACAACTGCACAGGCCTGAAGTGGACAGTCCCAAAGTGGAGGATGAACTCCAGAGAGGAGAGCACACATAGCTTCCTGGTACATTAGCTACCTTTGCATGGCTGCGATAGAAGTCTGGTAGGAACAAGATCGAAGGAGAGAGTTACACTGGTTTCTGCTTTCAGAGAGTCTCAGCCTATCATGTTGAGGAAAGCCATGTTTCTGCCATGGGTGTGTGTCTTGGAGACTCCTCCCATGGCAGTGGACCAACAGGCAAAGAAAGAGGTCAGAACCAGCAATGGATAAAACCTTCAAAAGCCCACCTGTCTGTTTCTGGAAGAGGGTTCCAGCTTCTCTGGGGTTGTGGACTGTAGACTGGTTAGCCTTTGCTTTATGTCTGGTATCTACTTATAAGTGAGTATATACTATCTTTGTCTTTCTGAGTATGGGTTACCTCACTCAGGATGGTTTTTTTCTAGTTCTCTCTATTTGCCTGCAAATTTAAAGATGTCATTTTTTTTTTTTTTTTTTACTGCTGAAGATGGAAGCAGATATAGAGATCCACAGCTAACCACTAGGCTGATCTCCAGGCGAAGAGAGGGACAAGCTTATGAACAAAGAGGTCAAGACCACAATGGGAAAACCCACAGAATCAGCTGATCTAAACTTATGGAGGAATCACTGATGCCAGACTGACAACTGAGGAACCTGCATACCGATGATAATGGTGTGGCTTGGGCAGTATAAGGGGTCACTGGCAGTGGGACCAGGAACTAACTTTAAGGCGTGAACTGACTTTGTCTATTCTCTATGTAGAGACACCTTGATAGGCCTAGGCACATGGTGTGGGAGGCCCTTGGTCCTGCCTCAACCAGGGGACAGGACAGTTTTAAGTTGACTTCCCAGGGGATGCCTTAACCTCCCTGAGGAGCTGATGGATGGTGGGGTGGGAAGAAGAGGGGCAGGAGGAGAGGAGGGAGGGGGAACTGGGATTGGTACATAATAAATAAGTAAATAAATTTAGAAAGGGGGGAAGCCCACATATCTTAACCTACTTCCATCATCTAGGTTTACTTTCCCACCATCCTTCAAAATAATCCCATAAGGTGGTGAACAAGTAGTAAAACCTTGAGCCTGTTGGGACATTCCAAATTAAATCCACAACATGTTACATAAAACCACGAGAGACTGTTAAAGGATCTCAAGAATTTATTTAGGTATAGGATAGGGAAAAAAAACTGATACAGAACCAACTGGACGCCGCTGCTGATCCAGCTGCCTTCATCCAGTTGTTCTTCCCAGGGGTGAAAAGCACCAACTGCAAGCTGTCTCTCTTCCATCTGTTCCACTCAGACCTCCCAAGAGAGGGGGAGAGCAAGAGAGCCTGTGACCCTCTCCCTCGGCTTTTAAGCTGTATAGTAAGTAGGCAGACAAGACCATGCCCTAGGGCTTGCTGCCCCAAAAGTATTTGACAAATGGTCAAAATCCCGCCACAACAACATGGGTTAATGCCTGAACCTTGCATTCTGCTAACTTTGATGGGAAAACTAATGAGGGAACATTATAGAGCAGAGCGGTGACTTCATGTAACTTGAGTATAAATGACTCAGGGTTATGTGGACTCTAGAGAACTAGCAAACAGGGAGACCAGTGAGGCAGCAATGACAGAAGGAAAGGGGCTGCTAGCTCAGTCAACCAGGATAAGAGCAGGTGTGAGAGCCAAAGTTCTGTTTCAAGTTTTAATTACTATGCCTAAGATATAAAACAAAAATGCCTCTCACTTGTAAGCCCTTTGCCCAAGGACAGATACTTCCTGAAATGCTGGAGGCTGTGGTGTATGGGAGATAACAAGCCACAGATTTTACTCTCCCTAACAAATGGGCCCAACCATATATGCTTGATCCCATGTAGGCAGGAGGTACAGGGGCAGGAAATACATCATACGCATGCTTGCCCCGTATTGAATGTAGGTGGGAGGTACACAGTCAGGAAGTACATCAGGATATATGCTTGTCCCAATTGGCCTTAGTGGGTAGCCACTGCAAGGTGTGACTCGTCGCCATTTTCTGAGAACCCAGAAATGTACCTGGCCAGTGTTTAACTATAGTTTGCTTCAAATTTGGCTCAAAATTGTGGCCTTATTCTCATCCAGTGGAATTAAAATGGAGGTGAGGTCTATTGGCTTCGGGGGAATTTCAGGAGCAAACGGCATGCTAGGTCACCAAAGGAGAGAAGGTCATGGGGAATAGGCTGAAAGGAGCCGCTGGAGGAGCTGTGCCTTGAGCTGACAGGCTGAGTCCCAAAGAAATGAAACCTGTTATTTCATCATTGCTTCAGGCTGAGCTCTGGCTATCACAGGAAGTTGCACACCATTGACTTAGCTAAGGGGTTCCTGGGACAGCAAGTTATTTTGTCTAAGAAGGGTAAATTTGGGTCTTGTGGCGAAGTGCTGCATACCTCATGGCTTTAGAATGATAAAGGGCTAATCATAGGTCAGTGAGTGAGGTTGGGAACATGGACTAGAGTGGCATTTCTCCCATACTTACCATTCTGCATGTGGAAAACTAAGTCTTTTCCTAACCTTGAGAAGGTAACAATGGTACTCCGAAAGAAAGCATCGAAAAGGGTAGATCAGTGGCTGGGATCAGGAAGGTGCTTTGCTATACAAAGACCTGATTACCAGGGTCCAGGTAGGACCAAAGAAGCTGGCTTTGACAGGTGTATAAGGATTAGATTTCAATACCTGAGACCCTGTGGTTTGAAATATACCCAGAGTATAGCACACGAATCCGGGGCAGAATCCTCTTTCCAGAAAAATTTGTCTCGTCAGAGTCTTGCAAACAACTGTAAGAAACACTAGAAGAGTGACTCCAGACTAACTTGCTATTTATCAGAGATGAGATAAAAGGGGAAGATTATATTCTAGAGTTTTGAGTTCAGTGGAGGAAGTCACGCGCCCAGGGTTATCTGTAAGCATGGACCCTTTCCCCCTGTCTGTTCTCATTGTTTACATATTCTGTAAAGGAAGAAATGTTTATATGCATCCACTTTATAAAATTTTCTGGCAAAACCACTGAAATTAGATGAGAAAGTACTAATATCTTCCAACTTTATTGGCGATATGAGTAGCTGTAGCCACATCTTGGTTTCTCCTCCACCCTCACACAAACACCCATCTTCTCTCAAAGTCTCGAAGTTCCCATCTGTGCAATGAAGGGCTGTGCGGGAAGCCTAATTCGTTTACCATAGCCCGATGGACTCTGCACTACCGTGTAAGCATTTTCAGCCTTCCTGTCCCTGTTTCCATCCTTCATCCTCGGTCTGGTGACAGTGCCTTGCTCAGCAACGAAAAAATTCTTATCAGTGAATGATGCTCAGAAAGTGTGCCATAGACCAAGGCTCTGGCTGGAGACAGAGAGTTTGACTGGCCTTGGATACCACTGGGCATCAGATCAAGATGAAAAGTCTCGTGAGTTCAATTTGTAACTCTTTCACCTCAGGGACGTCTCTTTTGTTTAGCCCATGAGGGTGGGAAACCAAGCTGACCCTGTCCAGAGACCTAAGGACACCCCTTCCCAAGGGGTGGCAAATGCAGTCTCTGTTGTCATAGCGCCTGTGACTGTGATCCAACTAGACATCCAACAGGCCAGTCAAGGACTCCCCATTCTCAGAGGTCATTCGAGAGGAGGACAGACAGAAGGTGCTGCGGTTTGTCAACAGTACCTGTGGAGGAACTGGGTTCTACGGTTACAGCATTTCTCCTCTCAGTGAGATCGACCACTTAGATACACAGCCATTTCTCAGCCTGGGGGGGGAAGGAATGCATGTAGACAAAGGAGAGAAGTCACCAATTGGACAATTGGATGTAAGCCTCCCCAAAAGAGTGCCGAGTCTGTGTTTTTGCCAGAAAAGGAGAGGGAAGAGAGAGAAGTTAAGATGCAGCTCTCTGGGAAAGGAAGCACAGGGAATAGGAGAGAGAGCAAGGTCTATGTGGGAACAGAGCTTCGCCATGTCAAAATTTGTCTGGAAACTTTGGTCCTCGTCAGGCCAAAGTCTTGAGTTGATGGTTCCGTATTTAGGTGGGTTTAAAATCTTAGGCTAAAAACTGTGATTTCCCAAGGCCTATAATGCAAGGAAATTTGATGGGGTATGCACCGTTATCCAGTGGTAATGAAGCAATGGAGCCTGAACTTGTCCTAACCTGTCTTTCTTTGGCAAAAGGAAGAGCTTCGTTTTAAAGAATGGTTGTGATTTTTTAGAATTTCAGAAGCTCTTGACTTCTGTGGGCTTATTGTTTTGGAACAAATACTTCTCTATTATTAAAATCCTTTATACTGCTGCAAAAATATTTTTTTCTGCTAAAAAGAAAAAGCTTCAGATGTTTGGAAGCCTTGAACTACCCATAGTTCCCACTGATACACCCACAAACGTTTTTGGATTAAATGAATTACATTTGAAGGAATTCAATTTCCTAAGAATTATATTTGTTTTCTAAATAAATTAACTCACTATAAATACCAACAATGTACAAAGCAGTTTATGTGTTTTTGTTCATGGTTTGAAGGTTTTTTCTTTACTTATATTCTGAGTCTATGCATTTCCCTGATCCATCACATACTGACTTTTAAGAAATAGCTAGATTATATAGACTCTAATCTTTAATTTGTACATAAATTGAAAATTTGAGCTTTGGATCAGTAGTAAGGAAGGAGCAGTGGATTTAGAAGTCTCCTCCTCACCAATTGTTAGTTTAGTTTCACAAGATAGGGGTGTGTGTGTGTATGTGTGTTTACATATACACACATGTAAGTTTATATATATTTAACCTGGACTGTATATAAATATATATATTTATAGATGTATATTTATTTATACACATATATTGACCAGGTTAAATTCACACCAGTTAATGCCAGAACTTTGTGGTTTGTCAGCATCAAAGGATGTGTGTGTGTGTGTGTGTGTGTGTGTGTGTGTGTGTGTGTGTGTGTGTCCATCCTAAGGGACTTGTTCTGTAGAATGATAGTTATCAGATTCAACAAGAGATGTTGAGGGGCAATGGGAGGAGGGTAATTCCTCTTCTTCTTGAATTTACAGACCATTTGACAGAAACAGAAAACCTGGGAACTTATGTGTTCTGACTGGTGATTTCAGGAGGTTCGATCCATCATAGTGGGGAGGCTTGTTAGTTAGGAGCTGGCCAATCCACAGCACAGGTATGTGTAACAGAGGTTCTTCACATCCTGTTGGATCAGGAAGCAGAAAGAGTAGATCAGAAGTGAGGCTATAATTACCTGGCCTCACCCCAGTGGCTTTACTCCACTAGCGAGGCCCAATGTCCTAAAAGTTCCATAACCTCTGAAAACAGCTGTATAAGTTGGGAACTAAGTTTTCAAACATGTGAGCCTATAGATGGCATTTCACACTTAAGCTTTGGCACACAGCAATGTAACATTCTAAAACAATTAATGAATTATTTCAACTATCTAACTGAGTGGAATTTGGATGTTCTCACTGCAGAAATGGCATGTTGGAGGCCTTACATGTGTCATTTCCTCAGTTCCGGACACTATGTGTCACATGCATATATTGAAATTCCTCACTATATAGGTATGTATAATTACTGTGCATAAATCTTAGAAACATATTGTGAGATCTCCCCTCCCCCCTTTCCATGGTAATAAGAAACCACACTAAACTCCAGCTCTATTGAGAAGATTTATGTGTTTCTCAATGTACCTGGGTAATGTAGAAGTTAACAGTGTCTGTTCCTCTCCCCTCTTTCCAACCCCTTTCCTTCTCCCAATAGTAGAGTACATGTCTGCAGAGTTCTTTCCTGTTTACAAGAGCTGTATGACCTCGTGACCTCGGAGAAATGATTTCCGCCCCTTGGGTTTCACTGTTTCTGGAAAGGGACCATAGGTGACTATGAGAACCTTCCTTCTGCCACTGTCATTCAGATAGATTAGGTGTCACACTTGCATCCTTTCTGAGCTTTGTAGTGTGGCTCCCATTGTGGGAGCACTGTGGGGATTCAATGGGCCATCCAAGAAGACTTGAGCCAAGATTAGCAGAATGGTGGAGTGCATCCTTCCTGTGTACAGATGTTTTTCTTCTTGTTAGCTAACCCTTCCCCCCAGTGCTATGGTTTGCAAGTCTATGAGAACTTTCTGTATTCTGACAAATTAGCACAACCTGCCTATGTAAATGGCCTTGCTACAATCCAGGAAGCCCTTAACTAGGTTGATAGAGAACCCCAGGACCACACACACACACACACACACACACACACACACACACACACACACACTGCTAGTCTCAGCATTTGGCTATCACTGATGCTGGAATCAGATCCTTAGAAGTGATTGCAAATCCATTCCAATGCTACCAAGGTAAAATGATAACACGCTTCATTCTTATAATCTCCAGGGAAAGGAAGAAAACCACTAGGAATCTGTATAAAGGAAAAATAAAACAAAAGACAACTGTGATTCCAGGAGGTGTCTGCACAGTGAGGCCTCGAGTTAATCTTCTGTGACTCAATATCTTCATGAACAAGATGGAGGTGAAAGTCTTGTTTCGAGGGACATGGAATGGATTTAAAAAGTTGGCATATGAAAAGAACACTAGAAATTCTAAAGAGGAATTCTCTTAGTATATATCATTTTATCATAGTGTTCAAGGTATTAAAAATATTATTACTTTCTCACCTTTGTAAAGATAGTTTTAGTTGATTTTGAGCAGAAATTGATACCCGTGCCACACTATGCAAATGCTGTGCAAATGTGGTGCTCAGACATTACCTGTCAACACTACTGGTCTGATTACATAATATTTTTATATGTCTGTACTCTTCTGTTCCAAGGCCCTTATCAACCTCTCTCCAGTCTGACCCACTCTTCAGTCTGGTAAACAACCCCTAGCATAGGTGGGTACCGCAGGTGCCTTCTTTAGCACCAGCAACATCCATCTGATTGGTGGATGGATGCTACCCCACCACCAGAAGATAACTGTTCTGAATCCCAGTCTTACCTAAGTTGGCATTGAAGGTACGTAGCTCCATGACCTCCAGAAAAGTCGTGATGCTTTCATTGACAAAAGTGCCCTACTGGAAAGGGTCCGAGCTGCTCTTTTCCTTCAGATACCTGTAAACCCTAAACTTAAAGACCATGACATTCTGAAAGTGATTTGGAACCATAGCATTTATATGTAAGTTCTGTGAGGATATCCTGGAGGGTCAGCGACTCTAGGAAGCAAAAGAAGTTTTCTCTCACATTTATTAGACACTTTCTGAAATAATAAATTGTTAGATTTATATCGACCCAAGAGGGGAAAGTATGACCATAAGGACCATACTAACAAAGAAATATTAATGTCAGCATTTTAACGGAAAAGCTTTCCCATTAGAATGTTCAGGAACAAAATTTGTATGATTTAAAAAGAATCAGAAGAGAGTTTGCTTCTGTCTTTAGCCAGATACAAGTTACACATTTCTAACAGAACCAAGTACATCTCTGTGGCCTCACCTTGAACTGCACAGAGACTGACTGTACTCACTGACTACCTGCAAAACTTCCGTAAGGATGGAGCATAGAATAGTTAGTTACCCATCCATTCTGGAATGGCATCAATCAAACCATCGGATGGATGGAGTAAGATAAAACCCTCCTTTCTGAGCTTCTGTTGCCTATATAGTCCAGGGGAAATTATATTACAGCAGAATAGAGATAGACAAGCTCCCTCTGGTGATACATCAGTATTATGAGTGCCATCCTTAGACAAATTAATATTAAGAATAAAGATAAAGAACACCTGCTAATCATTTAGCTGCTCATATTCTGTATGAATGAGGATTGATTGTGTGTCAGGTGCTGCTCCAAACCCATTATTTGCACAATGCATATAACTTCATAGCAACCATTGAAGTGGATTGCGTTAGTCAAAATGCACAGATGGGGAAGTTGCAATTCAAAAATGGGAACTCTTGTAAATTTTCAAAGCTACAAAGTGACATGTTCAGGAATACATCACCTATGTCAGTATTCCAGTTGGTCCAGGTCTTCGGGCTTAGGGCTTGTAATATATGATTCATTTATGTGCTAACCTTAGAGGATGGCCAGCTTTAGGTGGTATTACATGTTGTTTATCACTAAGCGGTCTTCTACCTCTCCATGCAGGTGCCTAATCACCAGATTCTGTCTCTCTTCAATGATAAAATTGTATGCACAACTTAGGAAACTCTCCCTCCCCACTTTCAAGTCATAAATTCCTTTGGATAATGTAACTCCATTCAATGTTGCATTTTTGTATATTATTTTTGCTGATGCTAGATAAGATAGATTCAAGTAGGCACAGTTGTCATGTAGCTGAGTTCTTAGCCATAATATTATTTCTGTGACTTGATTAATCTCCCTGCTACCATAATATAGTGCAATTTACTAATGGGTTTAATTGTCCATCACAGTCCTTTTCTTTGCCATTGCTACTGTTGCTACTCTTTGGGGTGATTACAGAGTTTAGGGAGCACCTGGATTGAGGAAACAGAAATCAGATGGGCAGTAATAGGGTATGGGGGTGGGAAGGTACATAATGGGTTCAAGAGTCCCCTGTGGTTCTCCACAGGGTCAGTCTCCTTGGGTCAAGTTGATAAGGCAGAAACAGTAGCCCGTGGTGTCTGCAAGTCCCAACCAGTCAGGAGCCTAATTCTCTTGTGGATATTTAAATTGGAGTCATAAAATTGCCACCAGGTGGTGCCAAACCACAGCACAGTTGGATTTAATGGTATATTCTGAGACTTGACAGTGCCCCCACTCACCCCCACAGCTGGAAAAAGGCTAACGCAAGAGTTTGCTGCATATTGTAGACAATATGGGGGAATCTGGACCCAGGTATTTAGGTTTTATCTTCAGCTTTCCAAGCTGTTTATGAGGTCTAAAGTAAGCTAGCAAAGTCAGCATACGCCGTAGGGAAGCACAGGGCCCAGCATGTAGGAACATTCTTTAAACATTTGTACCTGACCTGAAAAGTATCTAATTGTCCCCCACAGTTTGCCCCTTAAATACTGAATTCGTTTCTGCTATTGCCACTGCGGCTTTATGGGAAGCCAGAGTGGCTTTTCCTTACTTGCTATTTGAATCCAACAAAAGAAGCCTAATTCGTTGTGCAACGGACCCATAAATATCTGGACGGCACTTAGTCTTTTACCGATCCCCTGCCTGCAGACAGGCGCATCGTTAAGAACTGCTGTGGATTAATGACAAGAATATATGTTCTCCCCAGAGTCACCCGAAGATGAGAAAGGCATCTTTTGTAGAAGAACAGGATTTGGATGACAGTTTTGCGGGAGCGTATCAACAGAGGGAAAGAGATGCAGAGTGGCGTCGAAGAGGACGCTGAGCTCAGCAGAGAAAGCAAAGAGAGGAAAGCATCTTAGAAGTGAATAAGGCTTGAGGGAAAGGCAGTGAGAACCGCTTGGAACAACCCTGTTGCGTAAAAGGGAGTGAGGATCAGATTTTGCCCCCAAATTTTAGTGAAATGTCCAGGGATTGGTGACTTTACGGGTTGAGTGTGAAATCTCTCCTTTAAGTTCACATGGTTGAATATTTGGTCCCTAGTTGGTGCCCCTTCACCCCTACTCCCACCCCAACTTCAGACTTCATTATGGAACTTTGAGAAAGTGGGGCCTACGTGAAGGAAGCTAGTTACAGGAGACCGGCTGGTCTTGTGTCTTGCTTATAGTGGAGGAACCTAGATTCCAGCTTGAATTCTGCTCCCTGTCCCTCCCAATATGACTAACCAGCCTCAAATGCCTGCCACCCTAGACAAGAAATCTCCCATAGCCATGCTTTCTCCACTCCAATGGGAAAGAGAACTCCCCTGCTGCCCCAAAATACTTTTGTTTTTCCATAGTGAGAACTAAACCTAGAACCGCATGGATACGAGGCAAGGAATTTACCATGGAGCTCTACCCACAGCCTGCCTTGCGTTATCTCTTCCTCAGCAGTGAGAAAAGAGGCAGCAGTAAGAAAAGAGGATAAAGAAATAAATGAAATGCTGATGGCATGTTGTTATGCAACAGAAAATAGCCGAATCTCCTGTACAAAACTGTTGTTTAAGAATCCAGAACCACAGCTAAGCAATGCGTAAAATCAGTGGTTCTCACCTTTCCTAATTCCGACCCTTTAATACAGTCCCTCATGTTGTGGTGACCACCCCTAACCGTTATTTTTGTTGCTACATCCTAAATGTAATGTTGCTAATGTTACGAATCATATTGTAATGTTTCCCGATTATTTTGGTGACCCCTTTTAAAAGGTTGTTTGACCCTGAAGGAGTTGCCAACCGCAGGCCGAGAACCGCTATTTTAGATAGAGTGCTTCGAGCTTTGAACTCAGAAAATCTGTTAAAGGCAAGACCGTAGTGGGTCTCAAGGCTTCCCAGGATCTCTGTTTTCAACAAAAATTCCCAGTGTGCATTCTCTATAAACATTGTTAGAGGCATATACTTACGTATACAAAACAGGAACAGAAATTAAGGTGTAGAAAGGATAATTTCTTATGAGGTAGAAGAGAATGGAAAACAAACATATTGTCATACTGGTCAGTTTTATGTCAACTTGAGACAAGCCAGGCTATCTGGGAAGAAGGAACCACAATTGAGAAAGCTCCTCCATCTGACTGGCCTGGAAGCATGCCTGTGGGGGTCTTTTCTTGATGTAGGAGGGCCCAGCACACAGTGGGCACTGCCACCCCTGGGCAGGTGATTCTGGGCTGTACAAGAAAACACAAACACATGAGCAAGTTGGGCAAGCCGTGGGGAGGGAGCCAGTAAGCAGGGTTCCTTGGTGGCTTCTGCTTCAGTTCCTGACTCCAGGTTTCTGTCTTGCTTTCCCTCAGTGGTGGACTGTGATCCAGTTATGTTAAGGGACATATTGAAAACAAAAGAAACAATGCACCTGTCCTCCTCATGTTGCTTTTGGCCATAGTTTGTCTCAAAGCCATAGAAGAAAGCTAGAACACAAATACAAGTCAGAAAAATCTTTAGGGAGTGCCCAGTGACTTGAAGCACTAACTTACTAGCAACTTGGTCATTTCTTATACTTCTTGTGAAAAGGAGCATGGGAAGTGTAAGAAGAAGTGTGGTGTGGGATAAAGATAGTCCCAGATACTGCAAATAGTTTCGGATGGAATTCAGAGCATCTGAGTTGTTCAAGCCATCCATGATGCCTTGCTCAAGCAGCCTGATCTCCCTCTGTGTTTCTAAAGAGGATTATGAGCTCAGAGGGTTTTTTTCCTTCTTCTTCTTTTGAATCAGCAGAACCCCATCCTTCAGAGCTGCTCAGCGGGCTTCAGATCTGGCCAGACCAAAGTTCCCCTAGGATTTAAACTATCACAGAAAAGGAGAAAGAGATGATTTGGGAGTGCAGCTTTTTACTGCCTTTAAAACAGGTTACCTTGAAATTCAAGACCAGCAGGTAACTTTAGAGAGAGGAAGCCAGCAAAGGATGCTTGAGTGTAGGAGAAGAGGGGAGTGACCGGGATGGCGAAGGCTGTGGACCGCTGAGCAGTGATGGGTAAGATGACTTCAGGGTATCCACAAGACATGGGAATTATGTGTTTGTTTTATTTCCTTTTCCTGATCCAGTTTTCAAAGAGTCAGATTTGGCTTTTTCAAATGTAGGTCTTTTATTTTCTGCTGTTTTTTGTTATACCCAAGTTTGAGGGTTTTTTTTTTCTCAAATTGTTCTTCCCATTTACGAAAGGCTAAAAACATCACCGAAGCAGATCAATGACACACTTTCATTCCTTTCCAAAATCACCTTCTCAAAACCAATGGCTTAGAGAAGGAAGATCATAATATAAGGGTATGCAGAAGCAGAAGCCGGAAAGCTAGTTTTTCTGGTGAGAACTCTGGCTACTCTTCCAGAGAACCCAAGTTCTATTCCTAG
The DNA here is from genome assembly GCF_903992535.2 of Arvicola amphibius. NCBI lineage: Eukaryota > Metazoa > Chordata > Mammalia > Rodentia > Cricetidae > Arvicola > Arvicola amphibius. The sequence continues at coordinate 65,288,356 of NC_052056.1, forward strand.
TGCTTACACAATGGCTAATAACCTTCTATAACGACAGTTCCAAGGATATAACGCTCTCTCCTGACACTACACACAGGCATGGTGCACAGACATGCATCCAGGCAAAATACCCATGCACATAAAATAAAAATAAGCAAATATTTAGGAAAATACCTAGAAACATACATTGTTATAAACAATAATATTACTGAGCAGTGAATGTTTGCTGTCCGACAGCTTGTATGCCTTCAACTTTCCCACGCTATACTAGGTTTGGTGGAGAACACAAGAGAAATGAGGTGAGAGCGATGTCCAACAGAGACAGGACCCAGGGTGAGGGCGATTTAAGCACACGCTAATTGAGGCAGAAATGAAGCGTCAGATACGGAAAAGGAAGATTTGGAAGTAGAGCTCACATAGTAAAGAATTACCCAGGGAAGCAAAGGAGCCATGAGCTGATGTGTGGGAGCAGGGCTGGCTGCAGAATGACTGGGGAGTGGATCACGTACCATTTAGGTCAGGCTACCAATGTTGAGAAGAGAGGGCGGGAGGAAGAGATTAGGCAAGTTGTAGAATCAGGAGTGAGAGGTATTGTGTGTGTTCCTGCTGTGGCTCCGGACGAGAGTGCAGGATGAGGGGCTTGCCCATGGACTCCACTGAGAAATCAGGCAGCATGCAAAGTTCAGCAAGGGGACTGTTGGCCAACCTCCTTAGTGTCCTAATGATTCTGGTTGATTCTCACATCTTTGTAATTTTCCAGGGATGTAGCAAGGACTTCCTGACACCATCTTTGGGAGCCTTTCCTGCCCCATCTTGTCACCAGAGATAACGACTGTCCTTACCCCCAAACAGCATTTGAAGTTTACTGTTAGTTTAAAACTAGCTGGTCCCCAGGAGATCTCACAGCAGCCAGTCTACTGAGAGATCAGCCGCTATTCTCCAAAGCAGGTGGAACTGGGCATCACACTGGGAAAGAGTAGAAGATCTACTGAATATCTAAAACTAAAGTTATAGAGATTCTAAATATATAGTCATAATTGTCATAATTATTTTTTAAAAGCTGAGAGCTATTTTTAAATCTGCCATAATTTGAGAAATTCTGAAGTAAAATGGTAAAATTTAATGCAAAGGTGAATTGTCTTGAACTCAATTTAGCATCAGCATACGTGTTCTATCTAATAGTCAAGGGTTTAGACTAGTGTACTAAACTAGTATCATTTGATTTTCTCATAACTCCTGAATGAATACAAAATCGTAGAAATATTCTCAATGAGCACAACATTGATCCAGCATGGTTTTTTGGATTCCCTAAGAGAAGAAGTCTTCGTGGTGTTGGCATTTTCAAATCTGTTCACATTTTTTTTCAGCTAATTCAACATAATGATATTTTAGACGTAAATGTGCTCATCACATTGATGGATTAAGAATTCAGCATGCCATCGAAATTCTGAAAGATGTGGGGAGAAATTTTTCAATTTTCGTGTACTTAGATGGATTAAGAAGCCATCATGCTATTTGGGTTCTGAAAGATGAAAAACTCTGAAGCCATCTAAACTGTTTTCAATTTACATCTTAAAGAAGTTTCCCAAGGCTGCCGCAGCACATACAACATTCATTTATTTTGACTTGCAAAAGAAATAAGTGTTTATTGAGGAAAACATGCTCAAGCCAGAAAAGTCTTACTCTTCCCATAAACGTTCCTTGCATATAAACCATATGTCTCCACAGTATGCTAGGCAGCCATGTTGGAGTTCATTTTCAAAGAACTCGGTTACCTCTCGATGAAGCGAAATCCCAACTTGAATGAAGGGTATGATGTGACCGGATGGGCAAGGCGTGTGGTGCCGGGGAAGGGGGCAGCAGAGGCTTCACCAGGTGAGGCCTGGGGCCAGGTGATGAAATCAGGGAAGAGGGAAGGGAGTCGGACTGCTTGACAGGAAAAAGCAGTGAGGGAGAAGTGGCTCAGCTGGAGCAGGAAAAAGGTCACGGTTAAAGGCAGCCTGAGAAAATGAACGCGTTTTAGAGCGCCAGTGGAGCTGATAGCATTGACATTCTGACAAACACTGTTTTGCTTATTTTTAAAGCCACATTGAAGTATATATTTTATTAAGTTTTAGAATAAATAGTTTTCCATTTATTTTATTCACCAAGGAATAATTATATTTATTGGTCTATACTATTCTATAATGATTTATGAAAGTACATTTATGTCAGCTAATTTCATACTCACCAGCCCCTTTTACTGAATACACTGTATTCAATATTTCTTCACTATAAAAGTTAAAAAAAATGAAAAATTCATACATACCTCAGACTATTAGTTTAAAATCTAATGTACTGTTTAAAATCTATACAGCATGTAAGACTTCACGTGGTAATCAAACAAATCTAACTCTAAATTCCAGAGCAAATTAATTTTCTTTCAAAATATTTATTGAGATGCATATTTGGAAAGTGTAATACATAGGAATGTGATAGCTGCCTTCAAATAGAAACTGGTTTAGAGCCACACCCTAAGTCACATCATTTGAATATCATGTCACATTCTCCTGGTAAGCAATCATCAGATGTTTATCTTTGTGCTGGAATTAAGAGGAAACTTGGTCCCATTTATTTTTAAGATAAGGGCTTCATTTGTGCTAACAAAACCCAACTGTCACGATGGGGACACACCCCTGTTACCTATGCTGCTAGGGGAAGCGCATGCTGTTTGGAATTTTAAAAGCATCGTTACATAATGTCTTTTTTGAAGCACCTCACGAAAGCCAGCAAGCGAAGAACCAGGAAGGCTACCGCACTGCTTGCCTTAGACTTAGGAGAAAAGAAAGACAGAGCACTAGACTGAAAAGAAGCTTCGGTGACACTGTTCCTTTGTCCCCACACTGTAAGTTCCTTTAGGTCACTGGGCACAGCTGTTCTCTCTTTCCTTTGTGAGTGTATGCATCATGGCCTTGGTCATGCCGAGTTAAATTCCTGAATCAGTGTGCGGCTGAGAAAAATGAATGGATGTGTGAACAGGCATCTTTAGGCTATTAGAAGAACACAGGGTTGACAGCAGGTGTCTGACAAGGTAGGCCATGAAAACACTCAGCTTGGGTCCATATCTCTATGAAGACAGACCTCTTCACTAACAGCAACCTTGTCATCTGTTAAACATGGCATGAGCGGTGCATCTGTACCACTACATGTGAGGTATCTGTCCAATGTTGCTTTCTCTTTCTTTGAATGCCTTTTCAAGGTTAACCCCAGAACACTTACTTATTTCTCATTTATATTCCAATGTTTTTAAAATTATTACTAGACTCTTTCCACACATTTATAGGACACAATACAATAAGTTGGTACATGTGTTCGATATATAATGCTCAAATCAGTCCAAATCAATTAATTCTCATCTCACCAGAGTCAGAATAGCTATTAAAGAGTTTTAAAAATTAACCAGTATTGGGATGGGTATGGATTAAAGAAAACTCTTATCTGCTGTCAGGCAATGTAAATTAATATGCTTCTATGGAGATGCTGCAAAAACTCTGCACAAGTGTGTATGTGTGTGTGTGTGTTTGTGTGTGTGTGAGCACATGCATGCACCAGTATGCACACGCACTATGGTGCTAAGTAAATGCTCACCACAGAAATCCATCCCTGGCTGCTTATTAGTTTCCATTTTGAGGCAGGATCTCCCTGAGTTGCCTAGGCTACTCTTGAGTGCACACTATAGCCTAGGCAGGGTTTGAACTTGAGATCTTCCTGTGTCAGCCCCCAGAGCCTGGGATTATGGGTCAGTACAGAAAAGGGCCTGCCTCTTTTTCTGTACATCTTAAGAGTTACTTTTTTGTGGTTGATATAATTAAGTCTTCCCCACTGAGGAGAGCTGAAGTGTCTAATTCTCTTGTTGAAAATAGGCTCAGTATCTGCCAGAGACATTTCCTTTTCCAAAGCTGTAATTTTTAATCAAAATGAAGACACATCACAGATGGGAATAACAGTGAGACACTTCCCTTCATTTTTCTTGGTTAGCACCGAGTCCAAAGCTCGGGCACACTAGGTACCACCTTGGAGCCACACCCCCAGCAACCTCAAGATCAAGATCTACAAGTGAAGAAGAACCAGTGAAGATTATTAAAAGGAAGAAAGAAAATAAATCATCATCTTAAAAGGCTGTTGGAATGAAGACTCAGTGATAGACATTTTACAAACCCAGGCAGTGTGGGAGGTTTTCGATTTATATTTTTAAATGTGAGCAAATGGACTGAGCGTTCTTATAGAAAGTGGATGCCTGTGTCTATGCGATGAAAATGTAGTTCACAAGGGCTGTTCCTTTGCAGGTGGGAATAATATGAGCTTACTCACTCTGCACTGATAAGAAAGCTAAAATCAAAGCTGTACATCACTTCACATATGGTGACCCAGTTCTCCCTATTTTCTTATTAACTCCACAGAGGCTTGTTCTTTCTTTATAGATGAGAGTTTGGGTGAAAGGGATGTATTTGCAAAGGCTGTTTGGATTCTAGGGATGGCAAGCCTGGACGGTGCTATTGCTTGTGTGATGGGGACAGGATGGGGTAGCATGGGACTCGTTGAGACAAAATGTAAAGAGAGAGCTCCTGATTGCAAATTTAGCATCAGAGCTCACTGGGGTGTTAGGGAATAAGAGCAGTAATACAATTAAAAATATGGTTTTTTTTTTACATACACGTTGTGGTTTGCCCTTAAAAGATAATAGAAAGCTTATAATGCAGAATGTGGAGCTGAAAGGCTTGAGTTCAAATCTTATATCTACTGCTTCTTAAGACATCTAATGTTTCTGTGCTTTGGTACCCATGCCATTATAAAGGAGGGGGTCGGGGGAAGCCATAGTTCTTACAGATGGAGGAGTTTGAGGGAATTGAATTTGTTTACTTATTAATGTGTTTAGAGAAGTTTCGCGCACATTGTAGTTGCCATTTAGACATAATAATGTCCTTGATTGTTATTTGGTATCCATTTCGTGGGGTCTGCCTTCTACTTTAAGGCAATGTACCCAAAGTAGTTTCTCTTGCAGTAGGGAATAAGGCTATCCCTTGTGAAGTAAGTTCAGTATTGCCGTTTTCAAATGTGTTCCCATAATCCCTGTTACCAGAAGCCTTGCTCTCTGCCTGCTCCTCCTTTACTAACAATTTTATCCCCTTGTGATAAGAATACAATTGCTTCTTGTCAATGTTAGGGTTGGAACCTTGGGCCTCACATATTAGGCAAGTGCTCTACCATTGAACCACAACCTTGACCCCATTTAATTGAAGCACATCCTTAGGGCTTCATCTACCACACCAAATTAGCGTTTTGAGATTGTAGGATGAGCTCTTTTTAGATGACAGTGTCCACTTCCATCCAGGCCTGTGCTACCAGTAAGATACAAGTCACCAACACGGTTGTTATTTGATTGAAATCCATGGGGCTTGGATTCTCTCAGCTGTAATGATGGGTAGCATTATAAACCACGTCTTTGCTGACCTGCATTCTCTTCTTGTACAAAGGTTTCTGCTGTGCCATATGGCCAAATTTCCTCTCTATTTGTTCTCCATCCCAGCTTCTCTCCAGGGTCAGTCCAGTTTCATCTCCAATAGAGCCAGAGTGTTCCAATATCCAGGCAAATCTGGCAGGATCATGTTTCCTTCCTGTTTTAGAATCCTCATCAAAGGTTTAGCTCCTGGAATCTAAAATAATAGCACAGGGGGCCACATGCTCAGGAGATCAAGCATTTTGACCCTCACAATTATAGTCAGAAACTTGTGTCTATTTAAAAAGCTCTCCCTCCTCCCCCTCTCCCCTTTCTCCAAAGTCTCTCTCTGTGGGCGAGAATGGCTCTAGTCTTACAGTAATCCTTCTGGCTCAGCCTCCTGAGTATTGTGATTATAGGCATGAGCCATCATGCATAGATGAAAAATAATTATTTTTCTTATGAAGAGAACAACAATACATGCTTGTATTTCAAAACAGAAATGTAAAGTCAAGAATAAATAAACCTCAAATCACTTACTGCATCAGAACCAGAAAGAACATAATGACGGTTATGTGTGGATACACTTATGTCCCCTTTCCTGCTGCCCAAGAGATTTGAGACTAAAATGTTCTTTGTCTGCTTTTTAAACTTCATACTAAATTATAAGCCTTTCCCCCAGGACATGAAGTGTTTGTAAAAGAGGTAGCTGGTGGAATTGGCTGTCATTTTCCAAATCCTATTATTGTTATTGTTGTTATTGTCATTATAATTATCATGATTATTTATTACTATTATTAGAAGAGACTTTTCCTTTTTTGGTTCCCATCCATTGTGGAATGTTTTTTATTGATTTTATTGAGCTATACATTTTCCTCTGCTCCTCTCCCAGCCTCTCCCCTCCGCTTCAACCCTCCCCATGGTCCCCATGCTCCCAATTTACTCAGAAGACCTTGTATTTTACCGCTTCTCTTGTAGATTAGATCCATGTATGTATTTCTTAGGATCCTCATTGTTGTCTAGGTTCTCTAGGATTGTGGTTTGTAGGCTGGTTTTTCTTTGCTTTATGTTTAAAAACCATTTATGAGTGAGTACATGTGATATTTGTCTTTCTTGGTCTGGGTTACCTCACTCAAGATGATGTTTTCTAACTCCATCCATTTGCCTGCAAATTTTAAGATGTCGTTATTTTTCTCTGTTGTGTAGTACTCCATTGTGTAAATGCAGAAGAGACTTTTCAAATGAAGCACTGGACATCACTCAAGTCTGAATTACCCAGAAATTCCATATCTCCCATTCTCTCCCAACCATTCTTCTCCACTGACTGACAGTTGGGGAAACATGACAGGTTTAGAACCAGCGTGAGGACACTAGCCTGTGTGGTGCTTGTCCCCCACCTGTGGGCAAAAAGGAATAGACATAACGAACAGAAAAATGGTCTTACCAATTATAAGAGAAAAGACTTTTCTGTTTATGTTTTATTTTCCTAACCCAAAGACAAGGTTGATTCTTCTGGGTTTTTTCTTCCTCTTTATTTTTTCAGGAAATAGTTGGCTGTCTCCATGTTAGTAAAGAGCCCTGTTGGACTGCCTTGTCTACCAAGGGTTTGTTAATCCATAACTCCAGCTCATGCCTTTTCCACAATGACTTGATTTGTCCAGTGACTTAAAACAAAAGTTGTTTGAATGCTTGAAAGCCCATTTTGTGAGCCCGTGTTTGTGTGTGGAGTCACATGTGGAGGTCAGAGGACCATTTGCAGGAGTTGGTTCTCCCCTTCCACCATGTGGGTTTCCAGGACCAAAGTCAGGTCACTGGACTACAGAATGAGACTCTGTTTCCTGCAGTCTGTAGGACACTAGGATTTCTTACTTCAGTCTGCAATAGATCATCTTTTTATTGCTCAGTTTGGTTCTGGATTTACCAGTTAGTTTACATGTTCATCTCCTGATGGTTGCACAAGCTATCCATCGTCGTGCAACAGGTTTTCCAAAACAGTAGCTGTTTAAAATAACTAAGCATTCACCCATTTACTCACAGTTTCTGTGGGAGAAATGTTTGGTGGAGGCATGGCTGAGTGCTTCCGGTTCAGCGTTTCCTGTGATATTGGGGTGTTAGCCAGGTTTTCCTGTGTCTAAAATCCTTTGGAATTTGGATTGGTCTGGTGTTTCATTTTTGAAATACACACACACACACACACACACACACACACACGCACGCACGCACGCACGCACGCACGCACACACGCGCACACACTGTACTCAGTGCCTAGGGGTGGTCATAAAAATTCATGCAGCTAGAGAACAACAGTTCACAGCCTGTGGGTCGTTATCTCTTTTGGGATCAAACGACCCTTACACAGGGATCACATATCAGATATCTTAAATATCAGATATTTACATTATGATTCATAACAGTAGCCAAATTACAGTTATAAAGTAATAACGAAATAATTTTATGGTTGTGGAGTCACTACAACACGAGGTGCTATATTAAACTGTATCAGCGTTAGGAGGGTTGAGAACCAAGGGGCTAGAGTTATGTTCCAGGGCCTTAAATTTCAGCTCAAGGAGCTTGGATGTGCTTTCTTTGCTATATATGCTAAGTTGAAGAGAATTGCTGTTTGAATGGGGAATGCTCTAAAGATTTATACTTCCTGGCTTTATTGACAAGACGTGACTCATTTTCCAATGGAAAGAGGGCTACCAAAATGGCTTGTTAGTTGGAGTTTTGGGACTTGTCCATCCTGTAGGAGTAGAGTACAGCTGGCACAGCTGTATAAGGTTTCCATCCCAGGCTTTATCCTTGAGTCATAGAGGCTTAGGGTCTGACATTCATCACATTTAGGTTTACAGATCTGTTAATGCTTATTGTGTGGCATACAGTGGATAGTTTTCATATTAAAGATTTGATTTCTACATGTCCCATACAAGCAATATGGACAAGCTAACTTTTGTACCCTTTTGGGGTTTGGTATCATGTAGTATAATAAGAATGTTGAAGTATTCACTTCAGGGATTCTTTGTGTGCAAGAGTCCCAGATATCTGACTTGTGTATGTAATCACCATTCAGAGCAGGATGATGAAGATGCTCTTAGCTTCACAATTCCAAGGTAATGTTCAGCAGGAACAGCTCCCTCACCTTCCTGTGATCTTCTGTTAGCAATGTCTGGATACAGCCCTAACTTCAGGACTCCCTGGGGTAGAATGATGTGGAGAAGAAAGAAGGAGTCAACTTTGCCACTGTATACTTTTGTTCTCAGGTTGAATACAGACTTGGTAGCATCTTTTAGAGATGTGAAAGGAGATAGATTAAAAGGATGGCAAATAACTACTGCTGACACATGGCAGTGTGGGTATCATTTAAGCCCTGATGCCCCAAGAATGGCCTTGTACCCTGATTATTGTGGGTATCATTGCATATTACTACTCTTGCCCCCTTTATTTGGTGTACATCCTAAACAGATAGAGTTTTGTTTTTTCTAAAATAATAACGATGAGCAGAGTTCTCCAGAGAAACAGAACAGGAGAAGATTTTTTTTATTTTGGCTCATGTGGTTGTGGAGCATGGTTAGCCCCCAAAGGGCACAAAACTAGCCTCTTTTTAATGGTCTGCGTGTAGGGCCAGGGAAATCTAACATTTCTCAACAAAGGCCATTTTCTTTATTGTGGTCTTTATCTGATAGGCAGAGGTTCACTCCTGTGATAGAGGCAACCTGTGTTCTACCAATTCTAGTGACTGTAAGATTGGTCTCACCCAAAAGGCCACCCACATCATCAACCCAGAAAATGCCAGTCATATTGTAATTTAAAAAAAAAATAAAGAGGGCAAGAGAGATGGCACCATCGTTAAGAACACTGGTAGCTCTTCTAGAGGTCCTGAGTTCAATTCCCAGCAATCACATGATGGCTCACAATCATCTGTCATGAGATCTGATGCCCCTCTGATGTCCTGCAGACATACCGTAAGACAGAATACTCACATAAATAATCAATAAATCTTAAAAAAAGGAAGGAAGTAAGGGAGAGAGGGAGAATGAAAGAAAGGAAGGAAGAAAAAGAAAGGAAGGAAAGAAGGAAGGAAGGAAGGAAGGAAGGAAGGAAGGAAGGAACTATCTTAGATATGTTAACTATGGGTTTGGGTTTTTGTTTTCAACTACTCAAGGTGAATTCATCCCCACTCCTAAGATTCTGTTTAAAGTCAGTTCAGGTAACTGTTCCATATGCACATGTGATCCCTTACCTTATAAAGAAGGAGTGCCTTCCAAAAGCATCCTTCCTAGGTCTGGACAACACATGTAAACAAAGACCAAGAACACAGGTCTTCATACATCACTCAGACCCTCACTAGCCCGGTATCAAGCACGTGGTCCCTAAATGCTAGTCCTTCACCTCAAGAGCTGTGTCATTATCCCGCGCGCTTACATTTGTCAACTTGCTGCCTTTACACCCCAGGTTCCCTCTTAGTGCAACTTGTTGATTTGTGGTAATGGCTGTTTGTTCTCTTGCTAGTATCTTCCATGTTCATCATTAAACAATAGAGGCACATGCAGCCTGTGTGGGCATTCCATTGTCTAGGTCCCTCTTGCTGCATAAGTTTCTAAGGTAGACCCGGGGAAGAGGACTCTGGGCACTCAGACCAAGAATAATTTCAAAAAAGTCTTCAAGCTTTATGGTCTGGGAGAATGGAAGAAGAGAAAGAGCTTGATTTCTGCAAATTAACACTTTGTTTTGAGGCATAGTCTCTTTAGTCCTGGCTGTCCTGGGACTCACTGTGTAGATCAGGCTAGCCTGGAGCTCCCAGAGTTCCATTTGCCTCTGCCTTCCCAGTGCTAGGCCACAGCCGCTCAGCCCAACTCCTTTTTAAGAAGAGCATAAAACAAGGAAGAAGGGAACAGGGTTTGTGTGTGTGCTTGCATTCACCTTCTACTAGGATCTCCATCATCACCCGATGTTCACAAAGAACACTAGATCCTTAACTCTACATCTATTTGCTAATTTGCTCCCAAATTTTCTGTCACTTAATTAGACAGTGAGTAGCCTGTGCACACTGAGAGCTGCTGGAACCATATACTCTAATTATAATGTTTTAAAAATGATGCAGAGGCCACTGTGGTCAGAAATTTCCTTGGAGGGGTTGAGATTCTGGGTCCCTTGATCATTTTCGTAGGAGCTGCGGGCACTGTGAGATCTGGAGAGACTGAATGCCCAAACTGGTACTAGGGCAGCGTTCAGAAAGCAGGTAGTCTGTCTTTAGGTGTGGAAGAAGCCACTACTCCAATGGCAGCTTTGCTCTTGGGAGATAGCATGCAGACAGAAGCAAGATCCTGAAAAACAAGGGAGACCAAAAGACCTTGAACATGCTGGGGTCAATTAATGAGCCAGATACTCCAATACTGCTTCCACTTTCTTACAAGATAATACAGAACTTCATCTGGCTCTGATGGGTAGGATGTCAGACCCTGGCAGAGCAGGCTCTGTGGGGCTGACCGGGCACCCTTAGGCCTGTTAAGAAAGCGTTGTACTCTCCACTGCCCTGGCAGGCCGCCCGGAGCTGCGTGAGTCAGTTTTGCGCCGAATCTCAGCATAATGGAGGAAGGTGCTATTTTGGGATAACAGGCATATGATCAGCTCTTTTTTGAGCAGATTTCACAGGCCATGATGTTTGCAGAAAGAGTGACTTTCCAGAATACCTCACTTTCTGCTTGAGCACAGAAGCAGTATCACAGAACGGTTCTCTGGGAGAAAGGTTTTCACGTTTGACATTGACAGCTTCTTAACCATATTAACAATGGTAGCGCCCCCAAAGCAGTTTAGCAGAAGATGTTTGTGTGGAGTTAATAAGCTGTATGCTATTGTTTTAACCCAATGGTAAACATGACAAATGGAAGGTGTGGAGATACTTTGCAACATCTAAAGAATAATGGTGTCATGGGAGCCGGAAATGTGTAGGTCTCCCTGCCTACCTCTCTCTCCATAGATATATCCTTTTTCTTGCTTGAGATCCCAGGGTGAATGCCAAGAAGAGAGTCTGGTTTGGAATTGTTATTGAGCATAAGGCTGGCTCCTGTTTTTCTTTCTGCTTTCACACGCATTGCTATAATTATCGGCACTGTGTAGATTGATAACTACAAACATTGTACAAAAGGTGGCATGAACACCATGACTTCTAGGATGCTGAAGTTTGAGGACCTGCTTCCCACTAGATGTGCTGTATGGACAGTATGGTGCTCTGAATACCCAGCTCTCAATCTTGCTTCCAGATAATGTAGATAATGGGTTGTTTCCTGTTGCATGATGTAGCCAACTGTGTTTGGAGAAATCTTTTAGATTCAATCCCTACTTAGACCAAGAGACCAAAGGCAGCTAACTTTATGCACGTGGTGAACTGTATTCTAGGGTCCTTCATGCCTCTTATAGTTTTTCCTGTTTCTTCTCCTCTGGAAAGTTCATCGATCAATATTTATCTATAATTGACTCCTCTTTGACAAAGTTATAATGCATATGCATATTAGATGATCACTGGACCTGACTGCACGCCTCTTTTAACCACACATACACATCTTTCATTAAACTGTTTCAGAGCTACGTATGTTTCCATGAGCAGCGAAGTTTGACATATGGAAATCTGCAGCAGCTATGATGTCCCCTTCTGTAAACAAGACAGATTTCCTCTACTCATCCTGTCTGCTCTCCCAAGCCTGAGTCTGCTCATCATACTCACCACCCATCCTTTTTCTTGTTCGCAGACACTTATGTATTGAAATACACACAGTAGCCTTTAGGTCCACTGCCTGGTCATTGTCTTCATGGGTACAGCCCAGTTCAGAGTCTTTGCTTTCCCCTTAAACATTGTCTTAAGATTTTCATCTCGTATGTTTCTCTTTCCAATTATTGTTTACACCCATTTCTCTAAATTGCAAGCCTGAGTAACTACACTTTCCCCAGTAAAGTCCCTACTCACTTCCAGGCACGTTCATGTTTCCATAAAGCTTATGACTTGAAGTCGGGCAGACATGAGCTCAAATTTTCATTCTGTCCCTTACTTGTCATGTGAAACTGGGTAAGTAATTTCTCTATTTTTTTTTAAAAAAAATGAGAACAGCAAGGGTGGTATGTAGTAAGTTTACTTCAATTCCTCAATACTAGACTTTTCCTCTATTTTGGGACCCACGGTTTCCCTGATCCTTGCTGGGCTAACTTTTGAGGATATTCTTTACGCTGAGATGCCCATTTCTTCTGTTTCTCATCCAAGCATTTTTAAACACTGAGACTCTTCTGCTTCTACTGTCTTGTTTGGCTCTGATGATGCTCATTCAGCGCTGAGGACCAATGGCTCTGTAAAGGGTCTCTGAACACCTTTTCTGTCCACAACCTAGGCTGCTCACTTGTCTCCATGCTCTGGTATGTGAGACCCTTTTCTTTGTCATTGGACCCTAGATCACAATGATGACATCATGGCTCTGACTGTCTGATTGGAATGGGGTTCCTTGAAAGGATTCTGTCTTGGCCGTCATGGCACCTCTACAATCTAGAGCAGTGTTTCGTATAGAGAAAGTGTTTAATGCAATGGGAAAGCACTCTCAAAACTAGCCATAGAGTTCAGAGAACGTGACACTTGACAGCCATCATCAGGTGAGGGGACTCTTACTTCACCAAAGCAGCCACATTTGCTATTCCCGTTTGCCCCCAGTGCCCCTTGATTTTGTGACAGCTAGCTTGTCTAACTGCCTAAGTGTTAGACAATTGTGTGGCAGCTAGCTTGTCTAACTTACAATTGAGATCAACCCCCAGGGAAAAACATGCATGGACAGAGCAGGGAGATATCAGACTGGAGCCCAAGTCGGAAGTTATTACATGAGATGGCTAAACATGATGAACGGCTGGGGACTGTAGGGTACACACTTATGAACTCCCCATAGCTAGAGGAGGAAAGGCCATGGGAATGTTGCCATGGTTGTATGGCAAACCCGAAAATGTTATATCCAACATCCATTCATTAGTCCTGGACTCCAGTGAGTGTGGTATTTCTTGGGAAGGATTTTTGAAGATTTAATTCTCTGGGTAAGACTATCCTTCATATCTGGGTAGATCCTAAGCCAAATTAATATGTCTTTTGAAGAGAGGCATCTGGAAGGGATGCCCTGTTCATGAAGATGGAGGCAAAGAGAAGAGTGGAGCCACACATCCCAGGAAAGTGCCAATTACCTTTTTCTAAGATGTGCTCCCGACAAACACCCGGGGAGCACAGCCCTGTGAGCACTTTGATTTTGACCAGGCTGCTCTGGAACATTAGCTGTGAGGCTGAAGGTTTGCATAAGTCAGCAAACTCATATTTGTAGGACAGCGATTCAGTTATGCAGTGATGCCTCAAGGTTGAATGAGTTTTCCTCTAAGTTTATTTCCGTTACTTCTTTTTCAGTCAAGTTGTCTATAATAGATGATGCTCTCTCTCTCTCTCTCTCTCTCTCTCTCTCTCTCTCTCTCTCTCTCTCTCTCTCTCTCTCTCTCTGTCTCTCTCTATCTCTATCTCTATCTCTCTATCTCTCTCTCTCGTTCATTTTTTAGTTCCTGCACTCTTACTGTCTTCCAGGGAACACATTTTAGCAGAAATGGAAATGATGGTGGGAGGTCAGGGGCTCCTGGTACCTGGAATAACACAGGGTCCATTTCCCTCAGCCGGCTCTAACCCTACAGGAGTCAGGAGTGGGCTGGAGCCAATGAGAAAATGTCTGCGGAGCGTGGAAGTGCTTTGCGGAAGTGCTGCCACCGTCCTGCTGACGAACACTCTGGAACTTCCCAGAAAACACTGGGAATTTGTGGGTGTGCTTGCGAGAAGCCCGGGACACGCCGAAGGCCGTCTTTAGCTGTGCTTTGCTGCCATCGTGTGGCCACACTGGCATTTGTCTGTGTCACCGGATTTGTGGAGCGATAGTTTATGCGTTAGAACTTTTAGATAGTCGCAAAACGGAGTTTTTTTTTTTAATATATAGAAAACAAAACAAAACAAAACAAAACAAAACAAAAACTGGGAATATAACCCCTAGTTTACTGTTGTCTCCATCTGTTCTTGTTTTAGGAAATCTGGGAAACTAGATTTGCAAATACCGTTTGAAGGATTGATGTAGATAAAAAAAAAATTGTTTGTTTTTTGAGACAGGGTTTTCCTGTGTAGCCCCGCCTGTTCTGGAACTCACTCTGTAGACTAGGCTGGCCTGGACCCCAGGGATTAAGTCTGCAGTCAGACTTCTTGGGGTTGAATCTCAAAACTATTGTTTTCCTCCCCAGTGGGTGAGCTGGGAAGCCACTTACACACTTGGTAAGTCAGTTTCCTTGAGTTTGCTGTGTGGTCACCTGCAGGTTTATGTAAAGACCGTGACATGCCGCATGCCGCAGTGGGTGCATATTACTGGTGCAGTATTGGGGGGGGGGGGGACTGGTCCTTAACCTTGAATGTGCTCTTGCTACTCCTCCCCAGTGAACATGGGCTCCTTTGACTATCAGATGAGTTTTAATCTCCATATCCTCGATTTTAAATATTACTTTTAGATTTTAGTAATTTGACAGCATTTTGGATACGTAAGTGGGGAGTCAATACTCTTTTCTGGGTATACCCACTTCCGTTTTTGGAATTCTGATTAAATCATCAAGATGCACCATGATTTGTGTGTGTGTGTGTGTGTGTGTGTTGTAGATGGTAGACAATGATCGCAGTTTCATTGAGCATTTGCTATGTGGCAGGATCGGCTCAGAAGGCTTTGCTTGGATGACCCTACTCAACAGTCACACAGCTTGGAGGTCAGTACTAACCCAACAAAGGTGTAGCTAATTTCCATATGGAGGTAGCATAGACCTGGTTAGAGCCAGGGCAATTGTGTCTAGATCTTACCTTCCCTGGAAACATCTGCACTGTGAATAAGCCTCCTTTAAGGCTTGGTTTCAGGTCTGCTGTGAGCTTCCTGCACATCCAAGGAGAAACTTAAAGAATATATATCAACCCAGTGCTGCATAGATTGCCAAGCTCAAAGGTGTATTCATGTTGCACCAGGCCTTGAACTCCCTGTCAGCTATTTTGAAATCTGCACCCTAGGCGATAATGAGCTATCAACAATGATTTCTGTTGTATATGGACAGCTGTAAGTGTGGACACCTCAACGACCAAGTATTTTTAAGCTTTTATTATTTATTTGTTTGTTTTGCAGTAGGTAAGGCAATGATTCCGTTCCAGTTTGCATGCTGTGTGGCCTATCACAAAGTACCCTCTGCGGCCTGGCTGCTCCAGTGCAGGAAAACCTTCCTAAAATACTGGCCCTGAAACACGAAGAGCTACAAACACTCAGCCCTTGAAGCAGGAGCAGCAGCCTGCCCTTCTCTATGTCCAATCTGAACACATGGTCTCGTTTTCAGAATAAATCATTGATTGTTGACTTAGAAAGCAAAAACTTTGAAAAATGTAGTCGTACTAGGCAGGTCTTCCCCCTGGTGAGAGCAAGCACAGGTGTCTACTCATACTTTTCTTCATCTTGAGATGAAGCTAATTCACATAACAGGTCTATGGAAAATCTGGGACACATAGAGCAGCAACCTAAGTATCCTGGTTCCAAAGTTCAAGTGTTAAGTGTGCCCATGTGCTTATTAGAATGGAGCACTGAGCAATTTCATGGCATTTCTCTGTTTCAGCACACACTCCATTGCACTCACAAGCCTTGTGCTCCTCGTGGCTGCTCTGGGTGCAGCTGGGTTCACACTGGAACTTGCCCACTCCTAGCCAAGGTGGTAGCCCTTGACGTTCCCATCCAGGCTTGATCTTTTTTCCTCCTTAGGGACAGACTGAAAATCCCCAATCCTTCTTCCCATGCTGCATTAAAACACTGGCAGCTGTAGAGACAGGAAAGGGGAAATCAGGATTGTGTGACTGAGACCCTGACCTTGAGCAAATGGTGAAAATGGGAGGAGTGGACCTGAAGGGATGGGGATGGGAGCCTGGTGCTTGCAGCAGCCCCAGTCCTGCCTGGATTTTGTCTCTATGATCTAGGCGTGTATATAGTTATCTTTTCCTCTCCCTCCCTCCCTCCCTCCCTCCCTCCCTCCCTCCCTCCCTCCCTCCCTCCCTCCCTCCCTCCCTCCCTCCCTCCCTCCCTCCTTTATCCAATGGTCTCTAAAAATCCTTATTTCTATGGCCTAATTCAATGTCCCTGTCCCACTATGACTTTATTTATTTTAGACTTAGATGGTTTCTCCTTTGCCTGTCTTGAAGATTTGCTGCTTAAGCCCTTTTTAAAAACTTGAATTTGAGTTGAATTTTTTTTTTTGTCCTATCGCTTTTCTGTTTCCTATGTCGTTAGTTTCCTTTGTTCATTTGGGCTTACTTTGTTGTTCTTTGTCTAATCCTTTCAAGGATGCCACTGCATTGTTTGCTGCAGCTTTTCTTCTTTTTACTGCTATTAATGTCCTTTCTAGGACTGCGTTGCTGCACCCAGTTGAGTTTTGTATTATGAGTTTTTTTTTTTCCACTTCACATTTTCCTGAATAAGGTGTCTAATTTTTCTGCTTTATTTCTCCTTGGACACATTGGTTTCTCATTTACTCAAAACTTTCCCTTGTGGTTTCCACTTAATTGTGAATGTTTCCGTTTTGCCTTCTGTCTTGACTCTGTGTCCATCCATGGTTGTGCGGAGAGACATTTTTGTATGATTTCAGTCATTTTCACTATTTATTGCCTCTTTCGTGGCCTTATGTGACTTACGCCGCAGCGCATTCTGCGTGAGCTTGAACAGAGTGTTTGCTGGTTTGAGTGAAGGTTCCTTGAATGTTTACGTCCACTTAGTTCTGCTGGTCACCACCACTTCCTCCTGGGTGATGCATTCATTATCAAAGCGGGTGCTGCAGTATCCTTCTATTTATGTTTCATTTCTCCCTGTGTTTCTATCAGCGTTACTTAATGCATTTTGCTGCTTAGTCATTAGATATACATTACACACACACACACAATTATTTCACCTCTCTGGTTACCTGACCATCATAAGACTCTTTCCATCCTAATGTTGGTAGTATGGCTTTCACTCAGTATGGCATTCTGGGTTGATTGTGTATTTATTTAAAGTATTTTTAAAGCATTATTTCAAAATAGTCTGGGATCATTTTTCTTTGTCTTTTTCTCGTTTTCTTTTTATAATGTCAAATTTATTGAGTAGTAGTAATAAATTCAAAATATGCAGCAGTTTTTTGAGCAGAATAAAATTTAATAAAGTTCTCCAAACCAATAGTCTAGACAAACAACATTTCATATAGTACTTCCTCCCCTTTTGTTGAAAATAGATTTTTTTCTCACATAATTTATAGCAAATATGTTTTTTCCTCCCTTTGTACATTCCATCTGCATCCACTCGCTTCCAGTCTCTCATTAGAGAACAGGCTTCTAAGGGACAATAATAAAATATGATAAGATAAAGCAGAAACTATTACACCTGAGCTGGACAAGAAAAAGAAGAAAAAGAGACCAAGAGGAGTCACATGAATCAGAGATTCACCCATTTGCACACTCAGGAATCCCATAAAAACACTAAACTGGAAGTCATAAAATATACACAGAGGACCTGGTACAGATCTGTGCAGGCCCTGTGCACGCTGCCCCAGTCTCTGTGAGTTCCCATGAACTTTTGTTTTCTTGGTGTCCTCCATCCCCATTGGCTCGGTTCTTTCCCTCTCCTCTTCCATGGGGTTCCCTGAGCCTTGAGGGGAGGGAGTTGATGGAGACATCCCATTTAGGGCTGAGTGTTCCAAGATCTCTTACTCTGAATGGTGTCTGCCTGTGATCTCTGTGTTTCTTTCCATCTGCTGCAGGAGGAAGAATCTCTGATGATGGCTGAGCGAGGATCACTTCCCTAATAAGTTAGTTTCCTTTCTGAATAGTTATTTGTAGGCAATGGCTCTTTTTTTCATGAATGTCTTTAAGACTTTTTTTTGTAGCCACTGATTCAACTGATTTCAGCAGTTCAATTATAGTATGCTATAAGTTTGTGTTTTGTTTACATGCCTAAGAGTTTGCTTAGTTTCTTGAATATCAGGTTATCTTGTAAAATAGATATAAAGCATCTGTCTATCTGTCTATATCTATATCTAATCTATATCTATATATGTAGTGTGGAGCAGCGGGCAGGCCTGCTCTTCGTCGTGCCCGGATCCCACATGGCTAGCTTTACACCCGAAATAACAACACACAAATTGTATTCTTTTAAACACTGCCTGGCCCATTAGTTCCAGTCTCTTATTGTCTAATTCTCACATATTGCTTTAACCCATTTCTAATAATCTGTGTAGCACCACGAAGTGGTGTCTTACCGGGAAAGATTCAGCACGTCTGACCTGGTGGCTGGCTCCATGGCATCAGTCTCCCTGAGGAGAGGCACGGCGGACTGACTAACTTCCCAGCATTCTGTTCTGTCTACTGCACCCACCTAAGGGCCGGCCTATCAAATGAGCCAGGCAGTTTCTTTATTAACCAATGAAATCAACTCAAACAGAAGACCCTCCCACATCATATATATGTCTATTTAACCTTAGTTTCTTGGATCTCATGGTTGTCTTGTAAGACAGATTTTTTATGGTTCTCTGTCTATATACCTATCATCTATCTATCTATCTATCTATCTATCTATCTATCTATCTATCTATCTATCTGTCATCTATCAATCTCCATCTGTCTATCTATCATATATTTTTCTTTATATATAATTTACATATATATGTATATATGATCTACCATCAATGTACCATTTATATCTTTTTATCTATCTAACCTACTTCTCTATCAATCTACCTATCTATCATCTATCCTTCTAGATGTCTTTCATCTATCTCTTTCTTTTTCACCTTCTCCTTTTCTGTTGAGTTTACACGAATTTGGATTGCCTGAAAGATTAAGAATCTCTTTATTACTTTGTTTTTTTCTGTCATCAAATTGGTTAGCTTTTACTCATATATTCAAGTTTCTTGTTGTATTAGTATGTCCAACCAAATGTTCAGTTTGTCCCAACGAATTTATTCAGAAGTTATATTTTCAGTCCTAAAATTCTCATTTAACTATTTGTATAGCTTTCTTTTCTTGATAGAGAATCCCCTATTTACCATTGTGAGAATAAAATGTCTACATTATTCTTTAAGTTTATACCTTTACCTATTTATCAACCATCCCTCTATCCATATGCCTATCTATGGACCACCTAATATCTAATCTGGTTGGAAATTCTATTTCTTATTGCAATGCCTGCACCAACTTCAGATCTGTTTTATGTCAACTTCTTTCAAGTTTGACTTAATGAAATTAAGACAAATTTCCCCCCCCCCCATTTTGATGCATGTCTGACAATATTTATATACTACACAATAAGGACTGTGTACTATAGAAAGCCTGTCATGTGTTGTTTTGCTCTGAAGAGTGCTTGGTTTTGATCTGGCCAGTGTGTAAACTACATACTGACCCGTACTTTCTATTTGTTGACTCTGTTAGAATTTATTTTATGTTTTGTCTTAATTCATTGTTAGCCCTGGGTCATGACTTTCATCAAGGGCATGACTGTCACTCATGACCATAATGCAGAAATGAGTTGTTGATCAAGATGTACTCACTCTGCCTGGGTTAGAAGTCTGACATCACTGAGTGCTGAGTAAGGTCTTTGATCTCCATCTGAGGAACACTGAAGCACTCGTGCACCCATTGCTGCCTGCTGAGCCTTACTGAAACTTCACATGCAAACAAATAGCTCATCCTTGGAATGGGACCTGAGTGGAGTCTTTGTGAAGACTCTTACTTTATTTTGTATACATATTTGCTTTTAATATATATTTTTTAAGTAATTGGTTTTGGCAGTTAAATTACATATAGTACAAAAAGGAAGTTTTATTCAATTATACAACCCAGATTTGATTTTCTAGTGAGATGTCTAAGTCAACTTTTAAACAAATTTGGGGTGTTGAACCTACCCAGTAGAATCCCCTCTCTTTGGTACTTTGCCTCACAAATTCCAAATACCTTAGCAGTCCTGACTTCTGATCCACACCTAGTATGCTAGATACTGAAGGCTGTAGCTCTGTCACTTCTGGCCTGAGCTCTCTGTTTCCTACTCATTGCTGCATTAGAAATATGAACGAGCTCCCACTACTGTGGACCAAACCTTCTTGTCTGAGACTGCCATCCTCCTTCAGACCTGTTCTTCCATGCTGACTTTTGGAAAGGGACCCCAGGAGGAAAGCTGGAGTTGCTGGGTGTTTGTTCTCATTTCCATTGCTCATGAAGATTGGGGTCACACAGCATATCCTATCCATGAAGGGAAGAATGACTATTTCTGGAGAGGTTTTGTAAGTTTTAAGTTCTTTATGGCTGGAAGGGAAGTACTATTCTAGTTACTCTACCATGAGTAGAAATGAGTTGAGAACTTTCTATACTGTTTTTGGTTTATCGTGACATGTAAAATCTATCCACAGTTGCTAGATTTTCTCAATAAGTGACTCACTAGACCTGACAGTAGTGTGTCTTCCAAGCAGTGGGAGCAAAGTAAGAGAAGACTTTCCCTTCTAATATTTTTAAAGGAGAAAAATGAGTATCTGTATCCTTCAAAATATTTGAAACATTTATTTTTTCTTATATAAAATACATTTAATTGAAAATATCATGACTTCATAATTTATTGTTTGTAATGATTACTTTTTTCAAGTTTAACTTTTCTATTTATTTGTGTGTGTGTGTGGGTGGGTAGGTGGGTGGAGGGCTTTCACATCATGCTTATCGATCCCACTCATCTCCCTGTTCCTTGCAATTTGCCCTCTACTCTTGCAACACCTCCCCCAACCTCCGCTAACACAAGCTAAAATTTAAAAGGAAAGAAAAGGCTCCTTGCTGAAGCTGTAGTGTACTACAGTGAGCCACACAGTCCCTTAGTCCACTTGTTGTTACTTGCAAGTGTTCACTGCATGGAGTCGTTGGTCTGGTTTGAGATCTCTGTTTTTTCCTACATCATCACTACTGGGCCCTCACTGGGGCTCCTCTTGGATATCCTATTGTTGTTCTGTGTCATGGCAGTTTTGTAACTTTGGGTCCTTCATGTGTTCCAGCAGATAAAAGATAGGTGGATGAAGGAATGGGCCAAGTCCTAGCTCTGGGTCCGGGTGGTTATACTTTACAGTAGATTTGATCATTTTATTTTAAAAGTGACTCCTAAACTTTGATGCATCTTTTTTTTCTATTCTGTTCTTTGTGTATGATCCTAGGGGTTCAACTGAGAGTCTCTTGCATGCTTGAAAAGTATTATATCACTGAGAAATAGCTCATTTTTTTATATTTTATTTTTAACTTTATATGTTGAGACAATGCCTTCCTGCCTTGCTCAGGCTGCTCTTGAACTCACTTTGAGGAACAGGCAGTTTTTAAGTCTTTAAGCTTGTGATATTCCTACAGCCTTCTGAGTAGCTTGTCTTACAAGCCTGAGTCACAAAGCATACGTAATTTTTTTCATAAGTAATGTTTGAACTCTCTAGCTATATTTCAGGAGTCCTTCACTTCATAGCTCCCATCCACTTTTCTACCTCTATCTCTCCACCTGACTTGACTTGCTGTTCTGATGGTCTCTTTAGTATATTTCAAGTGGCCCCTTCTTTCATTAGGGTGTAGCATCTTCAGTACACTCCATTCCTTCCTATGGTTTCTGTATTAGTCATAGTTCTCTAGAGAAAAATAAAGGGGGCAGGGAGCTTGTTCATAAAAATATGGAGGTTGAAAAGTCCCAGTATCTGTAGCCTTCTGGCTAAAGACCCAGGAGAACTGGCGTGTAGTTCCACATATGTCCGATTGATGGGATGCACTGTTGATCATATGAGATCTAGTTATAAAGCTGGCAAGCTCCAGGCCCCAGAAGACTTGATGCTTTACTGTCAGTCTGAAATCTGGTCAAGACCCAACATCCTAAATCAAGGCAGCCTATCGGGAGGGGTCTCTTATTCAGTCTTTCAGTTGACGGGAAAAAGCCACCTACTACAGGAAGAACGCCTGCGTTCCTCTGTCTACTGATTCATATATGAATCACATGCAGAAGCAGCCTTCCACACACGACTGGTATAATGTTTGGTTAAATGTCCCAGCACCCTGGTCAAGGTGGCACATGGGTTAAGCGATCACAATTTCCTCATGTCTAGCTCAAGTGTGATTTTATCTTGACTTCATTGCTGCTTATATGTATTATTCTTTATCTTGTGGCAAATATCCTGGCAGAAGCAATTCAAGATAGGATAGGTGAGGTTTTGCTCACAGCTCAGGGGCTAGAGTGTATATCACAACAGAGAAAGTTACTATGTAGGAATCTGGTCCATGGTAGCAGGAACTCACATGTTCCTGTTGCAGCAATAGTAGGAAGCAGAGAGTCGGGGCCAGAGGTGTCTGGGCTACAACCCTCAAGTCCTACTCCATCGTGGACCCAAGGAGCCCATGCTTACATCCAGACCATAGCACTGTACGGGGTGCATCGTAAGTCTGTGATAAACAAGCTGTTACTCTGTCACGGCTGAGCGTTCATGAGGTCTTTTTTGATTTTGAGTTCCCTTGTTATCGGTATAATGTCAGGAGTGTTACTGCCCTGTACAATGACTTTCCACATTCAGTCAGTATTATGTCCCAAAGCATCAAGTCCCATTATTTTTAATAATAATACCATTATTAAAATAATATCTGTATTTATTGTAACATAGAACTTAAATTTTTTGACTGAACCATTTGATCCTTCCCATCTCCATATTGGTACCAGAGTGAATTTCTTGAATTATGGATTTGATTGTAGAAAATGGCAAATTAAAGTCTTTCAGTGGTTAAAGTCTTTACATGGTTAAAATGTCCAGACTTTTCAGACCAATAACAATTAGTGTAGCTAGTTTGGATGGTATAGTGTAGGAAATATGATCTGCCATGCTCATTGTGATCTCTCTTGACAAAAGCAGCAGTGACTTCTTCTCATAAGACAGTGCAGAGACGTTGCTGGAAAAGACTTTATGCTTATTAGTGTTCTACATACACAAATTCACATGCACATGCATACCTGAAAGCCATGGAGATCAGAAGAGGGCACCAGATCCCCAGGAACTGGAGCTGAGGGCTGTTGTGAGTCATCATGTGGGTTCTGGGAACAGAACAGGAGTCCTCTTCAAGAACAGCAAGGGTTCTTAACTGCTGAGCTCCTCAAAGGTATTTTTGATGCAAACAACTCAAAGGAGCCTTGAGGTTTCCCATGTCACACACCACTGCTCTATTCTTCCTGTATGCTGTTTGAGATATGAGCACTTGGCTCTCAGCTCCCAGCTTCAGCTGTCTGCTACCTATTGCCATACTGCCCCTTCTGTTATAGATCCTAACCCCACGGAACCATACGCTCAGACAAACCCTTTCTTCTATAAGTTGCCATGAGCATTGTGCTTTATCACCGCAATGGAAAATAAAGCAACACAGAAGTTGTTACTAGGAGTACGCAGTTGCTGTGACAGATCAGACCTGACCATCATTTTGGTTTTTTGTTTTGTTTTGAGAATTCTAGAAGAATTAGGGCTCTGGACTAGCCATTGAATGATGTAAATGAAGCTCAACTGACCATCCTAGTAGGAGCTGGGAAGACAGGTCTGGGAACAATGTGGACTATGGGGGCCCGGCCGAAGAGTGTCAGAAGGGAACACTATTAGCAACTTTCTTGTGATATTTTGGCAAAGAATGTGGCTGCTTTCTGCCCTTGTCCTAAGAACTTTCCAGAGGCAAAATCAAAAAGTAATGGGATATCAAAGAACAAGTACAATAAAATACAAATGAGAGAAAACCTTTTTGAGTTAGTAATTTAAAAATGGTTCTTTTTAATAAGCAGATGACTAGAAGCATAACTAAGATAAGACATCTTTAACGAATTTATGGTTGGGGTGTGAACCCTGTAGCTGTTCTTCTATGTGGGTACTTTCGAACAAAACTTCTCTTAGTGTCGGGGTATGCTGAGAAAGAAAAGGGACAATTCCAGTCTGATACATAAGGACTTCCTGCCAGCTTGCCTGTTGCCAGTTGTTTAACTTAAGACCTTAATTTCTACAGTACTAATTTACATGTTTCAAATATAAACTTGGGGCTGGAGATATGGCTCAATGGCTGAGAACACTGACTGCTCTTGCAGAGGACCAGGTTTCAGCTACCAGTACCTACATGGTGGCTCAAAGCCACCTGTAGCTCCAGTTCCAATGAATCCGATGCTGACCTCTCTGGGTAACTGTATGAACACGGTGTACCTAAGCTCAGTCAGAAACATGCATATACACATGAACAAATAATAAACATATCAATATAGTAAAATATAAATCACAAATAGAACCTTAAAATTCCAAATTCGAGTTTTAATTGGTAAAGGTTTCAGATGTTATCCAGTCAAATGCCTTCATTGAACAAATGGAAAATGTGTAAGGAAATTGATCACAACAAATAGTTAGCCATGTGTATTACTTAGTTTTCTATTGCTGTGATTAAGAAATACGACCTAGAAAACCTGAGGAATACCGGGATTATTTGGGGTTTACATTTTCACACTGACAAGTCCATCACCATCACAGCTGGGAACCATGGCAACAGGCGAGCATGGCAACGGTGGCAGCAGCAAGCTGAGAGCTCACATCTTAAACCTCAAGCAGGAAGCAGAGAGAGTAAACTTGGAATGGTAGCTTTTGAATCTACAAAGGCTGGTCTTAGTGACTAGTGACGACCTTCCTCCAGGAATGGTACACTTCCTAAACCTACCCAAACAGTGTTACCAACTGAGGATCGAGTATTCAAATGCCCAAGACCATCTCATACAAACCACCGCCTTCCAATGCCTGGCCTCCACAGGCTTCTGGCCACATCAGAATGGAAAATACATTTAGCTCAACTCCAAAATCCCCATTATCTCTCAGTTTGAATACTATTTAAATACTAAGATTGGCCGTCCTGAAACTCACTCTGTAGACCAGGCTGGCCTTGAACTCAGGGATCCTCCTGCCTCCTCCCCAAACTGGGATTAGAGGTATGTGCTACCATGCCTGGCCCTAAACTTTTCTTTAGTTCTTTTTTATAATCTGGAAGGTTAGTTGGGTGCCAGCTTTCCCTGAGGGCACCACTGTCTTTATTCCATTTATAGAATCAGATTTTTCTTTAAAATTTTGTATCCAGATTTATCTGTAATTTTCCTTGCTCAGCTTGCTCCTTTTCAGTATAGATCTGCATAAGATTGGCCAGTAATAACCATACCACACAGTCAGTATCAGGTTGCTTTGAAACACTCTGTGCTAAAGCTGCTAATCCAAAATCTTCAACTCAGCCTCAGGCAGATTTTTTTGGAGAATGGCAGAAAGCAGCCACTTTCTTCCCCTAAAGTATCCTAAGAACATTCTCTAGGTCACATATTCTTCTTCTTCTCTGAAACCTCTTGAGTCAGCCCTACCCAGTTCACATTACCCTCAGTACCACTGTCTTCCATGTTCCTACTAGTATGGCCCATTAAGCCCCACTTAAAGTGCTCAACTGATTTTTCTAAATTTTTAGTTTTCCAAAGATCCAAAGTACACATTCCATCAAGAAGAAGCATGGTCTGGCCTACCACAACAATTCCCCAGACCTTGGTATCAACTTCTGTCTTAGTTATGGTTTCTATTGCTGTGAGGAGACACCATGACTATGGTAACTCTTATAAAGGCAACATTTAATTGGGGATGGCTTACATTTCATAAGTCTAGTCCATTATAATCATGGTGGAATGCAGGCAGACATGGCGCTAAACAGGAGCTGAGAATTCTACATTTGGTTCCTCAGGCATCAGGAATAGAGAGTGACACTGGACTGGGCTGAAGCTTCTAAACCTCAAAGTGGTTTAGTGACACACTTCCTCCAACAAGGCCACACTTACTTCAACAAAGCCAAACTTCCTAAGAGTGTCACTCTTATGAATCTATGGGGTCCATTTTCATTCCAACCACAACACCATTCACCTTAGGAAGAGATTTTAAATAATATGGATTCTCTCTTTTCATAAAATCAAGAAAATGTGAGATTAGCTATAGAGCAGAAATGTTCATTTTCCCCCTTGTGGCCAGTAGGTAACTCTGGCTGGTGCTGTGGGGAAGAATGCTAGTTACAGTGGCTAACCTCTCATACCATGGGCCTTGATCACATATTTTGAAGAACTCAGTGGACATAGAATGTTTGCTATTACCTTTGGATCCAGGTTTGCATTCAGAAAAACTGTTCAGAATCCTTCATCATTTCACTGTGGTCCAAATGTAATCTAAATGTGTATAAATATCAAAGTTAATCGACTCTAAGATAACTTGTAAGGGTTTTATAAAATCACATTACAAAAATGACTACAGACCACTTCCCTCAAATAAGTAGATGTTATTGATGAGAAGAGAGAGACTGGGGTTTATAAGGGGGGCAGAAATGTCATATAAAGAAACTCAGGATGGTGTGACTAGGGATTACCTCCTCTAACTAGTTTCAGAAAGACTTATTCACTGCAAGCCACATTAAGGCCTGCTTTCCCAGGTTGGGTGCTGAGCAGCAGGTATGCTCTCAGCTACTTTTCTCCTAACCCCAAATAGGCATATAAGCACTGGGACCAGAAGTGTGTGACTGGCCACACAGGTTAGCTCCAAAAGTATGGGTGCCATTTTGTAGGCAGAGATTGCTTGTTCATTTCTAGGCCACCCATACAGAAATAATCACACAGAAACTACATTAACTGCAACACAATTTAGCCAACAGTTCATGAGTTTTCCTAGCTAGCTCATACCTAAAACTGACCCATTTCTATTAATCTGTGTATCACCACATGGCTTACCCAGTAAAGTTCTGGGCATCTTTCTCCTTTAGCAGCTACATGGCATCTCCTTGACTCCACCTACTTTCTCTATATATGTCTGTTTGGATTTCCAGCCTGGCTTTGCTCTGCTAAGCCATTGGCCAAAACAGCTTTATTTATCAACCAATGGTAATCAAACATATTCACAGTATACAAGGGGATTCCAACATCACTCTAATCTAGACAAACTGGTCCCTGAGCTGAAGGGTACCCCTATGGGTGTCCTCTGATTTTTGTGTCAGTGGCAAGTGATTAGCTGGTGTGAGTGCAGTAAGTCTGGGTCTATAGTCAGCTCTGTAAAACCCTAAACTACAAAGCTTCACATATTTTTATAATATTTTAGAGAATGTTCCACTCTGGATTTATCATCATTATCGTGTGTGTGTGTGTTTGTGTGTGTGTGACATATCTGTGTGGTCTGTGTTCTTCATCCTACTTACAAATATGGACACCAGGGATTGATTCCTGATTTTATACTAACATTTTTTTTTAGAGACAGGTCTCTTGGTGGATCTAGAACTTGTCATTTCAGACAATCTGGCTAGTCAGCAGGCTCCTGAGATCAGTATCTCTGACTTCTAAGTTCTAGGGTGGCAGGATCAGGGTATACTCAGCTCTTACACAGGTGCTGGGATCTGTATCTCTGACTTCCAGAACTCAGGAGGCAGAGGGAGACAGGTCTCTGTGAGCTCAAGGCCAGCCTGTTATACAGATCAAGTTCCAAGACAGCCAGGACTGGACAAAGTCTCCTGTCTTGAAGGGGAAGAAAAGAAAAAATAAAATAAAATAAAATATTAATATATTAACAACTGGTTAAGGTACTTGCCAATGTTTGCTGTCCCCAATGGCACCACTATTGTGACTTTTGAGTGTATGACAGTTTTTTGATTGGTTGTTATAGGTAGTGTCTTATTTCCTGTTCTGATCTATTGCTTTTAGTTTTGGCCTCTAGGCCAGTACTCAGTATAAACTGCCCCATGAAGGTCAGATCCTATGTGCCTCAGACTTTGTAGACCCAAAGTTTAAGTTACTCAGTTAAACAGCCATGGTCTAAAGCTGTCACAGTTTTAGGCAGATGAGGGCCATGAGGGATATTCTCTGGAAACTATCTCTGGGCAGTGGGGACGTCTGTAGACTGCAGTCCATCAACCCCTGTTTAAACTGCCAAGTATGGTGACATAGCATAAAGTAAACAGAAATATGCAAATAATTAACATGATTCTAGAAGGAAAATACATGAAGGTTTGTGCCATGGTTTCATTTGTGTGTACTAGATGTGTTTATTTTGTCCTTTCTTTAAATATTGTTGTAAAGAGGAGGCTTGTTGGTTTCTGGCCACCCAGCTAGCTTAGACCCAAAATAATCACACAGAAACCTTATTAATTAAATAACTGTTTGGTCCATTAGCTCTGGCTTCTTATTTGCTCACTCTTACATTTTAATTTAATTCATTTCTATTAATCTGTGTATGGCCATGTGGCTGTGGCTTACCGGCTAAAGTTCTGGTGTCTGTCTCCAACTGGGCTATATGGCATCTCTATTACTCTGCCTTCTTCCTCCCATGCTATAGGCCAAGCCAGTTTTTTATTCATTAACCTATAAAAGCAATACATAGACACAAGGACCTCCCACGCAAAATATTTTTAAAGGTTTGTATATATGCTCCAGACACTTATTAGATGAGTTATTAGATTATAACTAGTTATTATAGTTATACATGCTTCATGGCACTGTCAAGATTATGAAACAGAAAGATACAATTCTAATTCACTGAATAGCTTAATTTGTGCTTCTGGAAGTGATGAAAGCTTCATCAAAGACCTAGAAAAAAATGTGTAGTATGAGACAGTTATGTTTTAACTCATGATTTCTGAGCATGGCACTAACCAGAAACTGGGTTTGTTCAGGGCTTGCTTCATTGATTCTGTTGAGAAAAATGCATGCCTAGGAGCCACAGGCTCACAGACACAGAGCTGTCTTCAGGAGTTTCTAGTCAGGAAGGAGAGATACTCAAACTGATGGCAACAAAGGAGAGATACCAGGCTTTTGCCATGCTTCATACAAATAAAGAGTTGACATTTTGGCTGGACCATGACAGAACTTAATAAGCTAAAATTGACATAGAGGATCCTTAGGCATGTTCTTGACCACAAAAGAACAGAAACAAATGCCCCAAAGTCTGTGTCCAAACAAGGTAAGCAGAAACTTACAGGATTTATCTGTAATTTCTAAACCCAAGAAGCCCTGAGAGCCATCTCCACCCCTTAGGTTTGCAACAAACTTACCCAGGGGCTGACAAGGTTCATTCATCTCACTTATAAGACAATGTAGACATTTTACTGCAGAAACTTTACTGTGTCTACTTATAGGTGCAGTTCTAAATATAGGGACTTCCTAACTTTCTATTTTATGCATTAATCTTATTACTTTTTACAAACAAAACCTGAGTCAAAGAACATTCTATTTCCAATTATTTGAGGTAAGGTCCCGCAGAACTGAAATAATTAGCAATGAAAGCAAGCTATACAAGTTACAACCCAGAGATCCAGGCACACACGGTGCTGCTTATTGAAAGTCAATCTTTAAAGGTTTGAAATTTGACCTCAGCCTCTAAAGCAGCAGTTCTCAACCTGTGGGTCATGACCCCTTTGGAGGTTTCACAGGGGTCACATATCAGATATTCTGCAATTCAGATATTTACAGTACGTTTCATGACAGTAGCAAAATTGCAGTTATGAAGTAGCAATGAAAATAATTTTATGACTGGGGGGTCACTACAATATAAGGAACTGTATTAAAGGGTTGCAGCATCAGGAAGGTTGAAAAGCATGGCTGTAAAGAATCATCGTAGACTTTAAAAAATAATTTTAAGTGAAAATATAATTATATCATTTCCTCTCCCTTCCTTTCCCCACCTCCAATCCCTCACATGTACCTTCCCCTTTTATCTCAAATTCATGGTCTCTTTGTTTTAATTTTTTTGTTTTATACACACACACACACACACACACACACACACACACACAGCCCTAAAGACATAAACATGACACGGTCAGTCCATTTAGTGGTATTTTATATATAGGTTTTTAAAAAAGCCAGTGAAATAATATTTTTAAATTGCTTTGTATTTCGGCGCATAGAATGCTCTCCCCCAAACAATTACGAAGATTGCGATGCTCTCCTTTGAGGAAGAGAGTGATGTCGGACACACTGCTTTGGAAAGCAGGTATTTGCAGCATCTATCATTTCTTTCCTGGGAAAGGTGTGTGGGAGAACTAGGGTGAGAGCAAGCAATTTCAGCCTGCATTTGCAGCTCGCTGAGAGTCATACCACATAAATACGGCCAGACTTTGCTGTCCCCAAATGACTTCTCTTTCAAAATGAGGAAATACATTCTTGAAAGGAAAAAGGACCAGGCAGAAAAAGGAACCCTCATTCAATTTTTGTTCCCATTCTTTTTCTGTCGACAGCTGAAGACAAGGTCGAGACAGTTTCATTCTGATGAGGTGGAGAGCGTTAGCTGAGCAGTGATGGTGTTGATTTGGTGTGTGGTGGGTGTTCCTTCTAAGTCTGTGGACACTGGTTTTGGAAATAGGCAGCCTGCCGGACCCACGTCATTGTTCCTCTCTTAGACTGTCTGGAGAGCGGATGGAGTTTCCATTTTCCCCATGTGTATAAGAATTAGTATTGGTTCTCAGAAATAGAAGTACATCTCATTTTAAATTTTAAAAATAGGACTCAGGAGGCTGGAAGCAGAGGCAGGCACATATAATTAGGCCATATGTTGGTCGATTTTCATGCATTTTGTAGCCACCTTAGTGACATTCATAGGCACATTTTTCATGCATTTCATAGCTGCCTTAGTGACATTCTTAGGTTTGATTCCTAGAAGATTTCAATCCTTCAATGTCTCTTCAGAGACTGAGAAAGCTCACCTCAATCACATTTGACTGTAGAATAATCAAGTACTAATTGCATGTTTACAAACATTTCCTGGGTCTCACAGGAGACCAAGGATGAAGCATTTGGATCGGGCCATGGGGGAAATATTTTTGGGTGGGTTTGATAGTATTACCTCAACAGTCAACTTCTGACTACTGTTTGACTTTCTCTTTCAGTACTTGGGGATTAAACCAGGACCTTACAAGCTAGGCAAGCACTCCACCAATGGTCTACACTCTAGTCTGGCAGCTCTAAATTATTCATGGATGCAAACATGATGGTGCTCTCTCTTAATGAAATATTTCATTCCTGTTCATTTGATATTAGAGAAAGGCTTGTAGAAGATTAGTGATAAAAATACTCACTGAGTTTCTTAAGTGTTCTATAGGCACCATATTTCATGTTTTAGATACATTAGTTCAGATAAACATGTTATGATGCACTTTTTTCATATTTGATATAAAAAAAATCAACAACTGAGGACTGGGAAGGTTACCTGACAGACTCATCATGCCAAGAGCTGAGGTCCATGCCCGGAGCACATGTTCTGAACAGGAATACTTGAAACCCTCCCACCAGTCAACCAAGTAGTCTCAGAGAAGAAATACCCACTGGTATACTTTCATGTAGTCAATTTCAGTGTTTCTTCATGTGTACAAATAATTTGTGCACACTTGAAATCTTGGTATAGGCTGTTTACTTAACTTCTACGCTGGTGGAATCTATTAAGATAAATGAAGTGGTACATGTTAAGCCAGGAAGGGGGCTTTTGGTTGAGTGTCTGGATAAAAACTTGAGTTGCAAACTAAAACACAAAAGCCCATTCTTCAAACCAGCAGCCTCCATGAGCTCAGGTCACCTCCGAGGCAGAAAGGACTTCCATTTCCCAGCTGTAGGTGTGAGTGATCGAGTCAGGCTTGCTGTAAAATAAATGGGGAACACACTAACAGAACAATAAATTTGAAACATTAGAATTCCCAGGTCATACAAAATTCTGACCTTAAGTAATAATAATAATAACAATAATAATAAAAACTCTTTTAAAACAGACTAGTCATTGTTAAGCAAATCTTTAGAAAAGAGAAAGAAGAAACAGAACTCTGACTTTCCATTTAGTTTTAAGAACATTCTGTTAACCTATACTTTCTGAGAACTTGCTATATTAATCACAGGGCTAAAACTCATAATAATCCTCCTGCATCACCCTCTTGGCTGATAGTTAGCTAGTAAGCATAGATTATGCCCCCACAAGAGCCATATAACCTGCATACCAAGTTCTTAGCTTCATTTTGTGAAAGAGTATAACAAAGATCAAAGAAGTTAGGGAACTTTGTCACAAGAACTCATATCACACTGATGTTTACTGAGCATCTACTGTATGGCAGGCAATATGACTGCTAGCAATATCCACTGCATTACACAATGTAAAATACCTGAAGCCTGATGTCTAAGTGTCAGAGCTGAGGAGCAAACCCAGGTCCAGTTTGAAAGCACAAGCTTTCCCCATAGCTCCAGAAAAAAAAATAAATAAAAATTATAAAATGCACAGATACCCAAGTGAAAACAGCATTTGCATCCAAATTCATTATTTTTACAAACCAAAAATTCTGAAGATGGCTTTATAATGCTACCTACTAGAAGCATTATCCTAGTGACCTCTGTGTCACCTGATTTTGTGGTAATATGTGTCCATCTGCATGAGACTAGAGAAACTGGATCAAGCCAGAACGGAGCAGCTGTGTGTCTGGACTCATGCGGTAGACCCTTCTCCACAATGTCCAACTGTTAGTCTTCCTGACCTCTGTTGGATAAATCAATTTAAGGGTTTAAAGGGCAGCTCGTGGCCAAGCACGAGTCTTTCTTTGATCTGTTGAAGACTGCCCTCATTTTCACCATTACACTCAGAGCCATCTGGTAGGTGTGTCATGCCATTGGTTTCCAGGAAAGAAAACACAAATGCTGTTTTTTGCACATAACAAAAATGCTATCTTGTCATACATGTGGTTAAGGACATATTTTTACTTTTGTATGTATGCTTGTGTGAGTGTGTATCTGCATGGGTGTACATGTGTGTGTATGTTGACCGAGGTTTCTGTCCCACCAGCTACCACATCCATTTAGTACCAAATAAACACATAGAGGCCTACATTAATTATAAACCGATTGGTCTATTATCTCAGACTTCTTATTAACTCTTATAATGTAGATTAGCCCATAATACTTGTCTGTGTTAGCCACATGGCTTGGTACCTTTTTCAGTGAGGCAGTCACATCTTGCTTGCTCTGTGTCTGGCTTCCTTTCTATCTGAGTGATAACTGCAGACTTCCCTCTTCCAAGAATTCTCACTGCCCCACTTCTACTTCCTGCCTGGTTGCCCCACTTATACTTCCTGCCTGGCTATTGGCCAATCAGTGTTTATTTAAAATATAAGTGACAGGGTACATACCATTGTCCCACAGCATCCCCCCCTTTTTTAAACAAGAATTCTGAATCAAATCTCCTTTGTTTAGCTTTTCTACTGACCATTGTCCATAGCAACTTGTAGCCAAGATTCTAAACGAAGGAAAATATCCATAGTCCATTTTTGGGGAATATGGTATAATTTTCCAGGCTACTTCCTGCTGATTAAGGGCACTGATAATCTTATGGG
The DNA here is from genome assembly GCF_903992535.2 of Arvicola amphibius. Lineage (NCBI taxonomy): Eukaryota > Metazoa > Chordata > Mammalia > Rodentia > Cricetidae > Arvicola > Arvicola amphibius. The sequence continues at coordinate 65,322,300 of NC_052056.1, forward strand.
GACCTAAAGAAAATTTAGAATTATGATCAAGTCCTGACTGGAGTATCTGTGAGGCTTGATCATCTCAGACAGCAGTCTTTGAACTGTTCTAGATGTAGAACTCGGACATCTGAGCTATACGTTCCTACCAGAGATTTTTCAGGGGGTCTTCCTTGGTCAAACCTGATTTTTCTTAAAGCAGAATGAACCCACAGTCCCTCATTTCCTGTGGAAACAAAAGCAAAATATCTTCTTCTAAGTAACATATCTTTTGACTTAAATTTTAAAGTCAAAGAATTTTCAATATATATATATATATATTGGATTAATCCAGCAGCATTTATAATCAAATGTCTTTTAGCTGCTTTTGCTCCTTCCTCAGCCATCAAACAATTTAAAGAGAACACAATAACATATACTATGCAGACTCTCTGTGTACTTTTCATCTTTACATGACTTTCTTTTAACTTTTATTTCTTTTATTTTTATTTTTAATTTTTGGCTTTTTGAGACAGGGTTTCTTTGTGTATCATTGGCTGTCCTGGAATTCACTCTGTAGACCAGGATGTCCTTGAAATCACAGAGATCATCCTGCCTCTGCCTCCCAAGTGTTGGGATTAAATGTGTGTACCACCACACCTTGAACTCACAGAGATCTGTCTGCCTCTGCCTCCCACATGTTGGGATTAAAGGTGTGGCCACCACACCCAATAACTCTCTTTTTTCCTTTTTTCTTTTAAGGGACTTTATCCTTTTTTTTTCTTCCGAAGCCTACATATATTTTTAAACACACAGTAAACTGTTAAGAGGTTTTCTTCATCTTTGAATCTATCTTTACTGTATATTGCTCTTTTCTGACTACATGAGTCTTTAATTTGCTAAGAAATATGGCTAGGATTAAAGCCGAGGCTTTGACAGCTGGATCCAGCCCATTCCTTAGCATTTTTCTGAGGGTCTAGCCTCATGGTAGAGGAACTGGCCAGAGCCATGTTTATTGACACAACTGTATAGTGTTTCAAGGATCCAGCCACCACCAAAAAGTATGCAGTCAACTTTTTATCAACACCAATTAAGTGTTTCATGGCAAAACCTCTTAAAAGAGCTGCAAGGTTTTGCAGCTAAATCTGAGTCAGGAAGCCTCTCTTAAATGAGAGTGCCTCTAGCAAGCAGAGCCCACCTGAGAAAGTGTTGCTATCAAGAAGCTGTGCTTAACCTGGGCATGGTAACTTATTGGTTGTAGGAATTTCTACAGCACCTCCCCTGTTTGTTTAAATAAGAAAGTTCTAAGCCTAATACAAAATTATAGACAATAATAACAAATATCAGGTATAAATATTAGAATTATAACCAGCATAAACAATATCAAGCAAGAAACATGTGATAAATGGTTCAATAATTACGCTACCCTAAGGAGTTTAAGTCTTGTATTATAAATAACTTGGTCAAGTCATGAGAGGAAAGTAACTACAACTATCTATCTTCAACCCCATCGAAGACCTGAGAAGGGAAATAAAATTACTTGAGTAAGCAGGAAGTGAAATCAAGCAACTTCCAAAATGTGCAACAAATGACAGAGACAACTGGCTACCTGGGTAATCACGGAAAGTCTCATTTGCAACGTTGGTGCAACCAACTTTGGCTAAGGCCTAGAGTAACTGACAGACCATTTTCAGAGGCAGAAAAATTTTCAAAACCATCTTACCCTGTCTTAACAATATTTGACAGTCTTTTTTCTTGTATCCTGCTTATCCTGTCTGGACATCATGCATTTTGTCAGTGGTCAATGCATGAGAAGTTCCTTGCCCAAAGGCCAGTTTGCCAAGAAGAAAATGAGCTCCGAGTGTCACTGGTGCTCAACATTCTCTCAAGAATAGATCAGTGCTGCTAGGAGCAATCGTGTCTCATGTCAATAGAATCCTAACTTATTTAAATGCCATATTCTACAGTTCAAGTAGTTGACGATTACCTATCTCTTCAGAATACAATCTCTATGTATCTAAAGAACTTGATTAGGCTAACTATACGTATGACAAAGATAGATGACTATTGGCCTCTAATTCTTAATACTTATATATCTTAAAGACTAAAACTTCATATAAGAATATTAAACAATATTTAAACAACTGTGCAACAAACATAGACAATGACCTCAAAATGTAAACAATGTATAGATATGTTGATCAGAGGTAGAAATGTATTTTGCAATATGATAAATATATCCTAAAAGTGTATCAATATATAAAGAGTCTTAAGCATAGGTAGAAGCATGCATGCACACAATATGAGAAAATAACTTTGCCTAGGTAAACAAATATTGTAGACAAAAATAGGAACATATTCAATATACCAATGTAAAGTGCCTATAAATAATAGCTCACAAGTATTCACTTAATTACTCACTATTATTATTAGCATGAGTAAGCGCACACTAATCTATTATCCCATCCAATTTCCATTTTATTATTTTTTTCAAAGAGATCCCTGAGCTAACATAATTTTCCTCAACCCTCAACCCTATAACAATTATAATCAACCCCTAAATAATGTCCCTAACCCTGAGTACAAACTTTGTTAGGAAAGGGGATGTTGTCTTCTAGAATTACTTCCAGCTGTCATGGGGGCGATGTTCTTTCTATGGGATCCTGTAAAAGTAAAATGATGGTTAAGTTTCAAAATTACTGTCTGGTATAATTGCAAATAGTCTCTGAGTATTCGGTAGGGTTTTTCTGAGGTTCCTATTTGGAGGTCTGGCCAAAAAGTTGTAAAAATGTATACCATTTCAGCTAACCAAATTGGAATCATCTTGAGCAGTCTTATAGTAGTGCTATCAGCATCATGACATCATATCAACTAGGTGGAGTTGTTGTTGTGAGGCCCCATCTTCTTCCTGGAAACTTCAAAGATTACTGCAGGAAAACTTATTGTTCATTGTGGAAAACTTAAACATTATTTATACAGATGTATATTCAATGAAAGGTATGATAGAGACAAAAATAGGTATGAAGAAAAGTAAAATTATTTTCTAATTTTTTTATCTTTCTGTCCCATACCATGTGCATGTATGTGTAGAGATCAGAGGTCACCATTGATTATCTTCCTCAATAACTCTCTGCATATGTATCACACACACACACACACACACACACACACACACACACACACACACCACAGAGTCAGGGACTGTCAGTGAATCCAGAACTCTCTGTTTTGTTTTGTTTAGACTGCTGGGCAGTGAGCTTCTGGAACTGGCATATGCTATCATACATGGATTTTTATATGAGTGATGGGACTATGAAATCAAGCCCGCCTACTTGCAAGGCAACTGAGCCATACCTCCTTAGCTTCTCATTAATGACCTATTTCAGATAAACCATTTTGATTGCTTTTGTATCTAGTTGAAGTGTGAGATTCTGATCAATTTGATTAGGGCCTTTTCTTCATGTGAGGTGCATGCTTAACTCTACCCTGAAAGAAAACGAGCTGCATAACTCCCTGCAGCCCTTGATGAGACTTAAAGTCCCTTCAGAAAATATTTTTTGACCAATCAGTATATTCTGAGAAGCTCCACATGTATGGAAACATTCGATTGGTAGTATTTTATGAAGAGAAAAATCTCAGATTTTCCATGAAAGAGATAAAAAATTTTATATGTGTATGGGGTTGTGCATGCATGTATGTATGTTCACATGAGGTAAGGAAATGTACCTAAAACTATACCCAATGTTACAAGTGATGTTAACTGTAATGAGTCTCAGATTTTCCCAGGTTTACCCTAAACCCTCTTTAGGGACTTCAAAACCAAGTCAAGTATTTCTCTTTTTACTCACCAGTCATATTCACAGCTGTAGAGTAGTTAGAAGGATTATTTATATGAACATCCAAATAGTACTTTGGCTCCTTGATTATGAGACAGCCCTACCAAAAAGATGTATCAGGGGTTATTGAGTGACATCTGTGTACTGAGAACTATGTGAAGGTGATTCCTCCAAGAGGAGCATGCAACGCCTACAGGGGAGGTTTCTGTAGAAGGGAGGGGATTGATGCTGGGCTAGTTTTTAAGGCTGTATATGCATTCACTCTAAAGAACCAAGGCGGAGTATTTAGGCAAGTAGAATAACTTGTGCAAACATATATCAACATTATCACGAAACTGCATAAATCAGTATATAAGAGGAGTTAAGTTTCTGTGTTGACAAAAGAAGACAAAGCAAAATCATCAGAGGTCAAAGAAATTGTCACGAAAGGAAAAAGATTCCAGGAGGCAACTGTGTAAAAGAGTGATGGATGTAGGGTGGCTGGAGCGAACACCAATACTACAGAGAAGCAAAAGGCAAGTTGAGATGAAAACTGTTTCTAAAGAGGAAGAGTTTCATGAAACTGGTTGGGACCAGTAACTTTCAGTATCTTGAAGATGAAATGTGTCACTTGAATCTGGAATAGCCTAGTTTATGGTGACTTTACATAAAAGAACTTAGGTGGGATTGTGTGGGCAAAAGACAGCATTCAACAAGTTAAGGAAAGAACAGGAATTGCTAATATAGAGACAGTACATGTAGATCCCTCACTAAGCTGTTTGCATGCTTGTGGGAGGAAAGAAAGAAGAGAGGGGGCATGCACTGTTGAGAAAGGGCCTTAGATTTCCCCCGAAGTTCTTTCCTATAGCTCTGAGTGACACTCCTGGGTTTGCATTTTGGTCAAGGTTCATACATATGTGCATCTGTGCACACAGTGGCATAGAAAGCAACACTTTTAAAAGGGATAGAATATTCATTCTCCAGATTACCATGTCTTCAACACATCTTCAGTCTGACTCAGATCAGTGTCCGCTACCATAAAAGCCTGTGTATCTTCATGGGTGTGAATGAAAGGATCTAGATAGTATTGTGTGCATAGAGTGTGCTCAGGAAATGAGTAGATAGAAGTAGGGTGATACCAGTCAGGAAAAACAAAGGGGGTGGGGCAGTATTCAGAGGAGATGTATTTTTATAAAGCTTTAACTTTGCACCCAAACAACATTTTAAGAAATAAATCAATGAAGCTGATTTTAATATAATAATTAAAACCATCAAGCATGGTGTATAAATCATAAATAAACCTAACGAAGTTGCAAGTGAACAGTACCCTCACTGAGGAGGAACAAACACAGAGTCTTTGTTTCAAAACATGGGAAAAGAACATTTTGGTAGAGTTCTGTGACAAACACCCTTGTACAAAATGGGACCCCAATAGTGAATTTGTTTCTCATCAGAGTACCGGCTATGGATTCTGTGGCTACTTCAGGTGTATACTAAGGTTGAATAGACAGAATGTAAACAAGGAAAGGCAGGGTTTGTGCTGTTAGGAAAAGAAGTTCCAAACAAGGCAAGGACCACTACTAAACTGCAACTGTGCTATCAGACGGGAGCCGGGTGTCGGCCATCTTCATCTCAATCTTCGTATGATGTACCTTGGGTATATCTGTTCACGTCTCTCTTTGATAAAGAAAATATAGAAATAAATGATGTATTTTTGTTATACAGCTTTCACTAAGTACCAATTTCTAACTCTCTGCTGAATCTAGCAGCAGTTATTGGACCCGCCCCCCCTCCAAAAAATTCTCAACATCCAGATCCATACTCTTAGATATCATATCTGAGACAAGAACTAGGATTCCCTGGGAAATTAGTTGATTCTAGGGCTAGGGCATGAGAAACAGAAGATAGAAATAAAAGTAAATTTGGAGAGTCCTATAATCGCAGAAAGTTAAGGAAGTAGGAAGTGATTTAAAAACAGAAACTGCCCAAAGGCCACAGGATCCAATCAAACACCCTCAATGCAAAACTACCTCAGCCACAGGACAAAGATAGGGAACCACAACCTACAGAAAAACCCTTCTTGAGGCCACATATATGTAAATAACTGAATAAAGAAGTAAGTGGGGAAAGGGGATGGCCTTTTAAAATAATTGCCAGTTTATAGAAGAAATCAATGATATGTAAACTCACTGTTAGACACACAGTACGGTAACGACTGTCACCTGCCCATAAATGTTGAAAGTAGCAGGTGAGAGTTGAAGGAGCAATAGGACATTGATATCACAGAATTCCTCAAAATAAATTTCAAAATAGACCTTTATAATATAAAAAGCTAGCAGACACTACATTATTTACTTGGGCAAGGTTAATATCGCTGATTGACAGCATGAATTACCCTAATAGGGGTGCGATGTTGACGTCACAGCAACGATGTCAATCGGTGGCAGTCTTTTCAAACTGAAAAACTGTAGGCTAACAATCAGAAACGGCCAAGGTGTTTCACAGTGCAGACCGATGTTTGTGGAGAGTAGAGGTTTGGAAGATCAGAAAGTGGTGAGGGTCTGAAGCCACCCAGGGATTAGAACAGGTTCTGGCTGAATCCTGAAACAGAAAAAAAAAATGGACAGTCAGAGCAAACTCTGTGAAAGCTAATAAAGCTTTGTGGGGGCTCAGCCTGGACGGAATTTGCTTGTTCCAGGGTGAGGATTAGAACTATTAAGCAAAAGAAACAGAGATACCCATGTTTATTTTCCATCTTCTTATATACTAGACTCCAAAAAAGGGGAGGGGTAGGCAACAGACTTTATTCACATGATATAAGGAATAGATCAAGTATCCTGCAGGTAACCAGTGCTTGGAACCTCTTGCCAATCTCCTTGAAGGAGCAGAAATAGACTTGAATTCCCTGACCTTTGATCAAGGTGGAACAGATCCACCTCTATACTAAAAATATAATAACATAACCTAGGTCAGGATCTCTGTTTGTAGCCACACCTGTTGTCAACAACTCTGATAGAGCAATAAGCTCACACTCTCTGACCTCCAGTTAAGGTGGAGCAGACTCACATCTGTGAGCCCCGGTAAAGCCTGTATTTTATAGGATCACCAGGGGCCAATATAAACATTCTAAGTTTGATGTTTGCAAATTGGTTTTAAAAAGCAGTGAATATTAGCAGAAGTTGGATAAACTGCACACAAACCCTGCACGGTTTTAATTTTCCCACAAGTTGAAATTCCTGCCAAACCTCAAAAACTTGATGAGGAAAAAACAAGCAAAGCTAGAAAGCTGCTGGGAACTGTTTTTGTCAGTCTGGATGAACTGCCATGGTTGCCTGTCATCCCCTGGTTGGAAGTGACGTCTAAGACATGAGGTGTAGGCATGGTTTGTAGCCCTAGAGATGAGGTAACAAATGCTAAGCGTGGGCAGATTCCTGAGTTTAATATGAACCAAAATACCTTATATTTCCATCATTTGAAAATGGCGCTGCTCCCTTACACAATTATTAATTCATATAAACCATAAGTAAATAACAGTTTTAAAAGTAAAAATTAGGTATTCAAAATTTAGACAAGTTCACTTATGTGCCAATCAATTCTTATGAAATACACTAGGCCAGTCTGTGTACACTTCCAATGCTAGCATTAGGGACGCTGAGGCAGGAGGATCATGAGTTTTACAGCAAGATCTTGTCTCCTAAAAATAGTGCTAAATTATTTCATTGTGAAACTATATTGCTAAGTTATATGTTAGGATTGGTCCAAGGTTTTTTTGATTAGAAAATAGAAAGCATAGAAAATTGTAAAAGCCCCAATCAGAGACCAAAAAATATGTCTTAATGTTTATCCATCAAGACAGCTATGTGTATTGCATTTAAAATAAGATATAATTCCTACAAAATTTCTGAATTTGATTTAGAAATACAAGAAAGAAAACTTGAAAATTTTTGTCCAAAATAGTTTACCACCTTCTTTGCTTCTGCAGTTTTTATTTGTTTCCTTTTTCTACATAATAGCACTAATAAAGGGGATTCTTCTCAAGTCCTGCCCACTATCCTTTACAGAAGCTGAACTGTGGGTACTGATGCCAATCCCATGAGAAGGTACTCCAAGAAAACCCTGATAGGCATGAGAAAGCATTTTTTAAAAAAATCCAAATAATAAAATTCTACTGAGTGACTACCCTTGTGGCCCACTTTAATGAAACATGTATAATCTGAAGTAAAAGAAAAGTCACATTAAAATATGCTGTGCTATCGGTTTAATCAGACTTCTGGAGGTTTGAGAATAAGTGAGTGTGTGAATGCAATCCCTCAGTTTCCTTTTTCTTGCAATGAGTATTCCTGGTGCTAAAATCATGGGCATGGTATTATGAACATGAAAGCAGGCCATCTGAATACTAACTGTGATGGAGATGACTTTAGTGTCCTGTTTTCTACTTGGGTGGGGGGAGGCGGGTGCAGCTACAGGCATAATGAGGAATCAGAAGATTCACACTTAAGCACTTCCTGCTATCAATAATAGAGCCACTACATTAGCCCTAGAATCCAGAAAAGCTGACAGTGGCACCTCACCTTGCAAAAAACTAATTAGAATCTTCAAACACTTTCATGTGGCTCAGTCCATTGAATTCTTGTGACAACGTTGTCAGGTAGGCAAAGAAGCTCAGCATAAGTCTGGATGCATGCTCAGGTGTGTTTTGAATTCACCTATGGACTATTTTACTCTGTTCGAGTTCCATTGAGAACCAAGGTATGATTCTACTGATTCATTTGCTCCTTATTGAGCAAGACCATGTCTCTCAAACTGAAGCAGGAGCTCTGGGCTTTGGGTTCCAGAGCAGGAGGACGCTACCGGAAAACTTGCTGTCTTTTGCTATGGCACCAAGGGCTATTTTTAGATGTTTTCCTCTGGTTAATTGTCTCACTCTCCTTGGGGAATCTCTATGGGTAAAATCCCAGATGAGACAATTTTCTTACTAATTCCCGCAGAGATGGGAAAGAGGAAGGCCATGGCTGTTTGTTGTCTTGGGGCCTCAGAACCATCTTGGTGATGACAGAGAAGGGAGTTTAGCAAGATCTTCAAGCACCTTGAAGCTCATAGAGCTCTGTCCAAGTTAATGACCAAGAAGACTAAGTAGGACAGGACTTGGTGGGAGACTCGGGAGTCAGCCATGGAACCATTCTAAATGGCCTTGTCTGAAGCTGGTTTCTAAAAGGAGCTGAGAACATGGAACCAGCAGGGACAGAGGGCTCAAAAGGTCCTTCCACATGCCCTGACTTTTCTTCTACCTCCTTTGAAAGGAAAAGGGACATTCTGGAAAACTTGATTTCAGCTTTTGGGGAGGACATGAAGATCAGTGGCAGTTCCTTAGCCCAGAGGAGGTAAAGAGAGAGGGAGTGATGACAGTCATTTAGTCTTCCTTCCTTCCTGGAAAAACAAGCCAAGTAGTGTTAGATGCCCTGGAGACAGTGGACAGAAAGAGTTCAAGGTGTTTCTGACTCAGGGTCAAACTTCTAACAGGTTTCGCACAATGAATTGCCTGGAGGAGCCACTGAAAATGGTCACCTGGATTGGGCAGGTAATAGTATGCAAATTGGCCTTCACTGGGAAGGAGGCAGCTACCGTGGTAATACTTAAACCAGTGCATTCTTAAGCCACAGCAAGGGGTACGCACGCTACCTGGTCATTAATGATGAACTATGAAAACCCGGAAGCACCAAGAAATCAGTGTTGAAGATCGCACAGCAAAGAGAAATTTGAAATCAGGCTTAGTCACCAGCATCGGTGTTCTCTAAGACGTCTGTCCTTGAAGGAACACATAGAAGTTTCATGAACTTCACTATTTGAGGTTTTTTTTTTTTTCATCCCATTTCCAAAAGTACATTGATAAACTCTGGGAAGTGAAGGGCCAGACGTAAAGCAGCTGTTGTGGAGAACAGCGAGCCCTTCACCGCAGATCCTCCCTAGGATAACTGAGCAGTCTGGCAGGAGCAGAGGTATCAGAATACTCGCTGGTTCTGCCTGATTCTACTTCATGTGCCTCTCCTTTTCCAACTCTGGTGTTCCGGTCAGGTTCCTCTTCCCATTTGCGCCCATGCTAAACATGTCCAGGAGCCTGGAAGAGACTAGCAGAAGCTCCCAACCCCCCTTCCCCCATTTCACACCCTTTTCCCAGTCCAGATTTATGGAAAGGAGCCCAAGGTGGCAAAAGACTTACCCAAGGTCACAGCCCTAGTCAGGAAATCCAAGTGTCCGGGTCCCCACAACAGCACCCAGCGACCGCCTGGGTTCACTTTCTCACCGCCCGCGCCCGAAGCTCTCTCCATGCCACACCCCGCTTTCCTGTCCCCCGCCCCCCAGTCCCCCGAGTCGCTTCTGACGCTCGGCGGCCTCCCGGGTGCAGTCCTTCCTGCGGGCGCTCCCTTCCGCCGGATTCCCACGCCGCGCGCCACGCCCCCAGCCACCCGCAGCGGGGACCCCGAGGCAGCCTAGGTCGCGGGACCCGAAGGAGACGCGACCCGCGGCGACGGTGACGTCCTCCGCGCCGTGGCGCCCGCGCTCCCGCCTGCAGTGGGGCCGCCCTCCCGAAAGTCCCAAAGTGTCGCGCGGAGCCCGCCGAGGCGTGGCCGAGTCCGGGGCCCCCCGGGAGGGCCGCCCCCGGCGGAGCCCCAGCCCGGCGAACGAGTTGCGAGGCTCCGGGACGTACCATGGGCTCGGGACCCCGGCGCCCCGCACAGGCCACCGCCGGGTCGCAGGAGTAGCCGAGGTGGGCGGGGAGCCGGCCGACCCCGCGCGCGTCTCTCCATGAAGATTCTTGCGCTTTCTCTGAAGAAAGGAGTGCATATGCTGCAGTGCCTCTGTGGAAGGAGCCTGAGGTCCAGCGACAGCCCGAGCGGTGAGCCGACGTCCCCTCCCCGGCTGCCCACCGCGGGAGCCCTGCGCCCAGAGGGCCCGCGGCTTCCGAGCGCGCGCGTGTGTGCGCGTGTGCGCGTGTGTGTGAGTGTGTGTAGCCCTCAAGTCACCCGCGCTGTCGCCCCGCACCCGAGACAGAGCCTGCGGGTCCGGGACGCGGGGAGCGGGAGGGACCGACCGGCTCCCACACTTCCTCGCGCCTCGCTGCTCCTTGTGACTTCCGAGGGCGGCCTGGGACTTACGGTTGTTCAGGGTCTCCTCGGAGAAGTTGCTGGTGCATTCGGCCGCAGAGGGGACTTTAAACAGGTGGCTGGCAGACAGGTATCTTATTTTTCTTGCTTTGTCTAAAAGTGGACTTTTGGCGGTGGTTAGGTGGGTTACCGCGGAGATGGAGCAATTCCTGTCCTTGGTGCCAAAGCAGGAGGATTTCGGGTAGCCTGGGGCTTAGCCAATCTACTCCCTTAAAAAAGGAAATATATATATATATATTTCCTTTTTTAAGGGAGTAGATATATAAATATATAGATAGATAAATATATATATATATATATAATATCCAAATACCCGGATCATCTGAGTAACCTGTGATATTGAGAAAAAAAATGTTGTGATACTTAATGACTTTTTTAAAAAAGCACCAAACTAGGACCAGACAAGCCATACTGTTCTGCAGAAGCCTTGCAAGATGGGGTGGTGCTTCCTGTCGTTCTGGTCCTTTGTCTGATTCTTTTAAAAGATGAAAGTTCTTCCTAAATCAACCATCGATTAATCTTGCAAGCGCTAATTCAGTTTCTGTGCTCTTCAGTTGCTTTCTCACGTGTAGAGGTGGGGTGTGAGGAGACAGGAAAGGCACCATATCATTTTTAAACGAGTGTCTCTGTAAAGAATATATTTTTGATCCACAAGCCCCAAATAACTAACAAATTCAGCAGTGTTATAATAGCTTTTGTGTTTAAAACTTTGTGTGCTATTTTAGGGGATCTGATTCACTTGGTAATGGCACCTATTTCCACTCTGTTCTAGAGTTATGAAAATTATATTTGGGAAGATATATATATATATATCTTTGGATATATATATATATATATATATATATGAACTTCCATTCATACTTTCTGAAACTTGTACTTTCTAATTACTCACCAGTCAAAAAATAAAACTAGAAGATAGCTTTAAAGAAACAAGAAAATTTATCTAAGCGAAATTTGTGAGCATGCTTGTGAAATGAAATTGGCAATGTGATCTCATATTTTACTTCTATGTAATTCAGGAGGTTAGCCAGTCTTTCTTTTTGTTTTGCTACCGTATTTGGGAGTGCTGAAAGATGCATCCACATTTCTCAACTAAAAAAGGTTTACTGTAAAGACTTGCATCTTAATGGTACTTGACCCAGGAACTCTGGAGATGCATGCAAATACCGTCTCAGTTCCCCTGGTTCACACTACGTAGAATGTGAATAGACTCCAACGAAGGCATTCGCTTCCCAGGTGTGCAGTTCAAGGTATGCGTGGTGTATAACTGAACAAGGCGCTTTCTCAGATAAAACGAGGTAAAATCTTCAGATAGCAGGCAGAGTTCCTTTCCCAAGTAGTAGCAGCTGCAAACGGAAAGGGTGATCCTTGTGACTGGTTAGCGTGGGCTGCTGCAAGTGTGGGGCTTACGAGTCAAGAGACCCATTTGTGAGGCAGTTCCAAGGCGGTTTCTGTAAGTCACTCTACTTTAAAACGTCTTGACTTTCATCTGAAAAATTAAAATGTGGAGATGCTGTTAGCTCTTGCCTGGTCCCTCTGTTTGTGGCTTCACCTGCTTTTAGCATGCACTTCTGTAAGAACTGTGGTGTCTTATTTGTACATGTAATTTTACTTAGTGGGGTAAATACTTTGTTGGGGGAACTGCCACTCTAGAACATTCACTGTTTTTGTAAAAGGGTACAGGACCAAACAGGGAAGATGAGACCTTTACCCGAGTCTTTCCCAAACAGAATAATTAAGACACAGCTGTTTGTCACGAGAGTGTTTCTAGAACTGCAGGGTCTTTCTTCAAATTATGACTCTTTATGGCTTATGCTTGTATGCAACTAACATAACCTGGCTGTCAGTTTGTGTAGAGATCTAAATTACCATGATCATATTGCACACATCATAGCTGGATTAAAATGATTTAATTGCAGCTAAAAGTTTCCTTGAACTCTTGTATATCAGGTGCTATTCTAAGGGCTTTTTACCTTTCATGTGTAATATGCTTAGCATAATATGTTTAGATATTGTCAGTGTGTTCTATTTTAAATTGGTATCATTACCATGGCTTCTGCCATTAGCAAAACCTCACAGCAGTTCTGCAGGTAGTTAACACTGACATGCCCAACGTTCTCATGCAAATTGGGGTAAAGAAACCAGAAACTTATCATGAAGTGAATTTATAAAAACCAGACTATGAAACACTGTAAATTTCAAAATCTTGCCCGGAAGGAATTTGGCATTGTTTTAAACAGTGTCAGCACGTATTGACAGTTCTGTTCTAGGTATTTCTCATTGTGGTGGAACTAAGCTCATACCTGAGGGGCATGGGATGTGATTTACTGCAATAGTTTAAGAGATTCTCATTAATCCCAGCACTCAGGAGGCAGAGCCTGGTAGATCTCCAGTTTGAGGCCAGCCAAGACAGCCAGAGCTACACAGAGAAACCCTGTCTCAAAAAAACGAGAGAGAGAGAGAGAGAGAGAGAGAGAGAGAGAGAGAGAGAGAGAGAGAGAGAGGGGGGGAGAGAGAGAGAGAGTCTATTAATATGTTCAAGCTGTTTAAAACTGTAAATGTTTTATTTTTGTTTATATGGGTCTAAAATTTAAATTAACCATTGGTTTTGAGCTTTTTAGGGACATTTATTGCTCTTGCCTTTCCTCTGTATTATTAGATATTGATATCATGCTAATTTAGTAAGTCTACCACTGTATAAATCCCTTGTACTTCAGAAGGATGGAGATGCTAGCAATACATGGAAGGCAATCTTAATACATGCTAAAGTCAGCTGCTCAAGGCTGAATTCTCAGCCTCTTTTGTTACTTGGGTTTTGTTCTTTTACTTATTTGCCAAAATTATGCAAATTTTAAGCATATGGAGCCAGTCTACTAAAAGGTAGATTAGAAGCTTGAAAGTCTAAGCATCTCTGTTCAGATAATATGACATTTCTATCAGACTGATGAATTTGAAAAGCTTTTAGTTCAAAGAGAGCAAAACAAGGATAGGAGTGGTGATGGAGACAATGGCTTCCATGCCTGCTCCCATCCCTCTGCTGCTGAGTAGGGAAGAGTTGTGCTGTCTCACCAAGGAGCTTTGGGCTACAGACTTCTCATTGCACCAGGCTCCATTCTGATTTCCTAAAGGAGCAAATTCTGTCCTAACACCTAGGCCCCTGAGAGGGAAGCCCCTGCTGGGAGTTGGTTCCCATGGGAGGAGTTAGGTAAGTGTAAGGGTAGGTGTGTATGCGCATGCTTGCTTGATTTAGCTGCCACTAAAGTATTCTAGAAAGGCCACATGGAAGTGATGGTTGTGATTATTCTGCAACATGCAGTAAGGAAGGGGCCTCCTAGCCCTGCAGATGTCTTGAGCTGGAGCCCAACAAGGACATCTAGTTTCCTTAAGAGGAAATTCAAATACCCTGGGCAAACATAACTCATCGATTGAGTCTGGTAAGAGTACACACTTAGAACGCACAGGGCCACTGTGTGCCAGTCTAGCGCAAACATCCAAATGAAAACTGACCACTTGCATGCAAGTTGTCTCGAACACTGTACATCAGGTTTGGGTGTCTAGGCTCTGATTTTCCTCCATGGCAGTGAAATGATTCTAGAAAGGATATTTGTTTACCATACAGCCCTGCAGATGTCTTGAGCTGGAGCCCAACAAGGACATCTAGTTTCCTTAAGAGGAAATTCAAATACCCTGGGCAAACATAACTCATCGATTGAGTCTGGTAAGAGTACACACTTAGAACGCACAGGGCCACTGTGTGCCAGTCTAGCGCAAACATCCAAATGAAAACTGACCACTTGCATGCAAGTTGTCTCGAACACTGTACATCAGGTTTGGGTGTCTAGGCTCTGATTTTCCTCCATGGCAGTGAAATGATTCTAGAAAGGATATTTGTTTACCATACAGTTATTGTTCATAAGCTCATTTCCTATCAAGATACCTTCATTCAAAACTTCGAATAATTGTTGTGTGTATATGTGTGTGTGTGTTGTTATATGTGTTTATGTGTCTGTGGGCTTGCATTTGTGTGTGTGTGAATGCAGACATTCCTATGCCATGGCCTACATGTCAAGGTCAAAAGATAACCTCACATCTAGTCCAACCTTGCTTTCCTTGCCCCTTGTTTAAGATGGGGTATTTTTGTTGTTTTTCTATTGTGTATAGCGGGCTAACTGGCCTGTGAATGTCTAGGGATTCTCTGGCTCCAGCTTCCTGTCTCTCCAGGGGGGCGCCAAGATCACAGATGCACTGCATCCAGTTTTTATATGGGTTCTGGAGATCCTAACTCAGACTCTCATGCCTGTCTAGCAAGCACTTTCACCCGCTGAGCCTTATTTCCAGGGTCAGCATTAGAGATCTATTGAACATGTTACCTTCTAAGCCCTTTGGTTTTTCACCAAAGGTAAAAGGGACAGATGCCAACCATGAGGAAAAATGGAAATAGAATTACTTTGTGCTTGAGGATATTTTGAATTCTTTAGAAATCTTTAGAAAATTATTAGGAAGTCCAATGGACTGACAGTATAGCCCAGTGGTAGAGGGCTTGCCTTGTTTGTCTGAGGACCAGGATTTGATATTTGATGTTCAGCAAAGCAAGCGCGCGCGCGCGCGCGCGCGCGCGCGCGCACACACACACACACACACACACACACACACACACAAGCACGTGAAAAAACATTACCAAATTTTTTTAAAAAATGAATGAAAAAGATCTACCTTTTGAGGACAGTTGTTTATAGTTTTTATGGCTTTTACTTTTCAATTTTTAAATTTCACATTAGATTTTCAAAGTCAGTGTCAGAAAACTCAAGATGTTGTTTATTGTTGCCACCCCCTTTTCTGAAAATAAAAAAGGAAGTCTATGTATTAATGTAGTGTCATTAGGAGCCTTATGCCACTTTCTGTAGTAGCTGTAGATTCATAACCAAACTGAAGGTAAGGTAAAGAGGTGTCTTGTAAACTCCAGCCCTCACAAGGGCCTGGTCTCCTCTGTTGTCAGTGTCTCCCATCAGAGTGGCTCAGCTGTGGCAATACGTGAAGTTGCACTGACACTGTTTTCTGTTGGTTTTATACATTTTGTAGGTTTGGATAATGGCATATCTCTACCATAATAGTAACACTGAGAGTGTTTCACTGCCCCCCCAAATCTGTTCCCTAACTATTCACCTCCCCTAAATGATAAAAGTCACTGCTTTAAAAAAAACTTTGTTTATGCTTTTACGTTTATTAGACTATCATATTGTTATAGTAACATAGTATGCAGTCTTTTGAAAGTGACTTTTCACTTAATAAATATTTAAATTTCTTCCATTTTTATTTCATGCCATGCCAGCTCATTTCTTCCTAGCTCTAAAGCATATTCCATTGTTGGCATGTATGACAGTTTATTTATTCATTCACATGTCAGAGGACATTTTGGTAATTTAAATGTTTGAGAAATAGTGAATAAAGTTGCTATAAGGATCAGTGGGCTGCTTTTGTGTGAACATAAAATTTTAACCTATTTGGGCAAACACCAATTGTTAACAGGATTATGTAATAAAGCAAATTTGATTTTGTAAGGAAATGTCAACAGTAGCTATGGCATTTTGCACTCTCACCATCAGTGAATGAGTCTTTTTGGCTCTGTATCTTTGACTGAATTTTTGTTGTGTATTTGTAGGATTTCTGGCAGTTTTATAGGTATGTAGTCATATTCCTTTGTTTTAATTTAAAATTCTCTAATAGTATATCATATTGGATATCTTTTTGTGTGCTTGTGTGCCGTTTGCATATTTTGTTTGTTGAGATGTCCTTGTGACGTCTGATTTCTTAAAACAACAACAACAAAAAAAAAACAGGTTGCTCACTGTCTTGCTGTGGAGCTGCCAGTAGCATCTTTCGGTCAGCACTTTGGGTTCTCTTCTAGGAACGCTGTCAGATGTTCTAGTTACTCCTCTGCTGTTGTGAGGAAAAGCATCACTGCAAGCGATTTGGAGAAGAGTTGACTTTTATCTGTGATTCTAGATGGCTAAGAGTCCATCGTGGCAAGGAGATATGAGTGACAGGCATGGTGGCAGGAGTAGGGGTTGAGAGCTCACAGCTTCAAATGCAAGCGGGAGGCTCCAAACTCCCAAAGACCTTCCCCAGGGACATACTTCCTCCTGCAAGGCCACACCTCCTAAACTTCCCTCCACAGCAGCACCCACTGGGAACCAAGTATTCCAACACTAGAGCCTGTGGGAACATTCCCTATTTAAACCACTTTAGATAGCTTTATGCTATTCCCATAAAGTCAAATGTGCCCATTTGATTAATATTGGCTAATGAAATGTGGGCAGGTGATACAGGTACATGGAAACTCTAATAGCCTAGAGCACAACATACTTCAAGCTTTTTTATTTACTTTTTTTTTCTGGTGCTGCTGGTTGGTGGTGTTCAGGGTAGTGGTTAATCCATTAATCTGTGTCCTTGAGTGTCTGTTGTTCACAGAGCTCACCACATGATCTCTGGTGGCCGTTTAATAGAAATGAGACAGACGTTAAAGCCACATTAGTAAGTAATTTCCTTTAAAAGGTACTTTCTTATCTGCCCTATTCTGATTGATAGGACAGGTGGTGCTTCTTAAAAAACAGTGCAATGTTAGGGAGTCAGGGTTAGGGCCCTTCCCAGTTGAAAGCGCTCCACTTTCTTCCTGATAGCTTCTGTAGTACTTAAAGAACATACGTGTTGACTTCCACAATCCAGTTTCTTTCTGATATTTTCTGTAGTATTTAATGAACATACTTGTGGACATCCATTTATGGTGTTTTAGTGATCAGAATATTATGCCACACTCCTAAGCTTTGTTTTCTTACAGAATGCTTGCAGGTGCTCTTAGCATGGCTGAAAGACTCTTCCTTTACCACTGTACTAATTCTCCACTGATGTTCCCCACACTTTGTGATTATCTTTTTACACGTGTGATTTCATTGTAAGTCTAGTCTTGAAGGAATTGAGTTGCTATTTTTTGCTTACCTAGAAATGTGAAGATCTGATGCCCACAAACATATTTGGAAAAGCAAGAACTCACTGTGTTGCTTAAAGCCACAGTTATAGTAGTTTTGCAGGCACAAGAAACAGCATATAAACACTGGGTTTCTCCCCTAGTTTTATACACTCAGACAATATGCATTAGGAAGAAACCCAGTGGTGCTCTTCATGGGGAAGGAACCAGGATCAGTGTTGTTCTCATCTGGGTCATGGACCTGCACTGTGTCTTTCTGGCTCTGTGTTAAGTACAGCAGAAGAGATGGAGCAAGCCAGACCTTTTCTGAAGCCTAGAATACTTGTATCATCCAATTACCTCTCTCCAAAAGGCTTCGTTCCCTTTTTCTCCTGCCATCCTCTTCCCAAGGGTAGAAATTTATGCATGTTATGCCTTCAGACATATCTGTTTGGGTAATTCAGTTCAGCAAAAAAATATTGGGTATACAGTAGATGAGAAGTTCATAGAGACCCAGCAGGAAGAGATATACATGAAAACAAAGCATATGATACAACAAAGGATGAAATAAATGCCCCAGTAAAGTGCACGGGAGCCTTTGCTTGTTTCGTGCTAACCAAGCTTTGTAAGATTTAATGGTAAAGACCACATCAAGGGAGGAAAAACGCATTGGGCTCAGGATTCATGTCAATCTCCTTGAGTTTGTATAGCACCTAAGAATTAAAAAGGAAGTGCTAGGGTATGCAAAATAGCAGCTGTGATTCAAGGGGCAGGGGCTAACATCTCCACAGTCCCTTTAAAAATACTTTAAGAAATATTATTTTTATGAAAGCAATTGACCTACACTTCAATTTAACTTAGCATTGCCCATGGTCAGATGATAATATGATAATATAAATAATCTTCCTAATTATTTATATCTTGCATCTAATCATACATCAACATGTCTATTTATCCATAGCCAGAGGAACTACATCAGCTTCTTACAGAGGTACACACATTCTAGTGTGTGGCACCAGAGGGACATCTGGGGAATACTTACAGATATGCTCCCTGGATTTCCGTGGAATGTTTTACACAGTGTTTTACTTGTCTGCTTTGTTCAGCTCAGTGCACACAATTGCTGTGTTTGTCCCACGTTATTTTCACTGCACAGCGTTCTGAATGTCACAGCATCTCTTCTGATGCCATTAAATACTGGACATCTCAGTCTCCTCCGATGCCCAATCAGAGAGGCTGCGAATCTGCCCAGACAATCTGTCTTGCCGAAATGATTTTTCTTGTTTATACATAAGCTTCTAGTACCCTCCTACCCCCTCCACTCATTACTGTTTATAGAAACGAAGGCATTGCAGTTGGTGTCACTGATTGCCCACGTTGTTGCTTCAATGAAGCCAGCTGGGATGCGATTGCACGGTCTTTAAATAAAACTTAGCGGCACAAAATGAATCTCCTCTTTGAGGGGAGAGGGGTTGGTGCTAGCTGCACCGCTTTCTAAAGCACTAATTATTTGCTTAACTTGGAAGAGCTCGAGAAGTGACTGTCCATGTTAGCTTGGCAGCTGACCTTGACCCCAGGACTCCGTGTGTGGAGAGCTCAGTCACAGACAGAAAACTATTATCAAAGTCATAGTGGCTCTCTCCTTACCTAAGACTCTGCACCCGACACGTAAGGTCATCAGGTGTGTCAATTGTTCTAGCTACACAAAGGCAGAGATCAGAAGATGAATCACCATCAGGAATGTGGGCAAAGTCTAGGCTTAGCCGACAATAGTCCAATATTCGCAAGCAGTGTGGGGATCAAAGAGGTGATGAGAGGCAGCACAAGAGGTTGGTAAGGCCTTTTCTGAATCTGATACAATACGGAAGCTGAGTAGCAGGAACACTTCTAGCGACTGTTACTTATGAATCTCATGGTGAGATTGGCGGGGCAGCGGGCCTTTCATAGATAGGTGATACAAACTAGAGCATTAGGCCTTTCCCAGGGAGGGATTTTTCTATCTATCTACCTTCCTTTGTTTCAGCTTGAAAAAAATAATTTTGAGACAGGATCTTACTCTGTAGCCCAGGATGGCCTGGGATTCACTATTTAGCTTAGGCTAGCATTTGGTCCATGGCAAACTTCCTTCCTCAGCCTCCCAGATACTGCGATTACAGACATGAACAAACATATCTATTCCATAAATTTTAAACTTTTTTATGTAGGAGAAATATATTACTACTCAACCTCTACTGTAAGGCTGGTAGCCCTGAGAACTCCTTGATTAATGTAGCATGTTATGGATACATTCCTACTCCCAAAGAGAAGAGGGGCAGACATGTCCACATGCAAAAATTTTAAACTTTTAAGAGAAACTTTACCTCTATAAATCATTTCTCTCTCTCTTGCTCTCCCTCCCTCCGTCCCTCCCTCCCTCCCTCCCTCCCTCCCTCCCTCTCTCTCTCTCTCTCTCTCTCTCTCTCTCTCTCTCTCTCTCTCTCTCTCTCTCTCTCTCTCTCTCTCTCTCTCTCTGTGTGTGTGTGTGTGTGTTGGGGGGAGTAATACATACATAATTAGCAATATCAGTATTGCTAATGACACTTACCTTTGGAGAGTGATGGGACAGATGGAAGAACTGCTTTGTACCTTATAATGTGTTTCCTTTAAAGTTAAAACCTGGTAGTATAATTTTCATATTATATAGATTTTGTTCATCGCAGAAAACATTGACCATGGAAAGACTCCATAGGTTAAAACCTCCTAATATCAAGATCCTGACAGAACCTCTTCCAGTCTCTACATGAGTCTTCACAGATGTTAGTGCGGAAGGGTTGTTGCATTCAGCTTTTTCTTATAAAGTTAAACAATTACTCTAAATGTGGTAATTAAAAAGCACATTAAATTTTTTGAAATTATTTTCCAAGAAGTTTTTAGAGAAAGCTGTTCATAATGGTCTTTGAAAGTCATAGCAAAGGAGCCTTCCTTATCTCTTTTTGAGGTTTTCAGTTTTGTATTTCAAGGCTTTTCCTAAAGATATGAATAGGAATTTGTTTGCATATTAATCAGAGTTGAGAAATTGTGTATCACTTGCATTTTAAAAAAGTAAGTATATATTTAAAATATATGTATATGTTGATGTGTGGTTTTTATAAGGTGGTCTAAATGTAACTTTAGAACAATTGTTATTGAGTATTTATCCAATATTCACTTTCTATGCCTTTAGATTTTGCCTTGGGAATTATTTTTGCATAAAAATCTTTGTGTGCTATGGGCTGAGGTAAGAATTTGCGTAATAACTTTTATTTCTCTCCTGTGTTTAATCTTGAGTTCAAAACAACTAAAGAGGTAGATAACACTGTTCAATAGATGCTATTATATGTATTTGTCTCATCTTGGATTACCTCCCAGGAGGCTGCAGAATCATTAAGCACAAACCTACGAGATTTTTTCCTAAGGAAAATCTTAGTATGTCATACAACTCACCAGAGCACAGAGTAGATCCAGCTAATTTCTCTTGAGTTTCAGTAGTGATAAGAGAGATCTTTGACTCAGTATGTACCTACAACGGCATGTGTAGGAGCCCAGCCGGCTGCCCAGAAAGTGTGCATCCCATGGGCAGGACGACCCACACAAAGGTGATGCATAACCGGGTGACTCACATTGCTGCATGGCTCCCTCCCTTCCCTGATCATTGAGAAGGTTTCCTGCCTTGCCAAAGAATGAACTGGCTAGAAGAACACAGTGTCGCATTATAGCACCTTGGAAAAGGCAGGAACCCTTTTTGTTTCTTAGACTGAGATGGAAGTGGAGACTATGGGAGGATGAATGTTAGCTTCCACAGTGTGCAACTTTCCAGAACATGAGTAGTTTCAGGGATGGGAGGGAGGAGTTGGCACATCTTCCATGGCCTGCACTCCTGCCAGTCACGTGGCATTTTCCTTTCAGCCTTCCACTAGTTGTTTCTTCTCTGTGATGTAATATGTGTATCTTTAAAATAGTGTGTCATAAAAATCAGGCGAAAAAATATAGCCTTTGTATTTCCTGATAGGATGTGAGTTTAATCTCATTTTAAAATATTTGTTGACCTGAATTTCTTGTCCTTTATACTATATGCATGGAAGTATATTTTTATTTTGTTATTTGAGTTTTAAAAATGCAGCAACCCTCTGCTGTGGAAGTGCTCTGAGGCACACACGCAATAAATCCTTTATTATTCCCTAGATAATTTTATCATGTCATTTTGGGTGAGATGTTCCTGTAGCCAACTTTTTTCTTGTTGCTGACAGAGAAGAACTCTCAGTTTTGCTCGTGATGGAGGAGGATCTGAGATAACTCCTTGTTGGGCTGACTTTCTAGTCTAGTACACAAAAGTGAGGGGAAAGTCATTGTTACCTGTTCTTGATTTTAATTTCTAGTCATTCCATAGAGGTACATTTTTCTTATAATGTTCTAAAGGCCTGAGTGTCATAAATGAAAATAAGAACTTCTTCTTTAAAACCTTTAAACTTGACAGGTTAATTCTAATGACCAAAAAAAAAAAAAAAAAACCAACAACAACCTAAACAAATATAAAAACGTTCTATGAACCCACCTCAAATAACTCCTAACGTGTTCAATACCCTTCTGTTCCATTATATAATAGTATTACATTATAGACTAGTCTGTACTTTTTCAATGTTTTCATAGATTTTTTTTCATATTAGATATTCTTTAATACAGTTTCCTGTCCCCCAACTTTTCCCAGGTCCCTCCCTGGGCTCTGAAGGGAAGGATGTGTTGGAGGTACCTCATTTAGGACCGAGTGTTCCAAGGTTTTTATCTTTGCATATTGTCTACCTGCATTCCCCTGTATTTGTTCCCATCTACTGCAGGAAAAAGCTTTTCTGATGGTGATAGAGCAAGGCACTGATACGTGAATATAGCAGCATGTCATCAGGGGTCTTTTTGTTGTTATGTTCCTTTAGCGGAAGAGTAGTATTTGGCTTTCCCCTAGGTCCATGGGCTATCTAGTCTCATGTTCTTGGTCCCTGAACAGTGTTGGGGATGGGTTCCATCTCATGGAACGGGCCTTAAATCCAGTTCGATAGTGGTTCATTCCTCCCATGAGCTTTGTGCTACTATTGTACTGTTGCATCCTGCAGGGAGGTCTTCACTGTAGAGCAAAAAGTTTGTAGCTGGTTTGGGGCGTTCCTTCCTCCTTTGGTAGCATGCAGAGTCTGCCCCAGCACTATGAACACTATTCAATAGGACTGAAGGCTCTATTTAGACACTAGCTTGACTTCTCCATGTTAAGTGAGCTGTGTAGGTGTTATCTTCTCAAAGTTTTTTAAATATAATGTTATATCACCAGTGTTCTTCATATTAAAATACTTCTTTAAAATGAGTTGAACAGTTGCGCAGTGTTCATTTAGGTAGCATAGTAAATTTAACGAATCTCTTTCTCTGTGTGCATATTCTGTCTTATCCATCTGCTCATCTATTTATCTGCTTATCATCTATCCATTGACCCACCTACTGCCTCCCGTACTGCGGCAGCTTCCCACACCTTCATTTTGATATGTAGTGTTCCATATGGTTTCTATCACCTATAAAGAGCACATATGCTCCAGATATATCTATCTATATCTATCTATATCTATCTATCTATCTATCTATCTATCTATCTATCTATCTACACATTCATATATGTGTGTGTGTGTCATAAAAATCTGACAATTAAAAATATTGTATTTTTAGGAAAAAAATCACTAAAAGTACAACTTTGGGTGTTGACACATCATTTATTGGAAATAGGATACCCTTAGTACCCAATAACTAGGGATGAACAGCTTTTTAGGTGCAGTCTTAGAGGAGGGGGAAAGGTAATTATCAAAAAGGCAAATCTTCCTTTGACTTGAACCCACTCTTGGGTTACCTTCACTTTTCCTGCTAGGCCCTAGGAATTGGACTGCATGTTTCCCGATTCCCTGACCTTTAGCTTCTATTCCTTGCCGTGGAACACCTTTGATTGTGTTTATATTATTTTTCTTATTTCTCCTGATGTTAAAGGGAACATAGAGCACATTTGAAATTTTTGTTGTTAGAACATATAAGAAAATAAGATAGTTTTTTAAAAAAATTGCCCGAGGTTGCTGTTCTCTTCTTGTTCCCCAAGCCCCTTAGACACTGTTGTTATGAATGGAGAGAGGCTAAATAAAAAAGAAGTCCATATAGAGTGCAAAAGTATAGAAGCAAGCAGAAGAGAAGCCTAAGGAGTGATGGGTAAAAGATAATTCAAGTTTCTGCTGTAATTTTGTTGTTGTTGTTGTTGTTTTTAGAGACCGGGTTTCTCTGTATAACAGTCCTACTTGTCCCAGAACTGTTCTTGTAGACCAGGCTGGCCTTGAACTTGCAGAGGTCCACCTGCCTCTGCCTCCCTAGTGCTGGGATTAAAGGTGTGTGCCACCACCGCCCGGCTCAGGTGTAACTTTTGAGGAGGACTAGTTCCTCTACAAACTGGGATGCTGTGAGTTATTGATGCCCGCCTATGTTTAAACACAACAGAGCACAGTTTTAAGGAGCAATTGGAGGAATCAAAGCAGAAGACCTATGGATCTATACTCAAGAAGGGGTTAAGAAAAAGAAAACTATTTTGTGAGGGATGTTAATGGCAGGAAATGAGGGAGTGAGAACTCCCTTGTGGATGTATTTTACCCATTAAGAAATGGAGGGAAAATGGAAGAAACTCCCAAGATCATGGGGAAGGATTCAAGGCTAAGAGTAAAAATGAGATACCTCTCATTGAAACTTAAGAGTTGAATTGACCCAGTAAGGTGTGTAGCTGGTGGCCTCAAGGCCACCAAGTGGTTTTCCAAACATACTCTTGGAAGACAGTGGGAGACTTATTTTGTGAGCTTCAAGGAAAGGCTTTGGCCAGCTGTCACAGGCGATGCAGCTCTGGGGGACTTACTTGTCATTTTGGAGCCCCAGTGAGAAGCAGGGCCTAATGATATTACTTCCTGTCAGCCCAGGATTCCTCATGCTTTGTCTACAAGGCTTACGTCTGTACTCTTCTGGCCATGTGGTCAGTATGGAACTTTTCATGCTGCTGTTATTCTTATTGTCTACCCTTCCCAGTGTCATAAGATACCCGATGAGTGCTATAAATATCTGATTTATTCTGAATTATTCCTTCTCTTGGCTATAGTAAAGAACTATAAAAGTATTAAATCTTTGAATATGTTTATAATTTTGATTGGTATGTCAAACTTTGCCATATCAAGATGGGTCCTTGCTCTTATAAAAATTCACAACTGCTTGTATTTAGTTGATTTAATTTGTCACAATTCCTGTGTATCTCTGTTACACTATCACCGTAATAGTCTCAAAAATAAAGAAAAATCCCAAATTTGAATTTGTTGGTAGAGACAGTGATAAAATGGCATTAAAAGCAGGTGCAGCTCGTGCTTATAACCCTGGCACTCAGAGGCTACAGCAGAAGAATTGCTATGAATTTGAAAACATCCTGGGCTACATAATAAATTCCAGGTTCTTTTGGGATACAGATTTTGGTCCAGTTTCAACAACAACAACAACAACAAAACAGTAAAATAAAATAAAATGACATTGGGAATAATTCACCTATAAAGATATTTTGAGTGACTTTACATGACTTTGAATAATGGGGTTTGGGGAATTAGCATCATAGTAGAAACATTAGTTGCCCTTGATGCCTGACTTATTCTTAATATTCCATGATACTCAGTATTGAACTCTTTCATATATGTACATACTGAAAGCTTTGCTTGTAAATGTGACGCCTCCTCCGACGCTGCCGCTCTGAATATGATTCCCGAGAAAGTCTTGTGTACAGCAAGCTCATGGAAGTGTACAGGCAAGTCTTTTCCTACCACAGAAAGCTTGCTGTCCCAGAGTGAGCTTTAATGATGTTCTGTCTCTGCATGGTGAATATTCATTGTCCCCCTCAGCAATTAGGCAAATTTCCACTCCTGAGAGAAATTATCCCTACTGCTGCTCCAAGGGCCATTGCTTTCCTTGTTGAAGGTGCCTGTGACTAGCATTATGTCATCTAAGGCATACTCACTCCCACGACGAGATTGGGAAAAGCAATCATACTAGGTACAGCACATTCCTAAGTCTTCGCATCATTCCATTTGAAATACCAGATGCTAGAAATATGATAGATAGATAGTACCTTCTATCTTCTTTTTCTCTGAATAGACTGGAGAGAAGCCTTGTCTGCTGAGGTCTTCCTAGAATGTTCTTCTCGCATGCCCTTTGGACAAGCAACACAGATCTTCCAAGAATAAGAAACAAGAACTTTTGAAGCAGAACAGTATTAGCGGAAATTAAAAAAAAATTTAAAAACTTGATTCACCTCAGAATACATTCAAGTATTGAACAAAATATCTGACATCTTGGAGGGATCAGCCGCAAGTTGGTAGAAGCAGGAGCTGTAAGAACAAAGAGTAAAAGAAAAATCACTCGTGTATGGTTAGGGAGCTTCAAAAAGGGAGACCCTCTCAAAACAAAACATTGGTCATCACCAGGTAGATGTTCTGATCTCTACCCCAGGGCATGACATTTAGAACCCACCAAAATGTGTTTCTCAAGTTGGAAGAAGCTTACCCTCATAGGTTATTACGTGGGGAAGCATTTGGAAAGACACAAAGTCATTTTAGTATACCACTTTATTCATTTGTACTTCACAGTCAACAATATTAAAGTCCACACCATGTGCTACATAGTGGGCCTGCATTAACCCCACTGTGAAAGGATTTAATCTTTTCATAAGTTAGAAAGTGTCTTTAGTATAGCTGATCCTTACTAAAAAAAAAAAAAGACACCCCCCCCCAAAAAAAACCTCAAAAAACAAACAAACCAAAACCAAAACAAACAAGTCAGTCTTAGCCAGTGTTGTCTTTATTCTAAAGAGAGACTGTTGAGTGCCCAGCAGGCCCAACTTTGCCCCTGAAACTTTTGCTTTTTGGTTATCTTCTTTGACAGTTACTTTGGTTCTTGTGATGATTGTTTGCACATGCTCAGTTCATTGAGCTGATTGACTAACTTGTTTTTCTCACTAGACAGAATCTTCTAGTAGTTAACATGAAGCTAAGTAGCCTTAGTGAAATAGTCATTATGATTTTGTTTTCCAATCTACAATACTTGTGGGTTTCATGACCTCAAGAAGAAATGGTGTGCGTGATACTGGAAACAGTGGAGGAGATATGTGACAATTTTTTTAGACTTAAAATGTGATCAATGACTAATATAATAAAACTTGACAAAAAGAATGAATATGTTGATAGCTTTAGATCATCTTTATTCCTTATTTTCATGAAGAGCTCAAACATTACTGAAAGAATTAAAATCATTAGAACCAGTATCTGACTTCTGTTTTCATGCCCCTTACATAGTACTCCTATGATCTTTATACCCGTCCACTCTATGTATTTATGTATGTAATATATCCCAGAGATAGAGCTTCAGCTTTTTTTTCTAGAATGAATGTGAATAGGTGGATTTAGTATACCGCCTTTCCCACAAGAGCAACTCTGAAGGGTATGCATCTAATTCCTTTTCACTTTTACTGTGTATTTTACCTTCCTTCCCCTCTTCCTAGAATTGCAACTGAATGCACATTGTTATCCCACCTTTTAAATTGGCAAGCGAAGATTTTTGGTTGGCATGGGGCTAGAGTGAGCACTTGAGACTGAAGCAAAAGCCTCTGGGTTGGAAAGGGAAAAAATAAGGAAAAGTGCCTCTGAGAATGACCAATGAGCTCTGAGAATGACCAGTGATCTGAGTTTAAGCCACCTGGGTCTCCTCAGTGAATTCCTTCTAATTGAAAATAGCCAGCTAGCTCAAACCAGGTTGGCATTCTAAGGCGTTCGTCGGAAGTAAGCTAGCTTTTGTCCTGATTGTTCTACCTACCTCCTGAGACTCCTCTATGAGGGCAATCCCCAGCAGTTCCAATGCAATCTCCTGCTGGTGCATACATAGCACAAGTGTTAGCCAACAGAGACAACGTTTGGGTTGTAACCTTGTAATGAGGAAGGACCAGATAGTATGTTACATTGAGAGTGTGAGTGATCCAAAATTCAGTGAATCATAGTGTTTGAGTGCTAGCAGCAGCTGTGGGAATGGGCAGCCTCTTTTAATGGGGGGCGTTGGTGAGGAGACCGAGGTCTGGCAAGTTTGAATGGATGTGCAAAGCCCCACATTTATGTACGGAGCCAGATCTTTGAATGCAGGCTTACAACCCTTCTTGTAATCATGTCTGGAGACTAAGAGCTGAGTTGAAACCTTATTCTTCCATTTTCTCAATGTAGGGAAGCAGTGCATTTCTTAGTTGTGTGAAAGTCATGGTCCTCATTTATAAAGGGATCATGTTTATTCCTCCTTTCATTAGATTACTGTTGGGAGACTTCCCCTTGATAGAGTGACCAGCTGGCCACAGGTGACTTCTTTGGTACAAAGTGGGTTTTTGTGGAATCTGGTTGCTTACAAATAAGAACAGTCCACCTTACTATTTTATTGTGAAGCTGCTTGAAGAGAATGCTATTCCATCAAATAATACACCATTTTCATTCTAAATTCATAAAGTGGGATAACATAACAAAAGTTAAGGAGTTTTGTCGATTCAAATTCACTTTAAATTCTTGCACTAACAACTAGAAAATACAGTGTATGTGGAAATGATCTCTACTATCCAGACCAACTTATGTTATTGAGAGTTTGTATTCCTTTTAGGTGAGATAACCCATTAATGAATAGCAACAACTAACAACAACAACAAAAAAAAGCAAAACATAAGACACAATAGGAACTGGTGAAAACTCATGTCTACCAGCAATTTAACATGTACATACATCATGTGTTTCCTCCTGTGTATTAGAATTTGTTCCTAGGAGGGGATAGATCAATACATGCTTTAAGGAGGTCATAATATGGCAATGTACAAAACCAAACCAAACCAAACCAAACATCCTACAAAAACAAAAATCTTACTCCAGAGGCAAATAACAATAGATGTTTCTTGGAATGTAATGGTGGTGGAGATAGTACATGCATGTATGTGCGTGTGTGCCTGTGTGTGTGTGTGTGTGTGTGTGTGTGTGTATGTGTGTGTGTGTGCATGTGTGTTGGCAGCCAGAGAGGGAATTATTGAAAACAGATAGTACCTGAGTTACATTAAAAAATTATAATCACCCACTTGGCATAACGATAAGAAAACAAGCCTTTTATTTAAAGAGGGGCCAGAGTCAAGAAGTGTGTGCTGCAGGCTCATAATGTTCTTGTTCTCCCATTCATGTCTATCCATTTATCGATGGCCTACTTCTTTCCCCATGTACTATTATTCTAATTGTAGGGGTTCGGTATTGAGCAAAGTGATGTCTATTTTGAGAACCTACTTTCTAGTGCAGAAGTAAAGCAATAAATAAATAAACAACCATGCATGTAAGATAGCGTTGGTTGGTACTAAGTTCTATAAAGAGAAATAAGTGCATTAAGGGAATAGTCAGTGAAATGAAGAACTTTCCAGATAGATGGCCTTTTCTGAGGGAAAGAGCAAAGGCAGGAGAGGCGCAAGCCGTCAGATGTGTTGAGAAAACCTGCTCCCATTGTAAGAAACAGCAAGAGGAGGGGAAAGCTGAGCATATTCCCCGGGGAGCACAAATCAGTGCGGATGAGCAAAGCAAAGAAGCGGGATAGGAGGAAAGATCAGTTGTGATCGCATGGGCTGTGGCAAGCACTTTTGAGTTTATTTTGAGGACTGTGAGGTACCAGCGAAGGTGTTGAATAAGGCCACAATAAGCCATTCCTGTCTTAAATGGGCCTCTGTCACCGCAGTATGAACATGGACAGTGGTAGAGAGATGGTTCTGTTCATTATTACAGACTCCACGGTGAAGTCCCTAGAACAAACTGAACTGTACAAGACGGTGATGTGTGATCTGAGTCAGGATGTGTTTCGAACAGAACTGACAGAATTCGATAACTGATTAGCAGTGCGACGTGAGAAGTAGAGAAGGATCCAAGTTGACCCAAGTAGTTAGGCTTGAGCATTAGCTGAGGAATGGCATCTTTTATTGTGGTGAAAATAGGTTAACGCCATGCAGTAAGAACCAGGATAGTTATGAATGTGTTGAACTTGATTCAGACTAGAGGCATTGGAAAACGCTTCAGTTCTGAAATTTAGAAGCTAGGACAGGGGAAAAGAGTATGTAGTTCATCATTATGTAGGTAGTATTTTGGATTAGAGAGCTACATTGAGTCCACTTGGGATTAGAGTTGAAAGATACGACACTGGGGCATGAACATTGGTACCCCTATATTCAACCACCAGCAATGAACTATTTCCAAAAGACACAGCGGGTAGCTCGAGGGTGGAGAAAATTTGGGCAACACGTAAAAGAAGTGTTGGGAAGAAATGACTGGCTCCCAAGACCCCGAGACAGCAGGAATATGCAGACCCAGGCTGCTTTATCAACTGGGACTCGTGGAGGCCACTGGTAACCTGGGTAAGTAGTTTGAGTGGCTCCCTGGGTGTGAAGGCGCATAGGAAACTATACAGCGAGACAGTAAGACAACGAACAGGAAAACCTCCCAGGAGTTTTGCAGTAAAATTCATGGAGAATTTCATGGAGGAGATGTGACACCAGGGAGTTTCATTTTGTAAAAAAAAAAAATAGTTTAACACGTTAAATTGTTGACGATGAATGATTAGACAAAGGAAAGCGGGTGTTGTAGGAGGATGTGGCATATGTAAGTGGCCTCCATGACTGCCAAGTGCCAGATTGGGACAGCCACAACAGAGTTGATTTGGGCTTCTTAAGGAAGCAAATTGCCTTATTCCCATCCCTCCCCCCCTCCCCCCGGCCACTTACACGTCAGAATGGCTGTTTATTTATTGGGGAATCTCCCACAGAGGGAGTAGACATGAGAACCTGTTTGACACAGCATGACGTGTTGTGGGTAGTATAAGCATTCACTAGTGTGGGGTGACAAAAAAAGTTTGACTTCTCGTGAATACTAATTCTTGTTGCTTTGGCTTTTCTTGATTTTGTATTTCCCCTCTTAAGAATTATATTCGGAGGGCGGTAGATAAGATGCTAGGCGAGTCTGTTGACCTGAGTTTGATCTCTAGAACGTCAGGATAGAAGAGGAGAACATACTCCTGAGGATTGTCTTCTGGCATCCACACTCATGCGGTGGCACACATATGTGTAAGCACCACACACACACACATGTACACACACACACTAAAAATGAATAAACAAAATGCAGACTGACTGATATTTGGCTAGACCTCTTGGTACAGGCATATAATTCTAACTACTAGAGAGGCTGAGGCAGAAAAATGGTAAATTAAAGGCTTGCTTGAGCTACAGAATATGTTCCAGTTTAGCCTGTATAACTTTGTGAGACCCTGCCTCAAAGTAAAAACACAAGAAGCAAATAAATAAATAGATAGACAGAAAAACACACACATACATGCATACATACATACATACACACACATAAATATATAAATTAAAAAGTGAGTGAAGGCTTCAGGGCACACGATGATGGTAGGCCCTTGTGCAGCATATACCAGGCTCTGGGACACTTTGCATCACTGCAGAACAAAGCACAACAAATCCCATACTGCTGTGGTCTGTGTGCAGTTTGATTCTGTCCCTTAGGGTTCCCAAGCTGGACAAAGTTTGAGAGTCCATGTATCTCTTTGGAGGCATTATTTATGGAAGTGTCTGCCTAGCTCTCACTGTTTGTAATTAGGAAATATTTGATCAGGAATTGAATCAAGTGGTTCCCATTTAAAACATGAGTATCATGTGCCTTCCTGTCTTGTAGAGATATACAGAAATAGCCATGAGACTGTCACATCCAGCTTGAACACATCCCAGTAACTGGGATAAGGAGACCATTAAGATTTATAGTATAAATAAATAAGTTTAATAGGTTGGGTAGTGGTGGTGCATGCCTTTAATCCTTGCACTCAGGAGGCAGATGGATCTCTCTGAGTTTGAGTCCAGCCTGATTCACAGAGTGAGATCCAAAACAGGCTGGAATACCCAGTGACTCCCTGTTTTGAGAAAGAAAAGCAAATATTTTTATTATTAGACTAATAACTGAGTCTTAGACCCATCTAGATCAGCAGTTCTCAACTGTGGGTCTTGACCCCTTTGGGAAAACCTCTAGGAATATTGGCATTATGATTCATAAGCAGTAACAAAACTACAGTTATGAGGTAGCAACGAAAATAATTTTATAGTTTGGAAGTGTCACCACAACACAAGAAACTGTGTTAAAGGGTTGCAGCGTTAGGAAGGTTGAGAACCACTGATCTAAATATTCAGAAAATTGTTAATTTTGGGAAAATAACACTTTGTAGGAAGACTGGATCTGGAAACCAAAGACGCTGATTCTGTAGTTTACAGAGTGAGTTTTGACAAATTCTGGGTTTTCATATGAAGTAATTAAGTATGCAAATACATCCCTTGCTTTCATCTTACTGTTGTCATAAATTCAAATAAGCAAAGGAAGATGAAAACAGCTCATGTATTTGTGTGTGTATTTGTATATATAAATGTATTAGTAATGTGGATTGAAAGTGATTACACATGTATAAATGGATATTTTATATATTCACATGTGTTTGTGCAAACACATATACAAAAATATATTTGTTGGTATGTAGCTTTCTTTGCTCAGTGTTATTCTTACTGGATCTCTTCAGGGGTTAGGATAATTTTTGGATTATGGCTAATAAAACTATAGAATTACATAGTAGCCTTATCCCCCATGCTTTCCTCAAACATGTAAGCAAGCACTAGCAATCTATTGGTTCCCTTCCTTGCATGACAGCTAGGTTTCAATCTCCATCTTATGGGGAAACAATGAAGAAATAACACAGGTTGTGCCATGATGCTCCATACATATCACAAAACATGTGCAGGAGCGAAGTGGGAGGGGATGTTAGTTCTAAGGTACCATCGCTTCTAACAATGGGAGTATCAGCAGGGATTGAAATCATGATTCATAGAGAGCAGATGATCTGTGAGACCATATGTCTTAGAGAAAAAGGCTTCAGGTAGAATATGATATTCCAATGGTTTCAAGGAAGTAGAAATAGGTTTTACTGATTGAGGTAAGTCTGACCACAACAAGCAATAGAGTCACTGAAATTATAGAAAACACACAGTGACTGTTTTGTGTGCTGCAGAGAAACAGACTCATGACTTATGAAGTCAGTTCTAGTTTTACACTCTGTGCCAAGTCTAAGATAGAGACAGTTTTCTTTCTGTGCTCTTGAGAGGTGGGTGGGGGCTACAGAGGACTTTGAGTTTAATTCAGATGTGTAGGAATGTAGAGTTTGACATTTCAGCTCAGAAGTTTTAAGGTAAGTTTCTGGGCTCAGTTCTGTCATTCTGTTCTGATTGATGGGATCAAAATACGGCTGTTGGTACATAGTTTGGTTTCTTTTAAATCACACACACACACACACACACACACACACACACACACACACAAAATGCCCCCATCTGAGGTGTTTTTACATTGCTCTCATGGGGCAAAACTCACCATAAAATTGTTAAACCTTTGATGGGTCGTGGCCGCACACCCCTTTAATCCCAGCCCTTGGAAGGCAGAGGCAGGTGGATCTCGGTGAGTTTTAAATGGTTTACAAAGTGGATTCTAGGACAGTCAGGACTACATAAAAAAAAAAAAACGTGTCTCAAAAAATTGTAAAACCTTGAACAAATATTTTCAGATAAATAAATACAACGAGTGTAAAAGCTATAATGTAATATATAGGTCACTTAGGTAACAACCTTCCTTTGCCATGAGTGCCAGCATCATGTGGTTGTGATGTAGTTAATGCCTGGTGCATTGGTATTTCTGAAAGGCACTCCAGAAATAAATGTTTTTATTGATGAGCAAGCTGGATTCTAAGCAGGAATCTGTGAAAGATATGTTGTTTCACAATTAAACTAACACTTACCCTCTGCCACCATCTTCTGAGGCATCCTGTAACTCTGTGTGTTGATTAGTCTTGTACATTGATTGTTCCCACAATTGCTGGCTGAGACAGGTTTTCAAGGAAGCGATTTTGTCTTGGAGATCACTTTTCTTTCATCATGAATATGAGATGAAGCTGTCCTTGGAACTGTTCCAGAAGAGATTGTTTAAGTGAACTTCACACAGCTCATTATATCTAAAGGAAAACACAAACACCTCCAACAAGTAGCTCGAAACTAGAGAAATCCACATACCTACACATCATTATCTATATCACTATATCTGTACTCTCCCAGTAATACTAGTTACCGTTTAAATCAATACACTTAATATCAGTGTAGTTCATTTTTGCAATTGTTTATCATCCTGTGATTTTTTTCCAACGGGACAAAGCTATTTCATACAGTTATACTTTATAAGGGTTTAGCTGGATGCTGCCTGAAACCATTTTTTTTTAAATCTGGTACTTTGGGAGAGACTGAAGAAATGAACTGTTTCAGTGAACTCTGTTCAAACAATGTCCAACAACCATTTATTCCTATCTTCTGAGATTCTCAGTAAATTCAAATGAACACCAACTCCTACCTTTGTGCATAGAATTTTTCTTTCTCCATGGGATTAAAGGAGATGAAGAGGAAATAATTTAAAAAAATTCATTAGAAAGTGAGAGTCTGAGTTTCCGTTTATGTGTTAACTGATGATAACGCTCTCTTGACTTTCAACATGATTAAGAAAGTGTGGGAAATAAATATTCCCTTCCTTCTCAAATATTTCATCAGCTGCTCAGAAATTAACTCTCACGAGAACATAAGATCCAAATCAAAGCAGTTTCAAGAGATTTTCTTGCAGTGTCGCCAGAAGAAGGTCCACAGAGATGTAAAGAAACGTCATGCCTGGGCATTTGGCTCTGCTGTGGGGGCTCTTCTGTGATGGTGGGTGACAGCTGCGCTTTAGAGATGACATTTAGGGTGGTCTGTCTCCTAGAACTTCCTTTTGTATCTGAGCTCCATATACCACTGGATACCATGATGCCCGAGGAAAATACAAACCAGATTGATCCTATGTAGCCAGAATTTTCCATTCCAATAAATGGGTGCTTTACCAAAATAGAGTTTCTTAGCCAATGTGCTTTTACCTATTCTCCATCCCTGCGAAACTTTGCTATTTGACTTAAAGTACTTAAGCAATAATTGTAATTTTCTATGTCTGCATTGCTTCTAGACTGTACTGTTTTTTTAGAGTTCATAAGACATGTGTATGAAACACATAGTATTTCTGTGAGACAGACATGACTATTGCCATATTTCAAATGACAAAAGCTGTAAGTCTGGGGTGCATTTTTGGAGATAAATTCCCACAGTTCAAGGTAAAGGCAAGAGGATCTTTCTGGTAAAAGCATTGACTGCTTAATCCAATACACCATTTCCCACAATACATCTGCCTTCCAAAACCAAAGTTTCACATTATTACAACATGAAAACTTTAGATCATATATACAGTAAAGCAATAGATACTTTGGGCATGTATCTCATAGGAAGCCCTTTTGAAACAAAGTCCTGGTCAGGGATGATTCCCAGCCTACTTGGTGCATTGCAGAACAACATTGCAGATAAAAAAAGTCACCTCCAAAGAGGTTTTATTGAGAGGGACAGGAAATATGCTCCCTAAC
This sequence comes from Arvicola amphibius, assembly GCF_903992535.2. Classification (NCBI taxonomy): domain Eukaryota; kingdom Metazoa; phylum Chordata; class Mammalia; order Rodentia; family Cricetidae; genus Arvicola; species Arvicola amphibius. The sequence goes on from NC_052056.1 coordinate 65,357,870, forward strand.
ACCTTATATTAAGCAGCCTGGGGTGTGTGTTAGATGGCAGTGGTGGCAAATCTTTACGTAGGAATAAGAAAAAGAAGCTAAAATAAAGTGAAATCAGAGGAAACTTCAGGAACAAATTGTTATGTTGATTATTTGTAGTGCGGTATACTCTGTTTGAAATATTGTTGTTTAATATATATCTAAATAGCATGTGCATAGACTTGTACAAATGGCAAACGTAGTATGAAATCACGAAGTGGACACTCCCATGTAATCATGGCATAGATGGAAAACCGAATGCCACAGCAGCCCAGTAGCTCCTCGGTGCCTCCTTCCGGTCACTGCCTTCCCGGAGGGCAGTGATTATCTAGCCCTGACAGTACAGATGAGTCTGCCTGTCCTAACACTTTAAGCGAGTGAAAGGGTAGAGCAGGCCTTCTGCTCCATCATATCTATGGTCCATTTACTGTTACTTTCGCAAGTTCTCCCCACCTCAGTGCACGCGGTTTGTCATTTGCTCATGTTCATGGTAATGTTCATAACAATGTTGGGTCACTGATGGCCATTTGGGTCCTTTTCAGTTCTGGGCTATTATGAATGGTACCCTGTCAACAGTCTTAGAGTTATCTCTTGGTGAGTCTATGTCTGCATTTGTGGAAATACACATGAATACATTTGCTGAGTCATGGAGTGGGCCTAGGTTTACCAGAATTTTAGAGGAGGGAAAAACAAAGATGGAAGATTTCCCTGAGAGAAAAGAAAATCATTTGTCAAGACCCTTCATGGGTATTGGGAAGATAGAGGAGTAATAAAGTATCAGGAATGTGCTCTATGAGAGTCATAATAGAAGGTGGGCTTCTATAGGAATATGGAGAAATTTTATGTATTTTATAAAAAGGTTATTCTGTCGGTCAGACAGCCCATCAGTTGCACAGAAACTTCACTGCCTATTTTAGATGGGGGCTGATTTTCCTTGCATTTTAAGTATTGGCGTGTATACATTTTGCTGGTTTTCATAGAGACGACCACAAAGTCACCCAGAACCTAGGATGTACCTTTCCAATGTGGCTTCCTTACCATGTTGCCATCCACTTATGTCTTTCCTATCTCTCTTTATAAAGCCTCTTTAAAGATGGCTCCAGAGACAAGTTTCAATGCAAACCTATAATGACGTGGCTAGGGATGTCAGGGGTATTGCTGTTATTTCAGCAGGGAAACACATGCCCCCGTGTTCCTCACAGCCTCCTTCTTCAGTCTCATTGCCTGAAAAAAAAAGGCATGAAAATTCAGGACGGTATCTGTAAGCTTGGTTTACTGATTGAGACCCATTTTTGAGACTAAGTGCATTGCTGGGAATTTTTAGCACAGAACAGAATAACTGTATATTGGAAAGACAACTAGGTGATATGAGTCTTCTGTAGCAAAAAGGACCTCAAATGAAGGGCTGTCTGGAGGATGGGGCTTTACACATTAGGATGTTGACCTCCCATAGAAAACTAGCAAAAATGAAAAATTAATACACTATTTTATTAATTGGTGATGATTAGTACTTACCAAAGCATGCTAAAAATGACTATTACTATTTTATCATCATTGTGACAATTACCAGTAGTGATTTGGTGAGGGAAAGCAGGTTAGCTGTTGTGTCTTAAAATGCATTTGTGCCAGCAAATCAGCTGTTATGTAAAGTGACCTTTTACCAGCTTCTCCAGAACAGAAATGAAACCGAAGAACAGGCAATGTCGTGAGCTGCTGCAATTACAGACAGAGCCGTGCAAAGAGGGTTCTAAGTCGCATAAATTAAAACATCCCATCAGAAGGCTAACAGATCCAAAATAGCCCAATTTGGTCTTTCATGTGACTTCATTGCTACCTTCTAACCTGGATTTGTTGATTTCAGAAAAATCAGTGTGCCACTAAATCAGTGGGCTTTGGTTCAGAGGCAAAAATGCATCGATTCTGATATTTCAAAACTTGGTATGCACTGACCTCAAAAAGCAAATGGTCATATGAGGTTCTTCTGAATAAGGCAGGCTTAGAAATGAGGTCAGTCTACAAATTTAGTTCCTTGACTATTTCCTACAAGCAACAAAATGAGATGGATAGTCAGTTAAACATCATAGAACATACTCTGTCCCCTGTGGTTATGCGCTCAGGCTGTGTTAGGGTATGTGGGGGCAGCGTTAGTTTGTCAGGGATAGATTTTTTTCTGTGTTAAGAGAAAGAACAGAATCACTGGCCGTGTTGTCTCTAATGTAATATTGATAGAGGTAGAAATAACAGACTTCAGTTTCATAACGAGCAAGGCAAACATTGCTCTGTCCAAGAAATTAGCTCAGAGAGAAAAGGTGATAGATGTGAGCACAGGGAGAAAGCCCGGTTCAGACCTGGGTTCAATAGGAAATCTTGATGGACTTATTTGCATAAATGATTAATAATGATGAGCATTACGTTCCCTAAGGAGGAAACATTCTCCAGACTGCTTCGGAATTTCATAAAGATGATGGCCACTGAACTGCTTTGCAGGAGAGCAGGAGAAATCTTAGCTATCTAGGCAAATTTTATTATTCTGAGAGATGCCACAGTTTCAGAATATAAATAGGCTCAGGACAGCGGCATGTGAGCTAGTTGCCGGGGCTTTACAGTTAAGAAACTGCTGGGAAGAGAGCAATACGGATTGTGTTTTTTATTTGACGACCTTCTCACAAAATGCACCTTATGTTTTGTTTTATAGATTAATAGATTCAAATCAAGATTCTGGGCTGTATGGCCAGTGGCCGGCATTCACTCAGTACAGCAGAATCCTTAATGAGAAACTAACACACACAACTGTTCTAGGTACTAACAACTGTGCAGAATAAACAAGTTAAAGTAGCTGTAGTCCTTTAGGAGCCTTTTTTAGGGAGTTGACAAAAAGTATAAGCACTCTAGATGGTGCTAGTAAAAGGGAAACCTAGCAGTAGACTTCAGTTAACTTCCCCCGAAGGAGCTGCATGCTTGCAATAAGATTCGTGTATGCTTTACTTTTCAAGTTTGTAATTGAATTAGAAAATCATGTAAGTAGCTTGTAATTGGCCTTAGAATTCTTGGTTATGAAAAGGCCCTAGGAATTACTCCAACAGTAGATCTAGACGGAGCAGAATAATTCAAGTGTGCATGTCTTCAGAGAGACCTGGCCAAATGTGAGTTTGGGATATGGGAAAACGGCTCAAACAAAAACCAAAGGTAAGGATGAGGATATGGGCACACACTAGTTGAGTTGATGTTTCGTGTCTTGAAAGGGTCAAACGGATGAAGGAACAGGGAGTTGTCCAGAAAACAAAGACCAGGTATGGGCAAAAATAAAGTTAGCAATAGCGTGAGATTTTGTGACAGCTGTAACGATGGCTGTCGAGGGCCGTAGCTATTGCTTGCTGTAATCCCTGCGGAGAGGTGACAACTGAAACTGTGTATATACACCTTGAAGGTGAGAGAAATGCATGAAGTGGACTAGTGTCTTGGCATGGGGGAGTTGCTGTGGTTAACACATGATCATGGAGTTTTCCAAACGGGTAAACGCAGCAGCTGCCCCTGGGTCCAACCCATTGGTTCTAGGTAAGTTCAGTGTCACTGGATGGTCAAGAATTTTGTTTCAATCTCCAGAGATCCAGGGAGTACAGATATTTTAGGTAAAGTCCAGAAACTTTGATTGTAAATTCAAACAAAACGCTTGAATAAACACCGCCTTTCCCCTGCCTCTCAGACAGTGTTGGCTCGCAGTGTTGGTCATCTCTGAGTCCGCAGCATTTATGTCAATGACACATCTAGTCCTCTTGCTCATTTCAGTCTGACATTTTCAAAGTGTAAGTCAGCTTGCATCTTTGTGGCTTTTGGTTGCTATATCCCTCTCTGGCGTCCCATTTACCCAGAGTAACACTGCAGCTCCTTACTAAGCCTCCCCAGCTTCTGAAGGCATTCTCCATCTGCCTCTGCAAGCCCACCTCAGAACATCCCCTTGCTGTTTCCTACCCACACTGGTCAGCTTTTATTTTCTACGTTACGTTGCACTTCTGCATTGAGGACTTGTGGTTTTGCCATTCCTTCCTCTGAAATCACTAGCTTTGCCACCCACATCAATTCCCTGTTTTCAGGAAAGAATCCTCAGTCTAGAGTGCATCATACACACCTTGACTTCCAGGACAGCCTCACTGCAAGGAATTCTTCAAGGGTGTCAGTAACTCTGTTTATTATAAGGCTGCATATTGAATACAGTTTAATTTAAAAAAATTGCTTCCGTGCTAAGAATCTGTCTTGCTCATTTGGTTATCCAATGCCTGGGGAGCAAATATTATATGCCTATGATCAGTGATCACTGATAAAACTTCCTTGTCCAGCACTCGTTAGACACTCATAAATATGGGTGAATGGATACATTCCTAAAGAAAAGGCTGTGGAAGATTTGTGTTTTACCTTTGCTCATTGCTGATACGTTCTTTGGATCTGGAACATCTAGAGCAGCGAATTTCATGTTTAGAAAGATCCTCATCTCTATTAATTAAAATCTATGCTGATGACTATCTTTATATAAATTTAAATCATTCCATTATGTATTATGCATAAGGCTATACTATAGATAAGAAATTTTCCTAAGAGAGAATAGTTACACTATAATTTTATATTATAATTATAGTAATTATAGTAAGAATTGTTACATTATAATTTTATATTATAGTATAGTATGATATAAAATTATATATCATAATATTGTATTACAAAAGAATATCTTATCTATAGCATTGTGAAGCTACAAATGAAGTTATCAGTACATTTATACAAAAGCAGATCAGCTCACATTAATTGACTTGAGGATGTATGTAATTCTAATCAAATAAAATTGCCTAATTTTATAGCTCATTCTGATATATTTCTCTATTAAATATTCCCATGCATTTCTTTAAATTATACTTAGAGTATTCATTCACATAAGCATATTTGTCAAAATTACAGTAATAATTTCTTCATTTTTGTTTGGTAACTGACAATAATTAGATCTCTTACTTGATCAAAGGTTTGTTGAAATTCTAAAATATTAAATTTAATTCTATAACTCCCAATTTTTTTAAGATACTAAGATAGCATTTTTGAAAACTACATTAAATTGTGAGCTAGTTGGGGACCTGAGGCCCGGGATTTCTCTTTCAGTATTTGTTGCTCACCCTTCACTGTGGGTGGCAGTTGTTAGAGCCATGGTCTACTGACAGCTGCAGTCTGTGAAGTAAGACGGTCTATAAAGGAAAGTGACTCCTTGCGACTTGGACATGGCTATTTGTAAGTGCTTAAAGCCAGGTGATTTCGCTGTTTTTCCAACTGAGCTGTCACAAATCACTGTTTACTTAATTCACGGTGACTTAATTTGGTGTTTTCTGAATGTAAAATGTCCAGGGTAAAAGGTCTGCTTTCAGCATTTTTGGCATCAGCTGATTGAAGTCATTGTCCTGGTGTCCTAGCGAACGCCTAGCTGTTGATCGTACAGATGGACACAGCATTTCTATCTTCAGTACGTGTGGGTAGATGTTTATGTGGATGCTCATGCAATTTTACATCTCCATGGACACTCCCATCTCTACCCTGAACTAACTTTAGAAATGGTGGATGAGAGGATCTGATGCACTCTACTCTTGCTGCCTAGACTCTAAAGGCAGAAAACAGGTCTCTGGACAAGTCTTGAGATGGATACATAAAATAAATGCAGACACAAAAGGATAGAAACTCTCTGCCTCCTGCTGTTTTCTCTGAACTGTGCTCTGTTCCAGATAAAGGCCAGTGTATGAGGCAGTTCTGGAGACACCATTCCCGTAACTTGAGGGATAGCACTTCAAGACATGCCATTTCACACAAGGGCAGTAGGAACAGTGCTTCCTGCAGCTTTGCAGTGTGAGCCTGCGGACAGAAAGGGTGCACACCATACCATGTGTCCACCTGCATGGCCACTGCATTCTCCTTCCTCCCAGAGAATTCGAAGTTATCCTGATTCACCTCTCATAACAATTCGTTCCCTTTGGCGATGGTTTCAACAAGGGTTCCCCTCACAAAGGGGATTGCACTGCATCCTGCAAATGGATTCTTGTACACGATGAATACTTTAACCATAACACAAGGTAGGCAGCAGGCTGGGTGGTGCTTTGAGGAGACAGAGGAGCCATAGTCAGCATCACATGTGCTTATCACATGACAGTGTGGTCTGAGGGTCGTGTGCCACTTCAGAATCTATTTATTTGGGGTTATTGTAGGGAATTCTAAATCATTGAAGCCAAATATTTCTCTCTTTCACTCTCTCTCTCTCTCTCTCTCTCTCTCTCTCTCTCTCTCTGTTTCTCTCTCTCTCTGTGTGTATGTCTTTCTTTCTCTCTTTGCCTCTGTTTCTCTTTCTTCCCTCCCTCCCCCCTCCTTCTCCTTCTCCTTCTCTTCCCCCATCCATATGGTGGAAAAGTACTTGCTGGTTGGGTGCTCTTATGTGCAGACATCAGAATTTTGTACTCAGTGGTACACCTATCAGTGGTGGTAACAGAATCATCCATCTCTCAGGAAACACTTGTCCTGTCATTGTAACTCTCACAAGGTGTCTTCCTTTGTGATGCAGCAAGGCCAAAACAGGCTTTGCCATCTTGTCTATTTAACTGGCCCTTTGAATACACTGGCTTTCCCTAAGGAGTCAGTCTCCAGCTTTCTAGCTTAAACTCGGTTTATTGCTTAAGATGTGATTTTAATTGTTTTGATATTTAAAAGTTACATACAGTTCACACATTTTCCTTTAGAACAGTGCTATGCTAAAGGGTTTTTCAAGGAGGTGATCTCATTTCTGCAGCATAAAGGACAAAAAGTGTTCAATCTCTTGGATCCTATAGGACGTCCCTTTCTAGCTCACCACATGCCATTGTTAGATGGCATAGAAATTATTCTCTTTTTTTGCTATGGCAAAGCAATCAACAGAAATATCTTTAAAGAAGAGGTGTATTTCGGCTCCAGGTTGAAGGGGATTTCAGTTCATCATGGCCAGGAAGGCAAGGCATCGGGAACAGCTTGGTCTGCATGAGCAGAAGCATGAGGTGGCAGGCCAAAAAAAAAAAAAAAATTAATTAACTAAAAAAAGACAAAGAAGGAAAGGAAAAAAAGAAATAGCAAGGTGCAATGAGATACAGATATAATCTCGAAGACCCGTGCCAAGTGTGTTCTGCCTTCACCAGCTAGACCCATCCCAACTGTGGTCGACTAGCTAGATCCCTCCCAGGTGTGCTCTACCCCAAGTGTGTTCTATCTATGCCAGCTAGACCTTACCTGCCAAGTCTTCCACTGTCTTCCAAATCACTACCGCCAGCTGGTAACCAGCTCAAGTACATTAGCTCGTAGTGGGGGATGGTACTTCATGTCACAGTACCATACCTTGGATATTTCCCTGCCTTGGATACAAATGAGACACGTTTTCTGTCTAGGCTACTGCTTTTATAGTTTGTTTTCTGCCTGGAATGTCTGTCAGATTCTTCTTGTTTAGCTCGAATTCTACCCTTCCTGAAAGCTCTACCTCAGCTCCACGCTGTTATTGGCCTTCACACTGGCTTTGATTCTTTTCACCTTCCATACGTGGCCTCTACCATGAGCTTATCCTGTGTTGTAAGACATTTGTCATTCTATTTCTTGCGGCCGTTAACTGATTTGTTAGTTACTAAAACATGTTTCTGAGCTGTCTCATTTTGGCATCCCCAAGACACAGAACCCTATCTGGTGTGATTCTCCTCCTAAGGGCTTCAGAATCCATAAGAAAAACAAGACATTCTCTAATGAGATGATTGCATAATGGTTTTTTTCTTTTCTTTCTTTTTTATTTTTTTTTATTTTTTATTTTTTTTTTTTTTTGCTTTTACAAGAAAACACGTTAAAAGTGGGAGGGTGGAAGACTTCAGTGGAGACTACTCCCAAATCCTGCTGGCAAATGAAGCCCTGTAGGAAGGATGCATGTGGCATTTGAAATGAAATCTAAGACTCTTAAATTTAGAGGAATAATAAGACAAAGGCAAGGCATAGATAGGGGATAGAGCAGGCTAGAGGAGAAGAGAGGTCAAGAAAGAAACAGGGTTAGGGAGGAGAAATCAGAGACCAAGAGGGTTGCCACAGTGGCGAGTGTGTCTGGGTTCCACCTGCCGGTTCCCTGGTGCCAGGGGTGGTAAACTGGTGGCGTTGAAGCTGGGGGGTGAACATTAATCCAAGTCACAGGCTATAGAGACTCCAGGTTCTGCTTTTCAATGCTTGGGTTTCATTATTGAAAGAATGGGAAGTTAAAGGCTTTCAGTATGGAAATAGAGCAGTGTTTTACCATGCATTTAAAAATATTCCTTTCCCTTAACCCATAGCAGTTGAGCATGTTAGTGGGGCTCACTGTGCTCTTTCCACCTGTGTACACAACATGGAGGGATACTCTCCAGAAACAGATTTTAACCCTTTGGAGGATGTCATATGTAAATAATGATGGAGGCATTGTTATGCCATTTCCCATTAGCTCTGGTCCTCCTGATACCAATGGGAATGGTAGCAGTAACTTTTCACACACACACACACACACACACACACACACACACACACACACACAAACACACACACGCCTGCGCACGCGCGCGCACACACACACACACACAGACACACACACGCGCGCGCGCTTGCACACACACACACACACACACACACACACACACAGATACATATTTTTCTTCCGGTACTGGGACTTGAACCTATGACCTTACACATGCCAGGGACTTGTTATTCTACTGAGCTACATCCTCAGCCTGCGTTTTGCTTTTTGAGACAGGTTCTCACTGGCTTTGACCTTACACAAGGTCCAGGCAGGCCTTGAAACCTTGAAAGTTTGTTCTTCAAACCTTAGCCTCCCTGTAGCTGGATTATAGATCTAACCCACCAGGCCTAACTTCCTCTTCTGATAGCACTGAGTGGGTGAACCTTTGAAAGTCGACGTAACCAACCTTCACATTCACACAGACGACATGAACCGAATGATCAGACTCTGCTAGGCTCTGCTGAACCTGGATCTATGTATTTGGCATTGCGGTAAAACTGCTTCTGAGGAAAAGTGGACAGAAAGAATGTGAGCCAGCTTAGAACTGGTGCTGGTTATTCGGTTCATTGTACTGAGGAGCCTACCTGTGAGCAGACTTCAAGGCTGCCTGGTCAGGTGGCACAACTCTCTCATTCAGAATTAATTTTTGTCACCCTCAGTTCTGAAACCTACAGGGTTGTTAGCTGGTTATCTTCATGGCCACAGACAGGATGGTACCCAAGACAGCATCCAGTGTGGGCAGGGTGGGTGCACACAGAGAAAAACTTCAGAAACCTCTGTGGTGACAGAACTATCATCCATTCACCAGTGGATAGTCCGTCTACCTGAAGGAGAGTGGAGTTGTATTTATGAATCTAGATGAAAGTGGATCTATGTAGGAGGAGGCCACTTTTCGTCCCAGTTACCCAGAACCAAAATAACCACCCAGAAACTGTACTAATTTAATCACTGCTTGGCCCATTAGCTCTAGCTTCTTATTGGTTAACTCTTACATATTAATTCAATCCATTTCTATTTATCTCTGTATGGCCACATGGCTGTGGCTTACCGGCTAAAGTTACAGCGTCTGTCTTACTTGTTTTTGTTTTTGAAGAGTTTTCTTAATTCTTTACTATGTTCACACAGCTCATTTTGCTCATAGCAGCTTTGAATGGTTCATTATATGCAGCATTCAGAAATATACAAAAAAATGAAACATGTCCTCTGTCAGTTTTGTGATGTCTTCATTTGAGGGGATCTGAAATTCAGCATCTCTCAGGAAAATAAATTAAATATCAGGGACATTAACAGTGCTACTTGCTTGCCTGCCTTCATGATTACAGCCAACCAATTAGGGCACAGTGTGCTTTGATTTAATTCTTAAATAGATATTGGAGTGATTAATCTGGATTAGCTCAGTATGTAGACAAGGAAATCACTTTGATCCATCAATAGTAACCAGTAAATGTCATGAGATAATGCAGTTAAACTGTTTTGGATTCCCTTCTAAGCTTCAAAACACATGGATTTATCTTTTTATTTTTAAAATCCTACATGTTTTCTATGACATAAGAGTCTAAGGACTCTTGTTGTGTCTCATAAGCCTGGTCATTGAGACTTTGGGCAGGAGGTTTCTATGTTGAATGAGTTCAGAGAGAGTGGAAAGATATTGCTTGTTCTTCCCTGGCTTCAATACTTAGGCTCTGCACTTAGTGCATGCCACAAAAGTCTTCCTATCTCGTTCTCTTCTTGTTTCTATATGTTACAGCACCAGTTTGCTTCTGTTAGGAAAGAGAAACTGTTCTTTCTAATGATCAAATATCCTGTTTCCACTGGTAATGTAGCTCCTACACTGAGTGCTTAATTGCCTGGAATTGGCTCCAAGTGCTTATATTGATATCCAGTGTCTTGGGTGTATATAAAGGATGAAAGGAATTTAAAGCTGATATTTAAATGTGATTATAACAAGGAATACATTAGAATCATGTGGCCCTAGTGATATAGAAAAAAGAAATTAGATTTCATGGGCAAGGATGAGAATGGTATTGCTCCTTTGCCAAGCCGCACAGGCTATTCAGCCAACTCATCATTAGGTCCATTGGTTCCCATTCTCCATCTTCACTCTGCTGACCAGTGCAAGCTGATGTCTCTGCTATTAGTTTTCCCACCCGTATGACATCCCGGAAAACTCTTCTCTTTTCCAAAGCAAATTCTGTCTTTTGCACACTGGGTTGTTTACACCTGTGTCACAGACTCTCTCCAACGTTCTGATTTATTTATGCATTCATATTATTTGCTTGTGCTTGCGTCTGTGGAGACCAAGGGTCCATGTCGGGTGTCCCCTTTATTGTTCTCAGGGGCTTGGCATTTCGTCTAGACTGGCTGTCCATCAAGTCCTCAGTATCTGCCCGTCCCCACTCCACTGGAGCTGGAGTTACAGTTGTGTGTCACTGTCTGGCTGCTGACTTGGTACCGAGTCTCAGAACTCAAATCTCAGTGCTTGTACAACCCACTGAGCCTTCTCCCTAGCTCCCAACACTATGACTTACAGATTGCTTAATGTCTTTAACACCCATTATTTTTATTCTATAGTCTGGATCATCTTACCCTTTCATTGTCTTATCCACATTGTACACTTGAATGGACTGGAGGTTACAGAAATAATTTAAGTTTTGCAGTCCTCGTGTCTCCAGGACAGGGTACATAGGAAGCACTAAAGAAGGATGAATTGGACGAGCCTGACAAAAGTATGTCAAGAGACTGAAGTGTAATGTTATGTAACTTTCCTAAGTTAATGTATTGATCCTCCTATTGTACACATTTCTACCATTCACGAGCAAAAAAGTGTGTCTTTGTTTAGGCTTATGGAAGAGGTTTGTAGACCTTTTAAGCTAACCACTGAAATTTTCAAAATGAACTGAAACTATGTTACTAAGACCCGGGTGTGATTGCTACTTGATCATATATTTCAGCCAGGGCGGTGGTGGGCTCTGTGCAGGTGGGTGCCTGCTGGGGACCCGTCTCACTTTTCTATCATGTTAAGTGGCTGGAACATGATGATGTTCAGACTCTAAATATAACTTCACCAGTATAGCCTCCCATCATCTTGACAAAGATTTGAAGTGAAAAAGGCCCCTCTGGGCAAATGCTTGGGGACAAAGACATAGGCATCAGTCTATTGCTCGTTCAGAAAGAATTGTACTTTTTGTATCCAAGAGAAAGGAAGGACGGGCTGAGCTTTAGATGGGAACACACATCTGCACGATGTTTTTCAGACATATGCTTGTTCTAAGCCTCTGTATGTTTACCATATGCACAACCCGAAATTTATTTACTTCAGTCATTTATCTTCTGTAGGCAAGTGGGCTCGCCAAGCAGGTTCTGAACAAAGAACATCTGTAGTAAAAATTAAAATACTCAGCACACCATCAATAGCAGGTTGCACGTTCACCAGAGTATCAACCACTTACATACACTTTCGGTGTTTGGAAGCCAACAGTCACTCCAAAATAGGAGCATTCTGAAGTGCAAGGAGATAAATTCTGTAATAATGAAACAGGTGCTTTTTAGGTTTTTTTTTTAAACTAGATTCAATTATCTCTCAGAGAGTATTAGCAATTTAATAACTTAAAACATCCTGTCTCCAAACCTAGTATTTGAAAAATCTGTCTCCAACAGAGCAAGGCTAAAAAACATTAACATATGATAAAATATTTATGCAAAGAATGAATAGAGTGATCTGTTTGAAAAGATGTACGTGGGGTGATGATGCATATCTGAATCTGTAACACATGATTAGTGTAATGCTGTACCTTTTACCTTTATTACTTTTATACGGTGTCTTCACGTGGTCTTTTCTTTTTTCATTCAAATCCCAAAGCACTGTTATGGTGTCAGAGGGAAGTACTGCATTATACAGTTTGTGGTCGGGCCAAAGCTGGAGTGCCAGTCCCAAGACCATTAAGTCTAGAAGCAATTTACTGAAGCCGTGTTAATATAATTTGGTTTTCTCTGAAGCAAACCTGAGGGGAAACTGTCACACCTACTTCTTAGGTCGCTGGGATAAACAGGGAGATGAAGCAGTGCTCAGGAGAGAGTAACTGTTTAATATGTCCTTGTGGGAGAGCTTCAGCAGAGCTCAGGTATTTTCTTGAAAAAGAACCAGCCCAGTTACCCAAGCTTAAGGAGCTGAAATGAGACCAGATCTCGGATCTGTCACCTACCAAGTTTATTCTGGTTCTACCAGTTCTGGGCAGACCAAATTAGAGAATTTTGACCTGTGTTTTTTTTTTTTTTTTTACAAACCAGAGCACAGGTCCTCGTTCATCGTACAGAAATGCAATGTTTGAGCTATAGACACCCATGTGCACAGCAGGGTCCCAGTACTGGAGCTAAGGGATTTGATGCTGTAAAGCATTGCCCCTTAGGTTCTGTTGAGGAAGTGCCTACATGCCTGCTTCTGGAAACATCCTACTATTCCATGATCTTGAAAAACTTAGTTGATCAAACAGCATATTAAACTATTAATATCAATATGTGGCTTCAAGGGAAGTTAATATTTAATTATCTGTGTTCAGTGTCTTCTGTGAATAACTCCCAGCTAGTTTTCTGAGTGGGTCAATTACCCTATTTCAACTTTAGAGTCCTTCTTGACTCTCCCGTCTCGTTATCCCATACTCCACCTAGGTGTCAGGGGCGGGGAACTTACAGAAACTTATTATACTTGGCTCTTTCTTTCTTTCTTTCTTTCTTTCTTTCTTTCTTTCTTTCTTTCTTTCTTTCTTTCTTTCTTTCTTTCTTTCGTCAGTTTCTGACGTCTGTGTGAGATTACCTCTGCTCTCTCTTGGGCAGCCTGGCATAACAGAATGTCCTCTTTCCCAGGTGTAGGTAACCTTCCCTTTTCTTATGGCTGGACAACAGCCCAGCTTTGTCGTAGCCACCTATGGCTTCTAATGTTATTTCTCCACATCTGACTCTCTCTCCTGCAATAATTCCCTTGTAACTAAGCCATCATCAAATGATCATCATTTAATTGTGCATATATTTTTACATTAATATGATATAAATATCCTTTGAAAGCATTAGATACTTGCTTACATGTGACAGGGATCATGCTACCTAGCCTTCCCTTCGCCACTCATTGAGTGTTTTCTGTGTTACTATCAGCAGAAGGATCCTCTGAAGCTTTAAAAAGTAGTCTAGGATTAGTGAATCAATCTTTCTGTTTTTAAATTAGAATTCTTCTCCTCTATGTACCCACTACTCCACCCAAACTGAATTACCTGGGACTTCTCTCTCCTTTGGTATGTCAACTTGGACAAACCATTTGGAATTCTGTTGTCAGACCCTTTTTTTCCTTTATCTTTATTTTCAAGACAGGGTATCAGATATGTAGCTCTGGAATTCACTACATAGATCAGGCTGGCCTTGAACTCACAAAGATCTGCCTTCCTATGCCTCTCAAGTGCTGGGATTAAAGACGTGACCCATTAGCCCATCTATTAGACCCTATTTTTTTTTTTTTTGATTTTTCGAGACAGGGCTTCTCTGTGGCTTTGGAGCCTGATCTGGAACTAGCTCTTGTAGACAAGGCTGGTCTCGAACTCACAGAGATCCACCTGCCTCTGCCTCCCGAGTGCTGGGATTAAAGGCGTGTGCCACCACCGCCCGGCTTAGACCCTAATTTTTAAGCCTTCTTTAGCACTTTGGCATGCTGATGGAAGTACCTGTAGTAGTGAAAAGCCACAGTCAGAATCGACAGTAGCATAATCACAGGGTCGCAGATGCCTCCAAGAATTTGTGACCCACTGCCATTGCTTCATCAAATATTTACCAAGCTCTTCTGCATACTGTAGCAGGATGATGAGCAATTCCTTAAAGGTAATGTCTCAACGGGGAGAGCCAGGCTTTGAAGTCTCACAGTTGGTTCACAAGTAGAGTCTGCCACTCATGAGCTGAGTGCCTCTGGGTTCTTTTGTTCTTCTCTAACCCAAGATAACATGTTTCTCACAGGCTTCTGGGAGTAATGAATGAGACAGCCAATGTGTTGAGTCACTTAGATACATAGGGAAAAAGTTTTGGAACTCTAACTATTCTTCTTAATTTTACATTTTCAAGTATAAAACTCATACATGATTTCTAGAGCCCATACTTTGGCCACATATGAGGCTGTTGTCCATCTGAGTGGCAGTGGGTCTATACTGGGCATCACCTTACCTGATCCCAGGGCTCTCATGAGAATGAAGTAACTTTATTTCTCTCCTTTTGGGTGATGGTCCAGCACATTAATGGACTGTAGCACTATTTACCTGGTTGCCCAGGCTTTTTTTTTTCTGTAGAATTTTATCTACTGTACTGACTTTAGGATTGCAACCTTCCTGAAAATTGTTTTATTGCTGTTAAGCTAGAGTCTTATTCCAGACACAAAGTAGCCATGTACTGATCTTCTACACATCCCTGCGATATGATCAGCATATACAATTATTTATAATGTGTTCATTCCTTTGTCATTGAAAATCCATGAGATGGGGAGATTTTCAGGAAGACCTATCATTCATAATGCTTAGCCCGCCCTCACTTTGGGAAACCTGGCTTTGTCTGTTGGGTTCAGCATCCTGGCCTTCATGCCAGTGGGTGGGGAATCTCCCAGTCGGTTCTTTTCTCACACTGTCTAAACAGGGAATAAGCTGTTGTTCCAGGTCCTTGGAGGCCAGGTGCCCATGCATCCTCTCCTGTCCAACAGATGTGCTGTGAGGCTTCTATATCCTCATCATCTGGGGACCAGAGTAAGGCAGAATGTTCTCTGAGTGTGGACAGAGGATCGGGAAAGAATGAGGGAGGAGAAGCTTGTCCTGAATAACTTATCTTCACTAATTTACAGTTAGCACCGATCTCTGACTTGACCATCTAGCACATCTGAAAGAATCATCTTTAAATCCTAAACTCTTAGATTGGATCTGTGTAGTGGTCTACTCTGTTTTTCATCATAAAATAAGTGATTGAAAGTTACTTTGATTCAATTTATATGCAGCCGTATTTGAGTCATAGATGCAGAGCCTTGGTTTGGGTTTACTTACTCAAAGAAACAACTCTTAGAAGGAAACAGGGGTGCTCACAGAAAAAGCTGCATGGACGGGGTCAGAGTTGTTATTTCAAGTCCTTAGATCCCCCTTTTAACTCTTGAACTCTTCTTCCTTGGGGCGACTCTGCTCCATTGTCTCTCTGATGTTTGAGCATTGCTGCAGTCTGTGGTAGCTGTTGGTTCAGAGGCAAATCAGATTTCCTCTGACCACGCTGATAAAGGGTGTGCAAGAAAGGACACTGGCATCCTGAGTGACACGTGTGTCTAGGTACCAACCACCCTGACAGGGGACACTGGATGCTTTCATTGGCAAAATCTGGTTCATGTGCCTGCTCCTGTGGCCTGGTAGCTCAGTGTCTTTTGACTGGGATCCTTCTATGCACTAGTCACCTCACAAAGGGAGGGTTGCTCTTCCTGGCAGTAGAGGAAGAGAATCAGGACTGATGAAAAGAGCTGACTGTTCAAGCCACAGAAAGAAACTAAATTATACATTTTTCATAATTAAGCAAAACCTATTTTTCATCATTGGCATAATATTCATTCAAAGCATTTACTTTATAGGTTCTATGTTCCAGATTATAAAGAGGTGATTATATTTGCTAACCTTAAATTTTAAAATGTTTTTAGTAAGCTGCTCTAGGTATCGACTTTTTATCTATAGTTTTGGTTGATAGCCAGAAGACTGCGTAGCTCACACCAATTCTTGTTTAACATCTGCCCATGCACTGTGAGACACAGGGCTATACTACAGCCTGCATGACTCTACTCTGGCCATCTCTCCATTCTGGAAGCCTTGCTGAAGAGAAAGCCCACGGAGACACAGAGTTTCTGCAGTGGAGGTGGGATTTAACAAACTTGAACAGAGCTTCCGGTTAAACACCTCTGTGCAATCATGGAGCAAGTGTGCATTATTCTTGCTCCAGCACCTGTAATATAGCCAAGAATAGATTCAGAGAGGTGAGGATGGGGTATAGCCCTCTCTACAGAATGTATGGTGCTTGTTCAGCAATGAGTAGATGGGCAATTGGGTTACAGAAACTAAACAGAAAGTAGCTGAAAATGCTCCACCTTTCAAAGAAATAGTATATCTCTGCTTATTTACCTGATAGACATTTTTAAAGGAAACATTGGCAGTTAGTTTAATGTTTGCTATTATTTTTCTTTAGAGAGGCAGATGTTGAGTGGCGTCAGCCATGTGTCAGATATGCATTTGGCTTCCTTGATTTTTTTTTCACTGTCTATGCAGCCTTTGATGATGACTGAACTCTTGATCACCCTGTGCTAGGCACCAACTCATCAAAGGAAAACTTGATGGCTAAGAACAAGAAAGGGTGAGGCTTAGTAAAAACAGACATACACAAATCAGTGTCAGCTGTCCCTAAAGTTATGTCACGCTCCTGTGGCTTGAGATATGAGGTGACATCAACGACTTCTTTCTAACCCTCAAGTAGAGTTGACTACAATGTCCTGTTTCAGGCAAATGTGTATCCATGAATTGAACAGGCAGTAAACTAAAATTACAGATGAATGAACTCATAGGTCCTGTTCTATAGAGTAAACAGCATGTAAATTTTTTGATTTTTATTGAGCTCTACATTTTTTCTGTTGCCCTCCCTGCCTCTCCCCTTCAACTCTCTCCCAAGTTCCCCATGCTCACAATTTACTCAGGAGATCTTGTCTTTTTCTACTTCCCATGTAGATTAGACCCATGTATGTCTCTCTTAGTGTCTTCATTGTTGTCTAGGTTCTTTGGGATTGTGATTTATTGGCTGGTTTTCTTTGCTTTATGTTTAAAAACCACTTATGAGTGAGTACATGTGATAATTGTCTTTCTGGGTCTGGGTTACCTTACTCAATATGATGTTTTCTAGATCGATCCATTTGCCTGCAAAATTCAAGATGTCATTATTTTTTTCTGCTGTGTAGTACTCCCTTGTGTAAATGTATCACATTTTCCTTATCCATAATAGCATGTAAATTAATGTCTGATCCTTCAGTGCCGTGTTAACAGGGGAAAGCTGTGAAGGCTGGCATGGAGGGCAGATGGGGGAAACCATTCTGTGATAAAGTAACAGGGAACATGACAGTAGAAGTTGTATGCAAGCTCAGAAAGCTCCACGCAATGAAAACAACAAGTTTGAACTCCACTTCTCACTAACACGGGTTGTGCTTTTTTCAGACTTCTAGTAGAAAGCAAGGACTCAGAGTTGTAGCTAGAAGTATTCTCTGTCCAGCTGGTCCCCCTGAGCTGGCTTTTCTCCACCTGCCTATTCCCAAAGCCACTTATGAAATAGTCACTCTGAGGCTTGTTATCAGTTACATGTTTGACCAAAATCTTGGGATTCTTAGTGGATATGGATAGCCCTAACAATTAAATGAACCCATTTTTATTAATCTGTGTATTGCCATGAGTCTGTGACTTACCGGTGTGGCATGTTATTCCTCCGGCTGCTACATAGCATCCCTTTGACCCCATCTACTCAGAGTTTTAGCTGAGGATGAGTATAAAAAAGAAAGAACAGAGAGCGAGCTAGCGATGAGAGAGAGCGAGAGCGTAGAGAGAGAAGCGAACGAAATCGCCACTCTCCCTCTCCATCTATACTCTCCCTCCCTCACTCCACTCCTCCCTCCCTCCTCCCTCTCTCTCTTCTATTCTCTCTCTGTCTCTGTCTCTGTCTCTCTCTCTTTCTCTCTGTTCGAATTTCCTGCCTGACTTTACTCTGCTAAGCTATTGGCCAAAACAGTTTTATTCATCAACCAATAAAAGCAACCCATAGACAAAGGACATCCTACATCACAGAGTAGAAGGAGGTGATGAGAAGGGATTGAGAAGCAAGTAACTGGGGTATGAACACAAGAGAAGATGGGTTTTCAGGAATGCAATGTGTTGATTTTCTCTCTGGGCCCCTTCTTCAGAGCAGCTGGGTACCCTTTGGGAATTCTGCCTTTTGGGCCATCCTGGAGTTTCTAGGATATTTTAAGTCTTCAAAATTTTATTGGAAACCCTGAAGTGTGGGATTCAGGGTGCATTTGGTCTCTAGGACATGGTAGAAATCAAAAGATGTCATAGATACAATAGAAAGTGTTGTCTAGACACCATGCAAAGGGAAAGTGTTTAAAAAAAAGATCAATTTGGGGGGAAGAGCACGTAAGTTGTTGTATATGGTTGCACATGTCCCTGCAGGTGCATTGTGTGCCTGAGGTTGGTGTTCTGTGCCTTCCTACATCACTCTCCACCTTACTTCTTAAGACAGAGTCTCATGCTGAACCTGAAATTTATTTTTTGGAGCAGAATGGTTGACTAATGATCTCCGGGAGTCTTCCTGTGTCTACCACATGCAGACGCACATGTGAATCAACACCATGAAGTAAATGGAACACATTTTCTCTCTTTTCTAAAAAAGTATGTCAGTGCTACTTTATAGTTTCTGATTTTTATTATCATTATGTTATTAGTGACTGGATTTTATAGAAAATTCCATAAAATAATTTTATACAATATATTTTATTAATATTGCAAAAATATTTTGTTGGATGTGAAAAAAATGTTCAATAGCAAAAATCTTTTCTGGGATCAAATCCTCTCATTGTATCACTACCTAGCTCCTGAAGCTGGAAGTGGAAGTCGGCATGCAGAACCCCCTCCATCCCGGGATGAAGCCCATATCTGAGGGAGGCAATCCTCAGAGAGCAGGTATCTGCAGGGGAAGCAACATGGGAGGAAAGCATCCAATACCTGCTGCCCAGATCCCATGGGGAAAGAGCAAAAGGTGACTTTGTAAAATAAAATACATTAAATCAGAAAATAAATTAATAACATGACAGGTGATAAATGATTCGAAGAGAGGATTTAAGACAGATGGTCAGACAAGATGTTTGGAGAAATACCTTTTGCTGGGAGCCAGTGCCATGAAAATATGGAGGTAGAACAGCTCTGGCTGAAGGGATCAGTGCCCACTGATGACCGAGGAGATAATCTTTCCTCAATAGAAAGTGATTTTTGGTGTTTGTGTTCTCTCTTCTCCCTTCTCCTCCCCCTCTCTCCCTCTCCCCCCCCTCTTCCCCCCATCTCTTTCTCTAATGCTGAGGATCAAGCCTTCACCTTTGCATGCCAGGCAGTCGCTCTGCCACTGAACCCAGCCCCCTTTTTTTCTTAAAGACACAACCTTTTAAAGCTGAGGGACACTAGATTCCAATAGCAACGGATGTTACGCAGGCCTCTGTACCTCACATTAAAGCAAACATATTAATAGATCTCCTCTGGTTTCTCAAAGCATCATGATTTTTTTTCACACAATTCAAATCTTGCCATTTTAAATTTAAAAAACTGCCACTGCTGAATTTAATTTCTTTTCCTTGTAAGTCCCTTGACGTTTTGAATTCCAAAAGCTACATTTTAAAAGTTAAATCCCTAGCTTGCTATGGGTCTTTTCACTAGATGCCCATTTTTATTTTACCTGCTGTGAGGAAGCTTGACTTATGATCTTTAACTAATCACATTGGTCCAATTAAAATGCATCTTACAGTCTTTTTTTTTTTCTTCTTAAAGTACTGTTTCATATCACACTCAACTCCTGATCTCATTCCTTTTCTTGCCATGGTCTACACATAATATACAAAGTCTAACATGTGTCAGAGGCATGTGTCTTGATCAACTAACATGCTTTATGCAGGTTTATAAGTAACTGTAAATGGTCCTATTGACGGGGTCCTTTCTTCCAATGCTGTGTTCAGGGGCTGCGGTTTAGTCTGTTTGGCACAGCCCACCTTTTATGTCCGTTCCCTTTCACTTTCCCACTGCCCCATGGTGGAACATCTAAATTGTTTTCATCTCCTGAAACTCTACACAGCTGTTCAGAGATCATCATCACAGACCATGTGGATGGGATCGAAGGGTTTCTTCAGGTCAGAAGCGAAATTACCTCTTGTCTTGGCTGAGTAGATGGTTAAAGAAAAGTCAGGCCCACAGGACAACCAGGACAAGAGTGCTAATAAAGAAAGGCCTTGTGATGCTTGCCTAGCTTTGGAAATATTAGCACGCGTTTGTAGAGTAGAGAGGTGGATGAACAGACAGAGAAGTAGATAGAAAGATGCATGCGTGTCATGGTTGCTTGGCAAAGCAGACTAGGAGCAAAGATGCATTAGTTGAAGTGAACACACTTATCCAGAGTTTGGGTTCTGACTGGTATTCTCCAATAAAAGAGTCAAGACACCTTGGAGAAGTGCTTGGATTCTGGGGCTGAGTCAGGCAAAGGATGGGCTTTTTACATCCAAGGATCGGAAAAAAAAAAGTCGAGGAAGTGCTCAAAGGCTAGAAGCTTGTTAAAGAACATCAAAGCAATCTTCTAGTTGGCATTTTCTTTGGACTTCCAGACAGCTCCAAATAAAGACACAGACTTATTATTAGTTATAAATGCTCAACCTTAGCTTAGGCTTGTCCCACTAGCTTTTTTTGATCTTAATTTAACCTGTTTCTATTCATCTACATTTTGCTTTGGGACTTTTTAACCTTTCTTTTATTCTGTATGTTCTTCTACTTTGCTGCTTCCTCCATGTCTGGCTGTCTGGCCCCTGGTGTTTCACTGGCATCTCCTTTTCTCTCTAACCCCCAAACCTAAATTCCTCCTCCTACTCACTCTTCCTGTCTGGTAGCCCTCCTCCGTCACTATTGTCTGTCCAGTCTTTTATTGAACCTATCAGGTTCCTTAGGCAGGCCAGGTAAAACAGCAATAGTTCTTTAATAAGTAAACAAATGCAACCCATCTTTACATAGTTAAACCAATATTCCACCACATAAACCAATGCAGCACATCTTTACATAGTTAAATACTCTGCAACACAATTTTAAGATGAAACTACGTTTTCAAAAACAAGGAATGATTCTTAGAATTAGACTTTAATTCATATAACAAATGGATCGAAGTTGCTATGAATCAATGCTTTAATATATGCATAGAAGAGAATGGATGTTGCATTACAGACGAATCCCAAATGTGAAAGGAGATGGGGAAATAGAGGAGTGACTGCCGGGCAAGCCAGTAGTCATAGCAAATGCAGATAGGGAGCCTCCTCCAAGCATCAGTAGATGGCTGGAGAGACAATGACACATGCACTGTCTCCAAGTCCCCTCGTCAGCACCTACATATGGATGTACTTTCCATTGAAAATACCAGTCGTCACTTTAACCAGATGACTGTGTAGGGACAAACATCACTGCTAACATGGCACATCCACATCACTCACTCGGATATTGTGACCAAGAGGGAACATTCTTCCCCCATCAATGCATAGCTACAACCTCATGCGGAGCAGTCGGCCCAGGGAACAGCATCTGCACAAGTGTCAAGAGGAGGAAAGGCGGGAAAAAGGGAGGAAGTGAGGCCGGGGAGTCGCCCTGAAGGTAAAGACACTTGCTTCTAAGCCTGATAGATAATCCGAGTTCAATCTGGGGTCCAGGGAGTGGAAAGAGAAAAACGGCAGGAATGAAAAATGGACCTTAGTAGAAAACCTGGAATAACCTCAAGTAAGAACTGTAGTTGAATATGGTAAAATACGTTTGACGGTTTGGGAAATCGTGTCGTGACTGGGTGAGAATCTCCTATTACGGGAGGCTGGATGAGAGGTATAAAGAGACCCTGCAAATGTTCCAAATTAGCTTTAAATTTAAAAAATGGTCCTTAAATGCGCCCAATGGGAAACCCTGACCTTTGCAGTGTAGAATTGCTTGTCTCCTATCAAGGGAGTTGCTTTCCATGTCTGTGGAGTAGGTCATCAGAGCAAGCATTCCTTGTACCCCAGAGTCCTGTAGATAGAGACAGAGCTTCCCTCTGAACCTTTCCCACTTCCGAGCCCAAATGTGGTTTCCAAGACATTGTGTCAGTACAGGATATTGGTCTGAGAGTTCAAAGACCTGCTTTCTCCCTGAGTTTCTCCATTCCCCAGCAGTCAGGCACTGGGTGGCACAGGGTTCTCTACAGCTCCTGCTCTGTCTTCAAACAGAGCCTCGAAAGCTTCCATTTTCATGATTCAGAAACCTCACAATACTCTTAAATTCAAAAGCACAGGCTTCCTAAATCAGAGAGTCAGAGTCAGTTAACGCGGAGCAGCTTTAAGTAAGGCAACTATTAGGTACCTCGACTTCCTGTTCAGCGTTCAGTAGGGCGATTGATCGTTTCTGGCCACTGGACTTAAAAGCTGGCAAAAGTAGAGTTGTGCTGCCCTCGTGTGGCTACTTGTTGGTACTGTAAGTCCAGGCAAGGCACTCAAGAGACCCAGGGAGAATTAGCGAACAGAGAGGAGGAAGACACCTTGAATTCACGTGAATCATTCCCTTCCTTCCTTAGTAAGGAACTGACCCCAGAGACTCACAGTGAGCCCCTGTGGTGCTCAGCAATTTATGTGCAGAGAGGGAGAGAGAGAGAGAGAGAGAGAGAGAGAGAGAGAGAGAGAGAGAGAGATAGAGAGGCAGAGAGAGGCCAAAGTCAGTGTGGTTGAAGTTAATTTGTTAGACACACGAGAAGATACCCAGACTGTTCATTTAGCCCAAAAGGAAAAAAAAAATGTGAAACGTTTTTGGTTCAGGCCTATGTAGATCTGTATTTTCTTTATTTTATTATTTTTTGCTTTGTTTCAGAGACAGGGTTTCTATATCTATATAATCCTCGGGGAAGCCATTAGGGTCCAGCTCCCAGGTAGCTTGGCGAGCATACTAAGTAATTGGCACCTTCAGTTCAACAACTAATCAGAGTCAGCGGTGTAAACGGCCTGTTTGTGTAAACATGGGTGCACAGTGAGAACCGTACCAGTGATAACCCAAGTTTCTGATGCCACCCATCTAGAAGGAGAACCTCAGGCCTGCTTTATCAAATTTTCCCACACAGTGCTCCCGATCAAAACAGCCTAATAGAGACGGTTTTTACAGACACCACATGCATAATAAATCTCGGGTGTTTTATAACCGTGTTGTGCTAGGACTGCATACATTCTCACGGCGCGTGTGCTGATTTTCACTTTTGCACCTCCTTATACCCACACAATGTGTTTGCACACTCTAGGCTTCTTATTTGGCCTTATTTGTCTATCTACGTGGCTTGTTTCAAAAGTTTTTTTTTTTTTTTTAAAGATATTTAGGTCTGCCATTATAGTCAGGCTGAGCACTTTTTTTTGAAGCTAGTTTACATTTATTTTTAAGAAACCTGCAGTGTAAATATTCTTCGGTAGCCCTTAGCTCAGAGCCACCTTGTTGCTCCCAAGCGCCTGGGAATCAAATGCACAACTTGTGAAGTGTGTGATGGCCGCTTTCCTGACTGGCCAGGTAGCTCGAGTAACTCATTCTCTGGAGATAAGACAATCATCAATCAGTCTTTTCAGCTGGTGGAAACAAGGTTTGCGTCCCTATCCTGGAAACAGGTGCAGCATTTTCTGTGTGGCAGCTCAGGTCTGTTGGTCCCCCTTCCACAGATATGGACCCCTTCCAGCTGTGATAGCCAGTTGATCGTTTTTGTCTGGCGCAATGGCGTGAGTGTGGATTTGCGTATTCATAAGCATTGACCTTTTCATGTTCCTGGATGCTTTTCATAAGACACTGCAGTTGGGTGGGCTCTCTGAATGCTACCTCGGATTTAAAATGTTAGGGTGAACTCTACGTACAATCAGCGCACATCACCTCATGCTGTTTTGTAAATAAAGTTTGCTTTGTTTCCTACTTTGGGTTATCTCTTCTGAAACTGAAAGCCAGGGGGCATTAAATTTGGTGAACTGCATGAAATCTCAGTGAACTGCAGCCCTAGAAGACACCTCCTGCCTCTCCCATATCAGCGCCCCTTGATCCTTGATTCTCTCTCTCTCTCTCTCTCTCTCTCTCTCTCTCTCTCTCTCTCTCTCTCTCTCTCTCTCTCTCTCTCTCTCTCTGTGTGTGTGTGTGTGTGTGTGTGTGTGCGCACAAAGACTTATGCGTAAGGACCAGAGAACAATTAGCCAGAGTCACTTCTCTGCTTCCACCGTGTAGGTCTTGAGGATCAAACTCAGGCAGTTGGACATCAAGCACATTTACACACTGATCCACCTGACAGCCCACAAAGTTCGTTCTTTAAAAAAGAGAAAGAGAGAGATTTATGTGTGTGTCTGTGCATTGGTGTGTGTGTGTGTGTGTGTGTGTATTTGTGTGTACATGTGTGTGCATGGCCAGCAGAGGCCAGAGGAGTGTTTCAGATTCTCCTTGAGTTGGAGGTACAGGCGATGGTGAGCCACCATTAAGTATTCTTAACCATTGAGCCATTTCTTCAGTCCCTCAATGTGCATTTTTCAAAATTAGTGTCTACAGGATTG
Organism: Arvicola amphibius; assembly: GCF_903992535.2. Lineage (NCBI taxonomy): Eukaryota > Metazoa > Chordata > Mammalia > Rodentia > Cricetidae > Arvicola > Arvicola amphibius. The sequence continues at coordinate 65,382,838 of NC_052056.1, forward strand.
AATTTCAAAGAAAGTTTATGTGTATTTTATTATACTGAGTAATCTTTAAGTTCCTTGAAGTGGAGAGTGGCTCACTGATTTGCAAACTGTTCTCTCCTGCCATTAAAAAACATCAACTTGAAAGCTTACCAATCTTAGTAAACATAAGCACTTCAGTTGAAATAGAAGACTGGCAGTAGCAGTGCATGCTGGGAAATATGGAGATAAACACACTTGACTCTTGTTCTGATTCAGTGTAGTGAGCTGTTGGGGGTCTGTAGGGGTTCTGTTTCACTCCTGAGCGTCATGATGCTTTTCCTGACTAGTTCACAGTACAGTTCTGAAAAGCGCCTCGAGCAGTCGGTGGCAAGGGCTTCCAGAGACCTGTACAGCTCCGTGGGAGCGCAGCGGGCACGTTCTTTAACAATGGAGAGGAAGAATGGTGCCCCGCAAGTCTTCACTGGAGACGAGGCCAAAGTCTTTCCTTTTGTTTGGTTTTGGTTTTGGTTTTGGTAGAGGGCTGGCCTCGTATTCACAGAGATCTGCCTGCCTCTACTTACCGAGTGCTGGATTTAAGGCATGTGCCACCACTGACCAGCTGGTATTTCAGCCTTTTAACAATAAATTCAATGCTTTTTTCTTTTTCTGATTTAATTTTTATTTAAAAAATTCATACAATACATTTTGCTCATATTCTTTTTTCTCCCCCTACTCTTCCCACATCCTCCTTACATCCCTACCCACCCAACTTTATACCCCCCAAAACCCCAAAGCAGGATAAACAACAACAAAGACAAAATTCAAAACAGAACAAAAACAAATAGGAACAAAAAAACAAATAGGACACATTAAAAAATGGAGTCTGCTTTGTCTTGGCCAGTTCCTCCTTGGCACGAGGACTGGCCTGGGGTGCAGCTAATACAGACCAGTGACATTCTATTGGAGAAAACTTTTTTTAAGCAGGTGATTATTACACCAGTCTCTGATGGACAGAATTTTACACAGACCTTGAAAATCATGTTTTTGAGAGCTGGACCAATCCAGGACTTTCTCAGAAGCCCCTAAGAAAGGAAAAAAGAACCCAGTTCTGTTTCCCTGCTCAGGAGCAGACTTGGCAAGGCCAAGTTGAGATCTCAAAGGAAAGAAGCTTTACATTCCTGGGGACTTGACCTGTACCCCTGATGCGACTGGAGTTATCAGTCCCAAGAGCATTGTGTGCTCTGTCTGCCATGTGCCTGAGGTGTCTTGTATTCCCCTCTGCAACATTTCTTGCTTTTAGCTTTCTTTGCCGGTTGTAAGATGGCTTCCTGCTGACTCTGTCTCAGTTCCCTCCTGGCAAACTGTTTGGTAGACACTGTAACTTCTTGGTCAATTTGCTTGGCATAGATATAACTTGTGCAAGACCTCCTGAGCCCAAGTTTCCTATCATCTTTATCCTTGGGTCTCCTGGTCCTTCCTCCCAGGAACCTGTCACCTACTATGCTTGCACAGGTCGGAAGCTATGACAGGAGGTAACTTTAGTGCTCTTACTTGAGACACGGGAATCTGGAGCAGTGCAGGGGTGACTTTGGGAGCAGGGGGTATGAGTCAGACTTCTCAGCCCTCATTGGTGGTTACAGAGCATTCTGCTTAGAGATTATGGGCAAGTAAGTTTACAAAAATCCTGTTTGAGAGAGCATCTAAGACACGATACCCACAAATCTTGTAGCCACTTGTCTCCCAAACATAACATGGTTTAAGTGAGCAAGCATACAGGCCAGCCTGACTGTTTGTCACTTATTATGAGCAGAGGAGCAGGAAGGGTTTTAATGCAGAATGCTTCCTTTTTCTCCAGTGCAGAATCTTATCATCTTTCAGAATGTCCTGGCCCAGCCCTCATGTATATTTTGTTGGACTGGGTTGTTAGAGCTCTGACTACGTTCAACAAGTTTAAAGTCCTTCATTTCTACTTTGGTTGCTTGATCAAAAAAATTGTAGAAAATTTTCCCCTGTCCATAAGGACCCATCATTGATTCATTAGGGAATCTGAAATTTCCTGCTGACTCTTCTTTTCTCCACCCACCCCGCTGCAAAGGCTGCCTATCAGACCGCGGGTCGCAGGTTGAAAGGAAGGGACCCTGTTCCTTCTCCTGAGAGGGTGACTTTATTCCACAAGCACATCTGACTTGCGTTCAGAAACTGCCTCCTGAGGAAATGAGCACTGAGGATGATGTAAGCTCCGTGGTAGCTGCCCTGGGAGAGGCTGGGTTGGCATAACAGGAAGTGTGGCTCCTCTGCCTGCACACCCTTATTCCCCAACTGGTTTGGCCATTATCCCTGGGATGTTACCACTAAGCTGCCGATGACGCTTGCATTGGTAAATGTCAGCAACCGAAAACTTATACCTGGTTTAGTGTTAGTCTCTCTGCAGCCGCGTAAGTTCTTCTGGAAATGAAGACAGTCCTCCCTTTAGATGGTCTCTGGTGGTCCAGAGAGCTCATGTTTTAGTTTTCATGTGAGCAGAGATTGCCTAGAAAACCCCAGGATGACTCAAGCCTACTCTCTGTCCTTTTTACATACTCATTGTTTTACTTCTGAGTCTAGGGGTGAAATCCTTCTCAGGTCTGGAGAAGGCACTGGGTTCCATAGCCAGCTTGCAGCCCAGCAGGTCTGTTTGCCCTCAGTCACCAGATGTTCTAAGCTTCATGCTTCGTCTCTGGTTGGGGTCTAAGTCTATGTACTAATCTTAGATAGCTCAACCAAGTAGAGTTGAATGTGATGAGGATTAAGGGATTAGCGTGTGTGTGTGTGTGTGTGTGTGTGTGTGTGTTTTCTGAGTGGGTATGTTGATATGTTTTAGGGGAAAGAAAAGAAAAGTCAGGTGAAAACAAAAAGATTAACGCATTAACTATCCATGTTCATAATTAGTTAACTAACAAAGCAGTTATATTGTTGTTGTTTTGGGGATTTTTTGTTTTTTGTTTTTAAAGAAAATCCCTGGTGTTGACTAAATTACTGCAGAGGTATAGATAGATAGATAAACAGACAGACAGACAAAGACAGAAAATTGATAGGAGATAAGAAATAAAATAGAAAATGATTGAATAGTTGAATAATTAAAATACATAAAATATAGTTGTCTCTAAGGGGAATTTATACTATTTTAATAAATCTACTGAAATTTTCCACAGTAAGCAATCGTCACATTTCTAATAGGAAAATTTTCTTCTGAAAACATTTTACTAAAATTTCCAGAACTGTTTAAGACTCAACTTGGGAGGAGGCTTCCGGATGAGAGACCCTCAAGTCCCAGCAAGTGTGCTCAGGGACAAACTGGCTTTCCAGTTTCTTCAACAAGCTCCATAAAACAAGTTAATTTTTGAAAACTAGATAGAGCTGTAGTATGAAACAGTACATTTGTAATTTTTAGGACTACAATTAAATTGTAAGCATTCTGCCTTAGATTTCCTGTAAGAAATGAAAATGTCATGGATATTTTCAGAATGTCCACCGAGGGACAGGCAAGCCTGCTGGGCTGTTGATTGGCAATGTGGCTCAGTGTCCTCTTCGGGGCAGAGGAGGATTTTGGCTCTAGACAGATGAGTAAAATTATCTGTTTGCAAAAAGCAAGAGCCAAACCATGGGACACCAGCAAAATTATATAACTTCTGTGGAATCCTGGCGAATAGTTTGCCACCCTGTATCATTTTCTTGAAACTGATACCTGAAAGCTGGCCCTTTCTACTCTTGCTACCATTTAATTATTTTCCTGCTTTTATGAATCTCTTTCTTTCTCTATGGGTGCACAAAAGACTGATTTGTACTGAAAGCTGATCTCGTAAATTGTGTTCTACCAATAAAATGAAAGCATTCCTTGTCTTTGTGTGAGACTAAAATACACAGCTTCTCTTGGGAGGAGAAATATGGGTTTGTACCTAATTAACTTTTTGCCATACCTTGCTTAGAAATGGAATAACAGACCATGAACATTATACGGAGAGAAGCAGTCTGCTGGTTTCTAAATATAATTAATTACATAGATCGTGCACTTTAGAAATTTTTTTTTTAAAAAAAGCTCTGCACTGTGAAAGAGATAAATTTAAAACAGTTATATGTGGCTCCAATTCACGGATTCGGTTAAGCACAGATCACTGTGAGCATGAGATGGTCCTCAGGCCTGGGACTATCTGTGGTAGTAGGGTGAGCTGAGCCCCAGCCACACAAGGGTCACTCTGCATGTCATAGAGATCACAGATCCATGACATTCTGTCAGGAAAGATTCCTCTTTGAAGAAAAAACAGTACCTCTAATCATTTTAAAATCATCGAGATTCAGGAGACTTATAGTTAGATTTAGGGATTTGGTTTATTAGAAGGTAAGAAAGTTCCTGTGGTATAACAAAATTACAATTAGTTATGACCTTAAAGTAAAGTAAACCCAAACCCCCCTAAATGAATGATCTCTGGTGAGTAACTAGGTTAAGAAACCACACAGACTACATGATCCAAGGCTTAAGAACTTCTTATTGGGTATTCAGTGTAGGGACTGTCTGTCCTGTGCTGTTGAAAAATTAAGTGGTCCTTGAGTTTGAGTAACTACAAGTATCTGAGAGACAGAGGAAATGCAAGCAGGGAAAGCATAGCAATCAGCACAGATATTCACCAGAAAAGCATAAGTCACTCCATGGAACACCAAGGATAGAAGAGTCACGATTTATTTTGCTGGTGGAGATGAGAAAAAGTCTTGTTACTGAAGGGATAACTGGATCAGAAATACACAAACTGCACATAAGCATTGATGGCCTATGTCAAGCTGTACCCAGGGTCAGAACCTTTGGGTAAGCATTCTGGAAGCTGAAAGAAGGACAGAGTCAAATTAGAGTTTGGCTGCTATTGGTTTGTTTTGCTTCTTTATTTTTGGGACTGAATTTCATGTATCCCTGGCCTCAAATTCACTATGCAGTAAAGGATGACCTTGAACTTCTGACCCTCTTCTTTTACCTCTCCAGTGCTGGGGTTACAGGTGGGCTACATCAAACTCTATTAGTGAATTTGATATTTTAATAGAAATTAAGACCACCATGGAAGATTCATAAATGAACTGTTCACTCTCAGAGATTAATTAATGAGATCCTGGGCAGCCTAATAATTTTGGTGCATAACCTATCAAGCAGTATTATGCTGTTTTATTTGCTATAATTTTAAGAGGTAAGTTCTGTTTTTTATATACAATAAGTTAGTGGCTCATGACTACTATTAAGAATCAAGGAAACTTTTCATTTGATTTGGCTTATTGGATTAAGTCATAAAATAAATGAAGGCCGGAGACACTGTGTCCTTTAAAGCTATGGCATTTATCTAGTATCCTGAGGTCACTTACCAGTGATCTTTTTGAGATTTTCTTGGTTTCCTGTGTCCAGTTTTATCTGTGCTGATGACTGCCTATGGTTTCTAGAGTTTGCTTTGTTACTAAAGTTGGGTATGTGTCTTAGTTGGTTTCTATTGCTGTGAAGAGACTCTATGACCAGGGCCATTCTTATAAAGAAAAACATTTAATTGTGGTGGGAACTTATAGTTCAGAGGTTCAGTCCATTATCATCATGGTGGGGCATGGTGGCATGTTGGCAGACATGATGCTGAAGAGGTAGCTGAGGATTCTACATCTTGAGCAGGCAACAGGAAGTGCTCTGAGACATCGGGTGTCACTTGAGCATATATGAGACCTGGAGGTCCACCCCTACAATGGCACACTTCCTTCAATAAGGCCATGCCCACTCTAACAAAGTCACACCTCCTTTGGGGACCATTTTCTTTCAAACCACCACAGTATGTGCAGTGTTAGTTTTTATCATTTTTTTCTTAATAGCATATCTCTGTGTAGGGGAAAGCACTCTCACAGCATGTTGTATAGTGTGACATTCCTGTCACACTGTCCACGAAAATGAGTTGGAAGGAGGCCACTCTAAAGTGATTACCAGACTAATACCTTTATTGGCTTTAATATTTATTCCTTGTCTCAGCCATGGGCCTTCATTCCTGAGAACAGAACTTTAATATAGTGGAAATCCACAAGCCTTTGGGGTTTAGAAAGTCTGTGTTTGTGCCTGGCTTTGTCTAGGGTGAGTGGTGCCATCAGTTACAGTCAAATCTGGAGGCAGACACCACTCAGGACTTCGAAAATAGAAAGGTTGATATAAGATATGCCAATGACAGTGCGGATTGAAGGAGCAGACTTGGCTAGGAAAGGGAATTCTGCAGCAGCGCTGTCCCACACGAGGAGCGGCTGCTGTCACAGGACCGAGGCAGGGCGCTGGGAAAGAGCTCCAGATTGCTCTGGAGAATGGATGATCCAAGCCTGGGAGTGCCCTTTCCCTGGGACTCATGACAAACCCGCATTCTGGGGTCCTCAGAGCAATCTACAGCAAGGTACTGCACTTCAAGACATGCTGCAGAGTGGCTGGAGTCAGTGCTGCAGGGAACCGCTCATGGCTGTTCACCGGCAGCCACCGTACACTGCAGCTCCCAAGGCCAGAGGCAGGACAGTGAAAGAAACTGTGCGCTATAGGAGTCCAATGCAGCATAATGCACAGATGCTGCGGGAGCTGAGCATTGGTGGATGCAAGGAAGAATGGGGCTGGCAGGTGCTTGTTCAGATGAAGGGAACGTGAGACCTGGCATATGGAGCATCAACATTGGAAAACTCCTTGGCAAGGTGGTCACCAGGCTGAGATCAGAGTCACAAACTGCCAAGGGATTGTCCCTTCTGGTTCTGTGGGACTGGGACACAGAACCTTTGTATTTTCTATAACCAATTTACGCTTGGCTATTGTGCAGCGTGAATAGCAGAAAAAAGGTCAATAAAGTTGTACATTGAAAACTGAGAAGAAAAACAAACAAAAACAAAACAAAAACCTCACCTTTTCCCCAGAGCTCTTTTTACCAACAAAGCTTATGCTTGGTGTAAGGTGGAGACCTCCGCAAGGTCTAAGCCTATCTACACGTATACGCAGTCATGAGTAGATTGAAGCTGAAGTGGAGCAAGTCAGTGGCTAGCACCGATTAGAGTCTGTGGGGCATCAAGAGGATTAGGTGACTTTTGAAATTCAAAATTCAGAAACACGGCACTGAAATTCACTGTTGCTACAGAAGTGGTTTAGTGTAATTGACCACAAACAGATATAAAGCTACAGTATGCCAACGTCAGATTGGAATGACTGTAACAAGGAAATTGGTAGCTCTTTGGGGGAGTGTTAACTTCATGATTCCACTTGAGGGGTGTTGAACTTCAGCTTTATTTGTGCTCCTAAGATAAAATAGACTTCATGTTGGTCGTCATTAGCAGTGTTTTTAAATAAACTGAAAGAGCATTGTCAAAGTCTTAGGAATTTTTGTTCATACAAAGTCGGGTCGCCATATTTAGTTCCCAGCTGCAGCCATCCGCACTGCCGTCTCCACTAGGCTCAGTTCTAAGTATTTTTTAAGCTAGTGAAAATGGAATTTTTCTTTGATTTCTTTTGCAGCAAGTTCATTGTATATAGAAAAAATGACTAAGTTCTGCATGTTGATTTTGTCTCCTACTTTGCTCCGAGTATTTATCAGTTCTAAATGTTTTCTGGAGCAGTCATTGGGGTCTCTAAGCTACAAGACCATGCCATCTGCACATACAGATAATTTGGCTCCTCTTTTGCTGGGTCTCCTTTATTCCTTTCTCTTTTCTTATAGCTAAGACTTTGACACTGCATTATATACGACTTAAGAAAACAGCCATCTATATCTTATTCCTGATTTTAGAGGAAATGATTTTGATTTTCCTCATTTATTAAATGTTCTTGCCACAGAGAGTCTTTTAATGCTGTTTCTTTATATCCTTCATCATAAAGGAGTATTGAACTTTGTTGAAATCTTTTTCTGAATCGACTGAGATGATCATGAGATCTCTGTTTCTACATATATTTATGTGATTACACATATTGATTTGCCTGTGTTGAAGTCATCTTGCATCCTGCAGTCCATTGAACTTTGTCACGGTGTTTGAACTTCTTAATGTGTTGCCTGAACTAGGATCTCCAGAATTTGTTGAGAATTTCTGTACACGCGTTCATTAAGGAGGTCTCTATTTTTCACTTCAGTATCTATGTGGACATGGGTATGGTGCCAGTCTGCTGGTTCAGTTTATAAATGGAATTTCTGTTCATATTTAGATACTTCTCAGTACCTCACAAACTTGGTGGCGGATGTAAAGAACAAGTAAATTAAAATTGATTCATAGTCGGTTGTTTGCTTCTCACATTAGAAATGACTTCTTTTCAGAGTGCAGAACAGCTGAATATGGCATGATCCTCTGTTTTGTTAGCAGATTTCCACGATTCTATTCACTAAGACATATTTTCTGCTAACAATATGGCTAGGTTAAAATCATTAATCACAAAAGTTTATGTGTAAAAACACTATCCTAGAAATTACCCTTAGTATCTGTAGGTTACTAAGAAAGTATGATAACGGTAACTGGTTATCTCAGACCAAATGGCCAACCTTGAAAACATTAATTAATTAATGTGAGTAACATTATACAGACTGAAAAAATATATACACGAGCTGAGAGCATTTATCAGTACAATATTTTAAAGCTTTACTTGACTAGAAAAAGATTAGGCATTATAAAATCAGCCTTAAGAGACATTATTTATAAATGCCACTATAGGAACGTCAGTTCATTAAAATAATGTGCATAATCTCCAAAGAAGTCCTGCTAGTAGTTACAAATAGTGTGTTAGAGTATATAAGGAAAACGTGTTTTCTGTACTGAGAATCAAACTGCAGCCTTGCAAATGCTAGATAGTGCTTTACAACTGAGCTACATACTCAGGGTGACTGTTTTAACTCAGTGACAATGGACGTGTGGTACGGGTAAATCTCAGATATATTATTAAGCAGGTAAAATACTGCGACATTCAAAACCATGCAAATTTTAATTTATGGTGCTTTGCATCATCAGGATAATGGCAAGGCTGCCTTTCAGGGGTTTGCTTAGGGAAACCTAGCAGGTTTTAAGATGCTGCTAACGTCAAGTAATTAGCAACAGCTGTGTGGGATAGGCATAGGTAAACCTCACAGTTCAGCAAAGCTAAACGTTAGAGCCGCCAGTCTACATCAGTTTGAACACAACTGACTGCAACTGGTAAAACTTGAGTTTAAACATGGGAAAATAACAATTTAAAATGCTATGGTATAACTTAATGTTATGTAGCCACCGTATGATATTCCCTGGAGTTTGCCAATGATCGATAAGGGGTGCTGATGTTACCTTGTTGTCTCTTATTACCAAACCAAATTTGAGTGTGCCATGCTATCCCCATTGTGCAAAACAAACGCCTAGAAGATAATACAACTCTTAGCAGTATTGTAGAAAATGGTAGCTTAAAAAAAACCACTTTTCTACAGCGCCAAATTTAAAATTTATGTTAATTTTCAATAAATTTATAATTGATAGAATTGCTGGGAAGACGAATATTTAGGGAACGGCTTCATTTGTAGAAGGCCAGGATGTGTGATGTGGGGCCACTATGAGGACAGCTAGGGTGACACAATGACACTGAGGAATTGTTGGGGAGTTGTCGAGGGACGGGACAGAAGGCTGGAAGGAGCTGAGTCAGAGTGGCATGCTTGGACAGTGACATCAGAGTTGGCATAAGATGTTGTGTGACATGGTGTGAATTGCTAGATTGGGATAGAGGAGGAGCTCATTCAGGGAGCATCCAAGAGTGGCTGGCAAGGGCCTGAGAGCTGGCGTGGGATGTGGACATCCAGTGACTTTCCCGATATCGACAGCTGAAGGAAGGAAAGTTTTATTTGGCTTGTGATTTCAGAGGGTTCTTTCCATCGTGGCGGAGAAGCTGGGACAGACATCAGTGGATATTGTCGCAGCCAGAAAGAGACAGGGATGCTAATGCTGAACTTGCCTTCTCCTTTTCTTCTAACAGGACCCAGCCTATAGGACTGGGTCCCCTGCATTCAAAGTAGGCCTCCCCACCTCCTCAGTAAACCCACACTGGAATACCCACTTAAACGTTTCTTTGTCCAAATTGACATAAGATCAGTCATGTGAATTAGCTTCACTGAGCACATGAATGGGAATGAACTTCCCTGGGGATAATGATGGGGGGTGGGGAGAAAGGGGGATAATGATGGGGGTGAGAAGGGCAGGAGTGGCTGTGGACTGCTACTGGCCATGCTGTTTCTTCTGCCTCATCATGTTGTAAAGAACATAAAGAACAATGTCTCGTTGAAGCCTTCACTGAACTGCACGTGTCCATCCATGCTCTCCTTCCTTTATCCCCATGCGACTGCATGAGCTGACACCCAGCTAACATTATTTAATTATTTAAGACCATGTGGTGTCAGCGTTGGAAACAGATGAAGCCGACAGGGGCACCAGTTTAACCAGGAACCTTGGCTATGCTCAACAGTTCAGGCAGATTAATTTGCCTGTTCTGAAAAGCAGTTTTGTCTCAGACTCCATCTGTGGTTTTCATTTTTTTGTGTGTGTGAGTAGCATGGCCTCCATGCGTCTGTGCTCAAAGCTACAATGGTGACATGTAAGTAGTCACCCAACGTTTGTACCTTGCGTTCGGTGCCTGGCCGTGGTCTTGCTTTTCCACGGATAAACTTGCAACACCAAATGACACGCATGAATTCCAGACAGATGTCCCCGGTGTCTGGAATCAAGACAAATTATATCACTCGGCTGTCACCGAGAGTGCCTCTTTTGGCGTTGCAGAGCAATTTGTTTAAAGACACAATTGCTGGGCTGTGGAATGGAAGGCTGTCTTCATTGTTGCTCAGGATTCCTGGGGACTGCAGAGATCCAAGCAGTTGCGGCATGATTCTTGTGTCTGGGAAACTGCTATCACAGCCGAGTGCTGGAGCAAGGGCTGGCTCTCTTCTGCTTTTCTTCCTCGTTGGGTAGAAGTTCCTTTTCTAGTGGCTTCCCTACGAGAGCTGATTTTACTAAGCCTATCAGGTCTAAATTAGCAGATCACAAGGCAGAAAGCCCTAAGAGTTTGGGAGTGAGTTCTGCAAACTCTTTTATATGCAAAATATCCTAAAATTATATCGGGAGGAGGGAGGACAAAGAGATGCACAAAAGCCCATCTTCCCAAATTTCTCAGCGAAGATACGAATCTTCGATGTGCTAAAGTGAAAAGGAATAGTATATTTATTGTGCAAAGAGATAGGTGGGACAGTGTACTCAGAGGAAGCATGGTCTGTTTGAGGAAAGTTCCTGGATGAGGTACTGTAGGCAGCTGGGCTACAAAAACCTACTAGTAGTAGAACATTCCGGGGTAAAGACAAGCCCCTCCCATGGTGCTTTATTTCTGGGGTGCATACAGAGGGGAATCTGCCCTATGGAAGAGCATCCATTGGGGTGGTGACTGCAAGTGTATCTTCATGAGGTCCAGACCCAGAAATTTTGATCGAGTTATCTTGAATGGGGTTCAAGAAGACCCCATAACACACACACACACACACACACACACACACACACACCACACACAACTATAGGTGATCTCAATGCAAATGACCCATAACCGCCGCTCTGACGACTGAGTGGCTTTTGCAAATGGTTGGTATCTCCTAGGCAAGAACAGCCCTTGTCCAGGAAAGATTTAATGCAAGAGAAGTAATTAGTTCTCTGCCTCAAAGTATGGGTGGAATTTATTGCTCAGGTGCTATGTAAATTTTAATTTGAATGAAACATGCAAAATTAGTGTTCCCCTTCTCCTCCCACCCCTTGAATTTCCAAATTCTTTATCTAGAGAAGACGAGGTTGTCCTTCACCTTCAATCTTACCTGAGAACAGATTCATCACACTGCTGTTTCTACCACTATTCAGAGCAGAGCTAAGATGGGGAATTTGTATAATCAGGCTTCTTCGCTTCAGTGACTGGAAGGTGTTCAAGCCTCGAAAAACACAGTTCTCTTCAACGTGATTTGAGAGTAAAAAGGCTCACCGAGTGAGGCCTTTCCCACTTCAGTCCACAAGGTGGCGCCCGTCCCCCATCTCTGGCCTCCTAGCAAGCGGCGCTGAGGCGATGCTGTCATGGTGTCCAAGGCAGAGAATCTGGGGAGCTCCTGTCAGTCAGCCTTACCGAATGGCCTTGTTTGAATTATTCTTGGAACACAGAGTGACAATATTCTTTGCTCTTTACCAGCTTGCTTTAGCTTGCCTCAATGCTGAAGGTCGCGTTATCCTGTTCCAGAAACAATGTAAGGATCAATGGACTCTGCAGAAGAATCAGAGGCAAAACAGCTTCCCAGGACAACGAGAAAAAGGCTAAAGATAAAAAGAGAGAAAGGTCTAGAATCAAAAGCGTACGACCCTTCTAGTAACCCACAGACCAGGAAGTAATGGGAAGCCAAGAGGAAAGAAGGGAATAGGGGAATCCTGGCAGATGCTGGACTCCGGCTTCTTTTACTTTTCCCAATGTCAATTCTCAAGGTCAGACTTCAGAGAAAATAGGTTACAAGCTATGGCAATGCTGTGGAAATCAAGGCTGAAGACCCGTGGCTATTGTTACTTTTGTTTAGTGTCAGCACATGAAAAGTTCATGCAAATGTCTAGGATTAAGAAAAACCTCACTAGTTTTGTTTGGAATGCGATGTTCTTTTTTAATATTTATTTATTTATTATGTATACAATATTCTGCCTGTGTGTATGCCTGAAGGCCAGAAGAGGGCACCAGACCCCATTACAGATGGTTGTGAGCCACCATGTGGTTGCTGGGAATTGAACTCAGGACCTTTGGAAGAACAGGCAATGCTCTTAACCTCTGAGCCATCTTTCCAGCCCCAGCAATTCAGACAATTTAAAAATTTTCGTCTCTGTGCACTATATTTACATTCTTGCCCCTCTACCATGTCTTCTCATTTATTGCCTCTTTTCCTTTATTTATTATCATTACATATATGCATATTATGAATTAGCATATATATGACTTTTGAGTCCACTTTGTGTTACTTGATAAGCCTTACTAGATTATAAGACATTAGTGGGATTTTTAGAATTCAGAGATTCTAACGTTCCTGAATCGAGTGTAGGCCTGTATTCCCTCATCCAAGGGGCCAAGCCCAGTGCCTGGCATGTGCTGGCCTTGCACACACAGCACCAGTGTTTCTTGACTGGAATCACAGAGTGCTCTCAAGTTACCTGTTTCTTTTGCCACTTCGAGAGCCCAGAAATTCACTTGACCATGGGGGAATTTTCTAACAATACTTTATGTGAAGCAAAGTCCAAACCATCAAACTGATTTGGCTGAGCTAAAAATGACCTTTATTTATGTTTTCTTACTGAGCTTAACTGTGGTGATATTTTGTTTGTGCTTTAACAAATTAAGGTTGCCTGAAGATCTGAGTGATGAGCTAGCCACACTAACTAGTAGTCATAGAAGCCAGGCACACACATTTAATCCCAGCACTCACTCAAGAGACAGAGGCAGACAGACCTCTGTGAGTTCAAGGCCACTCCGGGCTATGTAAGATTGAATCAGTCTAAAAGAGAAATAGAGCCAAGCAGTGGTGGTGGCCCACACCTTTAATCCCAGGACTAAGGAGGTGGAGACAGGAAGTGGTATGGCTGAGTGGAGAGAGAAATATAAGGTGGGAGGAAACAGGAGCTCAGGATTCAGTCTGAGACGGCATTCAGTCTGAGGACTTGTAGAGAAAGGATGCCCCATTCGGTCTGTGGATTTCATAGAGGTAAGAACTAGGGGCTCTGCTTCCCTGATCTTTCAGGTTTTACCCCCTAATATCCGACTCTGGATTTTTATTATTAAGACCAATTAGAACTCACACTACATTTAACTCCATATATGTACTTATTCCCAGTACTTAGGTCCCAGGGTTCATATAAAATATTCAGCCAAAAGAAAATGATTAACTTTTCTTAGTAAATTCAGAGTATTGATGTTATATCTACAGAAGTCTAAAATATAGGTACTAAAATAGGTACTTGATATTATTCACTAACCTTTCTTTAAGTATGACTTCCCATAATACCGATGCTTATATTTTTATCAAGTGTTGGATGTAGAGTCTCCTGCACTTTTGGGTGATTTTCGTAAGAGAAGCAGAGGTTCTTCTACCTTTTTTCATTCATTTAGACTCAAGCATTGTTTTGGATTTCCTGTGAGAGCGTTTTATGGAGCAGGGAGAGCTCAGGGTTATTCCTGAGTAACCGATGTTTCCACACATTGCTGGGAATCTGGCCCTCCCTGCAGGTGTCCACATGGCTCTCTGATGAGTCTGACTGAAATGCCGACTTCCCAAATCAGGTTCCTTCTTCAGCCTGGTGCAAGCCTCAGACACGGGAAAGGCAGAAAGCAGGTGGCTTCTGGTTCCCCCTCCAGAATTAGAACCGGTTTTCGCCAAAGTCAGCGCAGTCATCTGCAACATTGTATTGGTAACAACCAAATGAAATAACTCATTTATATGCAAAGATCTGGGGGTTTACTGTGAGTTTATTTTGAGTCAGTTACTGTAGAAGCTTGAGGTTCTTTATCATCTCTCCAAGGAGAACCCATGTGTCTAATCTTATCATTTTCAGCTCTGTACAAGGTACACACTACATAGGTAGCTGTTTATTGGGCAAACTCAGAGGATTTTCTTCCTAGAACCTCAGACATTATACCCAGTTGAGATCATCAGCATCTTCGTCTACCCTGTACCCAGTCTCTTTGCTTTAATGATGTTGATGATCTCAATTAGTTGCCCTATCAATAAATAACGACTCTGAGCATTTGGTGCCAAGCACAGGGTAGCTGCGCCTCTTCCCCAGGGCTGTCTGTGGTTTTTCTGCCTAATCAGTGAGACAAGCGTCAGCTAAATGGATTCACAGAGCTGAACGGGAGACGTAAGTTTGTGTCTTTGCCCTCTACCCTGACACTACCTGTAGCTCCAGTTCCCATGGATCCAATGCCTCCTTCTGAACGGGAGACGTAAGTTTGTGTCTTTGCCCTCTACCCTGACACTACCTGTAGCTCCAGTTCCCATGGATCCAATGCCTCCTTCTGAACAGGAGACGTAAGTTTGTGTCTTTGCCCTCTACCCTGACACTACCTGTAGCTCCAGTTCCCATCGATCCAATGCCTCCTTCTGGCCTCTTTGGGAAGCAGACAAACACATGTTTTACATACACAAATGATTCCATAGGTGTCTCTGATCAACAGCCTCTTGCAGTTTGCTGTGTGTGTGTCTCTCTCTCTCTCTCTCTCTGCATTTGTTGACCCTGCTGGCCGATGAAGACAACCTTCAACAATAGTCTAATTACGATCTGCTTGGCACACTGTAGATTAAAATTGGGCTTCCGAAATGTATGTACAGCTGGTGGTGGGATTGAAACCTGCAAACACCAAAGGCAAATTTCTCAGAGTTGTCTGTCATGAGAATACGAGTTGTACTGGGTGGATTGTCCCACCGAATAATTTCTGGATGCACTGTGTGGACTTTGAGCTGTCCTAACAGTTGAAGTTGTTTATCTGCAAACCAGGACCCTGTTTGAGAGATGGTGGGTACCTTCCCATCTGTGACCCACCAGGTTCTTCATCTGGGAGGCTAAGGACTCACTGGTTAAAGAGTTACATCTCCCAACATAGACTGGCTCCTGCTGTTTCTCAAACAAAGGCAAGAAAGTGATATAGGCAGAATCTGAAGGGTGAATCTAAGTGCTGCAATTTCTCATTTGAAGCGGTCTTTTCATCCTAGCAATGAACTATGCTTCCAATTTTTCGTCCCTTTTATTCCTTTTCGAAGGGATATAATTGAGTAAAGTGCTTCTCTTTGTGACTACAGCGAGGACAATGATAACAGTGTCAGAAAAAATGCAGTGTCACTGAGCGAGGAGTTAAACAAGGAAACTGAGGCTCACAAGGAGAAAAGATTTGCTTTGGGTCCGAGAGTAAGCAAGTGGTTGAACATGGATAGACCTCTGTTTTCCTGGCTACGGAACAAGACCCTTTGACAGGCTGCGTCATCTCTCAGATTCACTCAGTCAGATATTCACACCTTCATATCATGATTTATTCCCTGTGCATTCAAAGGAGGCAAGGAAAGCTTGGTGCTGGAAACATGGCTTAGCAGTTAAGAGCGCTTGTTCTTGCAGAGGACCTGGGTTCCATCCATTCCTAGCATCCTTATGACAGCTCACACTACATGTCACTCCAGTTCCCATGGATCCAGTATCTCCTGGCCCCCTTGGGAACCAGACAACACATCATGCGCATATGTATGTGCAAGCAAAAACAGTCACACACCTAAAATAAAATAAATCTTTCTTTTAAAAGATAAAGAAAATAGTCCTGAGTCCCATGATACTTTGGCTCCAAGAGCTGAAACGGGGTTGACACCCAGGGAAATATAGTATTGCACCTATTTTCATATAGCTAGCTAGGTAGCAAGAGTGTCACTCCAACTCCAGCCTTCAAATGCAAGCCTCCGAGAGTTGTGCCACCATACCTGGTATTTTTTTTAACCAGTGTTTAAAAGCATACCAAGATTGGGAAACACATGTACTTATGTATTTATTGTATTTAGGTTGCGTACGAATGATACATTATTTGTGAGCATTTTCTGTAGCATCTTAGAGATTTGTAACATCCGGTGATGCAGTGACGGATCAGTGCATACGAGTGCTTCCTCCACAAGTGTGAGGCCTGGCATCAAGTTCCCAACACCTGCATAAAAATTTGTCTGGGTTTGTGTCTATATCTCCTGCTCTTTGTGGATGGTGGAGACAGGAGGACCACTGGGACTTGTTGGCTACCTACCTACTCTCTGGTTTAGTGGGAGGCCCTGCCTCAAAGGGATAAGAAGGATTGTGCCCATGTGTGGAATATGCACACACACACACCACACACAGAGAGAGAGAGAGAGAGAGAGAGAGAGAGAGAGAGAGAGAGAGAGAGAGAGAGAGAGAGAGAGCTCATGAGAGAGAGCACATGAGAGAGAGACAGAGAAGGAGACACAGACAGACACACACAAAGCAAGCAAAGAAGAGAGACAGACATCCAGACACAGACACACACATATGGAATACATAATGTGCTTCCTACTATTGATGACTTTACACCTAAATTAAAGAGAAGTTCCATGCTCAATAACATTTAGAGACGGGGCTTTACGGTTGTATGTGGTGAGGCGCTATTTCAGCCTAACCCTGGGTTTTCCCAGGGGCTGTGGAGTTTACTGGCGAAGTTGGCATCAGCTGCTTCACTTTCAGCTTGTTGAGTGATTAATAAATATTAGAAGAGAGAGTACAGTTCGATTTCAAAGATGGCAGATGTTTGAGAACTCCCCACCATCTGCAGAACAGAATGTCAAGAGAGCCTGCTTGGTATCTTTACACTCTCTCCACTTTGTGGCAATTCCCCAGGAAAGAATGGAAAAATGCTTAAAAACTAGAGAAAGAAAAAAAAAAGAGGGTCAAAGGAAGAGAGCAGAAAACTTAACACATCTGGGTTCAGACTGACACTCTTCTATTAGTGTCTGTTGGCGCTGTCGCCATGCTTGGAGACGGGCGTGCAGACTCTCCCACCTTCCTGGGGACCTGGAGGTCACCTTGGACATGCTCTATCGCCTCTGCCCAACCTGACCTGACTTTACCCTCATTGCTGTCGCCACCACTTTCATTTTTTCAACATCTGGGCTTTTGAAAATTATCACTGGCCAGATCACCCTTCTCCAAGAAATGTCCCCTCCACTTGATCATTCCAAGATCATAGTCAGTGACTTTCCCATAATGTAGATGTTTTCACTTCCTCCAACAGCTCCTCCAAACCATTCCAAGGTCACTCGTGCTCTTAAAACAGGATTTATATTCCGTGGCTTATTCAGTTTTTATTCCAGCCTTTACAAAAGTTTCCTTTTTAGTCTCATGGCAGAGTGTACCCTACCTGACCAAGTCTTCACTTAGGGACGTCCACTCTTAGCATTTGAATCTCAGCTCATTGTTTAGTTTCCCAGTGAAGCCTCTTCTATCTGCCCGCTCCTTGTAGTACACAACCATGTTCTTCCTTCCCTCTTCCTTCACAAATGTACGTTTGTGGTTAGCTTCCATGATTATGACTCCTACATCTCTCTCTCATCATAGACTGTAAGCTGGGTTGTGGCGAGAACTGGCTCAGCTTTCTGTCCATTAGAGCCCCCAGAAGAGCACAATGGCTAGCGTTATAGATGAAATTAAATGCTTGATGGATGAGTGACTGAGGCGAAAGGAACTATTTTGATTTCAAGATGGAGAGATTCCAGCTATGGCTTACAAGAAAATCTCCCAGGATGAGCAATTACCCCTAGGAAAGTAGGAAGCTCATTCATTTTCTCTGAGGATTTGTGAAAGAGTCACTCAGTGTGTTGACACCTGAGTCACAGGAGGAATTACCAGTGGAGGCCTAGACTTGTAGGAAGAAAGCAAAGGGTGGCAGATTGTAAATCAACTGGGAAGATTCTGTGTGGGTCAGTGGACCCCTCTCTGATGAAGCTACTGTATAGCAAACAAAATCTCCATTTCATCCAACGATTTTAGGCAACTCAAGTTTACTTGAATTTTAAACCTGATATTTAGACCCCAAATCTGATTGCCCTTTACAACCCCCCCCCATAAGAGTGAGTGAAGGCAGGTACCACTCTTGCTTAGGAGACACTGGATCTTAAGTGCTCCTTAGAGACCACTGCGGAAAAGTACTGCACCTGTGGCGAGACTCAGACCCAGACGCTTAGCATCGAGAGTCAGGACAAAGACAATTCAGCCTGTGGTTTTGCTTTTCTTGTCATTTGTGTTTTAGTCCAGGCTCAGTCCCTCTCAAAGGGACCTCCCTAAGGAGCTTTGAAGCTAATAGGCTTGGCAGGGTTGAGGAGCACTGGGACTGATTTCCTCTGTAACACTGCAGATGCCTCATGGTGGTGTGTTGGCCAAGCGGGGCTTTTTCGTATTAGGATTCGGCTAGCTTGTCTCTCTTTGACAAGAGGGTCCTCATAGGCAGTCTCTCCTGTCTGTAGTCTGCCCTCTTCCCTAGGGACTTGCCCTTGGACGGCTGAATCAGGAGAGCCATTAACATCAGAAAACAGGAATCCCTGCTCTTGTCTCTGGACTAGTGAGAGTCCTGTCTATTATCCTCTTCCCCAAAGAGTTTCTTTTAGATTTCTTGTAAGTTTCCAGAAAGACATAAACTTCAGTCTTTGTAGCAGTTGTTAACCTTTGCCCTGAAATGTGTAATTCGTGAAAGCCTCAAATTGCAGATGTGTAGGTAAACATGACAGAGTCCTCGTGGTCAGTAATTCTTACATGTGGAGGAGATGAAACGTAGGGGTAGATGGATCGGGGAGTTCACCTCTGGAGTCACATTCAGTCAGAGTTAAAATGCCTGCAGACAGCATCTGAGGCTCTTTAAAAGAGGAACGAGTGCTCCTCAGTGGTTGGTGTGAGCAAAATCATCACCTGCAGAGTGGGGTGCTGATCAGCTAACATGGAAAATAAGCTGCAAGTCAACCAGAAGTCAAAAGCTCAAGGACAGGATATTTGTAGGAGTTTGGGGGAAACTGTTGAGTCCTTCACCACAGAAATGTTTGTTTGTTTGTTTGTTTGTTTTAATCTAGGAGACAGTTTGCTGAAGAAGAGACTTCAGAGAACACCTTTCTTTGGGGAACAAAAGGAAGGAGAGGCAGGAAACAGAACTGTGCCAAGGAGTGGGCAGTGATTAGGAGGAGTCCCCAAGCCGACGGAAGCTCGACTTTTACTTAGGAGGGGTTATGTCCACAGGTTCTAAAGTAGCTGAAGAATAGGTTTGAGACTGGAGACTGGTGATTCATAGCAAATCATTTACTGAGTTTTCTTACATATTTTGAATTTCCTTCAAACGTCTGGATGAAGACTGGTATAGTTCCCCAGCTTGCTCTTTACACGGCAGCCTTGCTCGCCTTCGTCACCTTTGGACTTTCTGAACACCTTGTCAAAATGGTGAAAGCATTTCTTCTTTCTCCATTCTCTTGAGAATGCATTAGTGGGTTTTTTTTGTCCTCTCTGCAGACCCGTTACTTGAAGGCTACTCTGTAGTCACCACACCCTCCCATAACTTCCATGTTTTCCCTAGAAATTCTCCCCTCTCGCCTCTGCTCACTGAACGATGACTGCTCCCAGCTTCTCCGGCTCTAGAAACATCTAGTGAGTCACACACACTACTAAGAAGTAATTCAGACTATGGCACTCTTATCCTGGAAAACCTTCCATAGCTTGCTTTATTTGCTGTTTCTTTATTAATGTATTTTTTTATTATTATGTGTGCCTTGCCATGGTTCAACTGTGCAGATCAGGAAAACCTAGTGAGTTAGTTCTCTCCTTCAGAGTTCTCTTGGATTCTGGGGAGTAAACACAGGCTCTTCAGCCTGTGTTGTAGGCGCTTTATCCACTGAGCCATCAGGCAGGACGGATGTTTCGTGTTTAGGGGGTCTTGCTCTGTATGGCCTGATTGATACTCGCTGTACATTCCGAACTGACCTCAAACTTGCAGCAATTCTCCCAGCTCAGTCTCCCAAGCATGGGGTCATGCCACCATGCCCAATTTGTCTTTTTTAAAACATTCTTCTTAAAGACGGAAGTATGAACTCTTAGGCACAGCATAGAGTGAACACTCAAAGAATATTTTGAATGGATAGTTTTGAATAAATTAATCCATGTGTCCTTTAACATCTAGTCTGACGCGGGTTCCCATCTTTCTGCTCTCTGACATCTGGTATGTTTGGGGGAGAAGACATTTGCCAGCAAATGGGCAGGAGCCAGCATCATTCAGGTTTTCCTGGGCTGTGTCACCTGAAGCATAACTTTACTAAAAAGTTGAATCTACTGAGCAAGGAAGCACATATCAGGCCATCCATACATAACTTAAAGTACTTGGCAAGGAAAGGAACACTGAAGAGTGTAAGCCAGTGGCTTTCCAGCCTGGCTGTACATTAGAAACAGCTGGGCAGGCTTTGGAAGCCCATCAAAGTCAGCCTTATTCCAGGCTAATTAGCTGCCTTCATTGTGGCTTCCTTTGGACTCAGGGTCCCCAAATGTGTGTGTGTGTGGTGTCATCAGTAGGATCTGGGATCTTATAGCATTTATACTGCCCCCCACCCAGTCCTGCCCAAGTAGGAAATGTGGGAATGAGGCTGGATGGTCTATGCTGAGTCAGTCCTCCGCTTGACTTTGGTGCTCATGGATACTTGGGAGCCACTGCTCTCAGGGACTCAGCTCCTACTCCCAGGACTCAGGATCTCAGAAGTAAATCTGGGCGCAAGAGAGGCCATTTCTCTCTGGCATCTCAGTGCAGCCAAGTGAATGATACTGGAAGTTTGGGAAGCCCCTGCTACAAATCAGTTCCAGTGAAACCCCCCACCTAGACTGAGAACGACTCTCTTGAAGATGGGACTATGACCTGTGCCATCTCAGGGTCATTTTCTTCTCTTCCTTCCCGAGCCTCCCAAATTATCCCGGGGCCTGGAGAGAAACGAGTATTTTTAGCAAAGGGTAGAAGAACACAGTGAAGATGACTCGGTCTTATTCAGAGAAACAGATGCTATCACGATGGCATAATGTTTTCCTTGAAACTTGCTGCTTTCAAGATATTCTTTGAAATAAATAATCTTTTACAAATGCAAGTGATTGCAAAGTCTGCTTAAGCAAATGGTATTTACCATTTGTGCTTCTGAGCATGCGATAAGGAGGCTTTGCATGGTAACACAGAAGATCCTACTTCTCCCAGGGAATGCTCTAGAAGCAGATTGTGTTACTAGAACCCGCAGAGCAAGAGAAGGGAGGCCTGGTATATCGTTTGATTGAGGCTTGGTATACTGTACCAGCATCAGGGAATGCTTGCTCCGGACCTCAGAGAAACATGCCTTTTAGGAAATAGAGATTTTTGAGACAGAAAGAGGTGTGCACGCTTCCTCCACACCTGAGATAAGGAAGCGAGCTCTACAAGACAGTCCACAGTTGTTGCACCGGGCAGAGCTGCTCTGGGACTATGACATCCTCCTTTGCTCTACCTGTCCAAAGTGGGTCATGGGCTTCTGGACATTGCAAGTCAGGGGAGGCCAGGGATTTCACAGGAGCTGGTAGAGGCAGGCAGGCAGGCAGGCAGGCAGGCAGAGCTCTTCCTTGGGCCTTGTGGAGTTCTCCCACCTTGACTGAGTGGCTTTCCATTCCAGAACTGAAATTCTCACTCTATTTCCTTTAACAATAATTAAAAATCCACACCTCATTTAGCATTCAAGGAAATCAAGTTAGGTGGTTTTTTTTTCTTCCTGCTTCAAAAGTGGGTCTAAATGAGAACGAGATCTGAGACAACTCAGACTGTCCTTCTGCCTTTACAGCCATCAGTGCTGTATCTTTTGGTTTGTGGTTTACAGAGTAAAAGAATTGAAGCTTCTCAGGTGGTAGAACATTGGGACAGCTAGCTGCCCAGCCATCCAGTTGAGGAAATTGCCACTGGTAGATAGTTAAAGGTAAGAAAGGGTCAGAACTGTGTTTTCTGATTCCATCTTCAGGCTCCTTGAACCTTTGCATGGCTGAATGCCCCCCTCCCTCCCAGAGAAAGTGCTCATGAAAAGGAAGCAAAAGAGCTGCTGACTCCCTCCTAGATGTGTCAGGAGACGCCATCTTTGTATCTTGGTTATGTTGGTTTTAAGTAGTATTTAGTTTTAGAGGAAGCGTTGAGTTTGATTTTCTGGTTCTGCTTCATCAAACTAAATTTTGCTTAGTTGCTGATTACTCCTTACAGAACCCAAACTCAACTCCACAACGCACTCCCTGTTGCTACAGCGCTCCTGCTGTAACCAAGTGGAACAAACAAGAACTCCAAAGACAAAGGAAAGGAAAACACCACATGAAGGCTAAGTTCACAGAGGTCTTCCTTCCTGGACGATCAAAGAAAACCGCGCATGTGCGCAATGCAGTCCCCAGCGTGTGTTGTTTTTAATTTTTCTGCCGTAGTCTAAGAGTCGTCTCCTGGGTGGTGGGTCGTCACCTTTCTATTGCTGTGATAAAACATGAGGATCAAATGCAACTTGAGGAAGAAAGAGTTTATTTTGGATTAAGGTTTTTGAGGGATAGAGTCAGTAACGGTGGAAGCAAGCAACAGCAGCAGCGGGCTGGCTGGTCACATTTCTCATCCACCCACAAGAAGCAGAGAAGAAAAAGAAGCCTGGCCCCAGTGGCACACTTCCTCTAGCAAAGCTCCACCTCCTTAAGCTTCCACAACCTTCCCAAACAGCACCATGAACCCGGGACCAAGTGTTCAAATATAGGAGCCTCCTGGGGACATTTCTCTTTCAAAGCACTACACTATCTCATGGATCTATCTATCTATCTATCTATCTATCTATCTATCTATCTATCTATCATCTATCTATCTATCTATCTATCTATCTATCTATCTATCTATCTATCTATCTATCTATCTATCTCTCCATATCTGTTGTCTTGCCCTCTTTTGAACAAAGCAACAGTTCAGCTGTAGCTTCCTAGGGGCTAGACTTGCCCCGACCTCTTGGTCCCGGGAACAGCCCTTCCCACAGTCACATGTTCATCTGAGTTGTGGAAATTTGAAAAAGCAATATCTGTTGACTCCCATTAGTTAAGGTTGCTATTTGTTCCCTAGATCACTGGGCCTGTTGAAAAGTGGAGGCGTGCTCCCTGCCGTTTTCGGTATCTAGTGAAGAGAACGTTCATTTGTGAGAAGTCTCAGCTCAGGTTTGTTAGGATTACCATTTATGTTCACAGCAACTTCCTGGAACTCCATGCCAACCCTCCCCAAGTCGAAACGGACAGAAATAGTCCAATTGCCCATGTGCTGGCTTGGTGGGGGGCATGACACCAAGCCCGGGGCTAAGAAACCGTGTTGTGGTGTGTCATAGCCATGTGGAGGAGGGAAGCAAAGAAATTAATCTCTGGGATTTTTTTTTTCTGAGTTTCAGCCCACATACAATAAAATTCAATTTTCTTCTGAAATCGAATTTATCACTAACCATAAATATTTTCCTTGCATGACTGGTAAAGATTGAGCTTAATGTTACTTTACCTTTACCTTTTCACACAAGGAAATCAGTTAAACAAATTAAAGGAAAACTGAATCATCTAGTTTTTTTTCTATTAAAAAAATATTGCAACCTTGCTTTTGTGTGAAGACAGAATGAAAGCAGGTAGAAACTAAGTGACGTTTTTCAAGCTATTTCTGAACTTTGTGATGATCGTGGTATTTCTCTAAAGGCATTTTTGGGTTTCTACATTGCCTTGAAAATAATTCATCCAGAAACATTGGATCAATGCCCTCCGTAGGAACTCGATGTAGACTACTGGGGTCTGGGCTCAGTGAGGCGTGTTGATGCCCACCCGAGTTCCTGCTGGAGCATCCTTGGTGACATGAAGGGCATTCTTCCTGGGAACAGTGTGGCAATCATGACTATTGCTGTAGTGAAGTGACCATCTCAGCAAGGGCCTCAGTCTTTCAAATCAGTTGGTTCATTCGTTCAGGAAGAGTCTATTTCAATTTTCACAACTTTAACGGCTTACGTGTATCAGATACTCATTACCGAATGGTTCCTGTGGCTGACAGCTTATCAAGGTACTCTGCTTAGGCTCTCACAAGGCTGGGGTCCCAGTGCTTGTCATGATTTAGCTCTCAGGATTCCTTTTGAAGTTCATTCAGGCTGCCTGCAGCATTCCTTTCCTTGTGGTTGTAGAGCCAGGAGGTAGTATTTTCTCTAGCTGTTGGCTGTGACCGCTCTGGGCTCCTAAAGGCTGTTCTGAGGCATCGCCATGTGGCTGTCTCCATAGGTAGTTCACAGCATGGCAGCTGGCTTCCCCAGACCAGCAGGACGATCTCTCTCCAGTCTGCTAAGGAGGAATCTTACACAGCATAGCCTAATCCAGGCCGCTGTCACATCCAATCCGGAGTCCCACTCCCACTCAAAAGCAGCAGATTGCTTAGGTTGTGTATGCCAAGGAGTAGCGATCTACTGGGGATTTCTTAGAATACTGACCTGCCATGAAGGGGAAGGGCAAGCAAATTCGAGCATCAGCCATATGTGCATTATTCATATTCATTATTTGTCTCAGAATTGTGTTTTGGGATGCCTGTGAATACCCAATGTTTTTCAAGATCAAGAAACCACCTTATAAAGCATCAGCCAAGCCTTGTGGTCCTGGCTCAAGTGCTCAGCTGAGCGGGGCAAGAGGATCACAAATGCGAGCCCTGTCTCGACGTAAACTCAAGTTCAGCCTGGGCAATTTAGTGCAACCTTGTTTTAAAGTAAAATAAAATGGATAAAGGGTGGGGGTAGATCTCAGAGGGACAGTTCTTGTCTGACAAGCCCAAAGACTAATCTGATCACCCGTAATGTGAAGGAGACAAGTAATTGCTGCAGACACAGCGTCCGGATTTAAGTAAAATGTCTGTCTGACTTCACAGCCAGAGATGTTCGAAGCATTACCAGGTGGCCTTGGGAATTGATTGATGATCTCCACAGATGGGCACTGGATGGGCACGTGATGTGTGAAACCACTTAGTGATGTCTTTGTCCTAGGGGCCAGTGCCTTGCAAATATAATGTGTATACATCAAGTGACTAACGCAGTTCATGTCAAGGGGCTTCAAGTTTACCCTCGCTCTCCAAAGTGAGTTGTCCAACCCTAAATTTACAGCTGAATTCGGCAGATATTTGTATAGCGGTCCATTGAGTTCACTGAAGGAAATAAAATTCATCCAGTAGTGTTTGACAAGTAGGGTGTCTTGTATTTTATCTTCAACAAGAATCCTCATGGTATAGTAAACAAAACACTGGTGGTGTAGAGTCCAGCATGCACGTACCTTCTCTTCAGCTTTCTGACCTGTACCACTTCTCTGAGGAGGACACGCGTGTGAATCAAATCTCCAGGAGACATCAGGTTATCAACAGTAATTTTTATAAGCCTCGTTCTATAGATTTGCACAGGGCTCTGCAAAGTGCCACGGGAGTGTGAAGGAAGCAGGGGATTGCCTGTGGCTTGGGAGCTTCCAGATTTTTTTTTTTTTTTTGGATTAATTTGTTCTTTCGGGGATCCAGCTGTGGACTTTTGTAATGACTGAAAAGTTTCCCAGGCAGATGTTTTTGTCTCTGAGGTGGGAATCTTGACTTTCTTTTTAGAATTTTTGCCTCTCATGATTTGATTAGAATTGCCACCTTAAAAGCGAATGAATAAAATGGGTGAAAGAGGTACTGATACTCTATCCAAAACTTTAAAACGTCAATGGTAAGGGCGCTCCACCTAGTGCTCCCCCTGCTGAGGATCCCATGGCTTGCCATTTGCATATGTGATAGTCTCACATTAGAGTTCTGTCTTCATTCCCACTTCCACTCGCTCATCTAAGAGTCCTTTCTTCCTTCAAAACAGCCTGTAGGAGAGAAATTAGTTTCTGGTTGGCATTGTAAGCCCCCTTCACTATTTTAAACCTTCTTTGCAGAACTATACAAAAATGTAAGCAAGAATTATTAAAATATAATTTAGTAGCACTTCAGAATTTACCAAACAGACGTATAAGCGCTGCCTGTTTGCTATTTACACTGTTTTTAAGCATATGTTGCGGGTTTCTCTATGTAGACCAGGCTGGCCTTCTGCTTCATACTCCCGAGTATACTGAGACTGCAGGCATTCACCGCTGTGCCCAGCTTTACACGTTCATATAAAATTGGCATGATACATATCCTGCAGCTTTGTGTCATATACTTTCTCTTCATTCTGTGTTCTATTTCTCACATTATTTTGCCTTTTATATCATGGTTTTAAAACTGTTTCTTTCTTCTTGGAGTATGTAATTTTGTGAACACCCAGGTTGTCTTCTCTCACACATTCAATCTTCTTCTCCGTCGGCTGAACCCACCTCAATCACCAGCTCCCAGTCAGACCTCAGTTTGCTTAGCCAGTCCCAGTCTTGCCTTTTGTGAACATGGCTAAAGACATCATTTTAGAGTGAACTCTTTGAATCTCTTACACTGTCAGGTCCAATTTAACTGTTCCCCTGCCCCCCAAAGAACTTTTGTTCTGCTCTGTTCTACTCTTATTTGTTGGATTTCGCTACCCCACATTAAAGTCTCAACCAGTAAGCAAATGCATTCATTTTATAACTGTCAGAACACGGCACAGTGCCTAGAACATAACTTGTAGCAGAGAACGCTGAAAGCTTGATGCTGAAATAAGCCCCTCAGGGTACGGGAAATAAGGCAAACCTTAGGCAAAGTTGGTGTGTGTGTGCTACTACTGCCCAGCTCTGCACTGAGGGGAAACCTGACACAGACAGTAGCAGTGTGAACAGAAAGGAGGCAGCAGAGAGATACTCAGAACCCGAGCAATCAGTGTATGAGCATGTGAGGGCGTGTGTATGTGGTTGATGGATGAGGGACGAGTTAGAGTCCAAGGTGGTGCTCAGTGCTTTCTCCTTAACGGCCAGATGGAGGTGTGTGCTCTGATCTGGTGAGCAGCAGGACGAGAAAGGCTGCGAGAAAAACTGAATATTACTTTATGCTTTAAATAGTAACATATCAAGACACACATGGAAGTGACTAGTATCCTTTACTAAATTGAAACATTCTAAATCATTTAAAATTATATTTACATCTGGGCACGGGTGGTGCACACCTTTAACCCCAGCACTTAGGAGGCAGAGGCAGGCAGATCTCTGTGAGTTTAAGGCCAGCCCGGTTTACAGAGTGAGTTCTAGGATAGGCTCCAACGCTACACATAAACCTTGTCTTGAAAAACAAAAAAAGAATAAAACAAAAAAAGTTATGTTGGCGCATGCGCACACACACACACACACACACTTTTGTGGGGGGGGGGGTCAAAGGACAACTTCCAGGAGTCATTTCTCTTACCACGTGGGGCTTTGAGCTCAAAGATCAGTGAGTTCTTAAACCTGCTGCACCATCTCACTAGCCCATCTCACTAGCCCCAAAATCATTTTTGAATGCATTCAAAATTGAGTAGGGCTGTGGACTAACATTTAAAAGCCACAAAGGTGTTGCAACTAAGAGAGTTATTGAGAACTTGGGCTCATTCAAGTGGAAGAGGCTAGACTGGTTCTGTGAGCAATAGCTGAAGGAGGGAGTTTTCATTAATAGAGTCAGGGGAAATGCAATGGCTGAAACTGGTTTCTGAAAAAAAGTCTAAAAGCTCTCTTGCATAAGGGAAACCAGCACGATTTCTAGTGCACCGAAGAGTGGGATTAAGGCCTGGAAGACTCACATTCTCTTGACTGAAGGATATTTTTAGGGTCAAAGCCGTCTCGCAATGAAAGAGAGGTCCATTAGGCTGGAACTGGCCATTGCTGAGGTTTCTCAAAAGTGCTTGCCTCTTCCTAAGTTGGGCTGTGTGGCCTTCAGCTTAGGATTCTGAGATCTTTTGGTTTGTTTTTGTTCCCATGAGCCTCTGCCTCAGTCTCCAGGTGCTGGGATCCCAAGTGTGCACAGACGTCTATATGGTATGCTGGGGTTTATCAGTACTGTTTTGTGTTTAGCCGGTTTGTTTTGGGGATGAGTTGTCATATTTCCCTGTCATTTTTGATTAAAGGAGGTAGATGGATATTATGGAAAAGGACCCTCTTGGTTTCTCACTGCGGGGCTATAGTTATGTTGGAAACAGGAGCATAAGAATTAAGTTGCCTATCTTTTAAAAATCACCTTCCAGTGACCTTTTCTCTTTTAATGTGCTCTACTCTCAGGATCTGAGCTATTTTCTCTGTTCCCTTTAGCAGAGATCTAACCAGCTCCTTTCTATCTTGGCTTCCAAGAAAAATCGACCTGACGCAAATTTCAGATTGAAAGTTTTCACCTACTATGGCTTCCGGGTGCCCCTAAAGAAAGTTCCTCTGTTCATCAGCAGTTTCTGCAAGTGGAGTGAGCAAGCTTATCTCCCAGGCAGGCTCACTGTGGGTGGTTAGAGGCAACCTTTACCTTTGTCGTGAGCAATTTCTCAGTTCTGATGCCTTTTGTGTTGGAATCCTATCATCCTCTGTTCCTTCATTCTTTGGCTTTGAAGATCTCTTTGGAATAACACGTGGTGCTTGGGAAAGAGGTTTTGCTGCATTGTGACCTGGGCATGATGTGAAACCCCTGGGGGTTTCTGGAAAGTAACAAGGGTCTCACAGGACTTAAAAACTGATGATATTAGATATAATCCAGGTACTTAGAGACTATGGGCCTGGAGAATCCAGATAACAAATGCATGCTAAGAGCACACCAGCACTTGACTCAGTATTGATGAAATCTGTCCTTTCTTGACTGTACTCTCTAATTCTCTGTTAGCATTGGCATTTTGATAATGATTTTTATATAAAAATTATAATTTATTGAAAGTATTTTATTCTTTCCCCTTTCATATCAGAGACAGCGAATTTTTATTTGACATAAAATAAGGCTCAACTGATGAATTAAATATCTTCTAATGAGTTTGCTTATTATTTTGAGAAATATATGCAGATGGATCTGTAACGAGAGAGTGGTATTGAAAATTTAAATGGCAAGACACCGATATCAGAAGTTGAAACAGTGAAACACGTGAGAAAATGTGTAATCAATTCTGGTATATTTTTCAGAAGCTCAGATAGAATGTGAAGCAACTTTAAGAATTAATTATTCCAGCCTCTTAACTTTAGCTATTGATGCTAAGGTTAGGGCTAGAGGTTATAGGTCAGTGGTAGAGGACTTGGCAATGCTCTGAGTTTGAATCCCAGTATTCCAAATCAAAAAAAAATGTGTTTTCAAAACTGAGATTGTTTCTTTAGAGATTTCATATGGATCGAACTTCCCTTGAATCCATGCATGGCAATCCTGTCTGAAATGAATTCTCCTGTGTTTGACCCAAATTAAATATCATTTCTACCTTGAACTTCCTTGAGTCTTTCAGTCATATTAATTGTCCTTCTGGCCTCCTTGAACCACTTCTACATCAATATATAAATTGATACATGTTGGTTTTCCAACCAGATCTCATTTCTTTATGTATTAAAAGGCACGTCTTCACTATCCACCCTCTGAAATATAGAGGGAGCCTATGAAAAGGGAGATTTCTGTACTACTGTTGATGTAAAGCAAATATCTAAGTTCATTGGTGGATATGGGCAATAGCTTGCGTCAGGCTCACTGATTCATGAATAAGACATTGAACCATGGCCTATTATAGTGCTCATAGGCTGACCATCATGAAGCTCGTTAACACCATCTTCCGCCAGTCTTGTGAAAAAGCCAAGAGAATAGGCTTGCTTCAGTGGAATAGGAGCAAGCTGGTCCTCTGCAGTAGATAATCTCAGAGAGACATAAACTGAAAAAAGATTGCTGGCAGCCTTGCTTCTTATTGTTCATTTTCTTACACGTGAACTTCAATTCCTGCTCCTTCCTTTCTCTCCTCTTTTATTCCCAGCTCACATTTAATTATAATGACTGTTTCTAGAAAGAAGCTTCTAGAATGAGCAAGTGAGAGTCCCTACCTTCTAGGAACTCCTAGCCTAGTAGGTGAAATAAGAAATGACTAAGATGCAAATCAAGTTCAAACAAAGTAGGAAACTGTCTTTCCTGTGACAAACCCCAACAAGACCTTAGTCATCCAGAAGATAAAGTCTGACTGACCTACAAGAACACCGCAATTTGGAGGGATCCTGAGGGGCCTGAATAAGGAAGGCTTTTTTTTCTATCTGACTCCACTTAGGACATCATAATCTTGTTTTTGGTTTTAGCTGCAAAAGAACTACTTAGCTCTAAAATATTCTCTGTGTCTGGTTATGTGTGTGGACCGAGTCTGAAACTTGATCCAAGCAAATATAGAATAAACAGAGTTATTTTCCAGATGTCACCAAGCTTGAGAAGTGATGTGGATGTCCTTCTGTATATGTGTTGCATTTATTAGTTAATGAATAAAGCTACTTTGGCCTATGGTCGGACAGGATATAGCCTGGCTGGAATATATACATATACATATACATATACATATACATGTATATATATATATATATGGAGAGAGAGAGAGAGAGAGGGAGAGAGAGAGAGAGAGAGTTGGTAGACCCAGCAAGATACCATGTAGCTTCCCAAAAAGCAAGAGGTAACAAACCATGAGCCTCATGAGAAAATATAAAATAATACTAGTGAATTAATTAAAGATGTAAGAGCTAGCTAGAAATACGCCTGAGACATTGGCCAAAGAGTGCTGTAGTTTATATAGTTTCTGATTATTCAGGTCTGGGCAGCTAGGAAATGAATGAGCAGTCTCCATTTACAGAGAAGGAACCCTGTCCTGAGGTCTCTCCTCTGCAGGTGGCTGCAGTATGTGGGCTGCTTCTGTGCCTGTTGGAAAGGACACAGAAGGGTTCTGATCCCTGTGTTGGAGTTTCAATCATGTTCACGCTCTGTTGGGGGATGCACTTCAAGAGACACCCAGTCTATTCTCTTTTGTTTTCTTCTTTATCTCTCTTTACTTACATCTATATGTGTGCTCCAAATGAAGCAAGAACAACTATGTTTGTTTGTACTTACTTCCCAAGTATGTGGAACATCCTGTACCATACATTGCATTTTGTCTGTCCAGAGTCAAGCCGAAAGTCCCAAATCAACTTAAAATTTTATATTTACTTCTAATTTAGACTATGTTAAGCGACACTATATACACCATTTAAAAACAGTATAGTTCATCTCACCTCCTTGTACTGCCCAATAGAAATGCCATGGAAAAGTTTTAATTTATCACATCATAATAGAAATAGCTTCTGCTTACCCAGCATATGTTATGTGATATGGAACGTGCTAAGTTGTTCCTTTATGTATTTTCTGACTGGTTCTTAAGAATAGTTTTGTTCTCACTTTGATGATGATTAAGGAACAATGAATTTGCAATAATTTAGGGTTTTATTGTTATTTAGATCAAGAATTAAAGTTTATTCTCTGGATTCTGACAATAATCATTCTTTGGTTCTTGAGACATTTGGTTCTTTTCGATCTTGTTATGTCTTGCATAAGTGTCTGTCTTCCAAACACAGCTAAAGATAAAAGTAAACATGTGGATTGTTTCTCTTTTTCCAGCTCTCATTATAATTACAATGTTGAAGTTAATACAGTTTAATATAGTGTTATCGGCCGGGCGGCGGTGGCATGCGTCTTTAATCCCAGCACTTGGGAGGCAGAGGCAGGCGGATCTCTGTGAGTTCGAGACCAGCCTGGTCTACAAGAGCTAGTTCCAGGACAGGCTCCAAAGCTACAGAGAAACCCTGTCTCGGAAAGCCAAAAAAAAATATATATATAGTGTTATCATCTTTTTTCCCCTGCACTATACTCTTTTTCTCTTAAAATTCTCAGGTCACAGGAAGTTAACAAAGACTATTACTATCCATACAGGATTGTCATAGTATGAAATGGGATACTCTCTGGGCAAAATAAAACATCACATTGTCCAAATTTTGTGCCTAGTATCACTAGATATTTTTGTGTTGTGTTTTACTTACCTCATTTATTAACTCTATAGCCTTATTTGTTCATTTTTACATGAACAAAGTAAGGGGTACCATGCTTGTCCCTTAGAAGTCATTGAATCCACAATATGTACTCTAAGCGTCTTTTGGACTAAATGTGGAAACTGGTGCAGGCTGTGTCTGAGGGTCCCATTCCAGACACCTCACTGGAATCCCAACCTCTCAGAGTAGCAATTAGGTGCTGGGCTCAGAAAGAATGCAGGCGGGGAGATTCAAGGTCTTCCAGTCAGTTCCTAGGGAAAGCAAGACCAAGCCCACCTCAGGCATCCATTGGCTGTTTTGTTCCTTCAACTTACTTTTTCTTCATAAACGTGGCCCATGAAATTTAATTATAAACAAGATTCAGATCTCACAATGTGGGGCTTCAAAACCATGATGTTTGGCACCTGTGTGCTTCCTTCTCATCTTCTGTTGAGAAGCTCTTTCTTAGTCCTGTTTCTGGGAGGTTCTATCCCACTTATTCATGAGTAGGCAGTTCTCATGGTGCTTTTTGATGAAATTTGGCAAGGTCCCTTCAACCGAGAAGAGTAACCTTCTCTTCTAAATGTCCCTGCATGAACCTACCTCCCATTAGCATGAGTCTCATTCTGTAGTCACTGAAACAGTTAGGCTCATCCACTAGACAGTAACTTCTTTGAGAAAAGCAATTATGTTTTATGTCTTTATGCCTCCTACCTGCTAAAGAATTTATTATATGTTAAGTGTCCAATGATGGGATTACATCCACCCCTTGATGGGCAGGGAAAAAAAAGAAAATAAATGCACTGCTTTATGTACGTATTATATATATATTTGTGTGTGTAACAATAGTGCATATATAAGTATACATACATAAACACAAATTTAAATATGCAGATACATATTTGGATATATAGTATATACATATATACATGTATATACACACAAATTGAAAATCTTAAAATAATATTTCAGTTTTTTGAGATTAATATAGTTATATCTTTTCCCTCTTCCACTTCCTCCTTCAAAAACTCCTGTGTATCTCCACTCCATGTTTGCTTGCTCTTTTTCTAATTCGTGGCATCTTTTTCTTTAATTGTTGTTACATATATATACATTGTGTGTGTGTGTTTCTAGATATATAAATACAGTCTGTATCATGTCACTTGTATGTGTGTTTTCAGGGCAGACGATTTGGTGTTGGAAACCCAGTTGGTATGCCTTTCTCTGGGGAAGACTACTTATCTTGCTCTGGTATTCCTTAGTTACCTGTAGTTTTTTTTCTAAGTCTGAAGTCCCTTGATCTCCCTGGATCTCCCTGCTTCCTTGTCAGCATGTCCATTGGTGCCATCCTTGTTCAGCTCATGTTTGGACAGCCATGTTGATGATACGTCATGGTGCAGCTTCTGAAATCTTTAGGAGACACGTGCTCACAGCAAACTCCCTGATCCTCTGGTTCTTACAAGCTTACTGCCCTCCTCAGAAATGATTCCT
The DNA here is from genome assembly GCF_903992535.2 of Arvicola amphibius. NCBI lineage: Eukaryota > Metazoa > Chordata > Mammalia > Rodentia > Cricetidae > Arvicola > Arvicola amphibius. The sequence goes on from NC_052056.1 coordinate 65,416,816, forward strand.
GAGCCTTAGGTGCAGGAGCTGTGCTGTAGCTGTATCCATGGTCGCTGGGTTCCACAGCTCTACGTCCTGATTGGTATGGTTTTTCTGTAATGGTTAATGCCTGTTGCAAAGAGAAGTTTCCTTGATGGGGGTGAGGACCTCACTGATCTGTGGGTGTAAGGACAGATTCTGAGAGTACAGTGATGACTAATGATGGCTTGGTAAAGTGGTGGTTGTGGATTCACCTCCAGGATTCATGACGTCACTAGCTCTGGGTAGTTGGCTAGTGTTCCAGCACCAGGCATGGTTTCCCTACTTGTCGAGTAAGCCTTACATCCACTCAGAGAGCTGTTGATAACTGTGCGTCACTATTACACCTTTGCGGTTGTTGTGCCATGCTGGTGTTGTATACACAATTTTTAAACGTCAAGGAAAGGGAGATTCGTGATGGAATAAAAGAAATACGGTCTATTATTGAATTTCATTGGATATGTTTAATTGTCAACAAATAATTTAGCAGGTTATAAATATAGGAAGTGAGATGTGTAGAGAAGAAACATATCTTACCTTCTCAATATATGAGTCAGATTATATACAGTCAGGACAGGCGAACTTATTCCTTCCCATTTTCCCTGGTTGCTTCTAAGGATAACTTACAGCCTAATGAATATTCCCAGAACGAATTGCTGGTTTTGTTTAATTGTCTATTTGAAGCTAAAGATGTCCAAGGGGTGAATTAATTAAGGGAATTTTTAATGCAATTATCAGATGCTCCAGCATTGAAGGCACACACTAAAAATGGTTTCTGTCTTGGAGTACCTGCTGAAGAAAATCCTGAGACTAGGGTACTGTATTGCATCTCAGGACCCATGTGTTCCCGGTGGCAGGACCAAATGTTTGGCAAACAGCACTGCTTGGTGCTGAGAGAGGCATCTCAAGAGCAGTGCAAAGAACTCTGTAATTCAATGATATTTCCACAGCTATAAAGAGAATCCCGACCCTTGTCTCTATTACTAATAAACCAGTAAAATACTTAGTTTGAAAAGGTTGCACACCAATTGGAGACATTTTAAGGAAAGCATTTTTAGCCATTTACGAAGATTTAATAATTAATTTGGTCATCTAAACTTCAAAGGATCAGAGGAAGGAAAAGTTTCAAAGGAAGGAAATGAAATTACATTGGGATGATCAGAGCTAGGATACATATACCACCATCTACTAAGTGTGTGACTTCCTGGTACTTCTGCTGCCCTTTAAGCCTCTTTTTCTGCATCTAAAAATTAGGCATTTTAAAGGGTCACACTGTATCTTACTGTGTGTTTTTGAACACTGAATGAAAAAAATCCCTTTTATTCTAAACGGTGACGTGTTATACATATTAAGTTTCGATAGCCTTTATACAACAAAGCCAAAGATGTGGCCACTAACTGATAAATTAACCTTACATCAACGAGATCGCTACGCTCAGAACAAGGGAGTTGGGCTCTGGTTCTGCTTGCCCTCAGGAGCTAGGCCACCGGAAATGTGCATTTGCCCAGGCGTTCTTAACAAGCAAATAGCTTCGATGCTACGAAAAGCCAGCTCTCAGGGCTCAACGCCTTACTCCTGAGCTGCTGCTCTAGGCTCATACTTACACAGTAGCTCCATGGGATTGAACACTCTGAAAGGAAAATCACAGGTTGGCATTTTAAGGATACTGGCAGTACAATTTAAAAAAAAAAAAAAAACAAAAACAACTCACATGCATTTTCCTGACTTCAGGAGAATTGATTAGCAAAGCCCTACACACTCAATTACAGTGATTATGTAACTGGGGGCTCTCTGACAAAGAAGAAATCAGTATGACACACACTGAGGCCTGATTGTACTTCGGAAGCAGGATGTCTTGTCCCCAATTTTGAGAGAAGGGAAGTGAGAGATTCTGTAGCATTACAGGGATCAGTTCAGATTAGAAACTCATAGGAATTATTAGCACTAAGGTTCACCTAAGATGAACATGAGTCTACAGCAGGACAATATGGTCTCCCAATGTCTTTGTTGAGATCTTTACATGAGGTTTTCCTAGCTATATCTTTTCATCTTCATATAGGGAAAAAAAGTACCATAAGCTATAACCATCACGGTTGACACTAGCAGTTCCAGGAGACTTTGGGGGCAGGCACAAAGAAAGGTTGGAGGTCTCAGATCTGTGCCCTCCCATCGTGGTCCTTCCCTTGACGAGCTGTGTGACCTATAGCAAGTCTTTCCCCTCACCCCTTTGTTTGGTCATTAGTAATAACGTCCAGCTCAAAGACGAGAACAATTTAATTTACTATCCCAGAGGTGCTTGGGCAAATGCAAAGGGATCCACCCCAAGTTGTTTTGCTTGAGTGAAGTAGTACTGGTAAGCATTTCATGTCCGTGGTCCTAGGATGTTGGAGAGGAAGATTTGAGCCACCATCTGGATAGTTTCACTTTGGGTTTTAAAAAATGGACTCCAAAGAGAGGGGAAAGTTATCCAAGCTTCTATTTAGACAGCGCCTGAGTGAAAATTCTGCTAAAACAAGGCATGAGTCCATTGTAATCAACTTTCTGCTGACTTTTCTTAACTATAAAACAAATTCTCTTTGGATATGAATTATTGTGGAATTGGTCATCAGTGACTTTGATTATGTACATATATGTATATCGCTCATTAAAAATTCAACAATTAAAATTTCAAACAAAAACCTTTGATTGCCACCCCTCTCCTCTTATAGTGGGAACAGCTTTATCCTGTTCAGTTCTAGCTCCAAAGGGAACAAAATATCTCATTATTTCTATCACCACTGCCACTATCTCTAGTAGGGCACCTTAGAGTATACATGCTCCTTGTCCTTTAGAATCCCAAATTAACTATCGCTATTGACTCCACGACTCTTTTATTGTGGGGCTTCAATTATAAGGACCGGCAATTTTTTCCATTAATCATTTTATAGGCAAGTGAGCTGATGTAGGGAGGTTAACTGAGCCTTCTGAGCCCTAGGCCTATGTCAAGGACTATACTGTAGTTTTCTTTTTAAGACGAAACTTCTGTTTCCTTGCAAAGGAATATGGCCAGCATAAGACGCACCATTCCTTTATTTGCTATATTTTTGTGGTTTTGCATGCTTCAAATTAGTAAATATAAATCTTCTCTGAAATTATATAAAGACTCCTGAAGATAATATAGTAATGCTGAGATCAAGTGTTTTTTTTTTTTTTTTTTTTTTTCTCCTCCTAAACTGTTATTGCAACGGAGTATTTCCCAGCAAGGATCAACTTCCATGATACCAAGTGTGATGTGGTGATGTGGAGCCTATCCTAAGTATTATCATTGACATTTTTTATTGGCAGCATGAAAGGGGGCTGAACAGTAATGTTACTCTAAGACTCCCTGAAGGCTGCACACAGAGTGTTTTGAAAACAACAACCATATAACTGGAAGCCATCAAATCTCAGGAGTCACAAGGGAATTCTCGTCAAGGTTTATAGACATAAACCTTTCTGTACAGAAGATGACTCATGCCTTCATAGATAATCTGGAACATGGGAGAATCTCAAAATTCAGTTACACGGGCTCATGCCACCCTGTCTTCCTTGAGCTTTTGGTATGTCTTCATGAACACAGACCTCCTTATTATCTGATTTCTGAAACTAACTTCTTATTTATGTGGGTATCAACCATTTATTTCTCAAGAAAGGTGGGGTTTATCTAGGGTTTATTCAAACAACATTCTCAGAAAATGGGAATTATGAGGAACCCCTACTTTCATCAGCTGTGTACTGCTTGCTTATGATAGCCACAGATTAAATAATGCTATCAGGGGATAAAGGTGGCACTACTGCTACTGATAAAAGCTTTTCCCGGGGTTTTCTTCAGGATAAAATTTGAACTACCCCCATTCATCGTGTACATTAATTATTTTAAACCCACATTTAGTTAATACACTTGCAAGTAGCGATAATACTCAAAATACTCTAAAAGGGGTTTATAGTGACAAAATTGTTAATTCAATTCTTGCCCCCAAATTCTACATTTAATCATATCTAGAGAGCACATTTAAGATGATTTCCTTTATGGTTTTGTTTTTGCACTAGATTCAGTTTATCCTGAAGCCGACTTTTAACTCTTGTCTCAGCAAATAGTCAAAGTTTCTGATTAAGTCTCTTTTAAAAGCTAGTTCTAACTGTTTCCTTATTCTACCGTTTTTAAAGAAGGAGATGGGACTGCCAAAAAGTGGAGAAAGGAATACATTTCTCCAGTGCCACAGTGGTTAGCATACTCAACCAAGTGGCAGGCAATTGGCTAGCTTGCTTGTAAAGAAGTCCCACATCTTCACTGACTGTAACATCTGAATGCATCATACGGATGCAAATTGTCATTGGATCCCCTGACACATTTTTCTGAACTGTTTGTATATTTTCACAGCCCAGTGCTGTGTGCAACATAAAGGACCAAAATGTAGTGTGAAGCGGCGGGCTGTGTCCCGCCACCCGGCTATCTTTACCCAAAATAATTACACGGAAACTGTATTCTTTTAAACACTGCCTGGCCCATTATCTGTAGCCTCTTATTGGCTAATTCTCACATCTTGCTTTAACCCATATTTAGTAATCTGGGTAGCACCACGAGTTGTGGCTTACCAGGAGAGATCTTAACCTGCGTCCATCTCGGAGAGGAGCAGCATGGAGACTCACTATGGCGAATGCCTGAAGCGTCTCCCCAACTCTACTTCCTTGTTCCCACAATTCTGTTCTGTCTACTCCACCTACCTAATTTTCTGTTCTTAAAGGGCCAAGGCAGTTTTCTTTATTAATTAACCAATGAAAGAAACATAGACAGATAACTCTCCTCCATCACCAAAACAAGATTTTAGTGTGATTTTTGTAGTATATTTTAAGTGTTAGTTAGGTGCTATTTCAACTAGATACCTTCCCTGGAAATTTGGAAACTAAAATTAGAAATGAGAGCAACTAGAAATGGCCTGCTGAGGAAACAGCTCCAAGAAGATGGGTGTCAGTATAAATATTAAAATTATCAAAACATTTTAAAGTCACTTTAGTTGCATTCGGAGACTTCAGATTCTGGTTCATCATTTTTCTGACATATTTGCTCCCCTCTCTTATTAATTTATTCCAGTTTTACTATGAACATGGGTGTAGACATGTACATCAATGTGTGTGCATGTTTCAGAGAGAGACACAAAGAAAGAATTGAAAAGATAAACCTAGATATGAAGGTTTGTTAGTTTGAGCAGAAATCCCACTCCAGATACCTTTTTCAGGCTACTTAGATTTTAAGATACGTTATTCAAGGCAGATAATTTTTAAAACATTCTGATGAAACAAGATGTCCACTTGGGAATATGGAGGCAACCTTGATTTTCTTTTTTGTTACAAAAAGTGAATGTGCCCCCACTTCTCTTTAGGAGACTTATGTATCTATTTGACTTTAAAAGATACATGAGTGGTAGGATGAATTTTAGATTAGCACTAGAGAATGAACCTAAGATCTCAGACACACTCAGCATGACTCTTACACTGAGCTACAACCAAAAAGCTATTGGGTGCATGAATTAATTCAATCATCTGAGTGTTTGATGACTATTCTCTCTGCATTTCAAACACTGGGAATATCAAAACTGACAGAACCCCATCCTTGTGGCTCCCGCCCTCCAGTGGCGGTGCTGTGACACCTCAGTCCACCCAGGAAGGAAGACAGTTATGTATGTGGATGTGACAGAGCAGTGTGCAGTATTTAAGAACAACAGTGAAGGCAATGGAAACTCCAAAGGATGCTCTCCTAACCAAGACTGGCAAAAAAAAAAACCAAACCAGACCCTCACTTTAGCTTTCCAACTCAGAGGAGGTCACACCTGAACAGGACAGAATGTAGGATGCTGGTGCCCACTTTGCCCACTAAACAGCAATCCCTCGAAAATGATTTTTAAAACTGTGGTAGAGACCAGTGCTTGCAAGGATGCTTGGAATTCCCATTGTTCCCCTCTGTGTGGTTACAATTAGGACCGTGCAAACATCAAGGCTAGGAGGCCTGAGTGTAACTCCTAGATTTTCATTGTGTGACATTGGGAAGCCCTTCCACTAAGTGTTCGTTTATGAAATCAGGTTATAATTACCTCCTTCACTTTAGTTGCTAGTTTTTTGAGTTGTAGTGCGAAAACGCGTGGAAGAATGGTGTTCAACAGAAAATAACAAGTGGTAGCCAAGTGTTGAGGCACACACCTTTAATTCCAACATTTGAGAGGCAGAGCCAGGCAGATCTTTAGTTCAAGGTCAGCCTGGTCTCCAAAGTGAATTCTAGGACAACCAGGGATACACAGAGAAACCTCGTCTCAAAAACAAAAAAGAAAAAAGAAAGGATAGAAAACTATGGGGGTAACGGAAGTGGCAATTATATTCTTAAATGTGAAATTCATTTCATGTTTATACCTGTGAATGACGTTCTGTTTTTATTGGCATACAATATCAAAATCATAATGAAAGAGAACCTCTGAAAATGAGCAGATTTGTATTCTACAAACTTTTCAGACACTAATCTGTGTGTCCTAAGTTAAGCAACTTGACCTCTCTGTGTCTGGTTTCTTCATTATGAAAAGCCCACCTTAGAGGACTGTCATAAGGACTCAGTGTGTCAGTAACTGTGATGCGGTTAGAGGTATTTAAGACACTTACCCCTGATATTTCTTGTCAAAACAGATGTCATTCAAAACTTGAACATTTATTTTGTTAAGCAGCAAAGGCATTCCTCTTTGTCTGTCATAAAAAGAAAAAAGACCTCTCTTTCCTGTCTTGAAAGATGTCCAAAATAGACATGCATATACACAGGGTGATTCCATTGTTGAACTGTAGAATAAAAAATAACAAAACAAGAATGAACTTGCTACAGAAAGAAATTCACAAATGATTAGACAGTACTTGTTTACATTGCTTCAACCAGCCTACTTTAATTGACCCTCTGATTGGGTGAAGCTGCTTCAAGTACTGGAACCATTCAAGACAAACGGTTGGAGACAAGTTCGCCTACTTTGCAAGCCTGCTGTGGTCAAGACCCACCTGCCTCTATTCCTGAACTTTGAGTTAAAGGACTAATCTCCCAGAAGTTTGGTGGACGTAGAGAGGTGGGCCTTCTTGTGCTTCCAACAGACAAGGACAATGACAGTATTTTCCTGATGAACATTGTGTCTGTCATTGCAAGGTTAATCACTTCATGTAGCTTTCCAGTTTCCGTTACATACCTTATGCACGGGAGTGAGTGATGATGTGTTTGAATTTCAGAATCAGTGTTCTGCACGGTCTGCGTGTTAGAGCAGGGACTTGATCAGACAGACAGCTAAAGGATAGCATTCTCTTTCTTACACTGCACATCACTGTCACAGTCTTGGTATTCCATGACCTTGGTTAGAGCTGTGAGGGTGGATCTCATTCACCTGTGCTGCAGCTGTAGCACAGAGAGCTGATCCAGTAGCTCTGAGTTCAAGGCCAATCTCGTCTAGAGTTCTAGGACAGCCAGGGCTACATAAAGAAACCCTGATTTGAAAAACCAAAATGGAAAAAAAAGAGAGAAAGAAAAGTTCAATGTACAGAGTGGCATAGACTTTAAGTTTGCTGGTGGCAAGGGAATTGTAGAAGCGTATGTAATTCCCTTGGGTTACTGACACCATGTCTTGAATACCAGGTGTACTCAATACTGTGTTTAAAATGGATGTGTGAGGTAATCCTACTTTGATTTGGGAGTTGGAAGATTTGGTCTGTGAGCAAGCCAAATACAATTAAATCTCTCTATGTTTTTTTTAATTTTAAAATATGGAGATGACTAATACTGTCTATATTTTGTTTGACTGGAGGTAAGAGATATAAATATAGCTATGTAAGAATTCTTCTGATGTGTATTTGGCAACTTTCTCCAAACTAAAACTTTTCCTACTCATGATGTCTTCAAAACTAGAAAGGGACATTCTTCAATTATTCTAAGAAAGATAGCAGAAAAGTTGGGATTTGTATAGCTCTGAGATATCTCAACCATCAGTAGGTTGACATGTCTTCTCATCGGTAAAGGCAGAGTTATTGAACATACCCAGAAAGGCACTGGGCAAGAGGTGTAATTCAGTGAAACAGATATAGAAGCTTTGAATTGATTCATAAAAACTTCATTTACATATTTCTTCTGAGTTCAACCTTCATGAACTCAGGACCTAGGTTTTTCAGATTTCTGTGTATCTATTTTTCTCTACTGGGGAAGTGAAGCAGATGGTAGTGCTGACGAAACATTTAAGGACAGAATAGCTTTTTAAAAATGCATCAACAGTAGGAGAAGTGCAAGGGAATGCCTTGTCTTTGTCATTCATTGAAACCCAAACACGCCATTCTTTTAATAGAGATCTAAGACAGGGCTAATGTGTCTCTCAGAGACCTGACATTGAAAAGATATTTAGTCTTTACATCCTATAATAGATAACAACATGTCAAGACAGGAGGACTTCAACTAGCAGGAGCTGATTCCTCTTTTCTTCCTCTACAACTTTCCTTTGCTTCTAGGTGTATTTCCTCTCCATCAAACACCTTGACTGTCCACAGCCTATTAAAGAGTAAAGGTTTGAGAAGACATGTCTTTTTTTAGTCCTGCTTGAAGAAAAAGAGGGGCGGAGGACTGCAGTTTGGGAGGAATGTAACTAATTTTGAGAGTCTTGCTGTATTCTTCCAATATTATCTGTATGTATTGCATGTATACAGTACACAGTCGTATTTTGAGATGCGGAGAAGCTTTTAAGAATTTCAAAGTATATGTTCCAATCATAGAGATTTCTGTTTCATATTCTTAGAGCCTCTCCTTGGGAATCTGCATCTTTATAGCAAACATCTCAGGTGAATCAGAGGCATTCAAAAACACCACCATAAACTGTCGTTCAATTGGTGTTTCCCTGTTGTCAAAATGCTTACATATGTGCATTCTGTTTTGTGAGGGAGATGGGGACAATTATCTTCATTGTGAGAATGAAAGGGACCAAGTTGAGCTGATTTCCTTAGTTCTTCCTTATAGTCTCTGCCTTCTTGTTCACTCTTGAGACTCCCCTTTGATGACCTTTTACTGTTGGGGTGTTGATTTGCCAAAGACAGGGTTCTCCCCAAAGCCAGCCAGTACTATCTGTGCCTGCCTTGCTGAAAAATGAGGCAAGCCTTCCTGTAGCCAAGGAAAGAAAATAATAATTTTATTTGTGGACATTGAACATTTCCCTAATTGGCTGTGTTGCCAGTTGATTTCAAGCAATCCCTTCTGTCTTGTCAGATGTACTTTGGAGTGTGCATCCTTTTCACCTCTTTTGATTGGTGTTGTTCAAATTCCAGGAATGAATCTATCATCGCCAGCCAGCCAAACTGGGCTGCTACAATGGTTGCATGCTCTTCCCTCTTTGGCCCTTGGAGGCCCTTCCTCCCATACTGTCCCTCCTTAATACTCAAGTGTCTGTCACATCAGTCTTTGCTTTGCACAACCATTAGTTAGGAAGGCCAGACACCTGGTTGCTAGGAAGTTTTGGGTTGTCAGATTCACACCTCCAATGCTGTTGTTCACTGCCCTTGTTCACAACAATCTAGCATCCCACCTTTATTCACCCTCAAGGCAGGTTGCCTACTGAGACCTTTCTAGGCATTGAATCTGCTTTGTAGCTTTCCCGACAGAAGCAAAAAAAATCTAGGTTCCAAAGAGATGGAAACAGTTTGCTGTTCCAAAATGTGGCGGGGGTGCGCGCGCCGGGGGTGGGGGGCGGCAACATAGGTGAGCAGGAGGTCATTACTACTTTCTCTAGTGTTCACTTCCTTCCTTCCTGAAGAATGCTATATATTTCTGATTGCATCTCCCTGCTCCCTGCACCATCCTGTCTTTGGCCATCCAGGGTCCTTCAACAAGCTGGTGGATGTTGTTTTTCTCTTTGAGGGGGAGGGACCGGACACAGCAGACCCAAGCTGCAGTTCCCTCACTCAGCCTCTGAGAATTTCTCATCCAAACCTCAATCACGTAGGATTGCGTAGAGAGGAGAAAAGGGGAGAGACAGAAGACAGAGAGGGGGGAGAAGGGTGTGGGGGGGAAGGAGAGAGTCTGGGAGCAGAGGGCGCGAGGAAAGGGAGCAGGACCTAAGCGCCACGCTTTCCAGTGCTCCGCCAGCCCAGCCCCCAACTCAGTCCCACCAGGAGGCTTTCCTCTTCTCCAGGAGCCTGAGCAACTCAGGCTCCTAGTCCCACCCGCCGTCTCGGCGGCTGTAGCCTTTGCCGGGAGTTTCCTGCGGAGCTAGCGCTCGGACGGAGATAGCCCGCGGCGGCGCCCAGGAACCTCTGCCCATGAATGGGACTCCGCCCTGAGCGCCCCCTCCCGGTCCAGGGAAGGCGGCGGGGGGCGCCCCGTGCTCCCTCGGCTCCCAGCCGCCCCCGGCGCAGCAAGTTGGGCGAGTTGGTGGCCGCCTTCACCTGCCTCCCTTCCCCGGCCCCTGAGTCCGCGCCTGGCTGGGGGAGCCCAGGTGGCGTGCGCGGCCGCCTCCCGCCGTCGCCCCTGGCGGCCTAGGGACCCTGCGTGCGCCCGGGCGCCAGACCATGGTGGGCAGCTGCGACCAGGAGCCGCAGCCGCCGCGAGCCGACGTCGCCTTCAACCAGCCCCCGCCCCACCCGAGCGGACGCGCGGGGGCTCGCAGCGCGCGGTCACTTCCTTCCACGGCCGGGATGGGCAGCGCGGGACCGAACGAGCGGCCCAGCATCGGCCGGGTAACCCCTATCTGAGCTGCGGCCGGGAGCTGCCGACAGCTGAGGCGAGCGAGCCTGGGGTCCGGGCGGCGTGGCGATGACCTGATCCCGAGCCCGCCAGGGCGCCCGTCCCTTGCTGCCCGGCTCGCTCGCAGTCTGTGCAGAGACCGGCTCGGTGCGGCGGCCCGGGCGCACGGTGGCGGGGAGCTCCGGTGAAAGGCGTGTGGGCGCCGAGCTGAGGAGGACACCTTCGGCAGCTCTGCCTTTGGAGGGGCTTCTGTAAACTACTGAGTCATTCCAGATTTAGGATTCCCTAAATAATCACCAACTGTGCCCGTCTCGTGCCGGAACGCAGGCAGAGAGAGAGCGAGATCTCCCGCTCTCGGGACCCCGCGGATCCCCAGGGTGCTTGGCCCTCGAGGATCTCCCTCCCTCCTGCTAGTCCTCCCCCTCCCTCGTCTCCCGCTTTCTTTGCAGTGCTGCTGGAGGAGAGGCGCACTCAACGCAGCTGGAAACAGCTGCCCCCGCCCCGCGCCCCAACCCCGAGTCTAGTTAACCGCTCCCACTTCTCGCCTCTTGGAATTCCAGAAGTGGGGAGGCCGGCTGGCCCCTGGAGAACCGCAGCCGGTGCGATGCCTTCCGTAGACCTCACCCAGCCGGGACGGACCTCCTAATCGCCAGAACCGCGGGGCACAGGGAGTTGAATTGCTGCCTTCCTCTCTTCTCTGTCGCGGTTGGTGGCTCATTTTCTAAAGGAACGTTTTATTCACTTTTTAGTATGTTCTTTTCTTTATTATTTTTTTAAAGCCAGGGGCACGCTTCTCGCCTCGGTCCAGACTCTGCCTTGTAAACGGGTTTTCTATGTATGTATGTGTAGGAATACTTTGGACACCTTACAACGCTTGCGCCTCTCCAACCGGGGCACGGCTTGTTATTTTGGACATATTTTCCCATTCTCCACTTGGTACCCTGAACGCAGTGTGACCAAATTCCTCACTGCCCTTTGGACGTGGATCGCCTTGAGGGTGCAAGTTTGGGGTACAAACGTCTACTTCGCAAGAAGGCCTGGGACCGCCCCGCCCCCGCCGCCAGTGGTTGGGGAAGTTTACATCTGGATTTTCACACGTTTTGTTGCCACTGCCCAGACTCTGACTAACCTTGTGGGTTCCAGGTTTTCGATACAGCAAGATCCTCAAATATTAGCACTGCCTCCCTGCGCCTGCCCCATCCCTCCAGGCCCTCGAGGTCCTTCCCTCATCCCAGCAGAGCAGGAACCCGAGGGCTCTGTGGAGCCCGGGGCCTCGGGCCCGCGCTGAGCAGCTATGGCTGCAGCAATAGCCAGCTCCTTGATCCGGCAGAAGCGGCAGGCGAGGGAGTCCAACAGCGACCGGGTTTCAGCCTCCAAGCGCCGCTCCAGCCCCAGCAAAGACGGACGCTCCCTGTGCGAGAGGCACGTCCTCGGGGTGTTCAGCAAAGTGCGCTTCTGCAGCGGCCGGAAGAGGCCCGTGAGGCGGAGACCAGGTCAGTAGCAGCTGAAACAGTGGGCTCCCCAAAGCCTGCCATCCTCCCATCCATCCTTTTTCTTAAAAGCTTCTGGGAATTGCTCATGGAAGGGAATCAGAATCCTTTCTTCCATGCTGGTCCATCCTCTTTCAACAACCCTGTGTCAGTTAATAGCTTGTCTCATATTCAGGAAAACACTTTCTGCTTTCATAAGTCCACAGTTTGACTAGTATGAGGGCCACTTGTATAGATGCTCGTAGGTCCTGAAATCTTGAATGTTCTGGAAAGCAGTGATTGGTGTGTTTATTAACTTATTTATTTCTTTATTTGTCACCTATTGTTCCATCCATCCATCCATCCATCCATCCATCCATCCAGCCAGCCAGCCAGCCAGCCATCCTTCCAGCCATCCTTCCAGCCATACATCCTTCCAGCCATACATCCTCCTACCTATAAAGTAAATCATACTACCTATGGAGAACTCGAAGATGAATAAAGTTCTTTATATTCCTCATAACCACACAAGGCAGGGGATTAGGAATTATGCTGGATAAGAGATGAACTTAGTATTATTTTGATTTTTTCTGTCTTCAACAAGCTCATGCTATTTTGTCTTTTAAACCATCACAGTTTACCACCTTTCCATTTTCTCATGTGCTTGTGTGCTCCTTTCTATTGGACCCCTTCCCAACCAGTTGATAGTTACCACAGGCTCTTATTATGAACTTTCTGTCCCATTACCAGTCTCTGCACACTAGCACTTCGGAGTCGCTTTTATGACGTGATATCTGCAGTTTGGCTCCAGAGAGTGTAAAGAAAAGTTGACTTCTCAGACATTTCTATGGCACAGCCTTTCTGAAGCTGACTTGGGTCCAAATGGTCCCTCATTCACCGAAGGAAAACTGGATACCGTCAGTGTCATGAGGATGAGTCCCACCATAAGCCAGGACAGTGTTACACCTTGAGAGATCAAAAGCACATCTCCAGTTGGTGCTTTCCTCAAGCCTTAGGGTGTGGCCACTGAGACAGTTGTAGTCTACAGCACCGTCAGTGCTCATAGCTGAAGGAAGGATGGGGTAAACAGGGCTCCTGGTTGTTGTTGAGGTGACTACCTTATCCTGTTAGCAACTCTGACTCTGGTACTCTCTTGAGTTCCACAAATGAAGTGTGTAAGATAGATCCAATGTGAGGCTCAGAATAAGTTAAGATTTTGAGAGTGAGCTTTGGGAGGGTGGGTACTTTGCTTTAGCTTTCATTGACTTTCCCTGACATTCCTCACCCCATTTGTGTCTCATTTTCATATTCTCTGATGGCCGCAAAGCGGTAGATTTCAAGAGTAAACAAAACTATTGATGGTCCTGTCTCAGCAGTTGCCAAAGTCTTTCCTTCTTATATCCTGTTAATATGGCCTGTGCCTTTGGTGGAGACTGAAGAGAAAAGCAGAATTATCTCTGCATATTGAACATTTCATTTTAAAGGGCAGTATAAATCCCTTATTTTGTAGTAGAGAGATCCTTTGGAACCTTCCTCTCGGGGCTTATGTAGTCTGCAAGGGACTTAAAGGCTCTAGACCCAATGTGACTCACATACACCGACTCTGGAGTGGAGGTTGCCCTGTAGTTGGGACACTTACGTGGTATTTATGAGGTGATGCTATTTGGCCTTCTCAGCTAACAAGCTAATAGAAATAATAAGTTGCTCATAACTGTGATTGGATGAGATAAACTCACTTGGCAAATGTTGATTTGTAGATGAACAGGTAACATGACTTTGTGGGAGAGAGGAAGGATTGTGTACTGTTTCCTGAGGTTATGGCCTTAGTGTCTTATTAGAAAACAGGGGACTCTCTGGGTTTCTTGTTTCCTTTGGTGCTCATTTAATCTGCTTCTCTTGTTTACACACTCAGTGTTCATTTTGAGGATCTTGACTGGTGACTTCCTTTAGCTAAAGGGTCACATGACAACCTAGCAGACAGACTGTAGGAATTGCTAAGGCGTTCCTTAGTAAAAGGACACCAGAAGTGAATTCATACACCAAAGGATTTGTTTTGGGTTGTTGCAAAACCTCCTTAACTCTGCAAAAACGGAGGAGGTGTGGGGTGTGGAAGAGCTTTTGGGGAAGATGATAGTTGTGCTATTATTGCTACTAACAAAGCCAGATAATTAATGTGTTGATTTTATGTTGACGACCATGATTCCCATACTGTGAGATGAGACTGTTTGTAGAGCTAGCCCCTTCCACACCGCACTTCCGAAGAGGCTCCTTCTGTGATCCAGTGGAAGCTGCTCAGCACCAACAGAGGGGAACTGTTTTCCATTTTGTAAGTGCTTTGATCGTGTGGTCACCTAATATTTGAGTTCTTGTTCAAAACTGTTCACGCTCCAAGCCTTCTAAATGGCAAACTGAGTCCTAAACACGAAAGTGATGAAGGGCAAAAACTTGACTTAGGAAGGAATTTCCACCATGAGCTTCTAGCACTGAGACACACACTCCAGTGGTCAGACTTTCTAGGAGAGTTCAGCTGATGCACTGAGCCTACGCTACGCTTGCTGTTTAATGGGAAAGGCATGGTTGTGGTTCAGATTTTGGAGCAGATACAGTGAACATCCCCCCCCCCCCTTTTTTTTTCTAAGCTCACCAAGTTGTAGTCTGGAAAAACAAAGCCCAAACCACATAAACACATTGCGGATCTAGAACTCCTCATGGTACAATGGCTCTGTTTTTAAGCGCCCAGAAATGCAGACATGGAAACTGGCAAGGCAGGGCCTCCCAGGGCCTTCGAGTGCGTCTGTGTTTTGAGAGCACCGTCCCTGGAGCATCATGCGCTGGTGTACTCTGGGATTGGGCATCGGAATCCTGATTTGAAGAGATGAGAAATACAAAGGCCATGGCAGTTTTTTCACTCTGTGGTGTCACACACCTAGAGTATGACAGAATCGAGACTGGGAGTAACTGCACTTTTATTTTGGTTTGCTCTCTTTGCAGTATAACAGAAAAAAAAAAAAGAACAGGAGAGGCGAGTGTCTGCTGTCAGCTGATGGGAGTAATTTTGTCTCTCACTGATAGATATTGGTAGCAGTAGTAGGATTATCCATCATATTATTTTATAATCAGAATTCGCAGTGTAGCAGCCACTCAGTAAAGGCTAACAATGGCCATCACAGTTCTGAGACTACCGTTACCTAGAGCCAGCATGAATCACAGAAGTAGACGAGATAGGGAAAGCCTATAACCAGCCCAGGTCTTGTTAACAACTTGTTCACTGTGTGGGTTGTAGTTCTTTGAAAAATGAAATGTTGGAGACCCTGAACTGCCGTGCCGTCTGCGTCTGTTGAACCATGAAAAAGCCCTTTGAACATTTCTGTTCTCTCAGTTCCTAATAGAGAAGTGGATGGTCATTATCTGAGACATTCCATTGGTGGGAAGTACCTGTATGAGCCAAACTTGCTGCAGTATTGGCTGAAATGCGGGCACAGCTTAATTCACCGCACTTGGGCTTTTCATCTGCCCATAGACATGGGTTCTAATGTCTGGCTTTTGTTTTCTTTTCAAGAGGAGCAGTCAGTCTCAGTTATTTTCCTTCTGACTCATTAGACACCGGTAGTAGTCCCTGTCAAGACAAGGTGGAATTGCTGCTGTTTGTCAGAGTGGACAAGGGGCTTGGGAGTTGTCCAGGGTCACTATCATTCTGCAAATGGCGTTCTCTCTGGAAAGTACGGAATAACTAGATAAATCTAAAATCTGTGTGATTTCAGTCAAATCTGTACATTTTGCTTTCATTATTGCTTCCCTGTGTAATTGAGTCCCTTCCCTTAAGCTATTAAACAAAAACACCAACAAGGAGAAAAAAAATACAAAGAACACTTTTCCTAATTAAAGCACTTGGTTTTCTACACCATTTCCCTTTTAAAAACGATGTAGTATGATTACGTCTGTAATAAATTAAATCAGAGAAGTGATTGTAATTTTACCACATTTTGTTGATTTTTTCTTATTTTTCTGAGCCTTTTCTTTCTCCCATAAAATTATAGTTGTTTACAATACTTCAGTGTTCTTCCAGCTTCCTTTGGCAGATGTTTAAAATAGCATGTAGCAGCACACTCATTCAACATGTTACTATCAAACTTGCCAAAACGTCTAAAAATATCCTCCCATGCAAAGGAAGAAAGCCTCACAAAAAAGAAAATCTTTAAGAATATGTACCCAAGGGGTGAAAGAATGCTTACTCCTGGGGTCTATGGAACATAAAGTAGACTTTTACAAATTAAAGTACATATAGTCTGACACATGCGATTTTACATTTACAGCAAATAACTTCATTGCATTTTCCTTTTAAAAGGCTTATGTCTGAAATGCAAAATCCATCTAATCAGATGATATTTGGTTTGATGCTTGTTAACATACTGCTCCCCAGCCCCTAACTCAGTAAGCCAAGTTTTCATTTTATCTGATGTCTTTCTGTTTAAAGTGATGTTTATTGTTTTTTGAATCCCATTTCTATACGACAGGGCATTCTTAGAGGCAACTGCTGTCCCCACTGTAAGGACATTGTAGAACAGTGGCTGCTGTGATGTCTGCTTTCCTTTTATCAAGTCCCCACACACAGGATTCAGTCTTTAAAGTTCTAATGAAGTTGATATTCTTGAACAGAATTAGGAAAACAGTTTGCAGGAAATGAGGCAGTCTCTAGTCGAGAAAGCACTAGGAATATTTTTAGACCTTTAGAAACAAGGATTTTGTCTCATAAATCTGGATTGTTAGAAATCCTCCCAGGTTTGGGAGCACATTGCTGTTTGGTTCTATTCCTAGTGAACAGGGGTGTGTGTGTGTGTGTGTGTGTGTGTGTGTGTGTGTGTGTTGATATTTCTGTAACGGTCTGAATCATGATTGACGGATCTTGTCTGTTCCTCCAGAGCTTCATTTTATGGGGTGCTTGCTGTTGGTGTGTCCCTGTGGGATTATTACAGACTGTATGAGGCACAGCCTTCTTAGACAGGTAGCCATCCTTGGTAACACTTTTGACCTTTAGCTAATGACTTGCCTGTGGATCTATGGAACTTTCCTTCTCTAGAGAAAGAAGCACTGTGTCTATGGGGCTCAGCCTCCAAAGTCACCACCTGAGAGCCTATGAGAGAAGAACCTTTGCTGTCAAATGCCTTTAAAATAACCAGATATAATAAACCATATTTTTTTGTTTGTTTGTTTTTGTTTTCTTAAGACAGGGTCTTACTATGTAGCTCTGACTGTCCTTGAACTCATAGATATCTCACTGACTCTGCCTTTCTAGTGCCAGGATTAAAGAGGTGTGCCACCATGACTGACACTATAGCAAACGTTTTAAAAATTTACAATTTCCCCAAAACTTTCTTTTTCAATCTTTTTAGCAATCCATTAGGGAATTCCGCCCCCTGACCCCCAGTCATAGAAAACGGAGAACACTATACTCAATGCGCTGGTGAGACTGCTTCTAGCTACTGTAATCAGAAAGAGGCTAAGTCATCACCAAGCCCCATTGTTTTCTTCTGCTACCCCACCAAACTAAGAGGTTCAGGTTCAAAATAACTTAATTGCTTTGCGAAGCTGGAAGAGTATGCTGGAAAGACATCTCAGTCTGAGATCAGGAAGAGTAGAGAATGATTGCCTGATTCTTTTGCTTTGTGCCCTGTGTGTGCTCTAAAGTCCCCAAGGAAGAAGAGTGAAGTGGAAAAGCTGATGGGGATCTTCCGTACGGAGGAGGCATCCCAAGGCTATCTTGCTCTGGGCCAGGTTCCTGGCTGGGATTCCTTTTGTATGTCAGGAGCCTCAGAGACACCGACTGGTGCCCCTGGGAGCACCAGAGGATGCACTGGGAGACTTGGGCCCAGTGGGCAGATGTTCTTGAGTGTAAACATAAACACTTGCTTCAAAAGTTTCTCAGATGTTTTCCATGTGGCTATTAGTGAATTCATCATAGCCTTGCATGATTATTCTCTTCGGTTTTTAAATCTTCTTTCTTTGTTTAGGTTACCATTTAACTCATAGCCAGACCATTAGACAGATGAACTGTAGAGTGTGACGTCAATATGAATTCTGGGTGTTATTTTTCAGAACATTAAGTGTGCTTATTAATCCCTTTGAGCCTCAGTTTGCTGACTGTGAAATGGACATATTCTGTCTAGTTTTTCCTTGCATCATACCTCTCTCCTGGAGTATTGTCTAAGCTGAGTTCTAAAAGATGAGACAAACAGAAAAGGGTGGAAGGCTGAGACGTTCAAGGCAGAGGAGGGCAATGTTTCTTTGTTTCTTGGGAGACCCCAAAGAAAACTAGAACAGTGGCGGCTCCAGGAGAGGGTGACATAGGAAGCATGGCAAGGCCATGGCTGGACCCCAAGGCCTTGAAATCTGAGTAGTGTGGAGGGTTGCTAGGGTTGTCTTGAAAAGTCTCCCAGTCTACAAGAGCAAAAGTTCTTAGAGAAATTCCATTATTTATTTGCAAACCACCCCCTCTTTTTTTTTTGGCTCTGATTGGGTTTTCCCAGGGACTATTTGATAAATACAATTACATGACCCCCTACTTTTACAACCATGGCTTGGAGTAAGACCAGCTTATCTCAATATGCTTTCAACTACAACAATACTCAGCAAGAAACTGAGCCCAAAGGGTTTGGGGATTAAGCTGCCTCCAGTGAAACTAGACATTAGAGTGCTTTCCAAAATGCTTGTAAGTTACACTTTTCACTAACAATTTAGAATATATAGTTACATAAGTGAGTCTGGACTAAGCTTATTTGTCTGGACATAGTCAACACTGAACAGATATTCTTTGCAAAGGCTACTTATTTGTCTGTTATTTGCCTTTGATCAGTGTATAGCATTTACATCCCTCAGACTCCCTCCTTCTAGCCACAGGTAGATTAATGCCTCTTAGTTGGAGTTTATGTACAGTTCTTTGCTTTTTTATTTTTAGTGTATTGTATGGATTAAGTGTATGTAAAATGTACCACATGTGTGTAGAAGCCCACAGAGGCCAGAGGACAACTTGGATCCTCTGAAACTAGAGTTATAGGCAGTTTTGAATCATCCTGTGGGAGCTTGGGACCAAGCCCCATCTTTTGTAAGAACAGAAACTGCTTTCTGAACCACTGAGATGTCTCAACAGCCTGCTCAGCAAAGAATAGGCCTTCAGTTAGTGTCTCCACTTTCCACATTAGGATAGTAAGGCCCTCCAAGTCCGGTCTCTAACTTTGCAGTATTGGTTACATTCTAGATTTAATTTAGGTTTGTTTTTCATAATCTTGTGTCCATTCTGTGCTGTTAGAGCTGGAAATAAACCTTGGTTTTCTTCTTTGGAGACACGAAGCATAGCTAAAGATCTGTTTGCTTGGAAGGCCATTTACTCTGGCTCTTTTCACCATAGGAGAAAAACTACACGTGACTGGAGCCATAAACCGTGAATCTGCTCCCTGCTTATTAGGAAGGGCAGGCCTGTTTTATTAGGGTGCTGTTTTGTGCGTCCCTCGCTTTAATTACTTGTGATTTGCTAGCAAAGATATATTTGTCTAAAATACCAGTCTTTGTTTGTTTTTACCTCACTTTGGGGCTATTCTGTCTCATTGAGGATTTGAAGTAAAACCCAATGTGCTACAGTGTTTGCTATGTTTTATAAGCTAAGGTCAAAGGGATTGAAATGAAGCACAGATGAGATTCACTAGAGAAAACCTGAGATCTTATGTAAGTTGTTATAAAGAGAAAAAGAACAGATGAAAATTTCCAGAAAAGATTTTAATTTTATTGTGTTTGTCATATAAGTATTGTATTTTAATTTAGGGGATTCTGGTGATGAACCAGATAATTTTACAGTGGTCTCAGGTTAGAATAAATTTGCAAAATGGAGACGTGAGGGGCAACATGTAAGTACCCCAACTCGGGTGTGTATGCAAGTCGTCTGGTGAGAGTAGAAGTTGATTCCATTTAAGGCAGAGAACGCTACCTGTTCTCCCCACAGAATATCGATTCAGTGGTGTTAGGTTTTTTTTTTTTTTTTTAAAAAAAAGGACCAAAAATCACTCCAGGGAGGTGTAAGAAAGTTTTTCTATGTCTGAATAAAAAAAGAATGTTGAGAAGTAAAGAGGACCTCAAGTTCTAAGGAAACCCAAGTCTTCCATGAACAGAAATAGAATCGCTCCCATCATGTTTTGTTGTTCAAGAAAACTGGGCTGGATTTTTGCAACCAAAGTGCAGTCATGAAGGAGGGGGAAATGGTGTGTGAGTGATCACTCTGAATCTTGTAGTTCTAGGAAAGGAAGCAATGTCAGTAGTCCTATATACACAGGACATTTCTCTGAGAGATTAGAGATTGATTTTCCTTCTGTAAAGAGGGAGAATTTCAAACATTCACTTCCTGTCTTCCTCTGTCTTTTCTTGCAAGGTCCTCGGGCCATTATCCTCTGTAGCTTTTGCTAAGACAAGGAGTTGGGAGGCGTGTGTGTGTGCACGTGTGCGTGTGTGTATGTGAGTTTGTGTGGTTTCTAGCTAGACACATCCTGCGACTTGCACCTGATTTTGCTTGAGCTGATGGGTATACCTGTGAGGTTTGGAGAGCAGCCACTGTACACCCTTTGGTCCATTATTGGATTCCAGGCGGGTGTCTGAAATTCTGATGGAAAACTCCGTTTTGGGAATGACACTTAGTTAGACATTTTGCCTCAGGCCTTGATATATACAATGTATCCTTGTGGATGCCTATTTGTGACCCATGTCTTGGGATGTCTACCTAGCTGGGTCTAGGATTTAAAGGTTTTGTTCTTCTAAATTGAAAAAAAAAAGGAAACTCATTGCAGTCGTCAACCCATTCACGAGAGGGTCATGGGTAAATTAGAAAATTCAAATTTAAAAAAGATGAAAAGGATTAGGATTCCCCTAAATTCTGTGCCTCCTTGCAATACCACACCTGTCTCTGGGGCTTTTGCTTGATGCTGGTATTGAAATAGATGCAGTTGTTAGAGGGAACTGTACTCGAATAGTGATAATCAAGTCAGTTTCCAGACATTTGCTGAATTTCTGTGTGCCATTTATTTGGGAATGAGCATATAGAACTAATTGGAAAGTCCTTACGAGCAAGGTAATAGAACTCTAGTCAAATATATATTATTCCTGCATTCTAAGTTGTACGTTCACTGTGTTCTTTTAGAAGGTTTCTTCTTGAATGCCTATATTTCAAAAGTAATTATCTAATACATAGTCACAATCTGTCCTTTCAAAATGCATACGCAGTTGTGGATCTCTGCATCTGGTTCCATCAACTAGTTTATCGGAATTCACTCCTTGTGGTGGGATGCCATGCTCAGCCTTAATGCAGGGGAGAGGGCCTTGGTCCTGCCCCAACTTAATGTGCCAGACTTTGTTGACTCCTCATGGGAGCCTTAACCCCTTGGGAGGAGTGGATGGGAGGTGGGCTGGGTGGAGAGGCCAGGGGGGTTGGAGGGGGAAGTGGTTAGAATGTAAAATGAAATGAAATTTTAAAAATGCACGCATACCTGAACATACAGTTTCACCAGCATGCATTACCAAGTCTTCCTCCAACGTCTCCACGAACCTCTTTAGTCAACTGCAATCTTCTTCACTGCCGTAGAGCGTTTTCTTCATCCATCTGTTTCAGTCTTCCCACTTATCATTGTTTGTTTTTCTCTGTAGGGGTATGGTTAACCTCTACACCCGTCCTGTATTTATCCAGACACCTTTCTCTTGCCTTTATCCACCCGGCTGCAGCGCTGCCATTATTTCCAGCTCTGCGCAGCTCCCATCTCTCCTGCCAGATCTTCTGAGTTCCTCCCAGGTGGCATGAATCACTTCCTGCCCAGGCTTTGTACCCGTCTTATGTGCAATTCATTCTTCCTTATCTTGCAATTATGGTGCAAGTGCTGTCTTTACCTCTAGAGTGTGAGTTCCTGGATGGTAAGAACTCTGTCATACCAAGCTCTCTCCTTAGTGGTGGTTAGAAATACCTCATCCAAACACAGTTTTCTATTAATGACTAGTGTGCTCGTAGACTCAGTACTAGTTAAATTTTAAGGACAGTGCTCCATAAACAGGAAAATCTTGGGCAAGACAGGAAATAACTGTTTTAGCCTAATTTTTCTTAATATTAAAATAGCAAAATATCATTGATACACTTTCATTTAATATGTAGCTATAAAGTAAATGTGTAGAACCCTGTGGCCTCCCTTCTTACCCAACTCAATCCTAATGGCTACTCACCTCATTCATACTTTGCTTGCTTGTGTTACAGACTTCCTTTTTATCAAGCAGAGTAACTACTTAGGGAGAAGGTAGCATCTGCATGGGTACAGAAGGAACCTTGTTATACTGTCTTATGTGTTTGACTTGGAACTGAGAGATTACTGTTATAAGCAGTTCAGAAAAGGGCCCATTTTTCTTTTGACCAACTTTGGTTTCTTAATGTTGGGTTAATGAGGAATAGCCCTTGTTATTGATTTCAAATTTAGTGCAGTCTGGTCCTTACATTTACATTTGAGACCAGCAAGTCATTTTGGTGTTAAATACTCCTGAGGAAATATATTCACTCTGGTCTCACTTTACTGGGTAAGGTTGTAAGTGGTGGGGGAATAAAATATTGATTAGTTCTAATTAAAGAGTTGCCTTCTATCAACACTTTATTCCTCTGTTGGCTTTCTTCTTGTCTAGTTCCTTTTTCTAAAGCTGTTGATATGGCCCAATCTTCTGTGTTTACTTTATTGCCTGTATACATTTGAATGGAAGGTTCTAATTCAGTCCTAAGTCACTGCAGCAGAAATGAGCCCCATTGACCTTGTCCTTTGTCTTCCATAGCTCAGTCAGTTTTCTCAGTTAGAGTAAAGGGGATTCTGAGATTCAGCTCTATCATTCTTGATGCATACTTCTGCAACGGATACCCTTTCTGTTGTTGTGCGAAAACCCCAGCTGACACAATTGTAGCAGGGAAGGGTTTATTTCAACTGCCTTTTTGCAGTTCGTCCATGAGGGAAGGCATGGTGGGAACCTGGAAGCAGGAACTGATGCAGAAACTGTGGAGGAATGTGCTTAATCACTTGGTCCCTAGTTTCTATTTATTTAGCTTTATTATGCAGCTCAGGAACCCCTGCCTAGTGATAGTACCACTCATAGTCAACTGGGCCTTCCTACAGCAATTAACTATCAAGAAAATGCCTCAAATACATCCCCACAGTATAATATGGTCGAAGGAATCTTTCAATTGAGACACCATGAGACAACTCTTGGCTCTGTCTAGCTGAAGCTAAGTAGGAGAATACTCATGGAGGATTCTAAGATGTCTCTACATTAGTTTTAAGAAAATAGTTTAACAATAGACTTTACTTAAAGCTTTATAAGAGCTTCTATGCATACTAAATGGAAAGAAAAAAATTGGCAAATATGTTTCATTGCTTTCTTACCTGTATTTTCCTTAATTACATTAATATAATTGATCATGAAATGATCAATTTTTGAAAATTTTCTCTTGTGATTTTACTTTGTAGAGTTTCACTAACTATTCAAGAGAGACTTGCTTGGACCTCAAAGTTGGAGTGATTATAAACAATAAACTGTGGGAGCATTTTTTGTTGCTGTTCTTTTACTGGAAAACACATTGATTTATTTACCAGTGGAAACTCGATGAGATGCTAATGATGAAGCAGACAGGAATGGAGCCACTGATGCAATGGAGTAAAAGAATTTCTGAATAAGTCAGTGTATGATATCACATTTATTATTTGTATGTGTGTAGGGGGGTGCGGGCTTTGTGTGTAGCAAGGTCAGAGGACAACTTGTGGGACTCAGCCACCCTTGCCTTTCATCATCTGGGGATGACACAGCTCATCATGCGTGGTGCTAAGTACCCTACCTTTTGAACAGTCTCATCCAGTCAAGGAATATCGTATTTTAGATGGGTTTAAACTGGACATTGGAAACATGGCAAAGTACAGGCTACCACATGAAATGGAACAGTGTAGGAGAGAAAATTCATTCCTAAATTATCAAAAACTCAAGATATCTCAGGCCTTGGGATCACCCTTGAGGCACATCTTTTATCACTAGTTAAGTGACAGAAAGAACATTTATTATATATCAAAGCTGGCATCCTCTGAGTTTCATAACTTCTAATATTTTATATGGTTTATGAAAATTGTTTGTGCCTCTCTGCTAGAGGATGTAGAATTGAAGATTTTAATTGAAATACTGCTTACAGTAATATTTAGTTTTTTATCATCTGTTCCTGGAAGTGTTACTGATATTTAAACTTTTCCTTTCTTTTTTTTTTCAAGTCACTGGCCATGCTATCTTACATTGCCAGAAAATGCGTTTAGCCAACGTTATGAACTTGAATTCCGCACGTGTCCATTTTAGCTATTCCTTAAGAAGGCCTCTTCTTGTTTTAGAAGACACTCTCATGATATTATGAGGTTGAGGCTGCTTCACAGTACATATCAAATATAAGGGATATTGGGAGAAATAATTTGTATGATTCCTGTGTAGATGTTAGGGTGTGCATAGGACTTTACCGTACCGCTGGTTGGTTGGCTGATGGTGCTCATCAATGGAACATGACTGTTTGCCTGTTTTATAGTAAAAGACAATCTATACCCATTGCCTAACACATGGGTGTCGCACGAAATGAATTTGTTGGATAAATTTCCTTGAAAATGGCATCTGCCTAGTAAAGCTAGATAAATCCAGGTAGTTCTGGAAGAGAGGACACTCAGCAGTGCCTGGCAACATTCTCATCAGTGCTGCTGTTCTTTCAGAAATTTGAGGTAAGCTTTCCGGATCAATTCCCCCCCCCCCCCCCCCGTACATGGTGGCATTCAAAGCAAGACAATGCGCCATTAATGTGATTGTAGTCTTAGCCATATAGCTGACTTTCGAGGGCATGTGATCGCCTCAAAATGCACAACTCTGCGATTCCTCCTTTCATTCATTTACAATCTCAGCTATTTGACAAATATCTATTGTTTATTTATAATCTACCCCAGTACTGAAGAAGGAATCTCTACAGAAGACAAGAGTTTTTGTTTTGTTTTTGTTCTTAAGGTAACTTTGAGCTAGAACACTGCTAGTATCATCCATGGAACAGCTTTGTATTTGAATACTTAGGAGTGAGGAATCTTATTTTGGCCAGTGGCCAACTATACCATATGTGGTTAACCCTATTGATTCCCCCACCTCCAGTGTTAATACAAAATGATTCTCTTGGAAATTTCTTAAATTTTGGAGTGAGAATGGACAGAAAAAAAAGCGCTGTTTATTTCGTTTATTTCTTTTTATGTGTAATCGTTCTGTAGATTAGTAGTTTCAAACTTTTAAAAACTTCTTAATATTTTTGAAATTAAAATATGGTTATACTAGTTTCCCCTTTCACTTCCCTTCTCCAACCCTTCCCATGCTCTCTGTTGATGTTGTTATCTCTATTTCTTTAATTATCACACACACACAAACATAAACATACACACACAATTTATGCATGTCCACACACACACACACACACACACACACACACAGACACAGACATATATCCCTTTAAGTCCACATAAAGTATTTTTATAAATCAGGGCTGAGAAGCTATAACTACCAAGTCTCAAGAACATAGTTGCCTAGACAAAATCTGAATAGAGACAATACCAATAGACATGCTAATATGGAAGGGGAGAATCTCATAGGGCCTCAACCCTAGAGGAACTGCAAGCAACCAAGGAATGCTGAGCGTGGAAGAAACAGCTCCTCCCATTGGTTATCCACATGTTAGTGTGCAAGCAAGACATTGAGGGCTGTCATCATACCACTTTGCCTTCAAGGACATATTAAGACTATTCCAGACTCACGGAAATTTTTACATGTTCTATGGACAACACTGAATGCCAAGGTTTTAGGTATCTTAAAACAAAAATCGTGGTTTATCCCAGAACGCTCTATCTTTATTCTGTATTTTATGACCTCCAGTCTAACTTTTCCTTATTTCCTATCTGTGGCTTTCATCCTGTGGCTCTGCCCCTCTCTAGAGACATACAATTAACAAGCTTGAAGACTGAGAGAGAGATTTACACTTTATATCCTTGTTTTTCTAGCCTGAGAATTAGAACACCTAGCTTAAATTTGGGCTGAAGTTACTTGAGATTGCATTGTATATAGGAAATATATTGACCTTGATTAGCTTACCAGTTTAGAAACATCTCAGTATATCAATATTATTATAGAGAGTATTTCTTGGAATAAAATATAGTAACCCATGCTTGGTCTGATAACGCCAAAATATCTTCAGTTGGCATTAGAATTTAGTATTTGTATGAGGCCTTTAGGAGATCACTTTATTCCTCTGCATAGTAATATTTGGTTTGCTGTCTTCAGAACTGCTGCCTAGAATGTGGTTTGAGATGAGAACTTTATAATTTCACAGTAGGGATTTTATTATTTTTTAATGTTAGCCTAACTCTTTGGATTTTCATAAGAGGTTTTCGCAGGCTTTCTAAATTAGGTCTCCAGTTGGTCTAGACCTCATCTGAATTGATTCCGGCATATTCCCAGGTAGGATTCACAGCGTGGGAGCTATGTGCTTGAAGGCCTTGCTGTGTTTAGTTTTTCAAGGGTTCTGAGTATAGTGTTGTTCACAAGTGTACTTTATAGTCAGCAAATTAATGTAACGAAAAGATACACGTTCTGCTAATTCCCAAATGGTAGCTTTCTTTGTCTTCCTTGGAGTTCTGCAAGCCCCTATTCATCACACAGACCTGCTTTCCAGAGAAGTTCCTCACTCTCTCCAAGTTACTCTTTGAATCATTTTCTCTAGTCCTTCCCTTTTCAAGTGAGTTATTTCTCAGAGTTTTTTGAGCTTGTTGACAGTGGTCCAAAAAACCCAGGTTGTCTTTTTGAATATTAATGTTGTTGAATAGTGAGTCTTGACAAAATAGTCTCTGCTTCTGCGTGTCTCCTTCTATCATATCAACTATGGCTTCCCCCTGGTGTTGGCTCACTTACTTTCTATTTCTGATTCACATCGTGTCTAAGTTTCTCTTTCATGTCTGACTCTATCCCAGATATCTTTCTATAGTTTTCCCACAAGCCACACAAATAGAGCTTACCTCAATTTGAAATTATGATCTCCTTCCAGGTCCCAGTCTGCCTGTGTTTTCAGTTATCTGTCTTAATGGGTGACAGTAGCAAACATGTCAGTTTTCTGTCACCAACCTCTTTTGCCTGCCAAGTTTTTTTTTTTTTTTTTGGCTTGTTTTATTTTAATGACTGATCCACCTGAGGCCACAGGCAGCCCACTATGTACAGACTCGAGGGAAGCTCTATTTCTTGGTCTCTTCCTCCTTAGACAGTCTTGATGATCTCCTCCTTCTTGGCCTGGAGGCGCTCCTCCCGGCGCTTTCTTGCTTCCTTGGTCTTAGACCTGTGAGCCTCAGCCTGGTCAGCCAGGAGCTTCTTGAGGGCCTTGTCTGCCTTCAGCTTGTGGATGTGCTCCATGAGAATCCGCTTGTTCTTGAAGACATTCCCTTTGACCTTCAGGTAATGGCTGTGATACATATGGCGGTCAATCTTCTTGGATTCACGGTATCTCCTGAGGAGGCAGCGCAGGATCCGCATCCTCGGGCATCCGGGCATTGGCAGGTACCCTTCCGCTTTCCTATGCCCATATGCTTGCCCTTCCGTCGAGCCTAAGTGTTTTTCCGGCATCGAGCCCTGGAATGGACAGTCACAGGCTTCCGGATGATCAGCCCATCTTTGATCAGCTTCCTGATCTGCTGACGGGAGTTGGCATTAGCGATTTCATTGGTCTCGTTGGGGGTCCAACCAGACCTTCTTTTTACCACAGCGCAGGACGCTAGAGGCAAGCCTCTTCTGTAGCCTGAGCATACTCATGGCTGCGGACGCAGCAGCGAAAGGAAAGAGCTCGCCTGCCAAGTTGAAAGTTCCAGTTTCCCTGATCCCTGTCTTTTATTTCCCCACTCACGTTCACGGGTCTCGTCCCGTCAGTGTCTTACTCATATTCATTCACCGGGTACTAATTCAGGACTTTCCCGGAACTACAAGGGTAGTAGATGGATTCAAGTAAAGTTGTTATGTCACACAGCTGACATCCTTGGCTCAATATTGTTAAACTTAATTTTATATTTTTCTGAGAAGTACATACACAAGTATTCTATCATTTCTGTCTGTTTTGCCTCCCTCCAGCCAGCTTCTCCCCTGCCTCCCTTTCAGATTCATGACTTTTTAATTGAGATTCTATCTATCTATCTATCATCTATCTGTCTTTCTGTCTGTCTCTCTGTCTATCATCTCTCTGTCTGCCTGCCTTTCTATCTATTTATCAATCATGTATTCTCTCTCTCTCTCTCTCTTTTTTACACACCCACCCACCACCGCCACCACCACCTACTGGGGCCACTTAGTGTTGCTCTTACGTATATATATCTAGGGATGACTATTCTGGGGTTCAGTAACCATTAAGGGAGCTTGTTCCTTGAGAATACTCTCTTTTTTCTTAGCAGCCTGTAACTCTTTATCTGTGGAATTATGTGAGATTTCCTCCACCCAGGATGGAATGTCAGCTCATGTTGCCATTGCATAGGTCCGTTTTAGATGATCATAGTATTAAGATTGAATGGGTGCATCTCTCAGTCATATATACAAGATACTGTTTCACAGCAGAAATCCTTGTCCACTGACTTACAGTCTTTCTCCCTACTCTTCTGTGATTTTCCTGAGGTTTAGGTATATTGGTTAGGTTGTATATGTACCAGTTTGGAATGCACCCTCTACTAGTCAATTGCTTTCCGTATTTGACCAGTTGTGGATTTCTGTGATGGTCTCCCCTATGCTACAATAAGAAGCTTCTTTGATGAGGAACGGGAGCTCTGCTGAGCTGGAGATGTATGGATGGGTACTTAGATGGGAATTATACTGGTTTGGAAAAGTGGCCTTGGTAGGCTTTCTTCTCGGGTCCGCATCTTCCCAGTCAGGAGTGCCTGGCTAGGTTTACAATACAAGGCATGGATTTTCTCCTATTGAGAAATCCAAAATGCTGAAACGATTAGAAGAAAATGCATGTTGTTCCCGATGAAATACAGGAGTAGGGAAGGGATTTCTGAATAGGACTCCATTCGCTGAGGACCACAGGTCATTAGTTCACAAACGGGGGCTCCTAAAACTAAGAAACTTCTCCACAGCAATGGGAATAATCAATTGAGTGATGAGGAAGCCCATAGAGTGGGAGACAATCTTCAGCAGCTACACATCTGATGGAGGACTACTATCTAGAATATACTAAGAACTCAAAAAAACAAGAGTTACAAAAACATAAAAATGGGCTGTGAATCTGAACAGAGAGTTCTCAAAAGAAAATATTAAAATGTCTATGAAATGTCTTTAAAAGTATTCAATATCTTTAGCAGTTCGGGAAATGCAGATTCAAACTTCTTTGAGATTTTATCTTATCCCAGCCAGGAGGGTGAAGATCAAGAACACAGCCTACAACAAAGCTGGAGAGGATTGGGGGAAGGGGATCCTTGTTTATCATTTGTGGGATTGCAAACTGGTGCAGCCGCTATGGAAATCAATGTGGGGACATCTCAAAAAGCTAAACTTTAGAACTACCTTGTGACCCGCTTCTCCTGTTTTCTCATCTTCCTCGTCATACTTGAAGGGCTTATTAAGACGTAGAGTACTGTGAAGTCTTGAACTTGGTGTGTCTCTTCTCTCAACTATCTGATCATAATTTAAAGAAAAACTTATTTGATATCATATTAGTTTCCTATAAAAATGGTGGCAAAGATCCCTGGCTCCTTACAGTGGCTTTAAACTGACTGGGATTCCCTGACCTTTTGTCTCAGCCAATCTCTTTATCTTTTCTCTTGGGTATTTAACTATATCCCCTACACTGTCAGGGTGGCATTTGAGCTAGGCCAGGGAAGGATGAGAAGAATTTCAATAAAGCGGAAAACATGGCCAGAAAAACACACGTACACATAAACAGGCGGCGAAGAAACTGCGGCTGCATATCCTAGCAATTCCCCAGACTCAGAAATGCATAGCACAACAGATAACAGGACTTTTCCTTGTCTCCCCTCTTTGATAGTTCCCATTAGTTTTCAGTCAAAGCAGCTACTTCCGATGTGGTCTAATTTGGGAAAACAGAACTCGATAGATTGGAGAGCCTTTCTTGAATTAGCGTGTCGGAAGATGTGAATCAGCTTTCGGCAAGTTCTTACTTGAGATACCTGGATTATCATGGGGCCCCTTCTTCATTTAGAGTAAGTTTAAATTTCAGAACGAGAACTTTAGAGCATGATATTTAAATAAAAGAAATTCTTTTGACAGCCCAGACACTCTGGGTGATGGGCTTAATCAGAAATAATATTATCTTACCATTTGTTCCTGGGTTGAATTTTGAGCTATCATCTAGTCTAATTGTAGCTTGCACCTGATACTGCTGGTTTAGAAACTTTCACAGGAATTATATATTCAGAAAAATGGGGTTTTACTGAATAATTCAAAAGATAATGCCTAAGTGTGAAATAAAGGTTTGGAAGTGACTTTAAGTGGAATTAATGTGGAACCGATCAAAGTTTTGCTATTTTTGATTTTATTAAACTAGTTCAACACTAAAGACTGGAAATGGTTCATTTCCTTTCAATATCTAGAATGGAATGAAAAGAGGGTGCTCATTTTGAAAAGCTATTGTTATGCTATGTACAAGGAGTCTCGAACAGTCCCAGGGGATTTCTTAGTCCTGCTTTTCCTAGGTCTCAGGGGAAGGTTATGAATGCATGTAGTTCTCAAATCTTTCCCCATGCACTGGCCACTCAACTACAATTCATTGTAAGATTCTCTCCAACATTACTATCAAGAAATATGTGGCAAAATTTGTTAACATTTGTGTGTCCTAATACATCCATGAAAGTTTTGGTTTATTTTATTTTCATTCCTTTCCACATGTTTCATATTTTACAAAAATTAAGGTCTCTTTCAAAGTATTTTCAAAGTTAAAGAGTTATCTGTAAGATTCTTCAGTATGATATCATATGGAAATTTGGTTTATTGTTTTTTATTTTACTTCTGTATGCATTTTACTTCCACTTCATATCCTACTTGTTATTGTATCACAGTTATGCGATTATAAGTTGTGCATCTTTCTGAAGGCTGACATATTTGGGGCATGAGTTCCATCCAGTTTCGACCTGTAACTTGTTCAGCATCTGATAAGATATCTGGTATACCACTGTGCTTTCATAGATAATAATAATAAAAAAAAAACAGAAGCAAAAGAACACCCTCATTTAATATACAACAGTCTCTTTGGTCTACACAATTATTAAATAAAATGCAATATGAATTCCAGTGTCTCCATATAGTGATTCTCTTATGATAGGTTCTATCCCAGTATGTTGATTTGGATTACTTTACCTTTGTTTTCATGAACATAATTATGCACATGCCCAGCTACATAAAAATAATAAAGAACAGCTATAATTGTACTTTGGTGTTTTTACTTACAAACTGGTTACTGTACTTATCAGTAATAAGTTCCCAAGTTCATTGAAAAATTAAAATAAGACATAACATCTATTTTTTTTAAAAAATAATCAGTGATTATTTAAGCAAACCTGACATTCTTAATTAGCATATAAATGAATCATTGTGCCTCTTTTAACCCAAAAGAACATATCTTTGGACGCCCAATCCTCTGGCTGGATAGTGAGACACAGCCTTGGTCCATTGGAACCTTCAAATTCTGAGCTTCTGTGTAGTCCTTGATTGGTCTCACACATGTCACATCTGTTCTGTGAAATCGCTGGGGGGCTAACTAAGAGATGCCATCCCACCTCTTCCTTTGAGAAGTCACTATAAATTATTAAGTAGCTCCTTCACTGTGATCCCATAGGCAGACCTGCCAGGGCATGCCAGGATTTGCTAATAATAATGAGAACTGACTAGTATCCTAGGATTTGAAGCGCAGCGGTAAGTACATGGAGGACATGGACACCGTGAACATTCCCCTATACATAGATCCTGCTGCAGTTGTCTGTTTTTATATTCCTGCCATTATTTATATCATTATTTATAGTTATGCTCATATTGAGACTAAGGAAGCACAGATTGCATTTGTGTAACTGGGTGAAAGGCAGAGTCCTCAATGGTCACTTGTTCTCAATATTTTGAACAGTTATGAAACTCATTAACTATGCTCAGTGCATGAAAGAGACTTCTCAATAAAGCTGGGACTAGCATTGATCTGTGGGTATAAACATAAATGTTTAGAAGGCAGTTTGATAACACATCCCTTTAATGAAACAGTAGTAGCAGGTTTACACTGATGGCCTATGACCTCCTCACTATGGGCTTTTGAGCAGTTTGGGATGGGTCTCAAGCTAAATTAGAAAGTCGTTGGTTACCCCCTTAACAGTAATGACATTATTATATCAGTGTGCCACATCTTGCCTGGTAAGTCACTATTATACCATATAGGGTCTACTTTGGGATGGGACCACTTCCGACCTTTACTCCACAGGGGCCTGGTTAGCACTGTCTGGCACCATTAAAGCCAGCAAACAAGAAGTAAACTTGCAACTTAATTCCAACTTTATTTCTTCATGTCATTCAACTAAATTGTGTGCTGTCTTCAACAGTAAGGTATCACTGTAGAGCTCTGGTGGCAAGCATTAGCAATTAGCCTTTATTATTTTGGTGGTGGAGAGGGATCCCTGGTACCTCCCTGACTAACAACAACTTATAGGTAAATATTCCACAGCCAGAACAAAAATTTTATTTAATAATTTATGGCTTTGAGTTATCAGTCCAATTGTAACATTATTAATATTCTTTATATCTACACCTATATCTATATTGATTTGTTTTTCACGGCAGAGCTTCTCTGTGTTTCTTTGGAACCTGTCCTGGAACTCTCTCTGTAGACCAGGCTGGCCTCAAACTCACAGAGATCTGCCTGCCTCTGCTTCCCGAGTGCTGTGATTAAAGATATGTACCACCACCACCCAGCATAATTTTATATTTTTTATTAGCTTATAATAATAGTTTTTGATATGGCTTTCTCAAAATTGTGGCATTGGTAAATCTTTTCCTCCTCTTTCTTTCCCTCCAAATCTCTTGACGCATTCCTGTTCAAACCTTTCCAACTTCAAAATTCCCCAGTTTATTTTTATATCATGTATATTCAACTATGCCTTCCCTGTTGGGGGAGGGGTTGAGGGCCCAGTCTCTCTCTGAGAAGCTTGTGGTCATTCATAATTGTTGGAAAGGGGAATTCTTTTCTTCTGTGGTGTAGTTGCAGGTTTACCGCCCATACTGTAGTAAATAAGCCCTGCCCATGCTCCTATAAGTAACCTTCTTCAGAGTCAGTGGTTCTTACACTCAAGAAGAGACGACAGCAGAAGGGTGTTTTGGGAGAAGAAGATGGTTAGTAGTAATGGGAACATGGTAAGAGTAGGAATGGAGATGGGTTTAATAAAAATAAATGGGACCTCCTGAAACTGAAAAGCTTCTGTAAAGCAAAGGACATGGTCAACAAGACAAAACAGCAGCCTACAGAATGGGAAAAGATCTTTACCAACCCCACTTCAGACAGAGGACTGATCTCCAAAATATACAAAGAACTCAAGAAATTGGTCATCAAAAGAACAAATAATCCAATAAAAAATGGAGTACGGACCTAAACAGAGAACTCTCAACAGAGGAATCTAAAATGGCAGAAAGAAACTTAAGGAAATGCTCAACATTCTTAGTCATCAGAGAAATGCAAGTGAAAAATAACTCTGAGATTGCATCTTACACCTGTAAGGATGGCCAAGATCAAAAACACTGATGACAACTTATACTGGAGAGGTTGTGGGGTAAAGGGAACACTCCTACATTGGTGGTGGGAGTGCAAGCTGGTACAGCCCCTTTGGATATCAGTATGGCGATTTCTCAGAAAATTAGGAAACAACCTTCCTCAAGACCCAGTAATACCACTTTGGGTTATATATCCAAAGGATACTCAATTGTGCCACAAGGACATGTGCTCAACTATGTTCATAGCAGCTTTGTCATAGCCAGAACCTAGAAACAGCCTAAATGCCCCTCCACCAAAGAAAGGATAAGGAAATGAGGTACGTTTACACAATGGAGTATTATAAGGCAGAAAAAATAACAACATCTTGAAATTTGCAGGCAAATGGGTAGATCTAGAAAACATCATATTGAGTGAGGTAACCCAGACTCAGAAAGACAAATATCATATGTACTCACTCATAAGTGGTTTTTTAGACATAAAGCAAAGAAAGCCAGCCTACAATTCACAATCCCAAAGAACCTAGACAACAATGAGGACCCTAAGAGAGACATACATGGATCTAATCTACATGTGCCTTACAAAAAGACAAGATCTGAGTAAATTGGGAGCATGGAGACTATAGGAGAGGGTTAAAGGGGAGGGGAGAAGGAGGGAGGAGAGCAGAAGAGTGTATAGCTCAATAAAATCAATAAAAAATAGCTTGAAAATAATACATGTATGAAACTGTCAAAGAATCAGTAATAATAATAATAATAATAATAATAATAAAATGACTCTGAGGTGTCAAAGAAATCTATATATATGAATTAGGAAGATAATATTTTCAGGTGTCAAGACCAAACTTTTAAAAGTTTTGTTTTAATTTTGTATGTGAATATGTGTAGATGAGTGTATACAGGTATGCATGCATGCATGCATATGTGTGTGTGTGTGTGTGTGTGTGTGTGTGTGTGTGTGTGTGTGAATTTGAGGGCAGTCGCTAAAGGAGGCCACAGGTGTCAATGCTCTTGGAGCTGAGTTAATAGGTGGTTGTGAGCTGCACAGCATTGGTGCCGGAACTGAACTCCTGGACTTGGGCAAGAGCCTTACATGCTGTTAATCACTGAGCCATCTCTCTATCCCCAAGCAAAACATTTTATATAATAGCTAATTATCTTGATGTATAAATTTCAGCTTAGAC
Organism: Arvicola amphibius; assembly: GCF_903992535.2. NCBI lineage: Eukaryota > Metazoa > Chordata > Mammalia > Rodentia > Cricetidae > Arvicola > Arvicola amphibius. The sequence continues at coordinate 65,452,047 of NC_052056.1, forward strand.
ATGCTATGTGGGCCTCCATTTTCTTTTGATCCTACAAATAGAGATAAGCATATATAATAACCAACTTAAAAGCACATTTTAGGGTACAAAGCATGTATGCATGCTTGTTAAGGTGTTACTTAATTTATAAACATTATACATGAATATATGATAAATTATTATTGCTGTCAAAGTATAAACATAACACTCTAACTGGAGGAGTTCCATGGTCACGAGGTACTTGATGTTTTGCATGGACCTTAGTACATCATGCCCGGGCCATTGCAAGTACTCATTTACCACAATCACAATGCACTATTTCACATGCTTTCCGCGTAACTAGCCTATTTAAAATCTCTCTCTCTCTCTCTCTCTCTCTCTCTCTCTCTCTCTCTCTCTCTCTCTCTCCACTACCTATCTACCTACCTACTGACCTATTTACTCTCTCTCTCTCTTTCTCTCTCTCTCTCTCCTACCTATCTACCTACCTACCGACCTATTTACTCTCTCTCTCTCTCTCTCTCTCTCTCTCTCTCTCTCTCTCTCTCTCTCTCCTCCTACCTATCTACCTACCTACCGACCTATTTACTCTCTCTCTCTCTCTCTCTCTCTCTCTCTCTCTCTCTCTCTCTACCTATCTATGCACCTGTCTGTCTACGTTCTATCATCCCTCCCTCCCTCCCTCCTTCCCTCCCTCCGTCCCTCCCTCCCTCCCTCCCTCTCTCCCTTCCTCCCTCTCTCCCTCCTTCCCTGTCATCTATCTTTAAATCATTACAGCTCTGAATCATTAATCTGCAGCTTCTTTGCACAGATGAGGACAAAGAGAAAGGAAGCAGATCAGCCAGAAGACTAGTGACAGAGTTAGGAATTGAGGCAAGCATGGGTAGCACTTCAGACCAACTTTTATCCTTTCTGTCTTCCTGGGAAACACTGGGTAACTAACTTACCAGAGGGGATGGGACTGACTGTGCTCTGCCCACTTCCAAGGTAGGGGGCTGTCACTCACAGGACCTTCTAACAGTGGAACTTCAGAAGAGCAGCAGAGGGCAGCGGCTCTGTGAAACAACCCTTCTCAGAAGACACTCAGTGTAGTCTGGGAGATGGATTTTTTTTCTCCTTAAAAATCCTCACATATGTACTGGAACTCTTGGGTGAGAATTATTTGCTATAAAGAGGAGTCACTACATTTGGAAGCTCCTCGACACTTCTGCAACTGAATAAGCAAATTGACATCTGTTCTATCATTCTTTCCTTCTGTTTCAATGAAGTTGTTTTCTTCTAGCAGAGAGACTACTCTCCTGGGTGCTGTTCCCTCCACTCTCGCTTCCACAGAGAACGTGTGTTACCTTTAACCCCTTTCTCTTGAGTTCTATAAAACCCAAAGCAACCTTTCCATAATCTTTTATCTTTGCTCATTTTGTTCGGAGGGGCGGGTAGAGGCCATGCTTCTTGTTGATATTTGACCTCTTAGGACCTTTTCAATGTTTCTTCATTCTCCACTCTTTTTGACTATGGCATCTATAATCAGCACTGACAAACTCCTCTTGCCTCCACTGCTAGTGACTTCCAGCATTTTGAGCCCAATGGAAAGTTACCAGTGCACATCCCATGACCCACAGGTGGCATTTGCCACTATTGGTTAGTCCTTCCCTTGAAAATATTCTTTACCTTTGTCCGAATACTCCTTGTTCTCCTCAGTCAGCTAACCCTCTCTTCTTCCGTATCTGTGCATTCACAGGGCCCTGCTCTGGGTACTTAGCACGCAGCTTATAGTCCTCATCCACCAAGCTCCACTGCACTGATGTCCTCCCCTTAGGCCTCTCACCTCTGTGTTTATATCTACTTTCTCCTGCCTGCAAATAACCCGAGCTAGACAGGTAGATATGATAAACTCGGTTTCTCATCTTCTGTTTCCCTTTTCTCAGAGTTCCATCCCCACCTTTCCTGTATAAGTTAGTATCCCTGCAGGTGAAGGGGTCACCGCCAAGAATAAACTCATAGACTTCCTTCAGACTGCCTTTTACCACTGTGGTGTGTTAACATGTTGGCAAATGAACTGTGTGCTCCTACATACAGTTCATTTGCCAACATGCCAAGAGCAGCCATTCAGATTAGCACATAGCTCTGCCTTGAAATTGTCAGATCCTTTACGTTTCACAGGGGCGTTCCACACTGCCAGACTCCTTGGGTCAGTGCTGTTCAGCGGGTGCGGGGGGGGGGGGGGGGGGGGGAGGAGGGGTCTTGTTTGGCTCATGGAAGTACAAATTTTTGGTTACTTTCCTGCCATTCAGGGAGGCTTATGCTGTTGGGAGTGAAATAGACCAGGTAGGGATCTACCCTGTGAAGGGAACTCCTCCCACACATTTTTTGTCTCTGCCCACATGAAATTATTAAAGAGGACAAGACAATGCTACATCCTAAACTACTTTCTATCTCCACGTATTGGGCATATCAGTGTCTACTCTCCACCAGTTTACATGTGCCAAATGCTGCCACTTCCTTACTTCCCCCTTTGTCCATTATCCCATCTAGGCTCTCTCTAGAATTCTCTATGGTGCTTTTAAAATACAGGGCAGGTTGGATATTTTTATTCTAAAAGTTTTCTGTGGCAGTTCATTACGTTGCACAAAAATAAGAATCTGTAATATAGTCTTTCTTTAGAACAGTTTTTAAAACCCCAATTATATATATATATATACACATATATATATATAATTTTTCTATCTTAATATATATTTTACTATTTAAAATAAATAATTTAAGCATATTGTATAAATGCAAGTAATAATGCTACAGTAGTTTCTTAGTTACTTTTCTATTGTTGTGACAAAGCACCATGTTCAAGTCAACTTATAAAAGAAATAATTTAATTGGTCTATGGTTTCAAAGGGTTAGTGTCTGTGATGGTGGAGCAATGGCTTGGTGGCAGGAACAGCTGAGAGCTCAGCATCATGATCTATGAGCAGTAGGTAGAGATATCTAATTCAAAGTGTTGTAAGTGTTATGAAGCCACAAAGCCAGCCCCTGGTGACATACTTCCTCCAGCAAAGCCATACATACCTCTTGATCCTCCACAGACATTGAACTGGAGATCAAGCATTCGATGGCTATTCTCATTTAAATCACCACAACACAAGGAGTATAATTTACTCATAGCCAACCTCTTTTGGTCAATTATTGGCCTTAGATTAGCAATTGTAAGGGAGGGAAAATTACCATTGCTTGGTTAAATTACCTGCTTTGTCTGAGGGATTGTTATATTCCGTTGTGTTATTGACCACAGGAGTCATTGGTAAGAAAAGGGAAGCTGGTAGCTTTGGGCAGATGGTGAATAAAGTCAAGGACTGTGTTGTCCTATTTGGGGTTTCACGGCTGCACATCTTTCAAGTCCTAGAGGACTGGCAAGACCAATACAGAGGTGGCCAGCCTGGATGCAGATGAACCTCTGCTCTGTTGTGCATCTGATGGGCTAATGCGATAAAAACATGTTGCTCTAGCTCCCATATTTGTGTTCCTGGTTCTTTCTCCTCTTCTGCCCTGCATTTCCCTGGAGACCCTTGGTTTGGTGCCACCTCTTGTTGTTTGTCACCTTGGGTCACTATTTGCTCTCAGTCGCTAAACTCCAGCTGGATTTTCAACGTTTAGACTCAACAGAGCCCTTTCTGCCTTGGAAACTTTTCTCTTCTCTTTGGTCTTGCGTGGGATAGTATCCTTTTCCAGCTCTCACATCTCCCATTCATCCGTGTTCTGCAGGACTGGTCACTACTTATTCTTCTGGACTTATCAGCTTTTATGTTTTAGAAGTAGCCATTTTCCTTCTTAGAGAAGAGGTAAGTCCCAAGGTTCTTTCAGAACCCCTCTTGTATTTTTTTTTTTTTTTTTGAGACAAGGTTTCCCTGTGTAACAGTCTTAGCTGTCCTCTTGTAGACCAGGCTGGCCTTGAACTCACAAAGATCTGCCTGCCTCTGCCTCCTGAGTGCTGAGATTAAAGGTGTGCGCCACCACCGTCCAGCATCCTTCTTGTGTTTACCATTTGTTAATTGTAGAATTATTACTTTCTATCCTTTCCCCTAGAAGGGCAATTTCAGCAGGCCACTGTCCAAATTTCACATATTGACACTTGTATATCATGGCACAAGATCAAGGGCAGAATACTGGGGGAAAGAAAAGGTCTGTTTAAGAGTGGGAGGAACGGGAGCAGGCATGCTCAGAACATGGCTTTGGTCTTTCACCTTATTTTGGCATACATTGTTAAGAACATATAAGGGCCAGGCAGTGGTGACACACGCCTTTATTTCCAGCACTTGGGAGGTAGATTCAGGCAAATTTCTGAGTTCCATGCCAGCCTGGTTTACAGAGTGGGTTCTAGGACAGCCAGGGCTACTTAGGAAAATTCTGTGTTAAAAAAAATTAGAAAATTAAGAACACGTGTGGTAGTTGGTTACTTGAATCTTCTCAGGATTCACATTATAAATCAATAAAATAAGTATTGTTTTGTAAAGCAGTGCTGTTTGGAAAAACACAACTGTCATAATGTGCAACCAACTCAGACTGTGCTTTTCAATGCTGTAGCCACGAGTTGCATGTGGTTTTTGAACATTTAAAAGTGATTAGTTCAAAGTGAGATATGCTGTAATTATAATCTACACAGTAGATTTTGACAACAGTGTGAGAAAAATGAGTATAAAGTATCTTGGCCTCATATTTCTGCTGTATTATATTAAATAAAATGCATTGTTGAGTGTCTCACTTAGGGTTTCTTTTGCTGTGAAGAGACACCATGACCATGGCAACTCTCATAAAGGAAAACATTGAACTGAAGTGGCAGTTTACAGTATCAGAGGTTCAGTCCATTATCATCCTGGCAGGGAGTGTGACAGCATGCAGGCAGACATGGTGCTGGAGAAGGAGCTGTTGCATATTGATATGCCGGAAACAGGAAGTAGACTAGCACAAGGGGTGGTATCTTGAGCATTGGAGACCTCAAAGCCTGCCCCACAGTGACACACTTCCTCTAACAATGCCACACCCACTCCAACAAAGCCAAACCTCCCAATAGTGCCACTTCTTTTGGTGACCATTTTCTTTAAACGTGACAACCTGGACCATTTAACGTTGACTAGATGGATTGCACTGCACTGCTACCAGGTAACCCTGACCTTGGAAAAGAATGTGGCATTCTTTCTCCAGCTACCAGATCTTATGAAGGAGGAAAGCCCTTGTGACAAAATGGAGCGACAACTGCTGTCAGCATTGCTGTGCGGAAAAGTCTAGGATGCTCAGCTTTCCTGCTATGGATCAAGTAGGGCTCCATTCTCCCGGAGTTGTTTTTGTGATCTGTCATAAGTGGACTGCATGCACATGGATGCCGTTTTTCAAATAACATCATTGCCACCTTCTCATAATGTTTCTGGCTTAGATTATGTGTTTTCTCTTGTGACTGCCCACGATTTAATAGCCTCCATCTGTATTTTCTTATGCTAAATCCTTAACTGAAGGTTGGTGTTTTCACATAAGCACGCGTGAGAGTTGGGAGACTGTTAAGTTTTGAAATATTCCGAACCCTTTGCCAATGGGATGTTGAAATCAATTATAAATTATCCTACCATTGATACTAAGTTCTAGAACACTGAATTCCAAGAAGATGCCAGTCCATTAGGCGAACAGATGAAATATGCTTCGTCCAAAGGATTGTCTGCAGAACCAGCAATTGTAATTCTTAATAATGAGCCAAGAAAAGGAAGCTTAGGCACCTGGAACTGAAGCTACACATCACTCACTTAATTATTAGTGGATATTAATTATTATGGCTTAAAGTTGGAACTGATTTAGAGTTCTTTGAGATTTCTGGCACAGCCTTTAATTTAAATCTTGGTATTAATTTCTGGAAATCCCCACCCCCACAAGCACTAAGGTTATAAAACATTCGTTATGCTGTACTGTGGTGGTTGAGCCTGCTCTGATCTGGGTATTTTATGATATCAATAAGTAATATGCAATAAGACAGTAAGTCAGTGCATCATCCCTAATACCAGTATTGTTATAAAACCACAGGATAAAGACACACACACACAACACACACACACACAGAGAGAAAGAGAGAGAGAGAGAGAGAGAGAGAGAGAGAGAGAGAGAGAGAGAGAGAGAGTTCTCAGTGATGAAAACTCCTTTTACCTTAGATGAAAAGACCGAGTCACAGATGGAAATACATAAATGATAAACGGCAGAGCTGGGACCAGAGAGTAAGCTTTACCCCCTCCCCTTCCGGGTAGAGATGTTTCTACTAAGTTCCTGTGAGACTTTAACTGCTTCAAAGTGTCCTGACCAGAAGTTAATACTGTGACACTTGCTTAAAAAAATTCTTAAGCATGTGAAATATAGGGGGAGAACCTACAATCAGTGTGTGTGTTGAGGATGCCGAAGGAGGGCCAGAGAGAGGGAAAGAGGTGGGGGAATTTTCATGAGTTCTAGGAAGCAGGGGGCTTTGTAAATTTCATAGCTTTGCTGATTTCTGAGAGAACTTGGATCTTTGAGAGTGTCCTTCGTGCTTTTCCATAGCTCCTTTATTGCTGTAGCGACAGAGCACAGAAGGACATTTGTGGCACCTGCTTCCTGAGGAGTTAGAGGTTCATGGCAAAACTGAGTAAAGAATGCAAAGGTTTCATTGGTGCATCCTCTCCTGCTCTACGGGACAATGCAGACGCCTCATTTGGTTATCCTGTAACTTTCCCCTTTTATGTACATTGGTGTTTAGGAAGCACTCTTTGGGTATATGTTGCATGGTCCTTAGAAAAGTAGGCAGCTACTGTTGAAGACAGGTGGGAAATGCTCCCGGTTCCCAGCTTTGGGAATAATAAGATGAAAATCAAGTCAAATAGAGCAAATTAAGGAGTTGTGTGTTTTCCTTAATTCAGAGTGTAAGCTTCCTAGAGAATACTTTTACAGAGCTTTCTACTAAAATGATGAAAACTGACCCTCCTTCCATTGCTTTTAGAAAGTTGATATAACTCAAGCAGTTGGTGCTCACAGCAGACAGTCTTTAAATTGTCAATGAATTAAAGCTAAATTATGTTAATCAACAATCTAAGGTTTAGCTACTTGTATTCATGGCTGCAAACGTAGTTGAGCCTCTACATTTACATTTTCAGAAAACCTCCTGTGGTAGTTAAAAAGGGTCTGATTGATGGCTGTTGACCTTGAAAATACATCTCAGAAGTCATTTCTTCCACGTGTCCTCACATGAGAAATAACGATGGGACTATCAGTAAGCTTCCGATGAGTGGCTTGTAGTCCTCTAGGGAAAATACCTGTTTAAATCCGAATCTCCTTAAGCTGCAGAGGAGAAGTGTTAAAATACTTGGAAGACTTAAAGTTCAGGAACTTAGGGGCTTCCTACGGTGTCCCAAGATCCTTGAATAGTAATTGACCCTATTATTCTTGCAGTTGCTAAATACTTCAGTGGGATAGGATATCCCAGTCATTCCAGGCATTTCTCGTTTACATCTTTTTTCATGTTAGTCTCACAGTGTGCCATTTGTTAAAGGCAGGAAGTGTTAGAAACATTGGTGCTGAAATGATGATGCTTTGACTATTATAATGTGAGCTGTTTCCCAAGGCCTCTGCCTCTCAGTTGAAATAGATGCATCCGTAGGAGGACCATCACAACAACAACAACAATTAAAATGCGCAGCACAGCCCAAAATGAAACGGGGAAATCTTCAGGTGCCAAAAATGAAGAGCCAGTCTATAGGCACATAAAGGAACAGGAAGTGGTTTGTGTACTTCATGGGGATTTTCCACATCTAGACTTAAACATTATGACTTGGACTTTGTGATGAACCCTCATGCTTGCACAAGGCCTTAGGCCTGTGCTTGCCAGACAGAGACTTCTTCAGAGATATTGGTCTACCTTTGGGGAGGAGTGACCGGGGGAAACTTCCTATCTCCTAAATAAAATTGAAAGGGTTTGATGCCCATCTAGGAGGGAGGATAAGGTGTATTGCTGAATCACTGGGTCACTGGACAACTCCCCGGGTGAAGTCCAGTATCAAATTCTCCTTGTCCAACTGGACTTCCGGTCAGAGAGATTCCATATCATAACTTCTCTCCAGTTAGAGATGTCCATAAGGTATAGCATGCAAAACCATCATGAAATTCTCAGTGTAGTGCAATATGAAAAGATCCCTACTAAGAAAATATTGTGGTCAAAACATTGAAGCTATGCAGCAAATAAATCCTTAAGCTCTAACCATTAGGCAGATGTGTGATAAATTCTCCGTAAGCACATTTGAAATGTTTATTAATTGAAAGAGGCAGAAGGCCCAGAGCAAGCAGAAAATACAGGACAACGTGGAAAACAAGATAGGCATTAAGAATGAAAATGTGGAAGTTCTGTTAGGAGACAAAAATCTATGCGTGTATTCAAAAGTAGGCTATATACAATGGAAGAGAAAAGTGATAGAATTTGAAATGAAATCCGATAAGTCACTCAGAGTGCTTCCCTGAGAGATTAACATATAAGGGGAAAACACTGAGTGTGACTCTCAGGGAAATGGAGCATAGAAAAGGAGGCTCTAACCTGCATGCCACAGGAGTCCTGAGGGGGAGCCAATGCTGCATCATCTATAACTAAAGAGATTAAAATTGAAGTTGCAAAATTCAGTAGTTTGCATAACCTCTTTCCCTTGTGTAGCTTCTTAAGAAAAATCCAGATTTGCAAACACTGTGGTAAAGTTACACGACACAAGCACAGCCTTCTCAAAAACAACAGAGAGAAAAATGAGACATTATACAATGAAAGATAAATTCTTAGCAGCAGTGATAAGAGTTTCTGTGAGAATATGGGATCGCAATTTCAGGACGCTGAGAGAACATATGCACCCTTTTGATAGTGCGTATTCAGTGAACCACAGTTAAAGAGAAGGAAGGAGGAAGGCAAGAAGGGAGGGAGGGGGCGAGAGAGGGGGAGGGAGAGAGAGAGAGAGCAGAAGAGAGGACGCTACAGTGGTCAATGCTAAGCAATCTTTCCCATTTCTGCACCTTCATTATTGATTCAAAAGGAGGGAACTGATTGTGGGGGGAAGGGATTGGAAGGAGCAATGGACAGTAGCAATGTTGGTAAAACTATAGTAAATGCCAAAAAGATCTTATGACAATTTGGGGGCTTAAAAAGAAAAATAAATTGAGGCTGAGACAACATCTACACATGGACTTGTTAAATTAGAAATTCACATAAATTATGAAAGGGTAACCAAGTATGCATACTGCACACTGGTCACCTTACACTTCAAAGGTAGACCGGCAGGGGGATAAGGAGTTCAAGCCTGTCTTTGGCTACTTAGTGAGTTGGAAGCCAGTCTGTGCTATTCTGGAGTCTGTTACACACACACACACACACACACACACACACACACACACAGCAAGAGAGTGAGTGAGCGAGAGAGAGAGGGAGGGAGAGAGAGAGAGGGGGAGGGAGAGAGAGAGAGAGAGAGAGAGAGAGAGAGAGAGAGAGAGAGAGAGAGAGAGAGGGAAACTAGAGAAACAAAACTGTAATTTCCAGGTTACATAGGAAAAAAGCTGGAGGAAGAACAAGGGGAAGATCAGTTTGAATTAAGAACCATAAGGATTATAAAGTCTAGAAGTACATGAGGAACAGAAAATGCAAGTTGAGGTGTAATGCATAAATAAATCAGTCAGATTACAGCAAACACAAAATGCTTGTGGTTGTCTATTGGAGGAATCTCCAGATCAGATGAAAACTCAAAATCCAAAAAAGCAATATAATATCAAACAAACTAGCCATTGAATGATATGTGTATGTTTTGTGTAAAAATGTACAATACACAAAATTGTACTAGGCACCATTTGTGGACAGAGGGAATAGAATAACAAACGTATGGATTGCAAAGCTACACTATAAATTCAGAAATACATGGTCATTTCTGGTTAGGGGAGGAACAATATTAAGGGATTCCTGTAATGTTTGGATTCTGGGAAACGGTTTAAAGCAATCATACACATGTTAGTGTTCGATGATGTGTATGGGCTGTATGGATATCTGTGAGGCAACCAGCATGAGAATCTGCCCTCTAGACCATATGGGCATACTAAGTCCATAGTCTCAGCCCTTTACATATGGAATTGTGGTAGCTTCAGGACGTCCTTCATTGTTAGCTGTACACTTTCCACATGCCAAAGATAGCTCATTATAAAAGAGAGATTAGGAAAAGGAAATAGTTGGTGGATAGGTAAGATTAGTATAAACCTGAAAATTATAATTATGCTAATCCTCAGAAAATGTAAATGGCAATCACAGATCAAATTGTTACATGGCACATCAAGACATTGTTAGACAGTCAATATGATAATTAAAAGAAAAGATTCCATGAACAGTCTAGCTCATGGATTTTCCATTTATGAAAACAAAGAAGATCCATATGTAGATTGATTGTATGGCTATACACTTGTAAGGGGCATCTTGATTTTTTTTTGGGGGGGGGGGAATCTGACATTCTAAAATTGAACCAGCTTTCTTTTGACTTGAGCAAAAAGCAAGTTTTAAAATATCAAATAAGGGTATTTTTGTTTTCCTAGTGTTGACTCTGGAATATAAAATTCAACCTATATTTTAATGGTTTTGTCCTTTGAAAGATATTTATTTTGTGTGTATGTGTGTATCTCTCTGTGTGTGGTATGTGTGTATGCCACATGTGTGCATGAGCCTGACCTGTGAAGGTCACAGGAGGGTGTCAGATCTGTGGACACTGGGGTTACAGATGGTTGTGAGCACAGTGTAGGCACTGGGAACTGAATCCAGCTTGTCTTCAGGGCGAGCAAGAGCTACTGACCGCAGAGCTGTCTCTAGTTCCTGTTTATAGTTCTTCGTGGGGTAGGTGCCATATAAGTGTAAAAGTGCTTACATTTAAAAAATAGATTTGGGTGATTAAAAGCTGCCTGTCCTCCACCTCTGGGCTGAGAAGATTCATCAGCTGTTCTCCTTTAAATCAGCGCTTTAAAGCGTGCTTCTTGCGGTTTGCTATGAGAGAAGAGAGCACTTTAGTCTCAGACTGCTGCAGTCAGAGCCGCTCCTCTGGAGAGCGTCGTCTTGGCTTTCTTTTCTTCACGGGATCTCCCCGTCCACGTCATGGCTCTAAATTTGCAGTCACAGAGGTGGTGGCTGGTACCTGTGTTGGACTTGTCTCTGAGAGCTTCCCTAGTGTATGTGGGATCTAACACCCCATACACGTCTATATCTCAAGTGTGCTGTTCACACTGATAAATATTTTCAGTTCCTTTCTGTGTATTGTATTATCAAAAAAAAAAAATCAGTGGCTTGCACCCCCTCAGTTCGTAGCACTTATAATTCAGTTGGTGAGTTTTAAATCTTTACTTACTTAGAGTACAGAAAGATGCTCATCTGTTAAAAACATTTTCTCCACGTTCAGTTCTACCTTGCTACAAATAGCTTTGGTGCATCTGTTTCTACGTTTGAATTCTTTGTGTTCCTTGGATCCTATCTTTGCAGCTACTGAACTTTCTCACTTCTATTATCTTAGAGATGGAACCTGAAGCCCAGAGAGAAGGGATTAATTGGTTCCTTAAAGAACTGTGATTACTAAATGATGTCGATAACCATTCTGTTACGTGTTGGGGATATTCTGATGGTTAAAACTGCCAAGGTTTCATTCACCCTTGTGGATGCTACAGTCTAGGTGCTGATCTATTAAGAAACATTCAGTGAAGGCAAAATACTAAAATACTGTGCCGATGTGTAATATGAATACGGAGGTAAATTTAGACTAGGGGACTGAGCAAGAGATCTGCGAAATGACTGGTACTCATCTCAAGGAAAAGTCAGTGCAGGTATAGGGATCACAGGATCAGAGATGCCTAATTCTGAGGAGGGAGAAGGCGTATGTCGAGAACCTAGTGAGCTAGGCAGAGTAAATTGAGATATTGATGGGACAGGAGGAAGAGCCGGATGGTATGAAGTTCTCCAGGCCTATAGTAAGGGTTTTCTGTTTCATTGTTAATGAACTAGGAAGCTATGAAAGGGCTTTGGCAGGAGAGCAGCATGAGCCAGTTTATATTGTAAAACATTCCCGCCGATGTCAGTGTGGTTTGGACGCTGTGTTAGGAGGGAAGCGGTCAGTGTCAAATGATAGACTGGACAGGAGTGGTCAGATTGGAGATAGAGGTGGCAGGTGGGATCAGCCAAGAGGACTGCAAGTCTGTGACCAGTGAATCCCACGGTGGACACGTGCTGTTCTGGACTTGCCAGTGTAGAGCCAGGGGAAGTGTCCTCAAGGCTGATGGATGTACCCTACGGCTCTCTAAACTGTGCATTACAGGAAGCTATTATTATCAGTCAACTGGTTCAATCAACTAGAGATTTTGGTATAAAAAAGATGTTAGATAAAAATTATATTTTGTCACGGTATCGTTTTGCATGTAGGTAATTTGGATCTGGGGAATGTAGGGGAGTTCTCTGGACTTTCTTGTTTAGAATGCTGGGCAGTCTGGGAGAGGGCCAATATTTGTACGTGAATTGTGATGTCAGACAACTGTCAAGTGTCGCTTCTTTCAGATGATGCATACTGCTCATTTATTTCTGGTGCTAAAAGACGATCTGTGGGGAAAAAAAGAAATATAAGAGTAACAGGTAACGGATTTGTTTCTAGGCCAATTATAGAACACTTTCCATGTGCACAGAGGTGTCTATTTCCCTTCAACCATTTTCATTTGATTGTGTTTGTGCCAAGAGGCCAAAAGCTGTCTTCAACTTCTGACTAATGTTTCCCTTTTACTTCTGGCCTTTTCCTTTGTAGTTTTCCTAGGCAACTGTAGTTATGGGAGAAGAGAGATTAAGCTGTCATGCTATACCTGGAAAGACAATTCTTGATTACTGAGGAGGGGTGTTCAGTAAAGAAATCATCTTGTAAGCCTACATCTGGCTGTTATTAACTCTGTTATTTTCCAACCTTCCCAGTTTCTATAGAATATGTACAGTTATACACTCCGTGTTAGTACCTACCTTATGTTATTATTTCCATAAGAACACAATGTTACAATCCACATAAAGTGCCTGGTGGTTCTGAATATGAGACATTTGCTATCTTTACATGCAATTCAGATTTTGTCCATTTTTATTGTTCTAACCATGGGTTTATTTATATTTACTGTGTCTCAAAACTTAATCTACCTCATAAGCTTGGTTACCTCCTAGCCATGTACTATAATATGCGCTCCTAAATCCCTAGGAAGGCCTTCAGAAGTGGGTCCTGGTCATCGTAACAAGCACACAAGAAGCAAATTATGCCTGTGCTTGAGCAAATGAAATAGCTTTCTGAAGTCTGAGTGGCCAGTTTGAGAAAAGCTCAAGGATCCTTGGGGAGATATGAAAGATGCTTTTCATTTTCAGGACTAGAAGACAAAGACGTCACTGTGCAGATTAGAGAGCTCTGAGTCCAGGAATTAAAGGACATACAGCCACCATGGTTTTTCCTCTTCCTGGTATTTTACTTCTTCACCTGAAAAGTGAGCCTTGATTGATTCTCCCAGATCTTAACTCTTTAGTCGGGGGTCATCTTCAGACCTCCTTTATCTTGTGATCTATGTTCTCCAGAACCGCAGTATCAATTGTGAACCATCCCCGAAGCAATGTTCATTCCACGTCTACATCTCTGGAGAGTCATCTGAGAAAACCAAGGAACTGTGTCCTGGTGATGTTACCATAATCGGACTACCCTATTTGAACCCAGATCCTGAGGAAGCAAGAAATCATATCTCTTGCTGGAAATGGTTTCCTTAAGCTTCCTTTACTTACGGACTCTATTGGAATCTGAGATGTATTTGAACTTGGGGAGGAAAAGTTTGACATCTATGGGCAGTTGAGGGAGAAATCACATCTGCCATCCTGAGGCTTTTTAAACATAAACATAATTGTGTCAGCGAGGTCTTTGTGGATGTCTTTGCCTTCATTAGGGCCCTTATGATTTTTGGCTACCATGGCCACCACGGCACAGCACCCTAATGAAGCCTTCTTCAAACAAACAAACAAACAAAACAATAACAACAAAACTATCTTCACTTTGACCCCTGACTTTAAAAAAAAAATCAAACTCTTCCGTTTTCTCTGTATCCCGAATCAACGCTCCTTGAAGAGCTGAGAGCAGGATAGCCCTTCAGCATGCGGAAAGATTTTGTTTTTATGACTAGTACTGATATATTTTAGAATGTGGCTTTTTTTGACTCATCACATATACAAAGTTTGGAGAGAAATAACATGCGTGTGGCTATAAATAAGTATACATATATAGAAGATGTAGATTAAGTTTTTGAACATATAGGACACATAGTAAAAATGATGTTGATCTCTTGTTTAAAGGATGAAATAAAACTTATCTGTTTAAAGCATTAGGATTTTTTACTGACCTTGTGATGCTCTGGACCCTGTGTTCTTTCCCCTCCAGCTGTATTTGCACCCCTGGCCACCCATTTACTTTTACTTTTGGAGTCTCTCACCATATTAAGTGCATGGTTGCTCCTGCCAGAAGCAAAAATCCTCTTACCTCTTCCAGGCTATCTAAAATGGGATTTCCTATTCAGAGTCTCTCTTAGCTGCCTTTTGTCTCACAACCCGCCATCCCCGGTAAAATTAGCCTCTTCACTCTGTGAATCGGTGGCATTTTATTTGTTATGTATGACAGCACTCTTCTCTTTGTGTGCGCTGGTGGAAGGATCGGCTATGAGTGCCCCCCTGATGAGCCGTGGGTGCCTTCAAGGCAGGAAATGCTTCTTGCTCATCTTTGTAGCGGGCGCCTCACACTCGTCGGAAGTCAGTAAATGGTGTTTGAGTTATTTTAAACTTTCACGAGCATATTAAAGGGAAGGGTGTTGGAGGAAGGGGGTGGGGTATGCTGTGAAGAATGAAACCGGCTCACTACAAAAATCTCATCTCTGTTGGGGTTTTTAATATCTTTGGTCAGATTTCTACCTTGCTGTCTTCCTCAGCTCAGACTACTTTAGCAAAAGGACACTCCAGAAAAGCAGGGTGTTTCTTTCCACTTAGCTCTGAGGCAGCAGGAAGGTTAAGGATAGCCTGCCTCAAGGTCACTTGATTCCTGTTGAAGTGCTAGGCAGCTCCATGCTTTGGAGACCGTGCAGTTTACGGAGGCTGCCTCTGTGTCTGTAAGACAGTGCAATGTGAAGGCTGGAGGCATTGTATTAAGGGCTGTGAATGGTTCTTTCTTACAAATGAGCTCCTCCGAAAGTCACAGGTGACAGTGGAAAATGCCAGCTATAACTTACTCGTTGGCTGCTTGAGCACTCTCCACTCGCCTTGTGCCTCTTACTGTGCTGGACGAGGGGGAGAGTACCGAATGATTTAAAGTTCCTGCCCTTGAGCTGATCATAGCTATTCTGAAGAGAGGGATGTTAGCAAGTGACTGTGACCCTGCAGTGAGTCCTCTGTTATCCTGTGTAAGAGGGAATGTTGAGACAGAGGATGGAGTCTGCTTCAGGGCATCTGGGAAAGTCTTCCTAATGAGGAGTCCAGGGTGAGGAGGAAGGCAGAGACCATGAATGTAGGGCAAAGGAAATGATAGAAACAAGGGTTATGAAGCCAGTGTTGGCAAACTTTCTGCACGGAGCAGATAGTAAATATATCTGGCTTTGCAGACTTTAAGATCTTTGTAGCAAGTGGAGTACAACAGTTTACTCTGTCTTTGGTTGGAGTAACAAAGCAGTCATGGAAAGTGGTGGCCAAGCATGGCTGTGTGCCAATAAAGTTTCTTAACCAAATCGACAATGACAGGGCTGTGATTTGTGCACTTATTATAGAGGAAGGCTGGCTCTTCAGGGAGCCTCTAATCTGACCGGATTTAGGCCAAGGTTTTCAAGTTTAGAAGTACTCAGCACTTACTGTTTGTGGTCCAGGGATGTTCTATAGTAACTTTCTCTGGCTTTTTACTCAGGCCAGACACGTGTGATTCATGTTTTTCGCTGCTCATCCTAGCACATTCCCCTCTGGTATGGGAAGTCCTTTTCTATTGTCTTAATTTTTAATTACAACACTTCTACCAAAACCCTAATTAAAGACGTGTTTTCCTGTTTCTTTACCTAATTTCTTACAAGGCTGTGTGCTGTATGTGTTCCCCATTGTTTGATACAGCAACAAATGGGGGTTGCTGGAGATGACATCATCTTAGCTTCAGTTCCATGTTTCATGATGTCAAATAACTATTTAAAATGGGTTATATTGAGATTTTTTTTAAACCACGAATTAACCCCATGAAAATCAGATCCGGTGCTTAATTTTGCGTGTGTAAGTGAGTGAATGAGTGTGTGTGTGTGTGTGTGTGTGTGTGTGTGTGTGTGTGTTTGAATGAAATGTGTCATTAGTCCTAGTTGAAAAAGAAGATTGATTTATATACAAAATTTGAACATCCTTTTAATTATCCATGGTTTGTAGCGACATCCATGTCCTATAGGTAGGTAACTGCTGATGGCATTCACTGCCTTGTTTCACTCATGTGGACACTGGGGACTCCTGATTCTCTCTAAGTGTCTCTGTCTCAGCTTTGGAGCAGATCCTGCCAGTCTGCAATGACACATACTCAGCCTCATGCCTCAGTTCTTGAAGATTCTCCTTTTGTCTCTTCACTGCATTGTGTTGTAGTGGTTGGAGGGGCCTCCAGGCTGCTTCACTTCTTACTAAAAAGCATGCATTTTTAATGTATAACCATAGCTCAGTGTGGCTATAATTTTTATATTGTTTCCAGATGAGACCTATTAATTTTCGTGTGCTAGACTATTTTCCATTTCTGATTTATTTATGTGGTGCTTTGATTTATGATTTGTAACTGTATCCTCATCTATACCCTTCAGCTATGATTGGTTTTTATTACTTCTTATGAATAACCTCTCGCCCCCCATAGTCTTGTTTTGAAATCAGCAGGGAGAAAAGGCCCCAGAAACACTTGACAAAACTCATTTAACAGCCTCCTTAATCTCAGTTCTTTTAAGTGGGCAGTATTAAGCCATAACACAGCAGGCCGACTTGTAAACGACCAACTGATCCTGTGTGTGTGTGTGTGTGTGTGTGTGTTTGTGTGCGCGTGCGCGCTGTTCTTATCAAACAATTTTGTGTTTTCAACTTCCAACTCCCCCGATGAAAGCACAAACTAAGCACAGAGAAGGGAAACTGTATTTAGCAGCTACTGGGTCACACCAAACTTCCCGGTGGCATCAGGATCCAAACACACTGTCACTCAGGGGTGTCTCATCCTTTGAAGATGCCCATGCCGTCACAGGGCTCTGACCTGTGGTTTTCCTGCATCTTCATTCCTTGGGCAGCCTGTTGTCCTTGAAGACAATTTACAGGACACCCTGCTTTTTACCTGCTTTTCGAGTTTCAACTCATTGTCCTTAGTCCTGGCCCTGTTGAGGTGCTCACCAAATTGGCTGCTTATTGTTTGTGCCTGCTTTCTGGAATTTGGAGAAAGTCCAGGTGTCTCCCAACCCCCTGCCTCTTCATGGAACAGCCATCAGAATAGACTAGCTCATTCAGCCTGTCTTCATACAAAATAGTCTTTCAAACCCTCTTTGCTTTGCTTGCTTTCTTCTGGACTTATGCCTGTTTTCCTCTGCTCTTTGTAAGTCAACTGACCTAGCAGTGCTAGAGAATGGCGGGACCCTAATCTTGTGAACCTAACCTGCTTCATCTCTTACAGCTCTGGAGCCTGGGCTAAGAGATACATCTTTAGTGGATGTCTGTAATCTTCCCTGTCATATGAGAAGCGCATAAGTGACATATTAGCGGCATCACTAGGACAATGCAGACAAGTGCTTCCAGGGAAGTGGGCTCAAAGTATGGACATTTGGATGAAAAAGAGACCTGCCAAGCCTCTAGCTCCAATCTTCTTCATGGTTCGCATCAGGGTCATACATCTCGTTTTGCTTTAAATTTTAGAGTAGAGTTTACATGCCAGCGTATTTCCTAATTTTGGGGGGGGGGACAGATATTGATAAGTTGATCTCATCTAAATACAACCCAACTTTAGTATCAAAGTGTGGACATACAATATACGCACAGTTTCCTTCATTTCTTTACTCTGCCCTCATTCTCAAATTCTCACAAATGAGTACCTGGTTCTCAACAAATGCTGGCAGATCAACAGTGAAATAAACAAAACATAGTCAATGGAATGTTTTTACTTGAGCCATTAAAATAAATTATACAACTCTCCACTCTGTGAGTCAAAGGCTCTTCGCCACTCTGGTAACTGATGCCCAGCTAGATAGTTCTGCATTGTCCTGCTTTCCTGGATCACCTTCCCACCTCCTTCTCTCTTTGATGCCCTCTGCTCTTCCTGCCCACTGCTTGGTCAAAATGAGGACTATGTCTTTCTGTTCTTTGGAAAGCAGAGGATGTTGTTTATATATAAATGGATTTTGGTGGTCACTCATCTGTGTGCCAATTGGGTGACCACAGCAAAAATACATTTGCTCTGAGACTCGGGTTGCTTGTTGCTTAGTTAGCTTTATCTTTGGTCATGACATAAGACCTGACTGTGGGGACTCACACCTGTAAGTCTGTCACGATGGAAACAGAGACAGGGTTATTGATTGAGTTTGAGATCAGCCTGGGCTAGATAGACTGGTCTACAGTAGCATAAATACTGTTCAAAAAGCTAAGAGCCAAACAGAAAGTGATGGGTAATCACTGGACGCCACGGGCTTCCCATTTCTAAGACGCCTTCTGCTTTCTGCATTCTGCTAATTCATCCTAAACTGTATGACCAGGTTCTGGGGTTCCCTCTCTGCTCCCATTTCCTCTGTTCTTCTAGAAACTGCTAAATGGCATTGCCCATCAAGCCGTCAGGAATACCCAGAAAGCTTCCTCAAGTATCATCTTCCCAGAGTATCCCTGAATCCAAACGTACTGTTAAAATCAACTTGTTAGCCTGAAGGATGTGGCACTATGCATGGGGTCCTACCTACCCTTTACCTCTGTTCTCATTCAGCAGCTTAGAGGAGTCAGAGAAAGACTTTCTTTTCTTATTTTTCTATAATTTCTACTGTGGTAACCTATATGTGTACTCGATAGTAGGAGTTTAGCTTTCTTTTTTTTTTGCTTTTCTCTTTTTCTTTCTTTTTTCTTTTTTTGACAGAATATCATGTAGTTCAGGCTGACTTTAAATTCATTATTAGACTGGCTTTGAACCACACATCCTCCTGCTTCTGCCTCCAAAATGCTGGGATTGTAGATATGCACTCCCATACTTGATTATTTCTCCTTCTTTTTTTCATTCTTTTTATTCATTTTTCTTTCTTTCTGTCTTTTTTTTAAGCTGAGTCACCTAGCACTTGTGATGCCCTTGCTTCAGACCATCAGTCTCTGCTACCACAGGCATGTGCTACCATGCCTCCCAGCTTTTTTCTCATAAAATGTATTGTTTTGCCTTTTCAGCTCCCATATACCACATTCCCTTTAGCTGTCATGTCCCTTTATGCTCCTTCTCTAGTCTTGCCTGTGGCATTGACTGTTTCCCTTTTGTGGATGACCTTGACAGTTCTGAGGAGTTTGAAACAAGTGTTTTGGTGTCAGTTGATGGAGATCTGCTTTGGGTCTCTCCCGCAGTGAGAGGTTGTGCACTTTCGATGAAAAGTTGCAGAGATAATTTGCCACCTCGGCCCGTTATACCGGTGTTCTCCTTGGTCACCAGTGGAGCTTTGTCATGATTAAGATCCTCCCTCCCCTCTTTTCCATTCTGTTCTCATTAAAAGGAAGCCACCACACGAGCCCATGGAAATTGGTTTGTTATTTACCTCAGTGCCCAAGGTGGGTATTTCTGATAGCCATTTTCTCTTCTCTACTGGTTATCCAGGGCATGGCATTCTTCTATTCCCTTGCTTCAGCATCCCCTAGGGTTTAGCCATCTTAATCCGGAGAGAGTGGGGAAGAGAATGTTTGCTTTTGAAAGCCTTGGCCTGAAAATGGCACATATCACTTCCACTTACATTCCATATGACACCCTTTCATCTGCCAAACCTAATTGCAAGGGAGGCTAGGACATATGGTCGAGCTGGGTGCCGAGGAAATGGATTTGAGGGAAATGCTCGCAGTATTACCACTCTGCTTTAGTAATATAAAACATAACAAACCAACTCCTCCATCACCATTAAATAATTTGGCCACCAGCTCATTAGAAAATAGAAAAAAAGATGAATAAAATACCTCTCAACCTAAAAGTTGCTTAAAATTATAAATAATTTAATAACCCTTATTTAGATGTCTTATTTAATTTTACTATTCTATTAAATTCACTCTTGATCTGTAAACACTTGTTGGGCACACTAACTCGCTTGTCGGCATTTGAGAACTTACCCTCTCTGTTCTGTCAGTCCTGGACTTGTTGGCAGTGTCTGCTTGCTGTGTTTTCTGTTTGGAAAGCCTCTGCTCATTTTTTAATTTTGTTATTTGTTTCATCTTTTCGGACGAATGTTCTATGTATAGGCTGTGGAGATGGTTCAGCCCCAGAGTCCAAATAAAAAGTGCTGAGTGTGGTATCATTCACTCATAATCTCAGGACGAGAGAGAGAGAGAGAGAGAGAGAGAGAGAGAGAGAGAGATTTTCCTGGGTAGATTTCTGGAACTCATTGGCTGGCCCATTAGCAGGGTCTGTGAGAGTCCCTGTATCAAGAGAAGCTGTCCTCTGGCATCCTTACTATCCCATCTATCTATCTATCTATCTATCTATCTATCTATCTATCTATCTATCTATCATCTCTCTCTCTCTCTATCTATCTATCTGTTTATTTGCCTACCTACCTATCTACCTACCTGTCATCTCTCCCCCACACACATACTTTCATGCATGTGAAAACATGTACACATATATACACGTGCCTTCCTGCACATGAATACACACATATGTGAGGGAATCCTGCCCACTCCTCAAGTGGCACTGGTATTTTTGTCTAACTTAGACACAATTAGTCCTTGCTTCTGTGGCAGGGGACATCATGCCACATTGCTTCACTCATTCAGCAGCCCCTCCCTTGACACTAGTGTAATTTGTGTTTCATACCTTAGCTTAGTTGCTCCCTGAAGATAGCACAGGGGTTTTCTCCACCCCCATCTCTTAGAGTCCTAAGCAGAGATTGACAAAGAACATGTATGTTTTTAATATGAACTGAATGCTTTACATGTCAAAAAAATGGTCCTAGGTATTGAGTATTTCTTTCCCATACAGCAAGATGCTCTCCTCCATCACACAAGTCCCTCACTTATATTGGCCAATCTTTCTTAAGGGACTGCTTTTGGCTGGGGCTAGAAAGGCTGATAGGGATAGAGAGAACATAACAGGGCACTGTTCTTTCTACAGGTGCACTGCACAGCTCAAAGTGGCCTGCACTGGACTCTGGGCATGCTCAATAGATGTGCTGGTCTCCTGTGAAATCTCTGTGGTCCAGGACCGTTGTGTTTCTAGATCATCACGCAATTAAGACTCAGCTCCAGCTCTAACTCCTCCCTGCTCTTGGCATAGGGAGGTGGTGTAAAGGTCTCGTGCTCATTATTCTAAACCAGGCTTACCAACCTGAATTCCCAAAGTCCCAACAGGGGGATAACTTCACCATGGCAAAAAGCAGTGTTTAATTGCAGGTGCAGAAAGAGAAGCAGGAGGAAAACAAACAAGAATTTGCAGGCTCTAATGAGTAATCGGCCGTGCATCTCATTACCAAAGAGGACCGGACTTGTGACCTGAAGCTTGTCAGAAAGACATGGATTGAGAGACCTTATCCCTTTCCTACTGTCATTTTCTCTCTGTCTAATCTCAGCCTTCACAAGATCAGTCAGTATTTAACCATAACAGACCCAGGAGGCATGGAATCTGCTCTTAACTTGCCTTCTTCATCCTTCTAGCTTCCTTGATTTTTATAGTTGAAACATTATGCACTGATTGGGATTTATAGATTTGTGCAGTTTTCTGGTTCATTCTGTCACATAGTTACTCATTTGACATTCTCAGTGTTTACTGTATGAGTAGAGATTATTTTTAAATCTGCACGAGAAACCTGAGACTCGGATGTTACATTGTTTGCTTGGGATGCCAAGAAAGCTGGGGCTTTTGGATGGGTTTTATGCCCCTAGAGCTGAGTGGGTCGTACCAGAAGTCTTTGCCGAGTCATGCCAGCTTGTTGAGGATGAATGCAGTTGTTTGCTATGTAACTCTGTGTTTCTCTGATGTAGCCATGGTGTGCATATAGAGTTCAGTGGGTCCATGGAGGACAAGCACTCCTCAGTCACCACTAAGGGTAGAGCACTCTAATGTGGCAGGGAGCAAATTATAGAATGGACTATTAGTTTGACTTTACGCTTGTCTCAATTAGGAAATTTAGCCCTGCAAATTAAAAGTATTTAATTTAATTCAAGAGAATATATTGCTATTAACCAGAATGCCTGGTTTCTAATTCCGTTCCACATTCACCCCTTGTCGCTTATTCTTAGTATTTCTTTTGTCTCTTTATGACAGTTTTGATGCCAAACACATTGCCTTATAGTTCCAATTGTGGCCATCAAGTCGCGTACTGGATTCTTGTTAAAATCAGCTTACCTGATGTATTCCTAGAGTGGGGGAAAAAGTGAATTCCAAACTGATATTCATGGAATAAACACGAGGGTCTAGGCTGACAGGCACAAATTCAGTGATGATCCTTCCAGAGACATCATTCTTCATTCTTAACTTCAGTAATGTGGTTTCCATCTTTGCCTTGGTTTCTACCATCAGCGATAGCACTCTCTGTTTCTGCTTATTTTTTTATGAAATAGCTGGAGCTGTAAGTATCCTGATAATTTCCATCCAGCACTAGACAAGAAAGGTTTTCCACAATGCAAAACCTGTAAATATTTGTGTAAATTGATATACAGAAATATAAATGTGCTGTATCAAGGAGTTTGATGATTTAGTTATATAAAATGTCTAAAAGTGAGGACCACTTATGGCTTAATTTATTTTTAAATAAATGTTTCTGACTTGAGATTTTTGCTGTGTTGCTTTGTATTAGAGACATGAGTTTTACCTCTGTGGTGAAGGGTAACTGTGAAGGCCTCATTCCTGCACAGTTTTCATCTCACTTGTAGTTCTTTTTGAATGAATTTGACCAGAATTTCAAAACCCAGGTGCTTCTGACAGGTACCTGACATACAGAAATAAGAAGTCATTCACGTCCCAATTATGATGTCAGGAAACATGGGAGTTATCATGGCATTTTTGCCTTTGCAGTGATGCTGGAATAGAGCCATAAACTTGGGAGCATCTTGCAGGAAGGCACCATCTGTACAAGAAGGGGGAATAATTTACTTTTTAACTTGTCTGTGTTTTCTAACCGTAATTAGCTTTAATATTTACTGACACATGACACATTTCAAAGCACTGTGGTTCTGCCCCTAGGAAGAAGAATGGCATAGCTATTACACAGAAACAACCCCCTTCCAAATGCTAATTTCAATATTTATAACATGGGCACTTATGCATTTACTTATGGAATGTACTTAACGACTTGCAAGTGTGCATTTTTATAAACAAAATAAAAAGGCGAATAATTATTTCATCTTGTCTTGCAGAACCCCAGCTGAAAGGGATTGTGACAAGGTTATTCAGCCAGCAGGGATATTTCCTGCAGATGCATCCAGATGGCACCATTGATGGAACCAAGGACGAAAACAGCGACTACAGTAAGGAACACCAGCTATTTTCAATGCTGTGCAAATTGAATATGTGGCCCAACACAGCCATGCTGCTTTTTCGACTATTCGGTGATAAATGAGCTAGTCTTCTCCATTTAACCTTCTTGCAGCATCAGTTTCTCATTCTCTATAGAAAACACTGCTCTATATCAGAGGAGATATGCGTTCATAGAGAGGGCAGGGTGCTTGAAAGATTTGCAGTAGCCATTAGATGCAGATGTCTTCTTACAGGGTTGTTTTTTTTTGTCAGTGAGCTAAGCACCCATAGAAATAATACAGACTTTCCAACACAAGGTGATATTTAAATCTTGGACCCAAGTGACAAACAAATTATAATTCTCAGAACTTTTTTTTTTTGGTGGAAAACATTACTTCTTCAGGCAAACACAAAACACATATGTATATGTCATTTCATTGTGGTTAAAGACAACATCTGAACATCATCATGTAATTGGAGTAACTTAGTAAAGACTGGTAGATCTAACATGGACTTAAAGACAGTCTTGAAATAAAAGTTGCGAATGTTAACGATTATTCAAAAAATCTCCCAGAAACAGTCATTAGAGTTGACAAGTTCAGAAGGGAAATGCAGTTCATCAAGGCACGAAAGAATGTATTCATATTTTGGAAACAACGAATACACATGCTTCAGAGGCGAGAACGTCTTCACAATCATACAGGTGCCTCAGGGCAAATTCCCCGATCTGCAATTGCTCAGGGTAACATATTGGTTTTATAATGATGTATTGGTTCATATTTATTGCTAGATCTGTAGTGTCAAATGTACAGTGAATGAACCTGGTGTGGTAGGCGCATGAGTATAATCGAGCTTTAGAGGGGAAATGCAGCAAAGTCAAAAGTTCAGCATTATGTGAGGCTTTATAGTGCTTTTAAGGGCAGCCTGGGCTACTTGAGGCTGCACCTCAGAAAGAAAGGAGAAAATCAGAGACACAGAGTGAATGTTTACCGAATATCCACCCAGTGGTTCTGATGAAAGTGATTTTGTCACCCTGGAAACCTCTCACACTTCAACAGGTAACTTAGAAAATCAGATATTTTATGGTGCTGTACCTCGTAAATTAACAATGGTGTTTGAGGCAAGATTTAAAACTCTTAAAGCGCTGAGACATTCCTGTCCACCCCTTTTGAATTTTCTTTGTTTACTTAATATTGTGCATTACAAAATATGAATTACAATAAAGAAAAGATCTTATTATGAAGAATCCCATTCCACTTTTCTCTCGGTTTTTTGGCCAAGCAGTTGATTGCTTCATTGTGGTTTGCACTGTTAATTTGTGTTTCCATGAATGCATTCTCTAAGTGGTTCAAGCTTTCAGTTCAGGCAAGAAGAATGAAGAGCCCGTACTCCCTGCATATGTCGGTCATCTATTGCATCTGCACTTGAATGTCTGATTGAGAGGGCCACACTTACAAACCGAGGCAGGGAACAGCCTAGCTGTGCCTCTCATGTTGATTGTGAGGTATCTCCTGACCTCAGTTCCCTGTTTAACACAAGAAATGACTAAGGAGAAAAACAGTAGCAGCATTTTCTTTTAACACCACCCATAGGACTTTTTTAAAAGTTGAAAAAGTAATGTTACCACTTACAGCAGCCATGCTGCGACCCTGGGGACATTTCGGAAGAGGAGGTGACAGAACGGAGGGCTAGAGGAGTTCGTTAAAATATCGCCTTCTGCATGTGACAAGGCCATGGTAAACATGCACACATAGCAGCCAAGACCACAAGAAAGACACATAGAAAGGACAGGGGAGTTAGAGAGGGAAGAGCTGAGAAGAAAAGGGGGGTCAGAAGGATTGGAGAGGAGTACGAGAAAGTAGTAGGGGGATTCTTCATTGTATACAAGTAAGAAAGCATCAAAATTAAAACCATTTAAATGAAAGAGCTTTAAACTGATGGAAACCGATTTGTTCCCTAAGCAAGTCAAGTAGTCATTCTCTCTCTGTTCTACAGGATGCTTCCTGAACCTAGCCAGCTGTGTAACACTTTCCACGCAGAGGAGAGAGGGTAGCAAACAACATGGGATCCAAGCACACAGATCCTTCATTATTGCCATACATACATACATACATACATACATATATACATGTATGCACATGTACTCCAGGCATGCAAGAAAAATACATAGAACACCAGAATTCCTGATACACATGCATCACACGCATTGAGGGTAACTGATGATGTGTTCTATAAAATACTTACAGAACTGATTTAAACTCAGAAATTTATACCATTGTTTTTAAGCTAAGATGATCTGCCGTGAATAACTTTGATAAATTATTATCAAAATAACTTCAGTGTGCACACTCTAAAGATGAATGTAAGTTCATTTAGATATCAGTATTAAAGTTATTGTTTTAATACATTCATACCTTCTCTTCAAGAAGAAATTCTGCTTTTCTTGATTATCAGATATCATAACTTCCCCAAATTTGACTCTGCTTATTTAGATATGATCTACTATAGCCAAATACTCATTTGGATGAGTGAGTTTATTCAGCATCTAGCAATCTAAAGTAAAGGAGTTGCATAGACAGACAGATATATACAGGTAGCAAGATACCATCCAAACAGCCAGCAGAAATCAATGGGGAAGGCTTCATTGAGGCCCCGGGAAGGTCTCACTGAGCTAGTCATTTGGGATTCTAGGAAGAGGAAGTCTATGGTGTAGCAGAGGGTCCCTTGGGTCAGGTTTCTGAATGAAAGAAGAAAAAAATAATTTGGGAGTGGTACATGTTGGTGAGTGGGGATATGGGAATAGCCGAGGAGAGAAATTGGGGTTAGATATATCCTATTTCTTTGTATACCTGCGTGAGATTCTCATTCATAAAGAATAAAGTGAGAAAAAAACGCTAAAAAGAACAATTAGGAATATATAGAGATGATATTATCAAATCAGCAGCTCACAATGTCCCACAGATGCTGGGAAGCTGAGACAGGAAACGAGTTTTGGATTGAGATTTTAACCCAGAGATGGAGCTAATCCCATGAATGAACTGGTTTCTTTTTTCCATGACAGGAGTTCTGCAATATGGGCTAAACAATAGTAACCTCTGTTGGACACAGTTCACCTTCTAGTTCTTCTCAAGAGCACGATGCTCACACTCTTGGATGACCTTGTAGTGAGGGGCAGCCTGTTTCAGCAAGGGAACTTGAAGGACATTTCGAGATCAATTTGCTTGGGTTCTGAGATTAGGAACTGATCTCACTTGAGAGCCAGCTTCTCAATGAGCTCCAGCAACACAGGACAATTTACCAACATAACGTACATTACACATATCATTTTAAGAATAACCTTTTCTGTTTATATGCTGAAACCACTTTTTATATTGTCTAGTATATTTTAAGCTTTTATATAAGGCAGAGCATTGTAATATACAATGTTATATTCTGTCATCCATTTTATTATGGTTATGAGACTCTTATAGGTAATATACTTACCTGCTTTATCTAAGTCATGTGTCTATTAAAGGTGTTCCATGAAGCCTCAGTGTGGATCATGCCTGTGTGTCTGTGAACCCCATGTGTACAATGTGTGCCCAGAAGTCAAATGAGGGTGGTGAATTCTTCGGGACTGGAGTTACAGATACCTGTTAGTGTTATCTGGGTGATCGGGTTGGACTCCAAGGGTCCTCTGGAAGAGCAACCAGTGCTTTTAACCACTGTGCTATTGCTCCAGCTCTACTTTTGTTTTCTGAAATAATTCTAGATTTTAGCAAAATCAGATATTGTAGCAAACACATTTGTACCCACGGAGCTTTCTCTAAAACCATTGTTCCATACAACAATGGAATAATGATCAAAACCAGGAAATGAACACGCTTACAATGCTATCTACTGGGTTACAACATCCTTACGTCAATTAATGATCTTTCTCCTGACCCTCTCCCACAACATGTACCAATAAAAAGTGTTAAATGAAACAATAATTTTAAAAATTCTTTTTTCTACGCGGAGATGAAGGGTAGACAATGCCAGAGAGACATTCAAATTGAACTCATGTTTTTAATAGAAAAATTATAAGCCTCTAAGTTGTTAACATGTCTTTTCTTCTCCACTCTGTGTGGGTGGGGAGCAAAAGCAGTTGATTGTTTGAAAAAAATAAGAAAAAAAAAACCTCTTGTTACTATAAGCATCTGCCAGAAATGTTGTGTTTGGTTTATTAGGTCCAAAGCATCTTTATCACGGCATCTTCAGAGAACTGATAGACACCTGCTCTTTTGTTCATGGAGAAAAGACTAATTATATGTAATTGAGTACAAAGCAAATGGGTTTTTTTCTGCGGTGGCAGATAAGAATCGCTACAAATGTAATGATAACAAAGATGCAGGGCTGTGTTGGAACACTGCTATAGAAAAAGACAGTTGCAGCTTGGAGGGTATTAATAGGAATATTTTACATAAAATTTAAAAGCTCATTATTCTATTCTATACGTTGTCACAGAAGATACATTTGAAGAGCCTAAACAGTGCTAAAAAGAGAATGATGCTGATGTAACCAATTGTATTGTTCTCATTTCATTGCGGGGGGGGGGGTGGATTACACGAAGTGCCCTCTGCCTGTGGAGAGGGGCTGCATGCTAAGGTTAGCATCATTATTAGACTGGTGAGTGGGGTCCATACTGTACCCACCTGGAGTGAGGGGAGATGGTCATGGAAAGCCCCTTCGTGTAGCATGAAGAAGCAAAAGGTTTGAGTAGTCTTGGAGTGAGGGGGGAAACCCTGGAGCCTCCCCCAATCCTTTCTTTTCAGCATTATTTTTGGGAAGGAAATTCAAGCGTGTGGGGCAGCATTATAAAGGCACAAGTGAGTTTGCAGATGAGAAAGCATGTGAAAAGCAGCAGGCCCGTCTGTCCGGTTGGAGGTGGATTATAACCCATGCCCCAGGTACAGTCACGCAAGGCCCCGGTGATGGGATGGATGGAAATAAAAGCAAATGCACTCAGGACTCGTGTTTGAGCACAGCCACAACAAGGATGCAGTAGAAATGACAGAATGGCCACTTTTCAGTCCTGCCTGGGGCGTGTCACAGCTATTTCATCAAGGAAAGCCTTCTGCAGAAGACTTAGTAAGACAGACGATGGACTCACTCCCACCCCAGTTCCCCTTTAGAGCATCCAGTCTGAGAGAAGTCCAGTTCTCGGAGTCCTTCCCAAATCACCAGCCACAGACAAATCCAGTCTGTTCTTCCCTTTGTCTTCATGACCAGACTCGGACGTTCTGCCGTGGTGCACAGCTCTGGTGGTTACTGTGGAGTCATTACACCCACATTTGTTCAAACATGGGTGTATTTCTGGTATTCCTTGAAGGGAAGACATAGACACCTTCAAAGCAATGTTCTTTCCAGACCACTCTCCCCAACCTAGGCACATTCTAGATTTTTTGTTCCCTGCTGCGTTCTCTCCAGCTGTTCCTCGTCTACTTTCCTGTTCACTTGCTTCCTTATCATCACAACATGTATTTGGCAGATTTTTTTCACATTAATACAAATTTGATTGGAGTGGTTTAGACACCTAACTTGTGGGCTAAAGAGTTGACTTGGTGGATAAAGCATTTGCCATGAAAGCTGGAAGACCTGTATTTCCACCCTCAGAACCCGTATACGAGTGGGAAGCAGCAGTGTGTGCACACATCTGTTATGCTAGCTAGCCTTTCATGGCTAATTAGCTGAGGCTATATAGTGAAGTCCGACACACATAGTGTGTGCATGTGAAGAAAATACAAGGTTCATATGGCATATAAAGAAGTTTTCAGTTTAACTCAACAAAAAATAAAAAATAAAGTTTATATCTTAAAGAGGCCAACATGTGCGCGCACACACACACTCAAAACCACACTCACACACATATACACCATACACACACTCACAGGAAAACACACTCAGACTCATGCATACACACATATATACATTCTCACACTCACACATAGTCACAGGCAAGCACACTCAGACACATGCATGCACTCACACATATACATTCTCACACACAGTCATACACACCCACAGGCAAATACACTCAGACACATGTATGCACATAGACACATATACATTCTCTCACACACATAAACCCTACTCTTCCTAGACTGAAATTTTCAGTCTCTTGTTTATTTTCATAATGCATATTTCAATTTTTCTTTTTTTTGCAGTTAACATATAGGTAATTTGGATCCCTTAATTCTAAGTTTATAATATTTCATATTCCTGTCAATCATAAATACAATTATAGTTTATTAGATACCATAATATTTTAACTTCATCATGATTTTAGTGTTAGGAAACGTATTTCAGAACTGCCTGTATCTGACTTTTAGAAATCTAATTGTAAATGTAAGAAGTTAGTCATCCAGTTAATGTTTTCTATACAATACTAAGCATATGATGTTTTGATACCACTAGTCACAAGCATATAGACACAGCCAAAGCCAGCAGGAGCTCATCCTGCCCAACTTTGAACAGAAACAAGAACCAAATGGTTGCTTGGGGGGAAAAATTATCAAGGGAATCGTGTATCTAGTTATAAGGACATAGATGCACATGCCTCCAAAAGCTTTGAAGACATCCCCTCTCTCTAATGATGGGACTTTGGGGCTCAGACTTTCTACCTCTTTCACATGCTTGAGCACATTTGTTAGAGCTTTTGGCAGAAAAGCGATGCCGTATCTAATTCTGTTTTCTAGAGTCGTCTGTATTTTAGGACATTGTCATTACTCCTTATGAAATTATACCTGTAGGTTGAGTTGAAAGAGAAGTAAGTGGATGCATTATCCAGCGGGCATCCCCAGACAAAGCTTTTATCCTGCCAAGCAGCACTTTGGCCCATGCAGGGTTGACACTCCTCCTGTTATATTTCCTCTCAGTAGCACAATTAGCTGTCACTCTTAAACTTGTGAATTCATTTATTCCATTGGATAATTTTTTTTAAAAAAAGGAAAAAAAAACCTCTATAACCTGATTTGGAGCTAAAGAAGGTAACTCTGGCATTTATTAGAAATACATATTTTGTTGTTAATAACATTGCCTCCAAATTATATTTGTGGAAAGCTTGAACAAGACCCATTTATTTCCTTGAATAGTTCAGCACCTTATTGGTATCACCAGGACTAACTCCCTTGGCTCCTTTAACCTGGATCTGTCACCTTCTTCCTGATAGGAGATTTCTTTCTGATGGGAAAACTCTTGCTTCAGTGTAACTGCTTGTTCAGAAAAGGAAGCCAAGAGACAGTTGAAATGGCGCTCTCCCAGTTTATAATGTATTTATAGGTGGGATACACGTGTTTAGAAACTTTTTAAAACCACATAGCTAAGTGGATTCCTGAATGTTGGTGAGGCTTAAGTTGCCTTTAGTGTTTTCTTGGCTCCATGAGGTAGCTAATGTTTGGCCTTGGGTCAGTCACATAAACTTTCTCCCATGTAGATGAGCTTGGGTTGTATCAGATAAGAGGGACATAAAACCCCTTAAACCCGTGATACTCCCTTTCTTTTCTTTTGTTCCAAAATAAATGCGTGCTCAGTAAATCTTCTTGTGGCTTCCCCTTCTTTCCCTGAGAGGCATATTTTAAGCAGATATGAACTCGTCAATTTGCAGAGCACTGCATCGTATCGTTGAGATGCATATAAAGACCCAAAGAGTCCCCTGCATGTCCATTTCCATCCAGGATGGGGCTTAGGACGACTGTGTTTATCTTGGGGCAGTAATTTAACTTGTCTATGTCTTTAATTCATCCTTTCCATACACGAGAGTGTACTGGTCCTTAGAGCTCAGGAATTTTGCGTCTATTAAATAAGACAATTTATGAAAAGCGTTTAAAACAGTAATTCTTAATAAAGCTCACCCATTATTATTATATTGTCATTAGAGCTAGACAGCCTGTTTTGTTTGCTTGGATTTTGGGGGATGGTTGCTTGCAAGCAGCTCATAGACAGTGGCTGTTTAGCAGACATAGAATTCCTCTCAGTGGCTGCTGTTGTACAGAACAGTTTGATGTGCTTTTATTGGAGGGTATTGAAATAATTAAGTAAAATAGTTCAGAAGGTGTGGAGACCCCTTACCTGCATCATCAGCATTATATGGGGGATCTTGTAGAAACAGATCCTCAAGCTCAACTTTAGACAGATATATAAACAAATGTAAATTTGAGAAGTGACAGATGACTTACTAGTGTAAGTAAAGCTATGTACTACATAGATTTATGCTTTCATGTTTTTACACATGCTGATTCTGTTTTTTTTTTTTTTAACATCGTCAGTCTTATTCATGTGGTATGATGGTTAGTATCATCTACTTGAAAGGATCTAGAATCACCCAGGAGGTGGACATCTGCCTGAGCATATTGGGGAATTAACTGGATTATGTTTGTTAAGGTAAGAAGACCCACCCACTGTGGGCGACGCTGTTCCATTCTACTGACTGGTCTCCGAGACTCTAACTGAAGAAAGGAAAATGAACCACAGCTCCTATTCAGCCCTCGCTGCTACCTGACTATGCATGTGATATGACCAGTGGCTTTAAGCTCTGGGTGCTTTGATCTGCTGTGCCGGATGCTGAAACTGTGCATTGAAATACAGTTTCTTTCTCCAATTGCTTTGGTCAGGGTCGCTTGTCACAGCAACACTAAAGATAAGACACACGGTGATGAGTCACCCCCCTCACACCAGAGCCCCTTGCAGTCCTTATGCTCCGTCGATGGCACACCAACTCCATGTAGGCTCAGCAAATGTGCCCGGCCACAGAACCCTCACTTCATCTACTCATCTGTTTACATCTGTACAGATCACATTACACTCACGGACTAGCTGCGCTTCCCTGTTCGGGTACGGCTTAATTATTTGTTCTCCTTGCAAGCCATGAACACTTTCCAAGATCCCAAGCCACAGGGACACATGTGCTTTCTCTCCTTGAGTTACTTCAATTGAAAACAGTTGAACAGATTTCAGCAATAGACACATCTACTTTTTCTTATTCTCTTGCCCCCTGCTTAAAGCCCTAAGACCTTCAAGTTCAGGGTGGCTGTGGCTTTCAGTCAATGGCTGTGAAAAATAACGGAGTACGGACAGCGAAGGAATAGCTCACATCTGCTCAGCATCATCCATTAAGAGCCGTCGCAGCTTGAATCTAGGACCAGGTCGCCCGGCTTCCACCCTGCTGAATCTTTAACAGTCTCTTCTCTGCTAAATGATGTGTTTATAAAAGACAGGCTTAAAATCTGAAACCTTTCAAGTTTATAAGTTGACGATGCCTATTTTTAACTTTTGAAGGAATATTAAAAATGGCAAAGATGTACGATCCAGCAGTGCAGTCGGTTTTGTAATGATTTGAAAACAATGATACAGATCCCTCCTACCTTCAATAGGCATACAGACCTGAGCCAGCCTCCGCTGTCTTTGACATTTGCAGTTGCTTATTTCCTGGGGGATCCTTTTACCTTAGATTTCCTTGTTCATCCGCCACGGTCAAGGCATAATACGAGACAAATTCACTGCTTTGCTCAACTTTTTTTTTTTTTTTGTTTCTGTTTTACTGTTGCACATCGCTAAGAGGAAACCTGGAATTTGACTAGTAAAATTTGATGTAAGTTAACCTCCTGCCTTCAGGCTTCTCCACCCCTGCTCTCTGTCCTTCTTGCTGTTCCTCAAACACATCAGCTCTGTTCCACCTGAGGGCAATAGAAGAGGCATTCCTCTTGCTCAGCATCCTTCTCTCGAATAAGTGTATTTCACTCGGGATTTTCTTTTCTGGTTTATCTAGATAAATTTGAATCTCTGTTATTAACAGTCTCCTTTAGATCCCCAAATTCTTTTTCATTTTCTAGAACTTCTTATTCAATAAGCTGACTTTATTGTCTACTGATACTACTAAAGCATATCCCATATGTACAGAATACATATTCTTCTCCATCCATACTTGCCTAGTCTGTCTCTTCAAGCAAGGCTATTGGTCTTTTGTTTTGACAATTCCCTTTTTTTGTGTTTTCTTTAACTGTAAAGTCTTCTTTCTCTTTGAACAAACTGCATCTCTTATGTATACAGTTGCAGCAGGTGCATTTACTGTGTGTGCAGCCTGCTGACTACCCCTGGAGCACAGGCTGGGTCCTCTCTGTATAATTATACCTTGGGAATAAGTATACCTTGGCTATGTGCTTAACTCATGGTAGTTAAGTTTATGGTGAGTGGCTAGTTTAATTATTTATTCATATTCAAAATTAAATAAAAATATAAGGACAATCCTGAATGCATACACATATGGACTGGTGTTTTCAGGGCATATTGCCTTGAAATTTAAGAGAGGGATTATATATCTTCAATAAGGGGAATCTGGAATATAAAATGGTTATGCGCTGACATGATTTCATTAATATTTTTACATTTATTTATTTTACGTGTGTTTGGGTATGGAATTCACAAGCCATCAAGCATTCCCTTTTTTGGAGAGGGGGAGGGCGTTGATTTTTCTCCTCCTACCATGTGGGTTCCAGAGACTGATCTTAAGTCCTCTCTCTTGGCATCAAGTTCCTTTACCCACTAATCCGGCTCCTACACCCCAGGAACTTTTTTAAGCCTGTAGGTTTGGGATGTATCTACCATTAATGTTTACTGAGCATTTTCTAATTGTTTCCTACTTGTATGAAATTTTCAGAAATTTTGCTTTTATCTCAGACATATGTAAGAACAGGAACTACAGCTCTTCTTTTTGAGTAAACCGAGGAACAGGAAAATGAAATCATTACTCCATGGCTGTACTGATATTAAATAACAGGCTGGGTTTGAACTCAGTGAGTTTAACTCCAGAGTCCTGGACCCAGTCTACACTGTTAGCCCCAGGGTCTCTTTCCTGATGATTATCCCTCCATTCCTAGGAAACATTTCTTTATATTGTGTGCATCCCTCTGACAACACCTGCCGAACATTAAAAGGGAGTGTAAATGACAGGTCAATATTATGATGCTATTTTTTTTAGATGGATAAATATTGAACTTAGGAATTTTTTTCCTCAATATGTTTGGTAATTACAGTGTTGCTTAAAAGAAAGTAGTAAACCATTGTATGGTAATTTTAAAGAGATTGGATCTGTTTTCCTATTTCATTTTATCTGACTAGGGAAGTTTGACGTGGGTGGGACGTGTATGTTTGTGTGTATATACATTTCCACATATTTTCTAGTGTCCCATAGACAGTGGTACCGAGCAGGCATTCAGCCAAGAGCTAGTGTGGCTTATTTTCATAAACTGCTTGCTCCGACACTGAGATAGAACATGGGGCCCCCATCCATGTCACCTTAGGTCTGCACAGCCTCACTAAACCTACTCCTTAGTATATTGGTGGAATCTTTTAAACCATTCTGCAGCAGTTTTACCTACTGCCTCTTCTTTTAGGAACCATGGGAGCCTTCACTCTTATTGTTTCTTCAGTGTGCACTCGGGCTCATTTTCCCTACTCCAGGCTGGAGAAAAACACACAGGAACTGTGTGGATACCTGGATAATCGTGGGTACCATAGGAATCTTCCCATTTACCAGTTGTGTGAACTTGGAAAGATTAGCACTTTGAAGCCTCAGTTTCTGCTTGTGTTTGTGTGTGTGGTGGCTTAACATTAATGTCAAATTTATGCTATTTTTCACTCATGGAAGGAAGCGGCCTAGGTTTCTCCTGTTTAGATAAACCCATGCTTGCTGAAGTGTAGTCAAGAGTAATTTCGGGGAAGTGGAGAACTTGAGCACAGCCTTGAGTCGTTGTGTGCAAAGCATTCACCACACTCTCGACCTTAGACTTAGCCTTCTCATCTTTGCGAAAATCAATTGAAGTTTAATTTAATTGGGCATTGCCTGGCTTTTCTTGGGGGAAATGTTAAAAAATGCCTGTTCTTCATTGATAAGATGCCAACAGGAAACCGAAGTATTCCACCCAACTCTAGCTTGTTGAACTAATGCATTTATTGTGACTACTTGCAGGAACATATGTCAGGGCCTGTTTACAGACACATGGGCTAAAGTTTTACTGGTGGGGGGGACAGGAGTGACTTGAAGACAGCTGCATCATCAGGGAGCCCATCCCAGAATAAATAATAGTTCATGAAGACTGAATCCAGGAAGCTCCAGGAGCGAATGGTTTAGTTTGGAGGAAAGGGAGAAAGAACAGAATTTGGAACTTTACTGCAATCTACTGGCTCTACTTTAGAGAGGTTGTAATGATTACTTCTTTGTCCTTGATGACTGATAATTTCGACGGGGAAATACCAACATTTCCTGTGCAAAAGAACATCGCTCCTGTCCTGTCCTGTGTTCTAACGCTCTTGAACAATGCTATCACAGAATCACCTAGAACAATAAGATCAAAACCTCTCAGGTGAGAACTTTGGAATCAGTGTTCTTTAGAAATAACCTAAATTATGGATTTGGGAATGAAGCAGAGTTAGTAGAGTATTTATATATCCATGCAGGAAGCCCTGGACATGGTCCCCAGCATCACATAAAAGAGGGTTTGGTGACATATAACACTAATCTCAGCACTTTATGAGTGGAGTGAGGAGGATCAGAAATTCAAGGTCATCTCGCTACCTAGTGAGTTTGAGAACCATCTCAAATAAAGTGCAGTTATTCTTATTTGCGAGTTTCTGATCAGAAGGTTGGCCAGGTTTTGGGTGGTGGTGGTGGCATTGGTCACATCTATAACACGTTCACACTCTGATTCTGATCAGAAGGTCAGGGCCATCTTTGGTACTGTCACTTCTATCCCAAGTTCACAGTCTGAGTGGCATTGCTGTGGAAGAGCACTGACCCAATCACCAGTGTGTAGATATGACTACAAAGGGATCTGTTTAAAATGTACATTTTGATTTCAAGGATCTTGGATGCGGACCCACATTTTGCCTTTTCCCAAAGCTCCAATGGATGCAGTTGATGTCCAGTGAGCACATCAGGGTTGTTGGCCTGGTGGCTGGTAAGGTTTGGGAAGCATCAGCAATTCCAGGGATCTAGCCCAAACCTTAATCTCTTGGATCCAAGATTGTTTTTCAACATTTCTGTGAAATAAAATCATCTGTAGAGTTAAAGAATACTGATTTTTCCATCACAGAGATTATTTAATTGATATGGCTGTGACCTAGACATCAGAACTTAAAAAAACAAATAAACAAACAAACAACAAAAAAACCCTCCCTAGAATACTGTGTTATATAGCTGTT
This sequence comes from Arvicola amphibius, assembly GCF_903992535.2. Lineage (NCBI taxonomy): Eukaryota > Metazoa > Chordata > Mammalia > Rodentia > Cricetidae > Arvicola > Arvicola amphibius. The sequence continues at coordinate 65,488,970 of NC_052056.1, forward strand.
TGTGAATCAATGAGGTAAACTCATCTTGGGAATTTCACTTTTGAAGTTTGTGTTCCAAATTTGCATTAACTTATTCTGCAACTTCAGCTAAGAGTTTTAATTAGCTTAAAGTACAGGGTTATCATTGCATTATCTCCTGAAATATTCTTCCAATATTTTATTTTAAAAGTAGGTTATAGAGAACCTGGGAATGATAAATCTGTATAGTCTGCCCAGCTGACTCCATTAAATTTCCACAACATTCTATTTGCCTGACTTTAGACAGCTTCCTCTGGTGCTCTTTCAGGCATCTGCCACACGGTGATTGACTGTTAACCATGGCATTCATACAGATACTGCACTTTCATACAGATCAACATGCTGAAGGTTAAAAGACTTCTAGTTATGGAGCTACAAAAAGGAATTTTAAATGGCTCCTTCCAGTTCTCCAAACATTAGAGGTGGTTGGACCTTCACGTAAAAACAAAACTTGATGTCAGATACCTCTGGTACTGTGGAGTGATCAGATGAATCATGAGATTTCAAAGATCAGAGATCCCCCAAAGCCATGTACTCAGCAGAGGTTAGTTTTAAATTGAATCTTGAGGAATAGGACAGGACACATAAGCTAAGATTAGAAAAATCGAGTTTCAGATAAGGAAGCAGGCAATCACTTGGTGGAGAACACTCCTGCCAGGTTGGAGAAAAATGAGTTGACTAGCTTGGAAAGAGATTGTGTGGAGGAGTTGCTGGGCCAAGTTTCAGAGTGGCTCTGATTACATTAGAGCGGTGCAACGTTGCTGTGGCAGGAAAGAGTCCCTGAAAGCTACTCAGTAGTCACAGGCCAGTGGGGGTAGGATGCAATGCTTTGGAAGCTTTCTAGCTATCCTTTAAAACAAAGATAAGTCAAAGTATAGCTTTTATGTGGAAAATTAATAAGGAAGGAATTAGCACTTTAATTTTAAGTCCCTTTTGATCATTCCATTTCGAACAAGTCTTGCCACACTGTATTTACTTCTGTGGACAGTCCTCACTATTGAGGGTGAGGCAGGCATACGCTGTTGCATGGTGGCTTAGGCTAATGAGGCTCACAGTCCAGGTCCAGAATGACTGAAATAGTTGACTCAAGGTGTCTTGTACTTCCTCTGTGTGATTTGAGCTAAGAACTGAAGGCTCATATTTTATTCACTGGAGTATTTCAGGTGCCTAGAAAATTCTGTCTCAGGGTTGCAGTTTTGCCCACTATTACTCTTTTATTTTTTTCTCACTGCCTTTACAAGACCTTGGATTCCAATTTCTTCACCCAGCTCCTGTTCACAAACAACAGTTCTCATCTTGTAGCCACCAGGACGGAGGTTTCAGGACTCAGGTTGTTAGCTGACTTTATGATCCTGGGAAAACCTTAGTTTTGCCTTTTGATTTTCTAATCTGTAAATATGACCACACAGAACATACAACATTTTTTTTTAAATATTTTAAACTAACTGCTACAATGACAAAGGTCACAAGTATCTCCTTCCATCTCTGTGTTACAAGTACCTTGCTCTGTGTCTGGATTATGCACCCTGCATTAGTGACTAACAGGAAATAATATCAGTATCAGCTGCAGCACTGAGTGGAAGATCTGTAGGAGATATAATCGTAAAAGTTCTACAGCAAGCAAAGGTTTCTTGGATGTTTTGCCTTGCCCATTGATCTTGGGGACTGACACCTGTACCATTCACTGAATTCCCCAAAGTGCTCGGAGACACATCTTCTGTGTAAGATGAATGGGCTGTGAGGATGAATGATGATAGGCATTTGCTTCCATTATTGATAGTGATTTGCTTCATTTTTCATCTTAAAGGGGGAAAAAGACTCCCATTAAATTGACTTGTTAATTATGCAGGGCATTTTCAGCATCTCTGAGGTATCACGGAGAGGGTGATATGGTAATCTCTTCATTAAAAACCAAAGGCAGGCCCTGTCTTTGAGCTCAGGTGTACATATTTGCCAGCTTTTGTCAAAGCAAGAGATCACCATGCTGCACATCTTCACCAGGCTGGAAATCCGCAATCTGGTGCTGTCAGGCAGAGCTTAGAAGAAAAATCTCTGTCTCTAAGTCCCAGACCACTAATCAGTTCCATAAGTCAACAAATTCAGCAGGGAGACTAAATCAGCCAGTGAGATTATTTGGCCAGTTGTTTATAAAACAGGGCACCAGACACAATGCATTGAGCTGGCACACCGGGAAGTATGTTGACGCTCGCTTGTGTATGGTCTTATTTAAAGTATGTATTGTTTGTGAGTCCCAGATATGCATTGTGGAAGACGAAATGCACAGCTTCTCCCTACCTCACGGTATTTTAAGAAAGCTGAGGTAAAACATGGGGCAGCTGTCATCCAGCCCTCCCACCTCCAAAACCCCAGATTTAGAGATGGAAAACAATATACCAATTAATGATGTTTTTTGTTTTACCTTGATAGCCTGAGGTCCAGTTTATTTCTGTTGTATTACTTTAATTTATCTTCATAAGAGCCCAGTGACCTATACAGTCCAAACAGAAAAGAATTCTAGTCACCAAGGTCTCAAAGTGGGTAATGTCACAACAAGGATCTTTGGACTTGCACCTCATGCTGACTTTGTGCTCCTGGCTTGATTACTAAAGGAATGAATAGGGCCAATCCTATTTTTTTTAAATTTCTTTAAGAAATGCCATTTTAAAACATGAAGTACAATTATTTGTGTTGTGAATGTGCAAGGCAGGCACTCTGGATATCACAAAACAGAAAGTAAAAATCTCAACATTTAATAGCCTTTCAAAGAAAATTGCTAAAGCAGCTTGATTTCAGAAATGAAGCTCACCACTTATGCCTCCAGAACAGCCTCATCCATGCAAATGTAATAACCATAGCTAGAGTAGCTCAACAGGATGCAAGTATTCTGAAAGGTCATTAGCAAATAAATGATCTAGCTACTTGATACTCTTGAAAATACCATTCTTAAAGAGATACCCATGCAAATATACAAACTTGAAAAATCCACAAGATAGGTTTTGTGTGTAGAACACTATAGACTGGAATGGGGGGTCAACCATCAGTTTGAATAAGTAAGTCTCATCCTCCCATAATTTATGTAATCACCTTTGCATTGAAGGATAGAAGACTTCAGTGCTGTTTTTGCTGAGCATTTACGATGGCATTTTATTTATCGACAACAGAAAAAGGTTGCAGAATTGACATTAGTGAGTCATAAATAAACGAAGTACTAAAGACAAAGATTAATTTCATGACTAAGGAAAGACGAGTTGAGTGGCTTACAAATATTATTGTAAATGCTACAATTATAAATATTTCAATAGTCTTTAGGATTGAGGGAGAAAACAACCGTGTATCTGCTTGCTCTCTGGTTAAGGCTAACTTTCCTTGCCTACCTAAGTTCTTCCTTTCTATAGGTCCAAAGCAGTTTTTTTTTTTATTCATTAATGGTAATCACAGCACACGGAGGGGACTTTCACATCACTAATCTTTAAAGTAACAACCACAGCAGAATCATAGCTGAGTACTCTGACTCTGTAGTTATTTGTTCCTTGATGCTGAGGGCCCCGCTGTCAGTGTAGTCCCCTGATAGCTCTGCCCTCTCCCTGGGGAGTAACAGCCCATAGTTGATTGGATAGATCAACAGGGTGTCTTAGTAATTCCAATATTGTGCGAGAATCCCAGAAGATTCCTGGAGAACTGCTGGTCTTTGGCGCACGATGGAAGCTTGGAAATAAAATGGTTCTGATAAAGGGAAGGAATCAGCAGCAGCAACCTGGAGGCATGGAGAAAACTGGAGCAAACAAAGGCCGAATAATCTTCCCTCTGCCATACCGTTTTATCGGAGCTGCTACAGAAGGCACAGCTCACGGCAGAGGCAACTGGGACACTTCTTCAGTGAAGGCTCCCTACTTCAGTGATTTTATTTGTGGCAAGTTGACATTCAAAGCAATCACAACAACCTATAATACTTTGATTACAACAAACTGTGTCTGCACACGGCCCCTTTCCTTTTCATTCCTTCCAGCTTTCATCACTCTGTAAGCACCGAGATCTCCTGCCACACAGCACACATACATGTTCTCTCACGGGAGTCCCTGCCCTCTGTGTTCCGCAGCTCACCAACTGTATGGGGTTCCTCTTTTCTTCCAGATTCCATAGTCAAATGTATTTCATGTGCAGTAAATATTAACTTCCATTTCTCTTGCATAGTCAATTATGGAAATATGACCTAGAAAGGATATGAATAAGCAAGCTAGAGAATGCTGATGCTTTTATTTATTCAGCAAATGTTGAATAACAGCTTCTTAGACCAAGGTTCCATGTTAGGCCAGACGAACAGCAGTAAAATTTTCCAGTGCCTTCAAGTGGAAGGAAGCCTGGGAAGGACTCCCAAAGGGGTGTGTGTCCACGGGGGATGGATCTGCTGGGCTCGCTGCTCATCCCTGCACTTGTAGAGCATTTGACATAGTGTGAATGCACCATCGATCTTTACAGAAGTAATAGAGAGCTCTAAATCAAGCATAGTTTGTAGGTACTGTCATAGTTCTGTAGACCTGGCCGGGCGGTGGTGGCGCACTCCTTTAAACCCAGCACTCGGGAGGCAGAGGCAGATGGATCTCTGTGAGTTCGAGGCCAGCCTGGTCTACAAGAGCTAGTTCCAGGACAGGCTCCAAAAGCCACAGAGAAACCCTGTCTCGAAAAAACCAAAAAAAAAAAAAAAAAAAAGTTCTGTAGACCTGTATGTCATCACATACAAAGAACACAGACCATGACCATGTTACCAGACAAGACGTGGCAGAAGTGCCCTCAAGAGATTTGCACTCAGGAATGGAGGTAGACAGGTAAACAAATTATTTTAAGGCTCACTTCCAACGTGCACCATGGAGAAAAGGGACCTACTATCTCTGACGGGCTTCTCAGGGCTCAGGTGGAGTTAAACATATTAGAGCTTGAAGGATGAAAAGATGGGGCTGGAGAGATGGATCAGTGGTTATGAGTGCTTTCTACTCTGCCAAAGGACCTGAGTGCAGTTCCCAGACTCCAGTCTGGGCAGTGCATTGCCACTTGTAACTCTAGTTCCAGGTGATCTGACACCCTCGTTAGGGCATCCGTAGGCCTTTGTACAAACGCATTGTACATTCACAGAGACACAAAGATACACACACACACACACACACACACACACACACACACACACACACCTCTATCAGTCAAATGAAAATAATGATCTACAAGTGGGAAAACAGTCTTTCCAGGAAGAGAGAGGAGATAAAAAAGGACAAAATCTATCCCAGCTTAAAGCCAAGAGGAAGTTAGGAAATGGATAAAAACTATATTTTGATGATTATGGTGGACAGAGTAGGTGACAAGCGATTTTACATTTTGCACCTGTAAATGTAAGATGGTGTCAGGTTGTAAGAAATGGGGACAGAGGAGACACTAGAGGTTTTTAGCAAGAAAAAGGCATGAGTAGATGCTGAAGAATGGGGTGGATTAGAATAGCCTCATTACTAAGGGGCTTAAGGATGAAGATCACATCCAGTAGTAATTCTTACCCAGTGTGAAGGGCTTCTGTGAGCCAGCATGAACTCTGGATGAGACAGAAGTAAGGCTTTTGCCACAGTCTGAGATTTTAGGGGCCAAGGTAAAAACTTTTCCTAAGATATTATTTTTTAAAACATTTATATCATTGTTAAGTGTGTGTGTGTGTGTGTGTGTGTGTGTGTGTGTGTGTGTGTGTGTTCAGGTTCCCAAGGTGGTAGGAAAAGCCGTGGAATCCTTTGAGCTGGACTTAAGGTGGTTTTCCATTGTCGGATGCAGGTCCTGGGTGCCTGAGCACTGCAAAAGCACTTCTTAAGGGCTGAGCCCCATCTCCAAGTTCAGATGAGGAGATTTCTTTAGTTCTTCACACTGAAAAGTCTTATTTAAAGTTGTTTACTGAATCTTAGCAGCAAAGGCTAAGCTTTTTTTCAAGGCAGAAGGAGTCCACCCGAAAGCCCTTATCACCTGTGGTTTCTCGAGGACTTTCTGGGTGTGAGCTAGTCTCTCACCAGTTATTTTTTCTTTCCTTAAGCACCTCTAGGAGGGGAAGCCACTGAACGGCTTTCCTGTTCCAATTCACTTGCATTAGCCATGCTTCTAACCTTTGACAAAGAAGCTTCTTCCTTTCTCACAAAAACCATTATCTTATTTGATACTTACCAGTAGATACTTTTATTTACAATGCATACGTACCTTGCATTTAAGAAGTACTTTGCACACGAATTCTGCCTTCATTAGCAATCTCTGTCAGGATTAGGGAAGATTTTGCATTGCATAGAGTTAAACAGTGAAGGCCTTTCTTTTCCTGAAAGCAAGGATTAGTAACTGAGCACTGGACCACTGCCATACTTACAGAACTCTCTGGGACTCTGCTTCTTCCACCCATCTGCCATCACTCACTTGGGAGTAGCCTTTGTTTTCAAGTCTGAGATGATTCAGGTGCCACATCACAAAACAGTAAAAGACGAAATGTTAAGAAGAATTAGTTAAGGAAATATTTGTATTTCCTTTAGGAAGGATTTTTTTTAGCTTTTAACGTATAAATGCATTTAATACCACATGTCAAATATCATACACTCAAGAGACAAATAACTGGTAAAAAGCACTCGAAAAAATGTGGTAATCTCACAGAAAAAATGTGGTAAATACATTCATATGTACAGTGACTTTAGCACTATCAAACCAAGAGTCAGTGATTCAGTATATACAAATGATAAAGAAGCTGATAAAGAAATCAGAGAAACATCACCCTTCACAATAGCCACAAAGATAATAAAATACTTTGCGGGTAACCCTAACCATTCAGAAGTGAAAGACCTGTTATCGGAGCACTGGACTGAACTCCCACAGTCCAATTGAAGAGTGGAAGGAGAGCCAATATGAGCAAAGAGGTCAAGACCGCAATGGGGACACTCACTGAAACGGTCTACCTGAGCTAATGGAAGCTCACCAACACTAGCTGAACAGGCAAGGAAACACCATAGGTCCAAACTAGTCCCTCTCAATGTGGGTGACAGTTGTTTGGCCTCTGACAGTGGAACCAGGATTTATCCCTGCTCCTTATACTGTTTTTGTTTGGAACCTGTTCTCTTCGGATGGATACCTTGCTCAGCCTAAATACAGCCAGGAGGGCCTTCGACCTTCCCCAAAGCAATGTGCCTAACTAACCCTCTCTGAAAAGTGGTTGGGGAATGGAGTGGGAGGAGGTTAGGTGGAAGGAAAAGAAGGAAGGGGAGGAAGTGGGCACTGGGATTGGTATGCAAAATGAAAAAAAGATTGTTTTCTTTCTAAGATAAATAATGAAAAAACAAGAAATGCAAGTGATGAAAGCATCAGGAAAGCTCAGTTTTCATTGGCTGAACTAAATGATTTGTAGAGAGATGAGGACATGGAGTTGGGAGAGGGGTGAGGTGGGTGGGTACCAGAAGAAGATGGAGGAAGGTAGAATGGCGATGATTGCATCTATGTATGAAATTTTTAAAGAAAAGCTAAATACTTTAAGGAGGATGCATGGATGTTTGTTGGACAGAGATGAACTGTAGCTCAATAACGGTTAGCAAAGCAATTAACTTTAACCAAAATTCAGCTTCTTTAGGAAGGATTCTTTAAGGTCTGTCTGCCTGTGTCAAATAGTGGGTCCCTAAGAGCTACCTCTAGCCATAGCAAATGTAGGAAAAGCAGCTAAGATACATATTAGTTTGTGAGACGATAAAACCAGTTATCCGTGGAAATTGAAGTTTAAATGGCACAAAGGAGAAGTACAGTTTTATCCAGGTAACGACATCAGTGAGCTAGAAATCCTCGGCCTAGCGCCACTATCAGCTCAGTTACCTCTCTGAATTAGTTTGTCTTCAAAATTGACGCAATCCTCATTCTGCCAGAAATCCCTCATGCCATTTATGGTTTAGGATGAAATACAATTGGTGAGTTTATAGGCATTTTGAAAATGCATAGATATGAAATATTATCTTTTGAAGCATTAAGCAATGTGCTGAGTACAAACTAAGAAAATTACTAAGGAAATATGTTGATGCTTTATATGCCGTGGATCATGACTTATGAGAATTATTAGGTATTGGGCTAGGGAGTTGACTCAGTGAGTATAGTGCTTGGAGTACAAATGTGAGGACCTGAGTTCAAATCCTTGGAACCATAGAAAGCTCCGTGTGATCATATGTAAGCAATCCCCGAGCTCCTGTGCTGAGAGGAGAGCAGAAATAGAGCGTGTAAGCTTGCAGACCGGATAGCCTGGTTACATATCCGAACAACCCGCAGACTCTGCCTCAAAATAAGGAAGAAGATGAGCACAGACATCTGGGGTGCCCTCTGACCTCCACATGTGTAGTGTGGCATGTGTGGACCCATGTACATCAGTCATCCATGTACAAAGGGAGACATTCACTGTTAATGTTAAATAACTATTTGTGAAACACTTTCAAGAGCATAGCACATTTTTTTTTTTGTAAAAGCATCTGTATTGTGTGCACTGTATTGCTATGCCCACATGGAGAGGACACGGAGTTCAAAGCCTTGTGACTCTGAGTGGCTGGTCTAGAAACATCCACCTTCACACTGTTTGTCTCTTAATCTGCGTTGCTGCTCTAGTCTTCGTGTGTCAGGCTTCTCTTGTCTGCTTGGCAAAACCCACGTCTCTATGATGAGGAGGATGCTTGTCTATTTCCAGGTTGTGTTTTCTCATTTCTCCTAAGAATGACCCCAGCCTTCTGCTTTCCTAAGTGTCAGCTTCAATCTTGTGCTCTGTGTGAAATATTTCCAAAATACCTCAAGCCACGAAAAGATTTCGTGTTTTCCCCTGAACTTCCCAACATACAAGCTATGTTCAGAGAAGTATGTATTTATTTGATTATAGAAATAAATTGTGCACTGTATTAGGTTACTCCGTATGTCTTTACTTTGCCTCCTGAAACAGACTGTCTTATATTTCTTAAGCAATTTAAAAGGCACATGATCCATGCTAAGCCTATAGGAGGAACTAAAATTAGCTCAGCTGTAAATTTTGAAGGAACAATTAATCCTTAAACAACAATTCTAACATAGTCTATACTTCTGTGAAAATCAGAAAACAGATTTAAGGAGGGAGAGACTTAGCCAGTGTCAGCAGCTAGAAATCCAGTCCTGCCAATTGAAACCTGTAGTCTCAGGCTTGATCCTTTTCAAGTCTCAGCTGAACACTTGACTAATCTAAACTGTACATGCCTGTGTTTGTGCTGTGAGTGCAGATAGCTAACTGTCTCGAGTTGAAAAAACCCAGGTCGAAGCAATAGGGTTAGTTTGTGGGGGTACTCTATTAAACTTTGACAGTATCAGAAATGAAGCATTTTATCTGTAGAGAGGGTGCATGATCTCTGCTACTCAGTTTATTAAAGAAAACTGCAAGGGATTCTTTTACAAAAGTGGTCATGAGATATTTAACGCCTCCCGGCAATGCCATCTGCAGAGTCTAACTAGGTGGGTGATTGCTTCTCTCCCATGTGTGATGCAAATATTTTCAGGGTCATATTTTCTTATGCTCATTCTGTAACCTCAAAAGCCACTGGACCCAGGGCCATGACATATACTTCATAACAAGACATTGCTAGAAGGAGCATAGGAAACCGAACCTCCTTTGTCTTTTCTGGCCCATGCATCTGCTTTTCTCTGAGTGGACACACTGCTTTAGTATTTCGGGTCACAGGTAACTTGAACACATAAAGATGACAATGTTCCTGTTTGACTTTAGGTTGTTTAAATCAGCCTGCCAACTTAGTTTTTAATGGTTTATATAGTTTGTTTTTCTTTATGACATAACTGTTGTTACTCAAGCTAGCTATAAATTGCCTGTTCACTTGTCTTAGTTGCTGTTCTGTTGCTGTGAAGACACACCATGGTTGAGTCAACTTATAAAAGAAAGAGTCTAATTGGGACCTTGTTCACAGTTTCAAATGGCGAGTCCCTGACAACCATGGCAGGGAGCAAGGCAGCAAGCATGTAGACATTATATTGGAGCAGTAGCTGAGAGCTCACATCTGATCCACCAGCAGGAGGCAGAGTGAGTGAGACAGGGCCTGGCATGGGCATTTGGAACCTCAAAGTCCATCCCTAGAGACATACTACTTTTCTTCCAATAAGACCACGCCTCCTAATCCTTCCCCACGCAGTCAGTCCACCTACTAGGGACCAAGCATACATATAGATGGGCCTATGGGGGCCTCTCTCATTCAAACCACCACGTCATTTATCAGTGTATCTTCAATTCCATGCAAAGATTCAAAATCTCAAGAGGCAAGCTCCCCCCACTGTTGCTCTGTGTTAGGCCACGATTGTGCTCACTGTTGGTGCTCAAGACCTTTTCAGGATCACAACAAGAAGACTGAAGCAAGTTCAGTTGTGTTTTAAAGATTATATCTTACTGTTACTTAGGAAGGGTGGTTGCTTTTATTATTAAGGGGTTCTTGTTGCAAGTTAGTTGTTACAAAACTGTCCTGTGCTACTTCATGTGTTTATTTTGCGGAGCAGGGATTCCAGACATTCCAATCCATGTAGACTCTCGCAGTCCTACTAACCTAGCATTTCTGTTCCAGTTGAATCACACCTCACGGGAGCTTCTGTAAATGAGTAATTAATGGTATTGGAGAGGCAAGCCAAGGCAGTGTAGTCCCCAACTTGTTTTAATTCTCCTTCCTTCCCACCCCCATCTCCTCTCTCCCTTCCACTCCCTTTCCCTTTCCATCACTCTGTCCATGCTGTTTCCAATAAATGGATTTTGACGCTGAAAATTGCAAGAATATTATAAAGAGCAAAATGATTTATTCACTAGGTCATTAATCTTCCTGTCTTTTATTTTTTTTTCTTCTTCTAGCCCTCTTCAATCTAATTCCTGTGGGACTGCGGGTGGTGGCCATCCAAGGTGTGAAGGCCAGTCTCTATGTGGCCATGAATGGGGAAGGCTATCTCTACAGCTCAGTAAGTAGCTCACGTGTGCGTGTGTGTGTGTGTGTGTGTGTGTGTGTGTGTGTGTGTGGTGTGTTAGTGAAGTAATCAGGTCAAGGAACTGATGTCATTTTATATTTTCAAATTGTTACTATTACATTTATGTGTTAAAGATCATGCCCCAGTAATGAAAATAAATCAGTTACTTTCTGTGTTATATATTCTTACATCTCGTTTCAACCTCCAGAGAAGTTTGAATTTGGAATTACCTGTCTGTTCAGTTCAAGGAGTAAGACACTCTTTCTTTCCCATGTTAATGCCCCATCAGGTACAGAAGATGGTTTATAGAGGGTCTTCTTTATCTTATTATAGAGAAAGAATTTTCATAGACTCCTCTTTTGTTTTTGCTTAATAAATCCTTGTAGTGTCATATTCTTTAGATTGTAGATATTAAAGACAATGAATTTGCAGAGTGAGCTCTGGATTAGGAGCAATGACATCAGTACAGTATACACATGTCTGTATAGTGTATGTGTGTGTGTGTGTGTGTGTGTGTGTGTGTGTGTGAGTGCATGTATGTGTGTACAAATAACTTTTCCACCTTATCTCAATTTCTGGATCTTTAGAGGGTTGGTGTTGGCTCCTCCCTTGTATACTATCTCCTAAAATCTATGAGTGACAAATTGTGTATTACTAGGGGCTATACTGTGAGCACAGACATATTTTTAAACATTTAAGACACGTTTTTAAGTTAAGACCATCCTGATTGTTCCGTCTCAAAATTTTTAATTCATGCACCGAAAATGTAGCTACTCAGAATAATTTATGTTTTTCATATGGGAATGACCTATTGTGTTTTATAAAAAAATGTCCTTTTGAAAAATCACAGCTAACGAGTTCTACCCAGTCTGTAATCTTGGCCATTGTATAGACTATCTAGGATGTTCACCTGTGTTTCTCAGCCGTGGGTTCAACACTGAATAGTTGTAGTAGATGTCAAATAACTACTAAATGAGTATCTCATACATTATACTTGCTTATTAGTGATGCATCTGTCACCATGGTGTATTAAAGCTGCAATCATATGAATGTTCCCAACAACCTATGATAAATATCATGGTTATAGATAGTCCAGTTACTCTGATGGGATCATCGCATGCTGTTTGCCTTTATTGCTATGTCACAAAGTCCCTCACAAATATATCTGTAATTGCTGTGTTAGTTAACACACAACATAACTTAAAAAGATCAAAGGTGACGGTCTACTTCTGAGCATATTCAGATCTGGGTATCCATTTATATATGGCATACGCTTGCACACATTTTCAAGTGGATGATCAAAATAACATTTAAAGTTGAAACATTTTCAGCCTAAGTAATAAGCATTCAATGTCAGGTGCTATGTCAGAGGGTGCAATGTCACCGTAGGACCATTGGGCCATTGAACTAGAGTTGATTTTCATTGGCCAGTGGTTTGTATATAGAATGGATGGGCAAAGTGGGTTCATTCAATTTTCAGAATTGTATTCTTTTTTTTTTTTTTACTTCTTATTTTGATGTGAAGCTAAATGCATGGGTCTGGGGTCTGAAGGATGGAGAGGTTTTAAAGAAACTTGCAGTTTTGATTGCAGTCCTGACTTAAAAATAGAGCAGCCCATACCTTTGTAAAGCCAATAATCATTCCCTGCATGCCTTGCTACACACGATTGTTTTTGTCACGCATCGAGTCATGGTGCTTTCTTTGCTAGGGCTCCAGGGGCAAGTGTCCTATAATTCTAAGCAGATCATCCCTGGCATAGGTGAGCTGGTTCTATTCTCTCTAAAGGCCCTATCTCTGTCCCAGACTGGTAGGGTGAATCCCGGTTTTTAACAGTCTCCTTAGGACTATAGTGACCAGTCCAGAGTGTACGGGCGCATCGCACTCTGTACTCCAGCTCCTCTGTCTGGCGTGCTACAGTGCCAGACTGGCGCAGAGGCCTTGAGGCGGTTACAGAGGCAGGCGGTAACCCCAGCTTTCCCGGGGTGTGTTCGCCACATACGAAGACTTGAAGCTATTTGAAAAGAAGCTTCCTGTTTCCTGTAACCAGTGCAGTGGGGCACATCAGTGAGGACCATCAAGGGACATGTGGAGGGATGGTGGGTTGTGTCCAAAGTGGAGAAGTCCTAGAGAAGCTGAGGCCAAGTGAGATCCTGTCCATACTGCCGTTTTCTGGCTTCTGTTTAAATTTAAGCTGGAGGTGCCGTTCCCTTGTCACCTTTGAGTTCTCTTCATTCACTAAGAAGCAGGAGCAGAGAAGAGTAGTGGAGGTGCGCTGATTGCTGGGTAGCATGGAGAGAGCGAAAGGGTTGAGGTCTGTTTGCAAAATTCATGCAAACTAATGTATATCTCTATTTATATCTAATCCATCCATATCATCTGAATTCGTATTCATATTTATCTATATCTATTTACATCTATATTTTTATCTATATCGTCTATATAAATATATCATCTGTATCCATATCCATATAAATTTATATATCTATATAGATATATAAATAAAAATGTAGATATATCAGACAAGGTTTTTGATGTATCTAGATTTGTTTTTTTAATCATTGCATTTTGCCTGTTTAAACTACTTTGGTTTTTATCTTTTTAAACTCTCATGCATTACTGAAAATTTTCCATTTTTCTTTTATTCTTCTAAACTTAGGCTGCATTTCTTTTCCTTTAGTGTTTGCTTCTATTTTCAGTTTGCATATAGCCATGATTACTTTCATTGATAAATATTTTTGTGTTTCTATTTTCTAAACAGTTCATGAGCTATGGAATATTTTCTTGGCTATTAAAACACATCTCACCAATCCGAATGAATGTATTTTAAAATAAATTATTTGTAGATAGTGATTGCATTTTACCATACTTAGAAAATAATTTCTATGAACAGTTTCTGTGTGTGTCAGATTTAGTCTTTTTGTTGTTACTGTCCAAACTACATATCATTTTCTTTTTGAGAGGGTCCGTATGAAGTGACTGCTTGGGTTTTGTGTAAGGATCTCTGTGTAACAGATAATTTCCTGCCTCATAAATCCATGCACGTTCTTCGTTCCATTCCTTTTTTTGACTGTAGTTCGTTTACTTGTAAACATCTCACTGGACTGGCATTTCCCATAACATCCATGAAATGATTATTCCATCGGTTTTTGGCATCTGTTGCTGAATGTAGGAATTTGTCGTTAATTTAATATTTCCTTTGAGGTAATCTCTATGGAAACATAGAAATATTTTCACTTTATAGTTCCTGTTCTTAAACTGTCTTTACCAGTTAGAAATTTGTAATGAATTTATAATTCAAATAGTTAGAATTCTCCAATTCTAAAAAGTTTAACTTTATGCCATATCCATTTTACCTCTCAACCATGCTTTCCAGTCTTTTACACCATTTCTATGTTGTAAGTTAAAACATTCAAACTCAGTGTGTTCAAACTTTAAGCTGTTTTGTGATTTCATCACGGTGTCTCTCATTTCTGATGCTGAATGACTTCTATTAATATCTTCCCATCCTTGATTTATTTCTGCCTGCTTTTAGTGTATGACTTTTTTCACTTCTTACAGAAAGTTATTAGCTTATCTCGCCAAGCGTTTCTAACATAATTGGTCAGTGTTTTCCATAGTTATGAACTCACATTTTGAGCATTAATTTTCTTGAGTGTCACATTCAGGCTACACTTTAGAATTAGTTCTTTAAGTGCACTGGGACACTTTGGTATCGGGGCATGTTTCTTTCCTTTTCTCTTTGATAGTTCTTCCTGTGAAGTCTGTTGCTTTGTTCTGGCAGCTTTTGGGGTAGCTTCTCTCCAACCTCCACAACCTCGAGTTTGGGGTCGTTTTAAGGCATTCCCTAGATGAGAGTAACAGTGGGGTGAATGCAGGAGGCTGGGCTAAGGCGTGCTTTGGTCTAGCTGGCCTTGTAATGGACTGTTCTATGTTTCTAGGAGAAAACATCATATTTTTTTTGTCACTGCAGGATACCCCAGTGTAGCACATTGTATTATTAGCTAACCAGACTCTAGTCCTCACTTTGTACAGAAGAATTTTAATGAACTGAACTACCTTGAGAGAACTCAAGGCCAATTGGTGGTCTTCAGGACCTGAAGCCAGGCCTGCCTGAATACGCAGCTGGTTGAGGTCATTTCTATTCCATGGGAATGTTGTGTTTGTTTTGACAGAACTGTTCTTGAAGTGGTGGATAGGCCTTGAGTTTTGTATCCTACTGTCCTTGCCCTGTATTTAGAAAGAGAGGAGACATGATACTGTGAGCAAACAATGAATCTCTCTTTCTCTCCCCACTCCCTTTTTTGCTAAGAGTACATAAAATAAAGTTTCCATCTTAATATTTTTGGATGCACTTTACTGTTTATCATATCTACACTTTGGTCAACAGATCTCCATACCTTTTTCCTCTTGCAAGCACTAAAGTTGCACACCCATTAAAATCATTTCCCTTTTCTCTTCCCCATGGTGTATTTCACTTAGTAAATGTTTTCATCCCATCCACGTGATAGCATGCAATATTTGTCTTAAACAATAAAATTCCATTGTATCTTTTTGCTCATTCATCTATTGAAAAGCATTTAAGTTCCATCTACTCTGGTTATGGGATTAATGCTGCGGTGAACGCAAAGTTACAAGTAGATCTTCAAAAGTCTTTTAATTTCCCTGGATATATGCCAGAGACAAAGTTACGAGAGCACATAACTCTATTTTGATTCTTCTGCGGAACCCCATACTGTCTTCCTTGTGTCGGCACTCTTTGGTATTGCTATCAAAAATACACAATGGTTCAAATGCGTATTCCCAGTTAATACTTGCCATTTTCTGAATTAAAAGGAAATTCTTTTAATATTGGTCATCCCACCATTTAGGATATGTACAAGTATAGCCTGAATTAAGGCTTGGTTTTCAACATTCCAAAGCTGATTGACATTTCATGTGTCTATTATGATGTTCTCTGCATAGCCTTCTGGGATACTAGCGTATTTAATTCCTCTGCCAATTCTATCATTTGTTTGCTTGCTTGCTTCAGTGTTTGAAGCTCTGAGTTAGCGCTTGCGTATATTTGCTCCCTGTTAGATACTACTTGCAAATATGTTCTTTCACTTTACAGGTGGTCCTTTACTTCCTTGGTTGTTGGTTGTGCAGAATTTTTAGTTGGTGAACTTTAACCTTTTTATTCCCTGTCCTCTTGGTATCATATTGAAGAAATCATTGCCGAATTTGAGGTCATGGAGCTTTTTCTTCCAGTTTTCTTCTAGAAACTTTAATGTCAACACTCGAATTTACGTGTTTAGTCTATTGTGAGTGACTTTTTTAAAAATATGTTTTAAAGGGACTTTTACAATCCTTTGCATGTGGCTATAAAGTTTTCTTGGCATCATGAATTGAAAAATGTGTCTATATTTGTGCCAGGATTATTCTACTGGAGTCCTGTATCTGTATATATATTCTAAGGTCAGAAATTATGAGGGTAATTGCTTTACTGAATTTTCCACTTTTTGAGGGGGTTATTTTTATTTTCAATATATATATATATATTTTATAAAAAGGACATCAAGATTTAATAGAAATGATATTGGACATATAGATTTTTTTAAGGTAAATTTGGACATTTAAATAATATTAAATAGTCTGATCTATGAACTTGGGATGTCTTTTTTATTTATTTTTATCTTCTGACTTTATAGCAAGAAATTTTGAAGTGTCTAAACTTTTCACTTATTTGATTAAATTTAAACTCACTGTGCCTTTCAAAAGGGAGTCGAAAATAGTTTTAATGAAATTAAGTAACACTTTGTTTTTAAGTAGAAAAAAAAATGAAGCCTGTTAGATACCCTGTAATAGAACCAACTGAAACAGACATTTCATGGAAAGTTTTATTATAAGTACAAATAGCATTGCATACAGATACATTAAGTTTCTGTAATTTATTTATTTTTTTGCGATTTAACCTGTTGTGCCTTGAAGTTTGATCTGTTTTTATATTTTATTCTCTTTGAGTTTTATAAATTTTGAAAATGCCTATAAGACATCTAAACTTCCTTAAATTGGTGTATTTAGGTGTGAGTCAAATAAAGAGGGAATATTTTCATCATACACAAAGGGAAGTCTACCTTCCCTATAAATTTATTTCCATCAACGTTTTTTATACTTAAATAATTTGAACTGAAGTTTATATAAATGACTGAACTACAGAGAAATATCACTTAGAATATTTTGCAAATCTACATATCTACATCATTTTCATATTGTGGCTAGGACATTGGTGGTACAGTGTTTTCGGTAATTCCTGTGTAGAGTGGCATCTTTAATAAATATTCATGGATGGCATTACAGTCCCATTGCTGACATGATCGTGTTTTCCTTTCTCTATTCTGAATATGATGGTCACAGTCCTTCTAGGAGCCCAGCTCTAGTGTAAGCAGATTATGTACCTTCTTCCTACCATCTTTCCTGCCATCTTTTCTTTGCCCCAACCTAGAAGGAAACAGGGAAAAGAGAAAGTTTCGAGCTGAGCCTGTGGTATGTCAGCATTTGGGAAATAAGAACGTAAGTGAATGGTTGGGACAATTTGAGAGCCTTGACATTTGCATCTGGAAAAATTATACTTAACATGTAATTTGGGTAATTTGCATTTGAATGAGCAGTTTGCTGTACTTAGCACACATGCCACTGACATTTCACTGATTAATAGTGATTAATATGTTTGGGAAAGCTCTACTTTTTATTGTAATAATTGTTTATTTTATAAATTTTAAATAGTTATCTCTCAAATATGGATTAGGTAGTTTATAAACTGACGATGGCTTCCTTTAACCGAGAGATCAGTTAAAATGATGTGAACACAATTTCTTGTTCACTGCTGCCTTAACCTGTAGCGATTGTATATGAATCCATGGCAGTAATAAATTCACTACTTTAAGCCTGTCTGTGTTCTGGTGAGCAGTAAGTTATTATGACAGCAGCTGTAAGAGCTGCCATAGCAACAGGATTAACGATTGTGTTTGTAGAAATAATACATTTTGTTTGGTTGTTACCTTGAAAGTGCTTTTGGGAAAAGTTAAGTATTAGCCGTTGATGAAGGATTGAGACTTAGCTAGGCAGTTGACTTAAATAAGCAGATCCTAGCAACAGGACCCAGACCTAGGTCTAGGCCTGAACTGAAAACCCATAGGATTTTTATGACGCCTCTATGTCCTTGGCTTTGTATGTAATGACACCTTTCATTGTGGACTGTTTGTATGTCCCTAACCATTTAATATAAAGTATCTCGTTAGTGCTTTGTAATAACTCTGATGTTTACTATTACTGAATGACGGATGGTCTCTCTGGGAAACAGAAGGTTTACGTGAATAAACCTTAGAAGAGTCAAGGAAGGTCAAAAGGAAGGAACTTTAGCTCAGTGCTCATGTTTGTAATCAACACTGCTCTTGTTTCCTCCCACAATGAACTATCTATTGCCCTATAGTTTTACAATTCCTCTCAAAACCAGAATTCTTTGAGAAGCTTTCTGTAAAGACACTAAGAAAAATGATTAGGGAAACAAAAGAGAGCAGCTTGATTAAGGCACAACCTTTAACAGCATTTAGACTTTCACACCTAGGTCTGTGAGAGCAGACATCCTGGAAATTGGAGACGAAGCTGGGATTTTGAAGAAGAGTAAACAGTTCTTGGGAAGACAAGAGAAGCCCCAGTGAGAGCTGCCAGAGACCATTTTACATTCACAGGTTGGAGGAGAGAGAAACCTGCTCTTCCCTTCCTGCCTCTAATTACTTGTCCTTTTCTTTTTTATAGATGCCCAAGCTTTCCTGTCAATAGATACACAATAAACGTTTCACAGGAACTGCAGCCAAAATAGTTTTTCATTTGGGGCTTTGAGAAGACGTTTGTCTGTGCTTCTCCTTTTGTTAGAATTAATTGTTTTCATGCCTTGTCGAGCCTGTCTCAGGCTCCAAGGGAGAGATCCTATGTGATAAGGATGTATCTCACGTGGTTAAAATCTGTAGTCCCCAGATGAAGACATCGCCAAGACCTTGTTGAGCAAGTTGGTGGCAATGTTCTGCAGCCTATTTCTGGAAAATAATTAATTGGCTGTCCGGCAGTTATCTTTGTAATCATGTTTTTGATTGTGACGATTCATGCTTCCCAATTCAGCTTTGCCTAATTTCTGGTTTGTGTGTAAGGGTCTGTAAAATTGCCAGTCACGAGCCTCTTGTGTTGAGGCTGATCAAGGTTATAGCTTTAAAAGTTTATATCACTGTGCTTTTCTTTCTGTAGTAAGGAAACACTGCTTATCCAAGGAATAGAGGGAAATGACTTATCAAGGCATTTTTCTTGAAGGCCATCTGCTTCTTTTCATCTCAGTGCAAAAGTGCTGCCTTAGCCTATAAAGTAGTATACTTAAAAACATAATGTATTTAGAACAGAGAAATGATTCCTTACAGAATATCCATCCATCCTTCCATCCATCCATCCATCCATCCATCCATCCATCCATCCATCTATACATACATACATACATACAAACATCCCTCCATTTATTAATTCATTTGTGTGTGTGTGATATGTGAGCAGACATAAGTGTTCATGTTCTCATGTGTGACTATATATGTGTGCACATATGGAGGTCAAAGGTTAACTGTAGATGTCTTCCTTGGTCTTTCCCTTATTTTGAGATAGGGTCTCTTACTCACCTGGAAATCACTGTTTGGCAAGACTGGCTGTCCAGTGAGCAAACCCCAAGGATCCTTCTGTCTCCACCTGCATTGTACTAGGATTACAGACATGCACCCCTGTGCTAGGGATCTGATCTCTGGTCCTTGTGGCTGTATTCAAGAAACTTTATCTTCTTAATCAGCTCTCCAACCCTCCCATTTCACTTTAAATCCCCTTTTCAGCTTCCTTCTATATGGAAACATCTGAAATCTGAGGCATATTCAGAGCAGTCTCTTAGGAAGGATGGTATCTAGAGGGGAGGGGAGAGAGAAAAACAGATGGCAGGAGAGAGGGAAGGCCTGAGAGAGAGAAACAGGTTGGTCTTCGCCATGAATATCAAATGCATCCAAGAGTTTTGAAGTCAATGATGCCTGAATAAAGAAAGTTAAAGGTCAGACCACAGAAGCTTGCTAAATGATTTCATTGTTAAGAATGTAATCCAGCTCTTGTTGACTAGTTCCAGGATAGCACGGACTGTTACACAGAGAAAACTTGTCTCAAACAAACCAACAAACAAAAAATGTAATCTAGGTCACGAATGTAGATTTTTATCTTAATCTACGACTTCCTTGAAATTTGAATCATTTCTTTTCATCTCAGAGTAGTTTTCAGCCACATCATCTGGCCAAGGTGCCACCTTTCATCCCAGCACTCAGGAGGCAGAGGCAGGTGGCTTTCCTGTGAGCTTGAGGCCAGCCTGGTCTACAAGAGCTAGTTCCAGGACAGCTAGAGCTGTTACACAGAGAAACCGTGTCACAAACAAACAGACAAACACTTCTTTTTGTCTATTTCAGTTTTATGACATATATATTAGTTAATTGTACTGGGATGCTGATCTAATAGGAAGAACAGAACCTAGACAGCGCAGGAACCTGACAGTTAGCTACCTACCAATGGGAAGTATAAATTCTCATTGGGTTATTCTGCCTTTCTTGGGAAAGAATTCATCTCACCAGTTTTGCTTTAACTTGGTTAAGTAATTGTAAGCACCACTCACCACATAGAACATTTTGAATACCTTCCTATCCTTCCACACTACATGTCCTCCAAAGTTAGCGATTATATATACTATAGGTTAATATTTCACACTGCAAACTGCAGTTCCCACACAACGGCTTAAATCTTGTTGAATAAGTTGATGGAGGATCGCTGAGTGTAGTGAGTGTAGGTTCTTGCAATAACTCACGTCCGTTTGGTCCCAAGGATTTCCTGACTGCGACCCTGTGTGTTTCCCAGTGCAGTTAATGTTACACTTGAGTAGATTTTGACTGCTCTGCCGTCCAGTAGTGAATTATGTTGGTCTTGCTCCTACAGTTTGTAACTTCCAGAAAACCTCTCACTTTACCCATAAAGCTGACCTACACTGTAAAAATTTACAAGTGGTTCTACTGATGTTTTTCAGTGAAGAACAAAAGCGAGACAGCTTCTCAGAGCAGCGTGAATGGGAACCTGGGCTTAGTTAATTTGGAAATCGTACCGAATTTCTAATTTTTCCTTTCTGACTTAGGGACAGTTATTTAACATTATCCATAGGAATAATAGTAGCCAAATGTGTGTGTATATATATATATATATATATATATATATATGAGGCCCTGAATTTGAGAAGAATTTGGGTGGTGCATGAGCATGGGAGAAATTTGAGGCAGAGGGGGTTGAAATTAGGTAAATACAGTACTAATATATGACATTCTGAAAAAAATAGGAGAAAAACAATGACAGCCTATACAGACAAACAAAATCTCAATCGTATCTGGTTTCCTCCCACACCATCAGAAAAATAAATAGTTTTGATCTCCAAAGGTATCTTGCGTTTAACAAGAAAGCACACAGCTTTATTATTGTGCCTTTTTCATCCTCTAGCATGATCCAACATTGGGGACTTCCCCTTTTGGAAATGTCTCTACACATGTCACTTGAAAGGAAACAAACTATAGGAAATAGACCCACCACCCGTGGCTTTCAGAACCATCAGAGGGAGAAAGAGGGAAGACGGGAGCAGAATTACGTGAAGGGAAACAAACCCAGCCTGTTTACAACTGAGATTCGTTTAGTTTTCTTTTTAACTGAGATGTGAATGGAAAAGATGTGGCAAGGCAGAGAAACAAGAGGCAGGACACCGTAGCCACATCTGTAGAGAAGTTAGCTGTTTAAGCAAACAACACTCAGCAAAATAATGTGAATGAAGCAAGCGCAAAAGGATGTGATAGGTGGTTAATTAACAGTAGTAGGCAGAAGGAGGCCACAAATAGCATGTTCTTTTCATTCACCATATGCTGGCACCTAAATATTATTTCTCTGCTTCCTTCAAATTAAAATCTAACCATTGCAATGGGGATCTTAATTACACATATTAAAATACAAGCTGTGTATCTTTTAGTCAGATGAACTGCAAAGAACTTTATTATTTTGAGGCCACAGAGAACATCAGCCTCCTGTGGGGAGAGTATGTGCCCTGGTTCATTCCAAGCCGTTCTAGTTTGGGCTGATTTCTTAGTGTAATTATTGACAGCACTGAATTAACTCTCAGAGGTGTCCTGGATTAGAATTTGGGAAGTAAGTATGTAGCTGCCTCACACACATCCAGAACTTGATCCTATATGTGAGTCAGTGGGCAGATTGAGGCGTCAGTACAAACACAGAGCCTCGTGACCTAATATATAATTTTTCCAGTTTTTTTCTAGGCCCAAGGTTTGAGTTTGATTTTTTAAGGCATGGTTTCATTACGCAGCTCGAACTGATCTCCCAACTCACAATTTTTCTTGTCTCAGCTCTGAGTGAGGGGATCACAGGTGACTGGGTTTAATTTTCATAAATTCACTTTTCTGTATCAGTACTGAAGTGGGTTTGGCTATGAGCCACAGAGGGGCTGTAACATCATCAGCATGAAGAGATCCCAGACCTAAGTTTTGTTTCGATGTAACCCGAATTCTTGAACTAAGCAGTTATTGCTGTCGGGTCCCTGGTTGCTTCATCCTGCCTTCTCCTCATGGTACAAGATGGCTCTGATATCTCCAGCTATATTTTGCATTCTAGGCAGTGGGAGGATGGTAGAAGGAGAAATAACCGTGGTCAGGAAAACTGAGTCCCACTCAGGAGTCGAGCTAATCTCTACTTACAGTTCAGTCATTACAAAGGTGTCATGTGATCACCTCTTGGTGGAACGAGACCAGAGTAATGCTTGTTTTAATGCATCTGGTTTGTTTTTAATTTTAAGAAAACCAGCGTGCCATTTTCATCAAAACCATAGTTTTCTTAGTAAATATGAGTATCCACAGCACATTTCTGCATTATTTGTCACAATTCTGGAGCTGAAGGTTAGAGAGAGAGGAAGCGGGCTCTCTCTGTTTGTTCTTACAAGGGCACCAATTCCATGATGAGGGCTCCATTCCCGTGACCTAACTCCTTCTCCAAGGATCCTTCCAAATGCCACCAAATTGGAAGGCAGGACTCAACTTGAATTTGAGAGAAATAGAAATATTTAGTCCTTAGCAAAGGACTCAAGAAGAGAGTTGATGGTGGGGAGATAATTCAGTGGTTTATACTGTTTATTACATAAGTGCAATGGCCTGAATTTGACCCTCAGAGCCCATATTTTAAAATCCAAGGATAGTGGTTTCTGCACCTGAGTGTTTGAGTCATAGAGACAGGCAAATCCCTGAGACTTGCTGGACAGCCATCTAGTCAACTTAAAATGTTCTAGGACGGTGTTTCTTAAGCCATGGGTTGTGACCCCTTTTGAGGTCAGGAGTCAAATATCCTGCATATCAGAGTTTTTGCATTATGATGCATACCAGTAGCAAAAATACAGTTACAAAATAGCAACTAAAGTAATTTTATGGTAGGGGGTCACCACAACATAAGGAACCATATTAAAGGGTCAAAATATGAGGAAGGTTGAAAATATTGTTCAAGACCAATAAGAGATCCTGCTTCACAAAACAAGGTGAATGGTACAGGAATGAGACCTAATGTTGTCTTCTGGCTTCCACATATATACATGTATGCACTCGTACACCTACATGAATATGTGGCCCTCCCACACACACAAAGAAAAATCCCTAGATATCAGGTGCATACCTGACAGCTATAATACCTTTTCAGACCAAAAATCTGTATACAATATAATATTTCAGATTATGAAAGAAACAAATACACAAACAGTTTGAAACATAGATCATAGATGTAGTCTTTTCATTAAGTGGCCTAATATCTATGCAATAGATAATAATACTTAATTACTAATAGTTAACAAGCTTGTGAACTTCTACTAGGAAGTAAATGCTGAACTTTAGAGACTATAGGGAAGAAAGATTACCTTGAATTTTATTCAGAAGCAAACAGATTAGATTTTCCCTGGAATTTGGACAGAGGCTCTTTGCTTATTGAATTTTCCTATCAGGTTGCTGGGGATTTCCTTTGAAATGTCTCACTATAGTTAGGGCAAGAGTGAACAAGCGTTGCTATTCAACAGTAATTCTTCACCAGAGGGAAAAGGCTCTCTCTGGAACTGTGACAGGCAACTCTTAGTCACTCACCGTGTCCAGAAGAAACCGAAAGGTACCATGGAGCAGCGCCTAGCAGTGTCCCTGTGCAGGCATCTTTGATTGGTGCCAGCACTCTGCTCATGAATATTCAGAGATCGTGATGCTTTCCATCCTCCCAGCCATCCAGTCATTTGCTACCTGTGTGTTCATAACTGGTCGTGGGCACACATTTTCTGAGATCAGCAGTTCTTAACCTGTGGGTCATGACCCCTTTGGGGGTTACACGCATATTGGGTATCCTGCATATCAGGTATTTACATTGCAATTCATAACGGTAGCAAAATTATGAAGTAGCAATGAATTAATTTTGTGGTTGAGGGTGACCACATGAGAAACTGTATTAAAGGGTCGCAGCATTAGGAAAGTTGAGAACCACTGTCTTAGATGTTAGAAGTAATATGAAAAACACTTGTACTGTAATGGGAGACTACAACAGTCAACAAATAAAGAGGAACCTTTCCATATTTGATTACTGCTGTCAGAGAGATCACAATCTATCTGCTTTGTTTGGCTCTCAGCATGAAGTTTCAAACTTTCACTAATTTATCTTGAGAGTGTTTCTGTCCTTTGTACCATCTGTCTGTGCATTTTGACTTGCTGGATACATTCTGTAGAATGCCTACCAAGATGTATACTTTCAAAACTCTTGTTAACCACAGACGTAAAGGTTTTCTAAGGTTGCTAGTATGTTCATGGGATTTACAAGAAAGAACATTTCTGGTTATTTCAACAAAAAGATACTTATTAGCATGCTGGTATTATTTCAATTCCTTAAGAGTTCCGATTGGCAGTACATATCTTCCAACCCCAGTCATTATTTTTAAGATAATTTTAATAGAATACATGAAAAAGTATTACACAGTGGATTTTAGACCTCAGTAACTGTAAGATAAAACTTTGAAGAAAGCAGAAAAGTAGGTCTTCATTACCTTGAATGAAAGAATGGTTTCGTAGAGATTACACCAAGGTACAATCAATAAAAGAAAAATAAACTGGATTTTATCATAATTAAAATCCTCTGGCTTCAAAAGATATGATCAGGCAAAAGCTCAATTTATAGAAAGAAAGAAAACTTTGAAAGTCACCTTTCCAATCAGGAACTCATATCTGGAATATATAAAGTACTGCTACAACTCAGTAATAAGATGGCGTGGTTAAAGTGTGCAAAGGTCTGAGCAAAGTGTAGTGATGGAGCCTGTCCTGAACCACCCCCAGCAATGAAGCAAATGGGTGAAAAGAACCCAAGTAGCAAACATGAGGAACAAACACACAAAACCCAGCCAGTAGCTAGCAGAAGAGATGCTCAACACTGTCAACAAGCAAGAAGATATAAATTAAAATCCCACAGAGGTACTGCCTCATATGGACTAAGGTTATATTTAAAGGTTAGAAAATAACACCTGTAGGTGAGAAAATGAGTTATTTGTGTATTGCTGTTGGGGATGTAAACTGTTGTACACATTTTGGAAAACATTCTGACGCTTTGTTCTAAGGTTAGATGTAGTTTTTACACGACCAGCAGTTATACTACCAAGAATTTACTGCAAAGAAATGAATGTGTTTTTACAAAAAACTCTGAGTAGCCACAGTACTATAATTAACAATAGTCCCAAAGCTGAAACAACCCAAATATTCAACTAATGGACGGATGAAGTTTCATATAACCACATAGTAGAATATATGTGTGTGGCTTTTGAAAGTCACTGACACATACTGCAAAACAGTTTAACTGTGAAATCATATTACATGAAACTGATATTTTTAAAAAGCAAAAATAAAAGAATTTTTTAGGATAAAATAAAAGGCAAAAGTATTTTACTTACAGAAAGTGCCCAGAGTAGGCTACTTCATCATATGAAAACAGATCAATCATCCTTGGTCATGTGGTGCAGAATACCAGAATGCACATATGAGGTGGGGAGAGGAGCATGCTGCTGAAGGGGCTGAGCTTGCTTCCTGGGCTCATGACAAGCTCTAAAATTGATCTGACTGCTTACAGTTCTGGGCTTACACTAAAAACTACTAGGTTGTATATTTTGTGTGGTTAAACTGTAGAGTATGTGAATTAAAAATCAATAAGGTGGTGACTTAAAAGTCAATTTTATTTAAAATGTCAATTAAATCATGATTTAATAGCAATTTAAGGGTAAACTCAACATTTTTCTTAATGTAGTCAACGCATCCCAGTTGGGTTGCATGTTTTGCTTGTTTAAGGTAGTGCAAAGATGTGAGTTTTATCACTTTGGAGAAGTGAGATGAAGTTTAGCATCTTTTGTTACAGCAAAATTTGGGAAAAGGAGTGGAAGCAGTGGAGCCTGTGTTACCATGGTGATGCTGTGCTTTTATTTTAGTTGTTGTTGTTGTTTTGTTTTTACAACCATAAACTCTGATAATTTTGATCACAAAACACGGACTGTGAGGGCAGATTTCTATAAGGAGATTACTGTTCCCTAACACCAGTGTGTTGTTCAAGGGCAGTTCTCGTCTACGCTTTAAAACAATATACACAGTCGACAGCAAAATGATACTAATTTGAATAACTGTAAGTTTAAATCAACAATATGTTTTTGCTTTCTCTCCTTAGCTTAATTTTAAATTTTGCTATGGGATATTTTATAATATTATGTGACTTAAAAGTCCACCTTAGGGCTGCTTAATAAAGTGTATGCACAATGTGTCTATGCATTTAGCTTCATTCTAGTATTTAGCTCAGCCAGTGGGTTGCATCCCTTTTCGGGGTTTGAAAGACCTTACCATAGTAACTCTGTGCAGGTGTCCTTGACTGGGGTCAGTGCCTGCTAATGAATATTGAGAGATAGTGAAGCTTCTCATCCTCCCCTTCATCCAGTCATTTGCTATCTGTGTGTTTATAATTGGCAGTGTGTGTACATTATCTTAGATTAGCATTCTCAACCTGTGGGTCATGACCCCTTTGGGGGCTGCATGCGTATTGGGTATCCTGCATATCAGATATTACATTACAGTTCATAACAGCAGCAAAATAACAGTTAGCAATGAAAATAATGTTATGGTTGGTGGGTCACCACAACATGAGCAACTGTATTAAAGGATCCCAGCAGTAGGAAGGTTGAGAACCATCGTCTTAGATGTTAGAAGTAAAATGAGAAACACTTTCACAGTAAGGGAGACTACAACATTCAACAAGTACACAGAATTTCCCATATGTGAATATTGCTGTCAGACAAATCAAGATCAATCTGCTTTGTTGATTTTAGGGGTTACATAGTGTGCCAGTCACTTAAGATCATCTCTGTCAACGTAGAGTAACACAGAGTGGAGAGCCACCATATGTCTTCTGCCAGTCATCATAATTGGCTTTATCTTCGTTTTTGCAAATAATAAGCATATTCTCAGGTCATAATGGCAGCGTTGTAGTGAAGTGTGGTGACTTAGTCCGTGTATGTCTAATGACATCACGACAGCTGTTCTACCATCTCTTTCTTGTGTTCGTCCTAAACCTCAGTATGCCTGCCACTGGCAGGTCGCATAACTGGATGGTGCCCATTCTCAGAAATGTTACTGCTTTGAATATTACATATCTACTTAAAGCTCAGTTCAGACAACGTAGAGGAGGAGAAGGAGTGTTTTGAAAATTACCGAGATCTAAAGAGTTTCGGGGAAATTAAAAAGATTTTCTGTAGAGTTTAGTTGGGGAGGTTTCAGCTCCATCGCTCTCTGCTTGAGTAATGGAGGCTGCCAGGTTGTGTGGCTGCTGTGCTGAGCTCAGGCAGGCAGCTGTGGTGGAGACAGCAGTGCAGGGAGCAGTCAGTTCCAGCTTCACTGCTGTTGCTGATTGGGATGGGGTGACTTATCTATCTGCTGTCTCCTAGCGCCTCTTGATAGTTGGAAAAGTGGCCATGGCATATTTACTTGGAGGGCTTGTCAGAAAGATTTGGAATGATAAAATGACAACTAATAAACTTAAATCCACAAAAAAAAAAAAAAAAAAAAAAACACGCAGTAAACGTAGGTTTTCTTCCTGCCTCCTAAATCTGTCAAGGTACTTGGCAAGGCAAAGAAAGATATCTCATGCATCACATATACTTTGCATTTGAAAATTACTTTGCGTGTGTGGGTAGGTTTGGAGTCACTTTTGCTTCTGACCTGGCGTCCTCTTCACTTCCGTCATTACCTGGGATCTTGTATCCTACTTACTTTGTATCTGATCCCCCTCCAGGTTGGCCATTCACTCACTGCTCTGGAAACCTTCGCTGAACATTGTCTCATGAGCACATTATCAAATCTCCACTTCGGGGCTGACCTTCAAAACGCTTGAACAGTGTTGACCTTAAATGACCTCCGTGGCTCCACTTCCACCTTCCTTTCCCTTTCAGGCAAGCTTTCCTTGCTTGCACCATTTCATGACCTCACCTCACCTCTTCACACCCTCGGCCTTCATCCTTCACAGTTTCTGTTGTTACTGTGGTTTGCTCTGTTTTTCCCTTCCTAACACTCCAACTTTGTCGTTTTTATTTCCTCCATCAGGTCTGCCTTGGATTCCCTATTCCAACTAAACTCCAGAAGCCTTCTTCGTCATCTTAGGTGCAGCTCGTGCTTTTGTCTCCAGATTGGAGCCATCAGCATCTTGAAAGTAAACCCTGTGGTGGTTCTTGCTCAGATTTCCACCCAGTTTCCAGGTGTTTATGTATTTCGTCATCATAGCACCTGCCGGCACCTGCACCAGGACCAGTGAACACTGGTGACAGATTCATCCCTTAGACAGTTTCTCGCTTCCGTGTTTCTTCGGATGGATGGGGCAGCTCTGTGGCTTGACAGCCCTCACTGAGAGAACCATCAGTGACCTAAAGTGAGAATGGTTCAAGGTGTGTTTTCCTTTCTGTTCACCTGCTGTATCTATCACAGCAGACGCCTCCTTTGTGTTTTCATTGCTTCGTTCTGCTCCCCAATTCTTTTTCTCCCTGCGTACTATTTCTAAAGTCTGTATGACGTATTCGTGGTTATAGTTTGCACTAACATGACATTTTAGCAGGACATGGAGTTGTTGGAGTGCTGATGTATTCCAGTTGCTGAAGCGCTTGCCTGGCGTGCTCACAGCCCTGGGCAGACCCCCAGCAGTATATAACCTGGGTGTGGTGGCTCACAGCTACGATGCTGCTAGCTGGACATTGTGACAGGGAAGCAGAAGTTCAAAGTCATCCTTAGTTATGTAGGTAGTAAGTTCAAACCCAACTTGGGCCGAGGAAGAGCCTCTTTCAAAATAGAAAAGAAAAATTAAAATTCAGTTGTTCCCCTGTGACAGAGTCGAGATGATTCTTCACTTTAGGAAAAGCAAAGAGTATTTCTGCAGAGAAAATGAAATTTACATTCTAGAGTTTTGTTGTTCTTAATTTTTCTGTTAGCAAAGCACCCTTGTCTCCCTTATTACATTTGATTCTTCCTTCTGTGACGTAGGACAGGTAGCATCCCAGATCTGGAATTAATTTTCAGTGTTCACTCGAAGGTAATTTGTGTTGCACAATGCTAGTATGCCTAAAGTGCACATAATTTCACATGTTAAATTATGTGTCTGTGGTTGCTCCCAGTATTTACTGAAGTGAGGTAAATGGTTGTAGTTTAGCAGTTTAAAGGCCTTTGGTCACAGGATCTTCTGCCTGACATTTGAAATTACTTGTTTTGACCATTAGATACAGATACTAGATTTTTATTGTCCCAGTGATACAATACGATCAGAACAGTTCAAATTAAGTTTTAGATTTTTCTTAAAATTTACCTATGTTCTTTTAATCATTAAAACAATATAAATTAAAATTCAATGCCTGGTGTTTTTTTTAACATTTAAAATCTTATTTTTATTTGTGGTACATGTCTGTGCCTGCGTGAGTGTGTGGCATATGTGTGTGGGTGCCCTGAGGCCAGAAATAGGCGTTGGATTCTCTAGACCTAGAGTTATCAGTGGTTGTGAGATGCCAGGCATGTGTGCTGAGAACTAAACTCTGGTCCTTTGGAAGAACAGCAAGCTCTGTTAACCATTGAACAGCTCCCTACTCTCTCATCTCTAATTTTTATGCTAGGATGCATTGTTGGAATATGGTTTTTATTCTTAAACTTTTTAAATGTTCTCTGTTACTTCATCACTTCCATAGTGACTTAACGCATTAGTGAAATCTCAAATGGAAGTATGAAGTATGGTTCAGTAGATTGCATGTTATCCTCTTTATGACCTCTCGTATGTCTTTCCTGGACCTTTTCCTCAAATCTCTCTATATAAACAGAGAGTTGTGGGCACCTTTTTCTTTACAAATGAAGAGATGTAGGCAGCATCCCCAGCGTCTAAGATATATCATGTGACAATTTAAAATAGAGTTATACTGCCAAAGTCTCACATGAAAAATGCAGTCTGAAATTGGCTGTATTCCACACTCTCAAGAGCCCAAGCCAGCAGTCCAAAATGGAAAATGGAGTGTTGGGAGAAAAAACAAAAAGCATTTCCCCAGAGAAGCACACATTCATCTCGGGTGGCAGGAAGGATAACTCTTGGAGCACTGTTGTAGGTTTGGCTTCTTCCTTGGCACCCCATAGTGCTTGACTCTATGAGGCAGCTTCCAGCAAACTCTGCAAGCCCTGCTCCAATGTGGCCTCTGACAGCTTGTGTTTGAACACCGCTTGCTGTAGTGAGAGATCTACACATCCACCATTTCTGCCTCCGTTTTCCAACGTCACGGTTGCCCAGGCCTCATTTCTCCAGAGTTAGTCCATAAAAGAAAAGCAAATCAGTGATGTTCTTCATACGAATTGAGTATTCACGATTTCCATACTCAACTCTAAAATGCTTCAAAATCCAAAATTTCTTCTGAGTGCGGACATGATGCTACGACAGTAGACAATTCTCCACTTGACCACATGTGAGAAATAGCAGCCAAAATTCAGGCACACTCAAAATATCTCTGGTTCCCTCCAGTCGGTAAAAGAACACGGATAAACCAGCAATGGACTTGGTGTTTTTATTTGGGTGCCATCCTGAAGACCTCATGGATATATAAAAATACTCCAAAGTCAAAAACAATGAATCATACAAACACTTCTGGTCCCAGGGAATTTGAATGAGGGATGGCTATCTTATAGTCACACAGAATCTGTCTTTATGGAATCATCTCTGATATTAATAACTTTGTTATCTAATTTACATTTAGGATCAATGCTCCTCTTTGTTCCTGATTCTGTGATATGAAGTCACACAGATTCATGCTGCTTGTCATGTTCTTTGTATGTGGTTAGCATCCTCAAGGTCTTACCATTGTGAAGAATAGATATCTCCTTCTTTATCCCCATTCTATTATGATATTGTGATTGTTCATATCCGTATCTGCCCATATGCATTCATCATCTCTCGCAGTAAACGATGCTTAGTGGAAAGAACTTAAAAAAGTATTTGCAAATTTCAATTATTTGTTGAACGCATTAAAGTACTATATAATGTAATCATGGTCTCCACGGGAATATTAACTAAATCCAGTTCTTTCGAAATGACTTTGTTCATTTTTATATGAGTGGATCTTTCAATAACTAATTAACTAACTGAATGAATAATTAATAGAATCACTAAATTTTAGAAGCGGAAAGAGATAAACCATTTGTTTCAATCCCTACCGTGTTAGATTGACATTTAGAGCCTACCCTTGAGATGTCTTGACCAAGAGTTCACTGTTCTATGTGGGACTGTTGAGGATTATCCTATTGCGTCATCTGTGCAAATGACAAGTCAGTTTATACCCCTGGTGGCCCTTTCTGCTTTTCCTGTGCTCTTCTCTGGGGCCCTGAGAAAACCTCTTATAACTCGTCAGTAGTACAACCCAGTGAACTAGAGTTTATTAAGGTTTATTTAGCCCCATGTCTCCAAGTGTGTTGGTATTTTCTCCTCATGGCTCAACCCTGAACCATTGTTTGTGTCTTTGCTCTTCCTGCTCCAGAGGCTTACCTGGACTGGAGTTCTAACTTCACCACCTTCATTTTCCTGTAGAAAGCTATAGTTCATGTTGAATCTATGGAAAGAAAGGAAAGAAGGTCAGCCTTGGTCTGTAGTCATTCTCTGCATTGGTTTCCCTTCAACCGTCCTTCCTACCAATAGGAATCTCATCATGCTGAACTTCTGTGTTGGATGGCATTTTTATTTTAGCCCCACTTCATTAGCTTCATTAACTCTCCATGTTTGGTGCTCTCTTCAGCTACAACGCAGGTCCTAAAGCATCGCTGTGCTGCTGCATAACCACACTTGCGAAATGGACCTCTCAAGGTCACCTTGAGAAAGCTCACATTGATTTTCACACTACCTGCTGTCGTGCCTCCTTTTCTTTACTGTTTTCCTGCTCGGCTCCCTGTGATGGTTGCAATGTGTATTCATTCTTCCACATATTCACCAAAGGCCTTATCTAAAATACACCGTTTTCAGTTTATAGAGGTATTCCCTTATCCGGATACTTGGGGGTTATCATGATGACCCTAAGATAATAGTGCCCTTTTGATCTTCTTTTAGTATTCCAATGATAGGAACTGTAGCATCAGACTCCTCTGAGCTGTGGACTAAGGCATTTGGTCACATCCTTAATGGGAGCCGAGTGCTGGTGCCCTGGGGCTTCTGTAGTAGACGATGCAAGAGCATTTCCAAGGGATTTGGTTCTCGTCTGTATCAAAAAATAAACATTTCAAATGTTCCTGTAATTTTAAGTCCATTATACTATTTATGCTTGAGGGGTTTTCATGTTTATAATAATAACACTGGATCCAATCAAACCCGGGGTTTTTCAGAGTAGTGTAATTATTTCTATAGCTAATACGGAGTGAGCTAGCTGCATTCTTCCACCTCATTTCTCTCCCTTCTTAGGAAAGTAACTATTTGGAGTCTATCATTTCTAAGATTTTTATTGGCCTTTTGATGCCAGACCACTGGCTGAGATGTGTGTCTGGAAGAGTGATGCCCATGTTTTGAAGCCAGGAGGACAGCAGGTGACAGCAGACTGATTGTGGAGTTTGGCCAGGAGGCAGAGCTGGTCAAGGGCAAAGGCGCATGGAATCATGTTCCTGGGAGCAAGGAAAAACAAACAGACAATTATGTCTGTGCCTAAGACATTTTCCATTTAGCTTTTTAAACTTTTCATGGAAATTTAAAGTCAGTTAAAGTTCTATCCCCCCTGCCCCTCATGATGCCCAGCCCAGGATTAAGAAGTAGTGTAAAATGTGGCAGTAGGAGCCAAGGCTTTACCTTGAAATGTAATACCTGGAGCAGCCATTGCTGTTGCTGTGGTCACATCCCTGAGGGAAACAGCTTAGTGGGGTGGGGGCGACTTTAACTCAGTTCCACAGCAGAAAAGGCAAGATGGCGGAACAGGAGTGCAAGCATGGTGGCCCTCATGACAGTAGAACGGCTCCTGTCTGTCAACACTGAGTAAGAGTGAACCTCCCGCAACTATCCAGGAAGAATCCTCTATCCCCCTGGAACTGTGCAGGCCAGCTAAGTCCCATGAGTTAAAGTCTCTACAACTATCCAAACACCCGCTGAGGATCAGGTGTTGTCTCATGGTCCTTTGAGGGCTGGTTCGCATTCAAACCAGAACACAGTTTGAAGTTAGCCCACTGAGGTGCCTCTGTTCTCTGCCCTGCCTTTAATGTGTTTATACACATCTTGAGTTTTTCTTTCAGTACCTATTTTTCCCCCGCTACCTGCCCTTTCTCTGCCTCCTCTCTTTCTAATTGTTCTCTTCCTTCTAGCCCTTCATCTTCTCCTCCATTCCACCTTCCTATCCTTCTTCTCTGGTGTGTACACAGTGCAATCAAACTTCTCGCACAGGAGTTCCTAGTCCAGCAATGGAGGCAGATAATACAAAGTAAAGGCATTCAGAGAGAATTCCGCCCAAGTTCTGAGTGTGGAGGAAACCTTATGGGGCAGAAATCAGTTTATGAGTATAATCCTGCTGTTTAATGTCTAGGAAAAAACTGCCGTTGTTAACTGTGATCATGCCATGTGGATTATGTGATAATATATTATTCATTTAAATATTTAAAAATTTCCACAATTAAATAAATGCAGGAGAAACCAGAAATTGCCTACTTTAGGTGCCTTAGTATGAAAGCTTTGCTCTTTGCCTTCTATTCAAGATCAAATCTGTAGTCAGATAAGCCATGGAAGCTCTGTTTACCAAGACCATGGCAACTATGTACCTGGCATGACTGCTTACCCCATTGACAAACAGAAAGTTGTGTTTCTGTGGGGAGTAGGAGGCAGGTAACCTTAGGAGCGGTGGAAGAGATGAAAATGTTGTCAGTGTCCGTCTCTACTGAGACAGTGGGGCGCCTGAGGATCACCTCCCGCTTGCAGGGCTATAGCAGAAAGCCTCCGAGGGCTGGGAGGATTGTGCACAATCCTTTCCGCGGGTATTTGAATCCTGCAGTCCCAAGGCTTTGGGGTAGGGCTAATAGCTCTGTCTGACTGAACAATGCCCCAGGCTCTCACTGTGTCAATTGATGAAGTGATGGGGAGGTAATTGCGGCCCTTAAGGGCTTTGAGTGCTCCCCACACTAGATCTTTCAGTTCCTCCATTCAGTCATCACTGTGACTCTCTGAATTAGGTCCTAATAGTGCCTTCCACAGACATGGATGAGGAAGAAAAATAAAATGGTCTTCTCGAAACTGCAGCCATTAACTATGTTAAGTGCTGTTGATCTAATAATAAGAAAATGTGGAGTAATATTGATTTTTGGGGTGCATGGCCATTTCAAAAGACTTTTATATCATTTATAGTTTTATGATCAATGCAGCCCTGTGAGATAAGCTAAATCAGGTGTATTTATTTGTCTCCTTAACGATAAAAACATGAAGGCTCAGGGACACATGCTGAAGAACTCATAGGTGATAAATGCTAAAACTGAGTCAATTTCTTGACTGTATATTCTCTTGAAGCCAGTCCAGTGTATCCTGACATCTCTCTGTAACTTAAGCCTGCATAGACATATCTGGTTTAGGCAATTTTCCAGTCCAGTAGAGTAAAAATCGAACAGTTGTGGAAGTTGTGGACGTAAATTTCAGTGTCTTGATAACTATCTTACACATTGTACCGTCTTCACTGGAGTTGCTAGATAAATGAGATGTCAGTGCATTGAACAGCAAGCATCACTGCTGCTGGCTTTTGATTGGCTCCATCTGTTGCTAGGAGGAGTTGTGGGCTCTCAGCAGCTTCCAGCCAGGAAGGAATTTCTGAGTGGAGCTGAACCCAGGTTGACAATAGCTAGAAAAGGAATGTGTCTTCACCTCGCAAGGACATCCTTCACGCTGATGTTTTTATTTATTATTTTTTTATTTTATTACCTGGGCCGAGAGAACTTCTGATGTTAATGCATTTTATTGCTTTTTTTCCCCCATGAAGCCCATGTTTCTTCTTCTCCTTTTCCTTACCTAGGTTAGTTTAGTTGCTAACAGACCAGTCTCTCACCTTACAGAAGAAAAAGTAATTTCCAATTAACATCTGAAATGCAGAATTTGGCTTCTTCTGTAGTAGGAAAGTAATTATTAGGTTAAAAGAAATAAAGGCTATTTAGAAAGAGAGAGAGAAAGAATGCTGGGTGCGCATCATTTTTCTGGCGATTACAAAAGAGATTTTTTTTGATGTCCTAAGGGATTAGAACTGCGATAGAAGAGTGAGGATAGTTCTGTCTGGGTGGCTTCCGTGTTTAAAATCCTGTTTGTCTGCAGTGCAACTGAAATAGATGCTGAGGAAGGCAAAGCATTATGCCCATTCTCTCCTTTCTTGTCTTTCCATAGCGTGCTGTCTGCCTGGAAGATTTTCACCTTGTTGGCTTACTCACCTTGGCTCATTCAAGTGGGATTGATGAACAAGACTTGTGGCAGTTTCCCCCCATGTGTTCCTAGCACCAGCACTCATGCTCTGATTCCGAAACTGTGAATCGTAGAGCATCATGGGAGCTGCTGTTTCTTATGGCCATTAGCATTGCTCAGTGGTTGAATGACCAAGATCCAAGGATCATATTTTATGCAAGTTTACATTCCTAGTCCTTAGAACTCCAACTGATTCTTAGTGGACACCACTTCTTAATGCCCCGAATACCAGCCCTAAACTGTTCAGTGCATGAACGAGGGCATTACTGTAACGTATTTCTCTATATCTCTAAACAGCTCATTCCAGATCCGGGTACCTCAAAGACCAGGCTTAAAAGTCAAAACCAAATGACTAAATCACCACAACGAAGCAGAGAGCATGTCTCTGGCTTCTGGAAGATGCTAACTGCCTCTGATCTATCCATACATGGAGGTCTTCGAGCAGCTTCTAATCATGGAGTGGGATCCATGTAGCATGGTGTTTACTGTGAAATGGGGGAGAGGATCACAAGCTCTTTGACAGACTTGAAAAGAAGGCTTCAAGAAGGGGCTTGAGATGCCTGAAGGCACCTAGAGGGCAGGTGACTGAGCTCTCCTTGACCCCGATTGGGCAGTCCCTTAGATCTCTTCACAGCCTCATACTAATGTCTTCTGACAAGTTAGCATTGCGATCAATTCTGTGTCCTCCATAAAGCTTTCATAGCTATGCATTTTGATGCCCAGTAAATACTGAACTTAAATTGGGGTTCCCTTCCTCTTTCCACCCCATTCTCTTCCTTACAAAGAGTGTAAGAGAACAAACATCTCCTCTGGACACTCAGGTGAAACCGGTCAAAGAAGAGGCTGCTGAACATACAGTCAAATAATTAGTACATGAAGGTTTGTCAGCCACACCCCCTCCTGTCTTTCCTTGTAGCCTCCCTTGTCCTCCACTCCCTTAGCCTCCATTCAAGCTGAGGAATCCACTGCTTTCTTCTGTGCATTGAGAAGTCTAACAATCCTCAACACTAAGCAGATCCACTTCTTTTCTAGACTCTTGAACCCCAGATGAGCTGTTTGGAAATGGAAGCAGATTGGGGCAATGTGCACTTGCTGACCACCACATGACTTCCTGTTGTTTTCCCCTCCCCTCTTTCCCTTAATGGTTTTCTATATTATTGACAATTTCATACTCATCTATGAGGAAATATAGTCATATTCTTCCTCCAGCTTTTTCCATATCCCCTCAACACATCATCCCTCCAACTCTTTATTTTCTCTCTCTCTGGTAACACACTGAATACAGGTAGTGCTTACCATACAGGCACAGGTGCGTGGCAATCTAATGGATCGTGACAACCCTACCAGTGGCCACACACTCAAAAAAGAGTAGTCTTTCCCTAGAATCTTTCAATCATCCACAGCTCCTAAGAAAGGGGTGGGACCTGGAGATCATCTACCCATCTAGGCCAGAAATTTGGCTGGCTTGGCCTTGTGCGGGTACCCCAAGCGCTGTGAGTTCACAAGTGCCCAGAAAACAACATTTTACAACTTTCCTACCTATCCACTGGCTCTTACATTCTTTCTGCCTCCTCTTGCACAATGTGTCCTGAGCCTTAGTTGTAAAGGGGTTGAAATAGATACCCCATTTAGGATTGAGCACTCAGTTCCTTACTCTCAACATTTTGAGCAGTTATGAGTCTCCTTACTAACTCGTATCCACTGCAAAAGGAAGTTTCTCTGACAAAAGCTGAGAGTCGTCCAAGTCCATGGATATAAATGCTTCGAAGGCAGTTTGGCAGCATGTCTGTTTAGCAAAATAACAGTAGATTTTTATCTACTGCTTAGGTTCCAGCCTTGGCTCTTTGACCTCCAAGCTGTGGGTTTCTGACTAGGCCTACAATACTAGGTGTGGAGCAGGTCTGGGATCCCGGCAGAAAGACGTTGTTATACCATAACAGTTGTGCCACTATTGCACGAGCGAACATATTTTACTTGGCAGGCAAGTACTGCAGCATACAGGGTGCAGTTCTTAGTGAGACCACTGATGCATTTTCTCTGCTGCCAGACTGCATAGCATCTTCCAGCTCTTCAAAAGCTGGAAACCAGGGAGGAAGTTTCCTGGTTGGTTTGAGACTGGATTCTCTGTCTTATAACCAAACTGTACTTCTCCCCTTAAGGTTTGGTCTCTCTCTCTCTCTCTCTCTTCCCTCTCAAAAAATACCTGTGCTTTTAATTTTAAGTAAAATATAATTACATAATTTCCTCCTTTCCTTTTCTTCTTCCAGCTAGTTCTCCTTTACCTCAATTGCCAATCTCTCTTTCCTTCCTAATTCCCTCTTGAACTTATTCTCCTTTTCTCTGCTTATTGTTACAGTCTCTTTTTATCTGATTAGTTGTTGTCTTACACACACACACACACACAGAGAGAGAGAGAGAGAGAGAGAGAGAGAGAGAGAGAGAGAGAGAGAGAGAGAGAGAGAGAGAGAGAGAGAGAGAGAGAGAGAGAGACAGAGAGAGATACCTGCTAGATTTGTTTAGTGTTGCTTAGATGTACATGATTATTTCAGGACTGACCGACTGATCGTTTGGTATTATATACCACTTAGGGTACTCATCTCTGGGGAAGACTAATTCTCACTCTCTCAGGATTCCTGAGTTGCCTAAAGTTTTTGTCTAGGGGTAGGGAGGGTGGGGACCCTCTCACATTAGCATGTCTGTTGGTGCCCTCATTGACTGGGTCTTGTTAAGGTGGCCTGGCTCTTCTTCAAAAGTTGAAATTTCAGCTCTCTGGTGCCAATCTCTATGTGGCTTCATCACCACTTCATTCTCTTCCTCCACAGTATTTATCACAATTTCCTAGCCTTGTTTTCTTTGATTAATGTGTTTTCCTAAGTCAGAGGTGGTCTGTAAGGTTTGATGTCCTTGGACATTCACTATCCTGTATATGATACCTGATGGTAGTAAGTTCCACTTCCTAGGTTAATGTAATAATCACCAGTAAGTAGTAACTATTGTCCATTTTTACCAGCTGAATAGTTCATGGGATCCTTTTTATTCAAGCCTGAGTTTCAAGATGAAGGAAATATTAGGACCTACAGGGATTGTCCTGGAAGGATTTAACTCTAGGCCTAGTGACTCTCACCGTTGCTTCACAAAGCCACTATTATTGTCTGTTTCCTCTAAGTGCACCACTTCAGTCTGTGTTTCTTTGGGCTTTGAGGAGTCTTGCTTATCTTCCTCTCG
This sequence comes from Arvicola amphibius, assembly GCF_903992535.2. Taxonomy (NCBI): domain Eukaryota; kingdom Metazoa; phylum Chordata; class Mammalia; order Rodentia; family Cricetidae; genus Arvicola; species Arvicola amphibius. The sequence goes on from NC_052056.1 coordinate 65,528,334, forward strand.
GGTTGTTGTGTCTCTTTTGGGCCCACTGCACTTGGTCTGCTCCAGTATTAACCGATTTCCAGACCACTTTCAGGTTTTCTTACCATTTACAGACTATGATCACCTTACCAGTCTGGTGATGTCTATTATTCTCTTTTCAAAATGAATGGCTTAGTATACAAGCCAGATATACATACAAAGGAGATTATAACTGTGTATAGTGAAAGTTACACTACAATTTATGCTCTTGACTATTCTCATGACTGCCTTTAAGAAAGACCTGGATTGACCCAAACTGGCTGCTTTTACCTGTCTTTCAGGGCCTAGCTCCAGACAATTAGAAGACAGTAGACTGGTCATTTGTGACTGCAACATTGTGAAAACTGACTCGGTTACCTTTGTTTAAACAAAAGCTTTAAGATTCTTTCTAAACAATTCCCTTGGTACACTTTAAAACAGCATCAGGGAAAAAACCCCAAAGTCTGTTCCATCTAATATGCAAATCTGTTTTAAGGTCAGTTACACCTGACTTTACTCACATTAAAATGGATCATAATAATCCAAGAATTAACTGATGGCCAGTGCTGGGAGGAGGATTATTTTGGGACAGACAATGTGAGATCTTCCAACCAGGACACTTAGTCTTTGGGTGCCACCAGGTACAGTCCATTCCTAAGCTATCACTGGGGTACCAGAGGAACTTGCTGTGTTCCCTAAAGCTTTGCTGAGGTTCCTTCTGGGTTTTGTAGAGGAGGAACAAACACCGTAGAGAAAAAAGAGACCCCATGGGACTGGTGGAGCAGTGAGCACGCGGTGGAAAAAGAAAGCATAAACAATTGTGTTAGCCTTGTGATTCTGGTACTGAGATTAAGTCCTTTCTGTGGAAGAGTACCCAATGGGATCTGCTGGCCTTAGCGCTGGAAGGTATGAGCTCACTGGCTGACTTAGGCTTGGTGCCTTGCGGGTTGTATTGAGGTCCCTTTTAAAAGCTTCGTCGGATTCTTCACTTCCTTCCCATAAAGCCTGCCATCATCCTCACTCTCTGGCAATGTTAAATTTCACCAGGATTCATTGATCATTTTTATTGGGTCACGTCTATTAAGAGATCCTTTAGGAACCACGTTCTATCCTATTCTCCTTCTTAATGCCTAGAAAAAAACGTTCAGGTAAAATTTTAATGAAGGAGTTTCTGGTGGTTATCTAGGGGCCTGTGAATTTCAATCCCTGGGATGGACTAAGAATTGAATGTCAGGGAAAGACATAAGACCAATATCCCTAATGAATGAAATGGGAACTGAGGCTGTGAGTAGGCTAAACAGGGATTCTAGACTGGTGTTTTATAGGGTCCCTGGGTCTTCCTCTTTAACCCGCTGGTCTTGTTCAGATACCCTGGCCCTTGTCTTCCTCCTTTCTCTCATCACAGCATCTTCTGGAAATATGATGCCACCCTACCAGAGAGCCCATTTTCACCTTTCCTGTCCACCTATGTCTGTTTAACTGTCCTTGAAGATGTGTATTTGAAGTGTTCCCATAAAGTTATTATGTTTCTGTATAAGTATTTATGATGTAGTGTAACTTGTGTTTCAGCTCTGCATCTAAGAGAAGCTTAAATTGTTCCACCCTGTGACTCCATTATTAGGAGAGGAAACAAGCTTAGGGATATTTTAGAAAATATGGACGAATAAGCTGCATCGGTAACCACTGCAGAAGCACACATTTACATGCTACCAATCTGTATGGTAATCACAAGCGCTTCTCATCCAGCATTTCAGCAGGGGAATGGAGTTTGAATTAGCGGGATGTAGTCAAAGAGATACAGTTTCAGCTACAGAGATTAGTGCAAATTGGTGAGAATCGACGAGCTGTCCTACACTGTGGTTATCACTCAGTCTCCTGTATTTTCCCCAGCTAGGCTCTCTATCAAGATCATGTTCATCCAAAACCAAATGAAGCTTGCCTCTTGTGGGAAGTGTTCAGAATTCTCACACAACCCAAACTACCTTTGGGCTTTCATCCCTCTAAGTATTTAATCACTTTCAATTCTATTAAAAGCTTTATTTATCAATCTTTGTGTAGGTCGTTATGTGACTGGTGCTCTGCTGACACTGGAGTTTCAGGGGTTTAGTGTGTGTTGGGGATCAAATCCCTGTAAGAACAACAGTGCTCTTAACTGCTGAGCCATCTCTCTATCCTCACTTCCAATTCTGTATTTTTTAACTTTTTTTAAAAGAAAAATTATGTGCATTGGTGTTTTGCCTGCATGTATGTCTGTGTGAGGGTGTCAGAAGCTCTGGAATTGGCATTACAGAGAGGTATGAACTGCAATGTAGGTGCTGGGAACTAAACCCATGTCCCTGAAAGAGCAGCCAGTGCTCTTAATTTCTGAGCCACCTCTCCAGCCCCCGCTTTCAATTCTTATTTACCTCTTTCTAGTTCAGTATGTAAGACGCAGATGCATTCCTTCCTTTCTTCTTCCTGTAAATAAATTGGTAAATAGAATTTAGCAAATAATGATGGGCTGAACGGGTGGATTAAGCTAGGAGAGTTTTAGTTCTTTACTGACGAACTTAGATGTGATGACTGGCTTATAGGAGCTGCGGGCTGCTTCCCGCTGCCTGGATCCCAGCCCGGCTAGCTTTACCCAAAATAATTACACGGAAACTGTATTCATTTAAACACTGTCTGGTCCATTTGTTCTAGCCTCTTATTGGCTAGTTCTCATATCTTGATTAACCCATTTCTAATAATCTGTGTAGCACCACAAGGTGGTGGCTTACCGGGAAAGATTCTAGCCTACATCCATCTAGGGTCGGAGCTTCATGGCATCTGCCTGACTCTGCTTTCTTCCTCCCAGAATTCTGTTCTGTCTACTCCACCCACCTAAGGGCTGGCCTATCAGAAGGCCAAGGCAGTTTCTTTATTAACCAATGAAAGTAACACATAGACAGATGACCCTCCTACACCACTGGCTGCAGCATGCCGTTCTCCCTGTTCAGTGATGTGGTGAACTTGTGCACTCTTGGTCTAATGTAACTGTTTTTATGCTAAAGAATGGATTTACAGAAAGGTTAAGAGTCTACCATTTTTGAGAATGTATGGAAAAATCAGTTGTTCTTAAATATCCAGCACTCTTGGACTTAGAGGTTAGTTTTTAGTGTATGATCAGTACAAACAATGAGAGTAATTCCCTATCAGCTCCCAAATACGAGACAGAGAGCCACGTCAAAGCAAGATTTCTTTTTGAGC